>NC_063333.1:90310777-90394284 GCF_021869965.1 Rhincodon typus | reverse complement strand
TCTTTGTGTTTTTCTCTCACTCTCCCTGAATATCTGTTTTTCTCTCTCTCTCTCTCTGTCTCTGTCTGTCTCTCTCTGTATGTCTCTGCGTCTCTCTCTCTGTCGCGCTGTCTTTCTCTCTCTATGTGTCTCTCTCTCTGTATCTCTGTCTGTCTCTTTCTCTCTGTTTGTCTCTCTCTGTCTCTATCTGTATGTTTCTCTCTCTCTGTCTGTATGTCTCTGTCTCTCTCTATGTCTCTCCCTCTCTGTATGTCTCTGTTTTTCTCTGTCTCTCTCCGTCTCTCTGTCTGTGTCTCGCTCTCTGTCTCTACCCTATATGTCTGTCTCTCTCTCTCTCTCTCTCTCTCTGTATGTCTCTGTCTCTCTCTGTATCGCTCTCTCTGTATCTCTCTGTCTGTCTCTTTCTCTCTGTGGTTCTCTCAGTCTCCCTGAATGTCTCTGTCTCTCTCTCCCTGTCTCTCTCTCACTCTATATGTCTGTCTCTCTCTCCCTGTATGTCTGTTTTTCTCTCTGTCTCTCTCTCAGTGTGTCTCTCTCTCACTCTCTCAGTCTGTGTGTGTGTCACCCTCTCTTTCTCTAACCGTCTTTGTCTGTCTGTCTCTCCCTCTCTGTATGACTTTGTCTGTCTCTTTTTCTCTCTCTCTGTATGTCTTTGTCTCTCTCTCTCCCCCTCCCCCTCTCTCTCTGTAGTCTCTGTCTCTCTGCATGTCTCTCTCTCTCCGTATGTCTCTGTCTGTCTGTCTCTGTATGTCTCTCTCTCTGTATGTGTGTCTCTCTGTCTGTTTCTCGCTCTGTCTTTTTCTCTCTGTCTCATTCCATCTGTGTGTGAGTCTCTCTCTGTGTCTGTCTCTCAGTCTTTCTCTCTGTTTCTCTGTCTCTCTGTGTCTGTCAGTGTGTGTGTCTCTCTCTCTCTCTCTGTCTCTGTCTCTGTGTGTGTCTCTCTCTCTCTCTCTCTCTCTGTATCTCTGTCTGTCTCTGGCTCTCTCTCCCTGTATGTCTCTGCCTGTGTCTCTGTCTGTCTGTCTCTCTCTCTCTGTCTCTGTATGTCTCTGTCTCTGTATATCTCTCTCTCTCTCTTTCTCTGTATCTCTGTCCGTCTGTCTCTCTCTCTCCCTGTATGTCTTGGTCGGTGTCTCTCTCTCTCTCTGTCTCTGTCTATCTCTGTCTGTCTGTCTGTCTCTCTGCCTGTACGTCTTGGTTGGTCACTCTCTCTCTCTCCCCTGTATTTCTCTGTTTTTCTCTGTCTCTCACTCCAGCTCTGTCTGTCTCTCGCTGTCTGTCTGTATGTCACTCGCTGTCTGTGTCTGTCTCTGTCTCAGTCTCTTTTTCTCTCTCTCTCTCTCTCTCTCTACCCCTGTGTGTTTCTCTCACTCTCCTTGAATGTCTCTATCTCTCTCTCTCTCTTTGTCTCTCTGTATGTCTGTTTTTCTCTGTCTGTCTTTCTCTCTGTATGTCTCTCTCTCTCTCTATGCCTCTCCCTGTCTCTCTGTATGTCTGTCTCTGTCTCTCCCTGTATGTCTGTTTTTCTCTGTCTGTCTCTCTCGCTCTCTCTCTCTTTCTCCATCTGTCTGTCTCTCTCTCTCTCTCGCTCCCTCTGTCTGTGTGTGTGTGTCTCTCTCTCTCTCCCTCCCCGTATGTCTCTCTCTCTCTGTCTCTGTCTGTCTCTCCCGCTTTGTATGGCTCGGCCTGTCTCTTTTTCTGTCTCTCTGTATGTCTTTGTCTCTCTCTCTCTCTCTCTCTCTCTCTCTCACTCCCTCTCTCTCTATAGTCTCTGTATGTCTCTCTGTCTCTGTCTCTGTCCTGCACACACTCTCTGTCTCTCCAACCCCATTCTCTCTCTCCACCCCCATTCTCTCTCTGCACCCCCATTCTCTTTCTCTCTCACCCCATTCTCTCTCTCTCTCTCTCTCCCTCCCCCGCCGCTACCTCTTTCACCTTCCCCCCCTCTCTAAACCAGAGATCAGCAAATTGCAAAAGCTCTATAGGAAAGTATCTTTGATACAGGCATCTTAACTGTTTTGCCAAGGACGTTTCCTCTAAAATAACAACAGAGTAAAGCTGATGGTTTCACAGTTCATAACTTCTGCAGTAATGAAACACTCCATGACAACTTGCAGCAGGACCTGCATAACATCCAAGCCTGGTCTACTAAGTGGCAGCTAAATGTGCACAATAAATGCCAAGTAACCATAGAATCCCTATGGTGCAGATAGAAACAGTTCAGCCCATCAAGTCTGCACCAACCTTCTAAAGAACATGCCACCTTATCCCTGTAACTCCACATTTACCATAGTTAACCCACTAGCCTGGACATCCCTGGACATTAGGGGGCAATATAGCATAGCCAATCCACCTAACCTGCATATCTTTGGAGTGTGGGAGGAAACCTAGCACCTGGACAGACATGAGGAGTATGTACAAACTCCGTACAGTCACCCAAGGCTAGAATCGAATACAAGTCAGTGGCAGTGGGCTAACCACTGTGTAATCACTACTGCCAGCAAGAGAAAGTCTAAATCGTTCTCTTGTTTTTTGAAGGAATAGCTATAGATCATCCCACTACTGCCAACATTCCAGCTATTGCACAACTAGGAAATACCATAGCAATTTTCTCAAGGTTACTTTGACAGTCCTGCTTGCTCTACCATCAAAATGAAGAACAGCAACAATGCCTTGGGAATAACATGAATTCTAACTGGCTAACATCAAACCTCCATGTTGTATTGAGCTTTGCCAGAACACTGCAAAAAGCTTAGGACAGAAACATTAGAACCAGATGGTGATTGAAATGACAAGTGACTGGAGGTTAGGATCATTCTTACAGGCTGAGTAGAGTTGTCCCATGAAGTGGTCACCTAGTCCCTGTTCGGTCTCTCACCAATGTAGGGCAGATCGCATTGTGAGCAGCAAGTACAGTCAAATAGATTGAAAAAGACACAAATAATTTGCTGATGTTTTTATATTGAAGATAGAAAAGATTTAAAAAATAAAGCACGCTTTACATCTTGGCAGGGTGAAGAAGTGTTAGGACTTTCTGTTTCAGATCATCAGCATCGGCCGTATTTTGCCCTTTTGTTTTCCAAAACAAATGTGTCTCCTTGGTCCTATATGCATGTTTCATTCAGGCATTTAAGCTGTTTTAACACTGTCCTATTTGAGATTAGCCAACTCACAGCAGCAGAGGAGTTTGGGACTTTTCATGTCTATTTAATTCATTTGAATAAATTTTGTTAATCTGTTTGGGATTGTGGGTAGACTGAAAGAGAGTTTACTGGATTTGATTCAAAAGTAACATTTTGATGAGATAGTTCATGCTGACTCACATCAACAATTCACACTTTTGATGGATTAATGAGTACCTGTATGGATTCCATGCAGCTGTCTCTGTTAAATGTTTTTAAAAAGATACAGACACATCAAGCGCACTCTCAATATGCGTTGTTGTTGGCCAATAATAATTGCAATTTGCTGACATATTAATAGTTTTGTTGGCTTATAAGTACTTTTTATTTACTATTACGTTGGTATATTGTCAATAAACAAACTACCTTGTGTAGACGTTTCATGCTGTTCGTCTTGATGCACTAATAATGTCATCCAAACATTTAGAAATCTTTCAGTAGAAAAGTGGCAAACACAGCATAAGAATTTGAACTGTTGATTCTGGGTGGGTCTTAATAATGAGCTTCAGATTTTTCTGCAGTCTGCAACACATTAAAGCAGATCTTGAGAGTCAGAAGTTGTCTAAATTTAGGCTTATTAGTTGCAGGAATCTGCAACTATCATTCTCCCCGGTGAGGGTCAGGAAACAGCTTGCTCCAGACTTTAATCAATTGGAACTTCAAATTGGTTCCTAGAAGATTCGCAAGAGGTGCCTGGTGTCACAGTCCATCACAATTCAGAATACATGAAATGGTACATTGGTCTGGATTTTGAGGTCAGCAACAAAGTGCTAGTGTTTGCTGCTGATCTTGAAGGGAGGTGTCCATAAAGATCTAGCAATTTCTCTGGCTTGAATTTCACTTTTCCCAATGTTAGGTTCATTCTGACACAGTGATATCATCAAGCTAAGCAGTCAGTCACTTTGAATTCATTTTACTAACAGCAAATCAGGCAGCAAGTGATTTTTTTTCTCTCTTTTTGTAACTTCACAGGAAGCAAAATAAAGATTAAAGGAGTGAAGACTGATTGATTAAAGTTATGAGCTGACACAGCCTAAACAAATCTCCTATTACAAAAAGTTATCACGTTTTTATTGTTGAATGGAATAATGCAATATTTCAGAAGTATTGCTTCACTTCTTCAAACCTTAAGGAGGTTGTTCAGATTGTCAAGTGTGCCATCAGTATGCCTATCAAAAACCTAATATAACAGTGCATAATTTTTCAAGGATTTTTACGGCAAGACTTAGTGTAAAATGTGTAAGTCCATATCAAATCACTGATTCCTAGTTGATTTATGCCTGCAAGGACTTAGGACTGCATACTGGAAAAGCAAGGACAGCAACATCAAGATTTCTGCATTCAGCTACACAAATTTGGAGCAGAATTTCACAGAGTAATGAAAACAAACATTGATGGTCATTACCACAGCAAAGTCAGAGCCGTTATCTACTGACAGTTACACTGTTGAGATTAGAAGCAAAATTAACAGGGTAGGAGCTTCACTGAGAAATAACAGGTGAGTTCTCAGTTGGCTTCTGCAGGTGTTCCAGTGTCCAGTCCCAACATCAAGCATGGGAACTTCCCATCCCACCACCAGCACTGGAGCTATCAAACTAGCTGCACAGTTTGAGCTGCCATGCTTTCTGCATTGTGACAGGCCTGCCTGCAGCTTGGGTGAGCCCCTAATTGATCATTAATTGACAATTTAAGACTTCAGTTGGCAGTGGATTGGGAAGGTCAATCATTAGGTTTCCTGCCCTGAATTTGATTCAGTTGGAGGCAAGAAAGGGGGCTAGGCTCAGGCACGCCTCAATCCCACTGAATTACAACTGCTTCCCACCTCATTACCAATGACAGCAGAAAATTCCCTGCTGTTTTTACTCTTACATTGTTGGGCCTGGGGCTTTTAAAATAAATAATAGTCTCCAGCTGTTTCATTAATAACCTTCCTTCCATCATAAGGTCAGAAGTGTGCAATCATTGGCGAACAGTCCCAATCTTACGCCACCTTTCGCAAGCAGTCCATGTTCGAATGCAGCAAGATCTGGACAATATCCAGGCTTGGGCTGACAAGTGGCAAGTAATATTCGCACCACATAACTGCCAGGCAATTATTATCTCCAATAAGAGACAATTCAACCCTACCCCTTGACATCGAGTGTTAACATCACTGAATTCCCCACTAACAACATTCTGGGGTTTAGAAACTCAACTGGATTTGCCATATAAACACAGTGGCTACAAGAGCAGGTCAAAAGCTAGGAATACTGCAACAAGTAACTCACCTCCTGACTCCCCAAAGCCTGTTTGCCATCTACAAGGCACAAGTCAGGAGTACACCCCTCTTGTCTGGATGGGTGCAGATCCAACAACAGTCAAGAAGCTTGACATCATCCAGGATGAAGCAACCGACTTCATTGGCACCACATCCACAAAATCTCTCCACCATTGACACTCAGTAGCAGCAGTGTGTACTGTCTGCAAGATGCACTGCAGAAATTCACCAAAGATCCTCATACAGCACCTTCCAATTCCACGACCGCTTCTATTTAGAAAGACAAGGGCTACAGATACATGGGAGCACCACCATCTGCAAGTTCCTTTCCAAGGCACTCATTGTCCTGAGTTGGAAATATATTGCCATTTCGTTATTGTTGCTGGGTCAAAATCCTGCAATCACCTCCCTATCGCCATGCTGGGTCTAACCACAGCACATGGACTGGCAGCAGTTCAAGAAGGCAGCTCACCACCACCATCTTAAGGGAAGGGCAATAAATGCTGGCCCAGCCAGTGATGCCCACGTCCCACAAGTAAATAAAAACAAATTACCACAAGGGGTCACTGTGTATTCAGTGATGTATTAATCCTTTGTGTTTGGTTTTAAGGCATATTAATGTTCTATTAATTTTTCATCTTCCATAAAATACTTGCTTAAAAACTAAGTATGGGCAAAGCAGACTAAATCTGGACATAATTTTTACAATTTCTTAAAATTTTAATTGCAGAACTATTTTTTTTAAACTAACTGGTACTTAAATGTTGGCAGGGTCTTGAGTCTCAACACACAGCCAATCACAGGCATTCTAAAAACCAGAAAAAAGAGCCATGCTGTTGGTTTTGTTTTGTTATTTTTGATGAAAATAGTTGCTTTTTGTTAAATTGTTTGAATTTCATACCCACGTGTACAGAACAAAACACTTGTTCTAAATTCAGAAGAATATAGGATCACTACCAGAGGTAGTAACAAAACCAAATTGTACTCCAGCACTATATCATGAGTATATGTCTTTATAATAAAGGTTCTTTCTGTTGTTCCATCTAAGATATGGAAGTGTCACTTTCCTGTCAATCTTCTTCCTTATAAGAAATCTCTGTTTAAAAATTTCAATTTGTTCTAGCTGCCATTTCTATAAGCAACATAACTTGTAAAATAGAAGTGGCAGAATCAGGATCTAGATTTCTAACGTGTATGACGTTGAATTTCCTGAATAGGAGCATCTTCAAAGGAAGAGACAGCATGGTGATAAGTGCAGGGAGAAAATCCCAGAACATGATATGTAGCTAAGTGTTTATTTTAGCGAGCGTCTAATATAAAACAAGAATGTCACAGTATGCCAGAATGTAAGTAGCAAAATAGAGGACTGCTTTCTGACCCAGTGTTAGGGATACCATGACACGTAGTTCTCATGCTGACATGGTAAGAAGAGTTATCTAGGTATCAGTGACTGTACATTAAGTTTGAAATAATTGGAAGAAACCAAAACTCCAGTATATTACTTTGGAAGGACTACTTTATTTCTGTCTGTCTTTTGATAAGAGAGATGTCATGGTGATCATCTGATACTATTCATCTGCCTTGGAAGACTATAGGCTGTACCCAGGGTGAACATCATTTCTAGATTGAACATCGCCTTTTGTAGCTGTATGGGCCAATTTGTAAATGATAGTTCCATCCACAGCTGGTACAGATGAATTTCAATGGTGGAAAGATTTCTTCGGCTTCAACTTTTGCTGTGTTCTTCGACCTGGCTTGTCTGCGAGCATTCCAGTCAGCAGCGAGGACTTCTTTTGAACTGATTCTGATTGTGGTCACTTGTAGTCTCACTTGCAGACATGCTTTTATCACAGGCATGGGTAACATGTTCGTCTTGTGCTGATTGTGTACTCACGGTCTGCCATATCTTTGGAGATACAGCTATCTTTCATTTGGTTTGTGACTCAGCCAATGAAGTCCCTCCTGACTGAAGAGTGTAAACATGCTAGTGAATAGGTTTGAGAGGCTGTGGCTATTCTCCTGAGTAAACAGCTCACAAGAGATGATTTGATGGTGATGTTGAAAATCATGAGGTGCAGAGAACCAGAAGGTGCCAATTTGAGATAAATGGCAAAGGAACCAGTTGGAAAATGGGAACAAACCTTGTTATGCAATCAGTGATTTAGATCAGGAATGCACTGCCTGAAAGTGTGACGGAGGCAGATTCAATCAGGGCTTCCCAAGGGGAGGAAGCACCTAAAGAGAAAATTTGCAAAGCTACAGGAAAGAGTAGGGGAGTAGGACTTGCTGAGTTGAAATGGAGAGAGCTGCCATGAATATGATGGGCCAAATGGCCTGCTCCTGTGGTGTAAAAGTTGTGTTATTCTAAAGGTGAGTACAAGGGTAGAGCAGTATTTTGAGGTCAACTGTAGAACAGAAGACACAGGTACCATCTGACTTATTTAAAAAGGTAAATTTAGTGTTTCTGACTATCATTTCATGCACAAAACAACTAATACTTTTCAGGACAAGGGGTGCATTGCTGAGTAGCCAGTGTTTTTGGTGAAAGGATAAGGTAGCTGGGTCAGCTGGTCTCCCTTGTCTTCACAACTGCTTGTTTATAATTTTTCAAGATTTTCTTTACTGATTTTATTAGTTATAACACCAATTGTTCATCAACTCTTTTCCATCTAATCTCATTCCACCCAAAAATGAAATGACGTATACTCATAGGAAGTCTTTGAGCAACAATTACCATGACATTCTGTTATGTTCTCCTTTTCCCACATACACTATGTTCCCCAAACAAAAACTAGTGCATCAAAATTTAATATTGTTCATGCATGATGCACATCAGAAAACTGACCCAAAAATACCATGTTAACTATAGAATAAATAGTACCCTTTTCATCATCATCCCCTGAAAATCCTGAACTCCAGCAAAATAATAAAATTGTCAAGGATTCAAAAAAAAATCTGCAGGATATTAAGCCTTGCTATATCGTTCAGTAATTTCAGTGATTATCTCTGACTTTGTGCTCTTCCTTTCCTTCTTTCTCACCTTCCACCATATAAACTTTCCTATCTACAGAGATATCATATCTACATGTCCTTCTATTCCTCATCAACTCTATTTCCTATCCTCCCTCAACCTGCTTACTTCTCATTAAAACTGCTCTCCCAAAGTCACATATATCTGAATCTCAATTCCCCACTGTCAGCCTTTTGTTCTCCATTTGTCAAATACATTATAGCTCCATCTTTAAAGTACTTATCCACCTCGTTTCTCCAAAAGTCTTACTGCTTTCTGCTGAAATACATCTTACTCCCCTTTCTCAGCTTTATGCTGTCTTTTGATAGGGCCATCTGTAGACATGGATCAGCTGTTAGTAATGTTGACATCCTTCACTCTTAAGACTGTCAGAGTTATCTTTTCTCTCAAAAGCCATAGATTCTGATTTTGTGTAGGACCCTGATTTCTCTGATCTGTCTTGCTTGCCATCCCACTAAACATTAATATTGTGGAGATACAACCTGTGATTGTGATGTTTTGGCCTGCTGTTGTGAGTTATTCTTATTCATTCATTGCATGTTTGTATCGCTGATCATGCCAGCAATTGTTATCCACTGCAGACCATTTGTTGTAGTTACACCAATAGTGCTGTTCTGCCTCACTAGGCTGGTACACTGGAAATCAAGCCTGCAATGCTATGAATCATCACAAAAATTAAAGATTTTGTAAAAGTACACAAAATTCCCCAATTTACATATCTTACAGACTTAGGTTAACAGAAATAATGGACTAGGTTTATTTTGTAAATAATATTTATTACAAATAAATAGATTCTCCCTTCAGGTGAACAGTCATGAACTGTCAGTTTATAACTGTACTAATTAAAATACTAACCCCGTGATAAAACACCCTGTACAAACGCATACAGGCAAGATACAAGCAATCACAAAATAAACATGGGTGTTATGGGCAGAAGGATAGACTGAGAAGACAGTTTAATGGTTCCTACCCGCAGAGTTTACTGAGATGATCCTACTGGCTTGTCTGGACATGCTGCAGCTTGATCTTCCTTCTCCAGATAGGTTTAGGATTGGGGTTTACAGGAGGCACAGAGTGACTGGACCATACCTATAAAGTCTCTGACTTATTGGTCCAAACCCAAAGCTTACAGAAACTGACATGGGGAAATAAACTGGCTTTCTTCAGGCTTGAGTTTACTGCAGAGAAAAGATTGCACCTTCTCTCCCAGCCATCCGATAGCTTCTGAATAAACAATTCACCTACCTGGGAGCCAATCACACAGTTGTTGGTAGGCAGAAGGCCTTTGTGATCAACAACAGTCACCATCCACAGACCAATCAACTGCTTGTTGCCAGCGTCTCCCTTTGTACACACCCATCTGCAGTAAACCTCCCCACACTGTATGAACAAGCAACAGTGCATACGTAGTGGCTCTGTGGTTAGCACTGCTGCCTCACAGCACCAGGGACCCGGGTTCGATTCAAACCTCGGGCGACTGTCTATGTGGAGTTTGCATGTTCTCCCCGTGTCTGCGTGGGTTTCCTCCGGGTGCTCCGGTTTCCTTCCACAGTCCAAAGATGTGCAGGCTAGGTGGATTAGCTATGCGAAATTGCCCATAGTGCCCAGGGATGTTTAGGTTAGGTTGGTTAGACATAGGAAATATAGGGGAATGGGTCTGGGTGGGATGCTCTTCAGAGGGCTGTGTGGACTTGTTGGGCCAAATGGCCTGTTTCCATACTGTAGGGATTCTATGATTCTATAAATAAAAACTGAAAGTATTCCAGATGCTGTAAACCAGGAACAAAAACAGAAGTTGCTGGAAATGCTGAGCAGGTCTGGCAGCATCTGTGAAGAAAAAAAGAGTTAATGTTTCGTGTCCAGTGACCTGTTCTGCAGGAGGGAACGTTAACCCAGACTTTTTCTTCACAGATGCTACCAGACCTGCTGAGCGTTTCCAGCAACTTCTGCTTTTGCAGCAGTGTATACATTACTTACAATGTGTGTTGGTCACCTGCTTTTAAAAATTGCAGTAATCCCTCCCATAATCATTGGATTTGAACACAGGCCTTTCCCCATTTCAATCAAAACTACAGAAAAATAAAAAGATACAGTCTTTTCAGTGCTATTAGGAAAGTTGTTCCAGATTTTGGAATTGGTTACAGTAAAGGAACTGTGGGGGAGTTACTGGTGTTGTGGTAATGTCACTAGACTAGTAGTCCAGGACCCAGGCTAATGTTCTTTGGCAAATGGTGAAATTTGAATTCAATGTAAAGAAGTCTGAAATTTCAGAAAAAAAGCTGGCCTAATGATGATCATGTCAACTCTACTGATTATTGTAAACATCCACCTGCTTCAATAACGTCCTTTCAGAGAAGGAAATCTGCCATCCCTACCTTGTCTGGCCTACATATGACTCTATACCCATCGCACTGTCATTGACTCTTAGCTGCCTTCTGGGAAGTTAAGGAGGAACAGTGACTGCTGCCTAGTCAGTGACATCCACGTCCCATGAAGTAATTTAAGAAAATATATAGTTTGACTTGAAGAGGAATGTGCGGACAGAAGTGCTGAGTTAGTCTTTGCACAGTTTCCAGTCCCTGACCTCTTGTTCCAACAATACTTATGTGGCAGCTCCAGTTAAGTTGCTGGTTAACAATAACCCTCCCAGGATGTTGATTTTGAGCAATGAATGTTGTGCAGGTCTTGCTGCATGTTCACATGGTCTTCTTCAGTATTTGAAGAATTGCAAGTGACAGTGAATACTGTGCAAGCACCAGTGATCATCTCCACTTCTCACCTTTTGATGGACTATTGAAGCTGATGAAGGCTGTTGGCCCAGGACATTGCTCTAAAAAGCTCCTGCAATGGTGTCTCTTGGGTTGAGATGATTGGCCTCCAACAATAACTATCTTCTTTTATGTTATATATAATTCCAACTAGTGGAGAGTTTTCCTCTCAGTTACCATTATTTTCAATTTTGCTGTGGCCTCTGATGTCAAATGCTGTCTTAACACCAATTGCAGTTATTCTGGCCTATCGATGTTGGACCAAAGCTGTAGGATTCAGAGTCAAGTGGCCCTGGTGATGTAAGATTCTCTTATTTGGTCAATAAGTATTGGCACAGATATCAATAGCTCACAACAACTTGGATACCATTCACTTAACTTGGAACATGTTAATTAACTACTAACCAGTAGTATTTACTCACAATGACATTGTTCCACTTAGTCACTATGTGGGCCCAGGTCAATCATCAACAGCTCTCCTGGTGCATCTTTGGAACACGAAATCAAACTCCTCTCCACAGCTGCAGCAGTCTTTTTCTTGTATCTTTTCCTTGTTACGATGCTAGGTGATATCAGACAATACCCGGTTTTGATCCCTTTAATTGGTTTTGAATTACTTCGCTCAAAGCCATCACAGGATGTATTTTCTCCTGTTTCTTTCGAAGATTATGCTTAAAGAAACCCAGGAGACCATCTGGGATATTATCTCCAGCCCACTTTTCTTTATGGTCACAGAAACAATGGTGTACAGTTCCCTCCCAGCTCCAACAGTTTACAAACTGTAGACCTGAGCAAGTGTCTGTGCTTTCCGTGTTGCCTTCATATTCTCATACCCACAATGCAGTTCTTCAGCCAGAGTACCATTTCCTCTTCAATGTTCCGTTCCATCAGCATGAGACAAGTTCAATGAACAGGATACTGCCACAACCAGTTTATATTTATTGATATGACATGATAGGAAAAGAACAGTAACATGAATCAAAGTGATAATACAAGAGTAAATAATGCATTTGCTTACAGACCTTTTTGTGTGTGTATGTGTGTGAGAGAGAGAGCATTGAATTAAAGCAGCACCCAAAGATTAGATTAGACCCATTGCTGATTAGATTAGTCCTGTATAAATGCAGCTTACGAGCACTTTTGATGACCTCTATCAATTTGCCAATGATCAAAAGTACACTGAATGGGACAGTGTTGGCCAGATTAGATTAGTCCTGTTCCCAGTGGACAGGATATACCTGGGCAATTTTCCATATTTTCTTGTAAATGCCAGCATAGTACCTGCATTGCTGCAGCAAGCACACATCATCAGGACTACAACCAGAGTGTTGTCAGAACCCTTAGCCTTTGCTGTGTCTACCGTTGTTTTCAACCATTTCTCGCCATTGATGTGTTAAGGATTGAATTGGCTGAGGACTGGCATCTGTGATGCGGGAGACCTCAGGAGAAATCCAAGATTATCTAAACCCATGCTTCTGACTGATAGCTGCAAATGCTTCAGCCTTGTCTTCTGCACTAATGTGCTAGGTTCCCCTATTACAGGGATGTTTGTAGAATTTCGTCCTCCAACTAATTGTTAGTCGTCTACAAACATTGGTGGATGTGGCAGGATTATTGAACTTTGATTTCCTCCATTAGTTGTTGGATTGCTTTGCTCTCTTTATTGCAGGCTGCTTATACTATTTAATATGCATTTAATCCCATGTTGTAGCTTCATTTTTAGATATGCCTGGTGCTTCTCATGACACACTGTCCTGAACTCCTTAATGAAGCAGGATTGTACTCCTGGCTCTATTGTAGCAGTGAAGTGAGCGAAATGCTAAGCCATGAGGTTTTGCACTGTGATGGTATATTATACACTTGCTGCTGCTGACAGTCCCCAGCCCCTCATGGATGTGCAATTTAAAGATGTTAAATTGGTTCTGAAACTATCTCACTTGTTAGTAGCCCTGAGAAATTGGCAATAGAGAATACATCATCATTGCCATTAGGATTTCACTGACTTAAAATGGTAAGCATGTCGCACACTTTCTAACCGTATTCTTCAATTACAGAAAAGCATTCAGGACAATAGCAGGTTTTTGCTGTCTAAGTGGGGTTGTGCACAGAATGCTTTGGAGCACGCACTTGGTCAAACACTGATGGTTGCAATTCATTTTTAAAGACAATTCCTTTTATCTTCTTAAAAATCCAATTAAATCAATTTGAAGTTTCTTTTCCAAAGAAAACAAATTTAACTTACTTGACCATTTTTTCCTAATCTAAGTGTCTTTAATGTTCATTGTATTATTATGGAGTCAAGATTGATTTGCTTATCAAATTCTCATAAATGTTGTGTTTCTTTTCTTTCTATTCTATTTTGTTTTAGAAACTACAGGAATAATTGGCTAATTCTGTTTTGTAGGTGGTGTGATGAATACCAGCAACAGAATGACTACTGATTCATAACGCCAAGCAGTATGTCAGGTATGAATCAATATTAGTGCATGAAATAAAATCCTTGGCCTAGCTCATTTTCTTCTCGATGTCTAGCTGTGGAATTCTTTTGTTGATTAAAGTAGCCTTTCCTCATTTAATCTCATGAGCTCATCCATTGGGAAGATACTAGTACACTGGAAAATGTGATATACATATTAAAAATGATAAATCAAAACACTCAACTGTGGACTGTCTATCCCAAGGAGAAACAAGGCTGTTAATTATTATATACTTGTTAGCTGCACTTGGTTAACAGCAATTAACATGGACTCAGAAGAGGTATGTTATAACAAACTGACCTCTCTGACTTATCTTGAGCTACTGGTACTGGTATGGACTGCAAAAACTCTTAAAATATGTTGCGTCTAGACTTCCAGAGGGTACTTGGCAGAGCTCTATGCGAAAGATTATTTATTTATTTACAACTGTAACTATTTTAGAAGGTTATGCTATCACACATTTAAGTGGATGATTTGCATTGTGTGCTAACTGATTAACTAGAGTATATATTAAATACCTAACCGGCTGATTACACTGATTCCATTACACAGAATGATTGAAGTTGAAGCGGGTATCTTTGTACCAAAATTTCAGGACATTGTCAAATTACTTTGTCATTTAAGTGTCATGGATGTACAGGCCTGTGTGGTTCTAGAATCTTTGCTGTAATACAACACTCCCCATTAATCTTTCACCCAAACCAACTTGAGTTGCCTAACTGCACCTGACTCCTACCATTGTGACATAGCTCATTTTATTGTAAAATTAAGGACCGTCTGGCAAAAATAGAAAATATGAAGCAGCTTGGACATTTTTTTGGTTAAACAGGGTTTCATCAAGGATTGAGATCAAGAATTTCATATGTGCTGCAAGTCCCCTGCTTTAAACGGAAAAATCAAATGTCATTGGAAAAAAAAAACAGCCAATTAAATATTTCAAGGAGATGGAAATAAGGCTCATTGCCTTAATTGTTGGAAAACCTGGCTGTGGAAAGACTAATTGGCCTGTACTCTAACATCTAGCAACCATTTCTAGACTTCAAATTGTGTTTGATAGACTTAGTAGTCAGTAAAGAAGATAAAACAGGAGCCTAAGCCTTTCTCCTGAAATCCTTTTCCCAGTAGAATTTCTTGGGAACCTGAAGGGTTTCCAAATACCAACATTTCAGAACAATTTGTGAAACCTGAAAGACTGGACTGTAACCATATTCTAACAACTCAAAACCAGATCGATTGCATCAGAACTGGACATCTAATGTCAATCTATAGATATTGGTGAATTGGCTTTGTCAACAGGAAATATAGTGCTCACGAGAAATCATTACCTTCTCTCCTTTTTTTTTGCAGACCCTTGAATAACAGGTGTTTTTGTCTCTGTTGCTTTTTAAGATAAAAACTTCATCTCCCCAGAGACTTTTCTTTTGTTATATATGTCTGTGTTTGGGATGAAGAAGGTTTGGTTTTAATTCCAAATTGCAGTTTTCTTTTCCTTATTCATTCACGGGATGAGGGCGTCACTTTTAGGCAACATTTATTGCCCATCCGAGTTGCCCGAGAGTCAACTACATTGCTGTGGGTCTGGAGTCACATGTAGGCCAGACCAGGTAAGGATGGCAGATAGAGTGAACCAGATGGGTTTTTCCGACAATCGGCAACAGATTCATTGTTATCACTAGATTCTTAATTCTAGATTTTTTTTGTTACTGAATTCAAATTCCACCATCTGCCATGGTGGGATTCGAACCCAGAGCGTTATCTTGGTCTCTGGATTAACAGTCCAACAATAATACCATTAGGCCATTGTCTCCTCTTGCCACATACTTTAAGAATACATTTTGTTTCTAGTAAATAGATTATATTGTGTTTTTTACAGAGGCCTGGTAGACTTCCCTTTTAAATCTGGATATTAGTACAAAACAATTGGCCATTTTATTAATTGCGTCAACACTTTCATACTAATGACATGACTGATGGAGTATTAGGCAGCATTCCTTCTAATTTTCTTCCCTGATTGCCTTGTGTGGCAAATCAGAGCAGTTTAGAGCTAGCATTGGTCATAGGGTTTGATTAGCAGTGCATTTCTGCCATCAGAATATCAGTTACAACTGAATGAGGAAGTCAGATCTGTATAGAACTATTCTGCCTTTCTATATTACCATATATTGCCAACTTCATAACATTTTTTCACTGGAGTTTAACATTAATGAATTTTTTTAACAATTGAGAAAGTCCAGTAATGACAAGGAGCAACCTCGTGTTTAACATCTACTAAGTGAATGCTGTTAGTGAAATAATAGTACACTATGTTAATGAATTTTCACTTTCAGCATTGTTTAAACAGCTCATTTTATTTGAACATTTTTCATGTATAATGTAAGTTGTATGTGCTGTCTGATTTATGAATCTTTTTCAGTTGGCTCAACTCTGGATCAGACTTCACACACAACATTCGTTGCTAATTGATTAAAAAGGATGAAAATATTTTTCCAAGGTGCAAAAATGTTCCTTTAATATTTTATAAATCTACCTTTTGCAATGGAAAGCTTATAACTATTAACTGTTGTGTGGTCACCCATATTTGGTAACATCTCATGAAACCAATGTGATGGCTGCCTGCTGAGATAGGAAAAGAATTTCTCTGAATGCAGACATATGACATAAGCATTAGCAAAAGAATGGACTTTAGCTTCTGTTTAAATGTTAAAAATACACGAGTGATAAGCTGATTTCCTCTCCCTGTCATCAAAGCTACTTTAAGTGCAAAATTTAAATACCACCTTTAGCAAGTGGTTAGTGAATCAATAAGAATTAGATGGATTAATCTTGAGGATGAACATGTTTATTGATCGAGTAGCTAGGAGTGTCATATTTAATCATTCTTTTCTTTTTAACTTCAGTCATTTGTGTTCAAATGCTCATTAAAATGTTGCAGGCTTAATTGCTGAAGTGAGTATAGTTCACTAGGACTTACTAGAATAGATTATAAAGGATCTTAACATCAGAAAACTTAAATGCTTAGCTGTTATGGTGCTAAGAACATCATGCTAAATCCTCATGTGTACTTAATGCATTCTGGTTTTGAAATTCATTCCATGTTTGTTGTTACAAGCAGCATTATCAAATATATTTTTCCATAGTCCAATACAGAACTTCATTGGAATTTGATATTTTCAATGTTATTCTTACAACAAATACTGCAAAACACTCACTGACAAACTGACATTTTACAGCATTGTTCTTAATTGAACCTAGCTTCATGATAATGAAACTGCACTTTTAGTCAAAGCAGGAAATTAGTGGACTCATCAAATCTTAACCACAATCTCAGCGTTAGTTCTATGTGGCAAAATGTTAAAATGATAAGAAACCCAAACCTTAAGGTGAACACTAAATGGCTAGGATTATTTTCTCAGTTGCCTGGATACAAAAAATTACTTTGAATAGTGCAGTAAATTTATAATGTCTGTAAAAGTGCTTTTTAATAAATTTCCCATATTGTAAAGCAGCATTAAGTATTTCTAAAACCTCTGCGTATGTGGTTGCATATTGCTTGATGGCTGTATTAAAATCTCATTTAGCTGACCCCAGAACTACATTCTGTGAAGTAAATCATTTTCCCTCTATATCTTCCTGCTTCAGCGAACAAAATTGTCCCAAAAATTACTTTTAATCACCCTACTGAAACATGTAATGATGCACCTTGAGAGCAGGTGGATCTTGAACAAAGATAGGGACACTAACACTCCAACACAAGATCACAAATTGTTCCCAAATAGTTGCCTGTGGACTCCTTGTGTAACAACTGTTTTGCCAGCTGTAATCATTAATAAAGCCAATAAGAGAGATGCTGCTGATATAAAGAAACAATTAAGAATTGTGAACAAGATGAATTGTGGACAATTGTGAACAAAGACAAGAACATTTAGAGCACCTATCTGTTCCCTGTCCATTTCAATAAATGATTAATGCCCCACAGTAGCTGTCCTTACAGAATCTTTACTTTTTAAGAACATGCTCTTATGAAAAAAGTGGTGAGATAGCACAAGCTGTACAGCAAATACAAATCAAAATTTGTCCAAAAAGATTAGAGGTGCATAATTTACCAGATTTCCAAGATAACCTGCTTTCAAGTAAAACCAGGGTGATGGTCAAGAGCATGGGTACATTGTAAGAAATTGCATCAAGATTTTGAGAACACAGATTTGACTTACCATGTTTTCACTGCAGCTTTTTAAAGGTATTTGTGTTAAATACATAGGGAAGTGGCGTATAAAGCAACAGACCTGTGCATTTGAAATCCTTATATTTGACAATAAAACTAATTAATGAGCTGATGCCTTCGCATTGGAGAATTCAGAATCAATTTGCACTGTTAGACTGGCTCACTGCTAGTGTTTAATGATACAAGGATGTGGAACTTTTGGTAGTTTCAGTGCTACTGTTTTTCAAACCTTAAAAATGATAAGCAACAAAATGCCATTGATAAATACATAGTTCGAATTCAAGATAATTTTTTACTGATAGACTATTATCCTAGTTTTCATAGTTCACTGTTAGCATAATCGTTGTGCCTACCTGTTGTTGTGAAATTATTTACAGGATAATTATTCAGATGCTGGCAGGATAAATATTTGGTGGTAGAGTTACAGCCAAATGTCAAGATTAGGGGAATGGCATGCTATGTAAATAACAAATGTTTCTTCTTGGATTTGAGGTGTACAGTAGATCCACCACCCTCTGAGTCTACCAACACGCAACAGATCAAAATGGATTAGCTTAATAAATGAAGGACTCCTGTTCTGGCATCTGTATTAGCTGAGATAAAGACCAGAATCCTATTTTTAAAAGTTATTTGCTGATCCATTTTATATGCACCTCGCATTGGAAAAGCAGATAGAAATCCATTCTTCCTCTCCCCTCACTTTGATATTTAAATAGCGGTTCTTCTTGCAGATTCCTATATTTGATTTTATTATAGCTACAGTTGTATATTTTGTCAAAATATTGAAAATTAATAGATGTAACAAAGCGTTTTGATTAACAAGGACATCATACATCTATTCTTTGAGAGTCTTCTAGTGCAGTAGTAGTGTCCCTGCCTCTGAGTTAAAGTTCATCCTACTCCATGGATGGGTCAAAATATATGACAAATTTATTAAAAATAATTTTATACTTTTTGAACAGATATGGAGATTAAGGCATCAGTAGGACCAGCATCTGACATGGATATAGCCAATGGAGGTAAAGCTGAGATAACAATTAGCTATTAATTATTTTATCCACCATTATGTTCAAATGCAGTGAACGAGATGTACTGAGCAATTTTAGCAAAGATTGCTCACACATTTTCTATTGTGTTCAATTTCTATTCTCCATATTAATATCCTCATACTCTTCAAATTAACATCTATGAAGGTCACATTTCTTGTTCACTCCTGATCTGTGGTCATTGTTGGCTGGCACAGTATTTATTGCCCATCCTTAGTTGCCCTTGAGAAGGTGGTGATGAGCTGTTCTTCCTTGTGCTGTAGATAGACCCACAATGCTGCTAGGGAGGAGAGTCCAGGATTTTTACCAAGTGACACTGAAGGAATGGTGATATATTTCCAAGTCAATAAGGGCACAAAATGCTCTCTGGGTGAGAGATTTCAATGTCTACTATGAAGAGTGACTCAGCAGCAGCACTACTGATCGAGCTAGTTGGGTCCTAAAGGACATAGCTGCTAGACTGGGTCTATGGCAGGTGGTGAGGGAACTATCGAGAGGAAAAATACATATGATACCCCATCCTCACCAATCTGCTGGCTGCAGATGTATCTGCCCATGACAGTATCGCTACGAGTGATGAGTGCAAAGTCCTTGCAAAGACGAAGTCCCGCATTCACATTGAGAATACCCTCCATTGTGTTGTGTGGCACTATCACTGTGCTAAATGAGACAGACTTTGAACAGATCCAGGAACTCAAGGCTGAGCCTTGAGGTGCTGTGGGTCATCAAAGCAGCAAAATTGTACTCCAACACAATCTGTAACCTAAGGGCCCAGCATATCCTCTACTCAATTATTACCATCAAGCCAGGGGATCAACCTGATTCAATAGAGAGTGCAGGAAGACATGCTAGGAGCAGCACCAGGCATACCTAAAAGTGGTGACTATAATACAAATATACAACCTGGTGAAGCTACAAAATAGGACAATTTGCTGCCAAACACAATGACAGACAAAGCTAAGAAATCCCAATGGATCAGATCTAAGCCCTGCAGTCTTGCCACATCAGTCATGAATAGTGGCGGACAATTAAACAACTCAATGGAGGAGAACACTCCACAAATATCCACATCCTCAATGATCGAAGAGCCCAGCACATCAGAGTTGGAAGCATTGGCAGCAGCAACCTTCACCCAGAAATGCTGAGATGACCCATCTCTGCCTTCTCCAGTGGTCCCCAGCATCACAGATATCGAGTCTTCCGCCAACTCCGATTCACTCCATGTGATATCAAGAAATGGTTGAAAAAACTGGAAACTGCAAAGGCTATGGGCTGTGACAACATTCTGGCAATAATACTGAAGGCTTGAGCTCCAGAACTTGGCAGACCTGTAGCCAAACTGTTCCACACTGGCATCTACCCAACAATGTGGAAAATTGCCCAGCTATGTCTCCTATACAAAAAGCAGGACAAATCCAATGCAGCCAATTACCACCCCATCAGTCTACTGCCAATCATCAGTAAAGTGATGGAAGGTGTCACTAACTGTGCTGTCAAGCAGCACCTGCTCAGGAGTAACCTGCTCAGTGACGCCCAGTTTGGTTCCAACAGGGCCACTCAGCTCCTGACCTCATTACAGCCTTGGTTCAAACATGGACAAAAGAGCTGAATTCCAGAGGTAAGGTGAGAGTGACATCAAGGCCACATTTGACCATGTTTGCCGTCAAAGAACCCCATTAACGTTGGAATCAGTGGGTACTGGAGTCATACCTGGCACATAGGAAGATGTTTGTGGTTCATAGAAACCCTACAGTGTAGAAGCAGGCCATTTGGCCCATCAAGTCCAAACTGACCTTCCAAAGAGCATCCCCCTACCCTATCCCTGTACCCTGCATTTCCCATGGCTAACCCACCTAACCTGCACATTCCTGGACACAATGGGCAATTTAGCATGACCAGTCCACTTAACCTGCACATCTTTGGACAGTGACAGAAAACCAGAGCATCCAGAGGAAAACTCACACAAACACTGGAAGAATGTGCAAATCCCACACAGACAGTTGCCCCAGGGTGGAATTGAACCTGGAACCCTGGCACTGTGAGACAGCAGTGCTAACTATTTAACTGCCAATTGTGCCAGTTGTCAGAGGTCAATCATTTCAGGACATCTCTGCAGGAGTTCCTCAGGATGGTGTCCTCGGTCCAACCATCTTCAGCTGCTCCATCAATGACTTTGCCCCCATCATAAGGTCACAGTGGGGATGTTCGCTGATAATTGCACAATGTTCAGCACCATTCGTGACTCCTCAGATACTGAAGCAGTCTGTGTTCAAATGCAACAAGATCTGGACAATATCCAGGTTCAGGCTGCAAGTGGCAAATAACATCTGCACCACACAGTTGCCAGGCAATGTCCATCTCAAATAAGAGATAATCTAGCCACCAACCCTTGACATTAAATGGTGTTACTGTGACTGAATCTCCCACTATCAACATCCTGAAGGTTACCATTGACCAGAAACTCAACTTGACACATCACATAAACACAGTGGCTACAAGAGCAGGTCAGAGGCTAGGAATACTGCAGTGAGTAACTCACCTCCTGCCTCCCCAAACCTGTTCACCATCTACAAGGCAGAAGCCAGGAGTGTGATGGAAAACTCCCCAGGATGGGCGTAGCTCCACCAATAACATAAGAAGCTTGGCACCATATCCATGCCCTCCACCACCAACACTCAGTAGCAGCAGTGTGTACTACCTACAAGATGCACTGCAGAAATTCACAAAAAATATTTAGACAGCACCTTCCAAACCCATGACCACTTCCATCTTGAAGGACAAGGGCTGCAGATACATGGGAACACCACCACTTCCAAGTTCCCCTACAAGCCATCTTTAATTTTATTCATTAATGGGATGCAGGCATTGCTGACTGTCCAGCATTTATTGCCTGTTCCTAATTGCCCTTGAGAAGGTGTTGGTGAGCTGCCTTCTTGAATTGCTGCAGTCCACATGCTAAAGCTGACCCACAATGCCCAAGAATTTTGACTCAGCAATATATTTCCAAATCAAGCTGGTGAGTGGTTTGGAGGGAACTTGCAAGTGGTGAAGTTCCTGTGTATCCGCTGCTCTTGTCCTAGATGGAAGTGGTCATGAATTTGCAAGATGCTATCTAAGGAGCCTTTGTGAACTTGACTGAGTTGTGGATAATTATACAAGTCAGAGTGTGAAGAGTGCATTTTTCTGGATAAGACCAGGTTAGGTGAGTATCCAACAATAAGAGCAATAAAATTCAAGTGAATCAGTTCACTTGGTAAGAAACAGATTTCAGCTTTATATTTCAAGTTACACCGTTGTTTTTATTTAATTTGTTTTGTTTTTATTTAACTTATTTAATACTCAATCATTTTCTAAATGTAGAAACTGTAGCTACCTTTGTAAGACAGTGGTTTTTAGTCAGCCTTCATATGCTCATTGAAAATGTACTAGGAAATCTTGATAACGCACATTTTATATCATCAATATGTTTTATTGTACTTTTTTCATTGTGGAGTTGTGCAATCAGAGAGTGTACAGTTTCATTATAAGATCTGATTACTATTTGATCACACCAATCTATTTGCAAATGAGGTGTTTCCTAAAAAGAACATAGACTTGTGCAGATCCTGGACCTTGATGGCATTTTAGAAAATGTCTGTCGTGATTGCTAACGATGGTAGGCCACATGTTGTTACCTAGGACCCTACATTTTCTAAATACATGGTCATGACTGACCATGTATGTTGGTCAAAGGAATAGGAGAAAGTCATTCAGCCCCAGGGTGAGTGGCACTGTAGCTATCCAGATGGGATGTGAGAAAGTGCTGAAGAGAGAGGAACAAATGGAACAGCACAGTGTGTTTTGAGGAGTCCGAGGGATGTCTACAAGCTTGGTGGTTACTTTTTGAAAGTCGGAAGCCACTTGCCCTTCCTGTTCCCATTGTAAACCTCTTGCAACATTGTATCTGGGTGTGAGGATCCACAGTACTGATGTTAAGAAAATAATTTTTGAAAAACACATTTAGGAGCCTGAATTGCACATAGAGGAGGGGAGGTGATGGTGCACTGATAGTCATGGGGCTGGTAATCCAGAATCTTGACTACTATTTTGGGAACATTAGTTTAAGTCCTACCACGGCAGATGGTATAATTTGAAATTAGTTTTTAAAAAAAAGTCTGGAAAAAAAAAATGCCAGCCTAATGGTGACCATGTGATCACCATTGATCATCGGAAAACCCATCTGGTTTGCTAATGAATTTTAGTGAAGGAAATCCAACCTTGACTGGTCTGGCCTACGTGTGACTCCAAACCAACGTGGCTGATTCTTAACTTCACCCTGGATAATTAGAGATGGACAATAAATGCTGGCCCAGCCAGAGATGCCCACATCCCATGAACAAATAAAAAAGAATATGGTCCCTCAAGCCTGCTTTGCCATTCTGTGATAAAGCTGTTGTGATCTTGTCCTCGATGTACCCACAAGTGGAAGCATCCTCTCAACAATTACTCTGTCAAACCCACTCAAAATCTTATGTCTCAAGAAAGTCATTCCTGACTCCACTGAACACCAGTGATTATCCCTCTTACTTAAATCTAAACCTTTCTCCTTTCATTTCACAGCCCAGTGTATTGCACCTTCTGCCACTTTGTTGCCCACTAAGTAACTGACCTATGTCCTTTTGCAGACTTTGGGTTAAATTTTCCCATATCTTGAGCAGCGTGGGCAACAGTGAGAAATTTGGAACATGGACAAAAATGAAGATTTCAGAATCTGGACATCAAGAAAATAATTCCCAATTTTCCCCTTAAGGTGTGAACGGCGAGTTCACATTCTGACTTCAAAGTCGTGATTTCCTTTTTTCCACACGTTTACATCTCATTAATAGTCCAACTTGCTTCATTTCTATGCAGCTTCCAAATCCCACCCTCTTCCCTGTGAAACTTGACCTTGCCAATTCCCAACATGAAAGTCAGAGCATTTACCTGATGGCAGAAGTTCCCCGCTTGCTTGCCTGAGCCTCATCCAGCTCTGTCATCATCACTATTAATCTGCATACGCCAGGGACATTGTCATCCTCCATACATGCAAGAGGGCAATGTCAAACCACCAGCCTTACCATGTCATCATGGCTGCTGTCAGACCACTGACGCACCATTTCAGTCCTCCAGGACTTCACTTTGGAGCCCAGGGACACTGATGACCTGCATGCTTCTGCCAGGTCATTTTTACAGTCAGGGAAACACATGCATCTCATACATTTGCAGATGATTTAGCTTCATTTCTTAGCACTTTACACTCACTCGTTGACTGCCAGCCTCTGTGGCTTGCATCACCTTTCACTGATAAGATAAACTTGCCAGCTTCTATAACTTGCATTGATTTTCAGTGCAGAAGTTGAGGCGTACAGCTTCTCACATTTTGGAGCACTAAACCATCAAGTGGGTGGACATTCCACTGTACGACACCGTGTTTCATCACAATCACGCTGGAACAGGTGCCTGCTGCTTGCACGGCAAACGCACTGAATGTGCTCCAACCCAAAGGCCATGTCTGAAAATCAAAAGAGAGTGGTCCTTATTGGCCTCAGGTGTGACTATGGTTTGTACAATTCAAATCCAGGGGTTGGTCACAGTCAGCCAGGTGTTTGGACAAGCCAGAGTCGAGAATCAGTGTGCTTACAATCTTTGGTTATTGAGTGGTCAGTCCTGCAGATCAAGTACAGCCAGTCTGGGGTTTGTAGATACCTCAGTCAAGGTTCTGAGCAGACATCAAAGCCGGGAATGGGCCATTCTCAGTCAGGGCTATCCTGCCAAGTCAGTCCCAGGAAGTTGGGGGCAGCCACAGTCAGTTCTGGTTGTTTGAGCAGTCCATGGAGTCCTGGGGAGACTCAAGTCTGTGTATAAACCTCTTTGGACTGGTTTGCTAAGGGAATGATTACCGTAAAAAAAGATACAATTCGAGATCGAAGGACAGGGTCTCATAGAGCATAGGAATGGTCAGGACTTCTTGGTGGGAAGGGAAGGTTTCTCAAGTGACAATCACTCTGCTGATGAAGAGAGTGGCAAGTTGCGAAGCTGTGGGTTCTGGGGATAAAGTGTGCACATTAGCACTTTTTAAAAAAAAGGAACTGTAAATAAATAGGGGAAGGCTGCAAGTTTAGGGGAGACATTGAGACAGCAACTCAATAGGGAAAATTAATGTGGGGTGATCGTCCATCTCAGGAAAATCTGCAAGTCACTTATCAGGTCACAACATTAAAACTTCCCACCATTGACCCAAAGTTACCTACATAAATGATGTTAAGTGGCTACCATCTCATGCTGAAAGGGTGAAATAAGTTACTATTGTTCTCTCTTGGAGAACAGAGTAAAATTGAGTTTGAGGCTGTGCAAAGAGCAGTTACATGAATCATGTATCCAGCAATTCAGTAATGCCACCCATGTAGTGTCCAAATGCACTTCATGGCCCCTTGGCTTGATTTTCTGAAATGCATTCCTTAAATATCACTGGAAGACAACATGGTGGAGCTGCCATACTCACACATTGAACTTCTAAGTATGCAAGGACATGGTCTGTGATGTAAAGGGTGACTTTTTTTTATGGTGTGGAGGGTGGGGTGGTGGTGGTGCTGTCCCAGTGTCCTATTGCCAGAATTCTATTCCTCCAATGTAATTTGTTGGCAACATCCATCTGGGTAAGGTTGCATACCACGGGGCTCTGGATCAAGGCAAACACTGACCTTGTGAAGCTGCACACTCTGTCAGGGCATAATGTGAACATCATTGTGATTGGTGTAAGGGCTGAAGGGTATTATTAGTGAAATGGTGTTTTCATTCTGACACTCCCCGCAGATTATCTGCTCGTGCATTTGTCATGGATGTTGCAGTTGCTGGAAATGGGTAGAATATAGCAGTCAGTGAGACAGGTCACTAACACTGCACAGCTTTAAAGTGTGACTCAGTATTTTGATATCCGTCTCAAGAGGCAGCAGGCTGAGAGGAATCCCGAGGCCCCTCTTGTTTCTTCTATCACCGTTAATACAGAGTGAACGTCAGCTGCTAAATTGCTGTGAAATCCTTGAGCACCTATAAGCCAGCTTTTAAATTGAGGCAAAGCTTTGTAAGGATGTTCTCAGCAGGCTGTTGCTACAAGTGAGAGCGGTCATGTTAACTTCCCATTGTGCACAGCCCTGCCTTGAATGGCAGTATGCTCCCTTGAAAAGATGAAAGATAAAATAAACCTTTCCTTCCAGACATGTGTGAAATCACTGATTCCCTACTGTCATTAACATGGTGGGCATAAGATCTGTGCAGGCCAGACTCTAGGACAATCCCTGCTCAGTACATTTAGCCTCTGTTGTCCACATGAAAATCCAGTGATTTGACTGCGATTCTGAATGTCATATTTCAAGGATCCCTGACAGGTGAGGCTATTTGCAGTTGATCAGTTGGTTACTTGTGAGATATGAGCAATGTTTGGTCACTACAACATGTTTAATTCTCGGCAGGTCTGAAAAGGCTGCTTGTTTCTCACATGGGTGTAACATAAGCAGACCATTGGCAAAAGTTATACAAGAGCAGACATCTTTACAGTGCAAATATATTTAAATTTGCAAAAATGTTTTTGTTTATACTGGGGATGTTAGCTTCGTTGTCTGGGCCAGCATTTATTGACAATCCCTAAATGCACTTCTGAAGGTGGTAGTGAGCTGCCCTCTTGAACCACAGCAGTCCAAAATTCTATTCAGGGAAAGTTGAAGGATTTTGACTCAGTGGTACTGAAAGAACACTGACATATTTCCAAGTTAGGATGATATACAATCTGGAGGGGAATTTGCATCTGGTGGTGCTCCCATGTATATGCTGCTCTTGTACTTCTAAATGGAAGAGGTCATGGGTTTGGAAGGTGCTGTGTAAGGAGCCTTAGTGAATTTCTTCTGTTAGTACAACTAAAACCTTTCGTGGTTTCATCTCTTCATTCAAGTCATTACTATAGATTGTACAGAGAGTCCTCAATTTATGAATGTCCAACTTACAAATGTTCGTATTTACGAACGTGATCTCGCACATGGTTGCAATTTTAAAGACCTGACATGCGACCATTTCCTGCACTTTTAGCAGCTGTTTTACGTTATCTTGCATTGTGTTCTGACTTGTGTGCAAATCGTCTAGCAAACGGACTCCAGGATAGAAGCTGTTCACGACTAGCTTGTAAATAGATGAAGTATTAATTTGAGTCCCTCCACTAGTTACAGTTTATCCCTGTTGCTTTGTTTCCTGTTTTTCAGTCAACCCTTTAAGTACACTCATGCCAGACATTCAGTTAACTGGCCTATAGTTCCCTGTCTTCTGTCTCCTTCCATTCTTGGAATAAGACATTCCATTTGTGATTCTCATGTTAAGTAGGACCTTTCCAGAACATAAGGCTTTTATTATAGTGAATGCATCCATATTCTCTGTAGTTTCTTATGTTAAGATCCTAGAATGCTTACCATCCTGTCTAAGGGACTTGGCAGTCTTTATTCCCATAAGTTTGTCTGGTACATTTTCTCTGGTGATAATGGTTGATTGGTTTTACCTGTATCTGGCACTTCCAGCCATGCCTGTTTGACCTAAGACGGTGGCTTCTTCCTGACATCTTCAAGAAATGATACTCCCATGTGAGCCCTCAGCCTGCAGTAGGATCTCAAGGGAATATGCTGCCTTTTGATTCTTAAGAAAAAATTATAAATTTGTAAGCCAGTGCAGTCTTAGCACAGTGACATTTCATTGAAAATCCATGTGTCAATGCCATAAGGACAAACACAATGATTTGTTTCAGAATTGCTATTCTTTCCAGGATCATAACGACATCCACTTCAATACTGTCAATTTGAGTGCCAACTGTGCCTGCATTATTAATACTCAAGCATAATCTGTTGTGTGAAAACTCATCTAAGTGGGTATTTAAATTTGTTGCAATGTCCTGGGAGCCTTCTGAATTTTCCCAGCAGAATCTTTCAGCTGTCTCATATATATTGATTCCCCTCTTGCTCACAACATTGCTAAAGCAATTTGGCTGTTGCTGCCAGTTTTTCATGTGCTTTTGGTAGCTCCATTAGAAGCCTTTATGCCGTTTAGGTTCCTGTTTTCCTGAGAGTTATTGGTGAGTTGAGGTTCCCTTGCAGTTTTAGCTAGCACTATCTCCAGTTCACCAAAGGCAGCATGTATCAGGAGAGAAAGGCAGGAACTTCTGAATAATTGCAGAAGGTGTCACAGTGAGGTAACCAAGTGTCTCTTAGGACAGCATGCGATAAGTATAAAGTCAGTTAAGGCTGATTCCATGTTGTTTGGTGTCCCGAGTCTGAAATTTACACATGGCCAGCTTTGAACTCAAAGTCCTCAAATGATCATTTAGGCTGTGCGATAAATTCGGTGAACGTGTGTTTCTGAACCATTATACACAAGGAACTTCAGAAGATACAGAAACATCCATGAACAAAACGTAGGTCAGTGATGATTCTTTTTCCCAAAAGTAGAATGAGGTAATGATTGAATTTCAAATATTCACCATGGCCTGGTGAAACAGTACTTTAGTGTTGAGAGACAGACAATTGACAGGAGCACAGAACCACATATGGACAGTACCTACTGCCAAGGATGCTACAGCCTGGTGTGCTTTTTTGTGTATCTTCTGACAAAGTAATTCCAATTTTTTTTTTCTGCTGTTAATATAACTAAAACCTTTCATGTTCAAAATGGAACTGGCATTGTCGAAAATATTTGGGAAACTGCAGAAAGGTACATTGGCAAGATGAATTGAGCAAAGGACCAGTACTGCACAATGCAGTTCACAACCCCTGAAATCCTCCTTGGGGTATTGACAGCAAAAATAATGAACTCATCATGTTTTTAAAAGGTTTGAAAGCTACAGACAAAAAGTCGAAGGAAAAGGTAAATTGTAAGCACTGAAACATATAAATCTTGTGAAGTGGAGCTGTTATAATTTTTGTTTGCTAAGATTAGTGTATCAAAAACATGGTTTAAGATCTGAATTCTCATTTAATCATGCATGTATCATTGAGAAGTCTCCAGAACACTAAATCATTTATTCGTTCAGTGAACGCTGTGCCCAAAGGCAGGTCCTTGGCTCGTTGAGAACAATGATCTTGAATATTAATTTATTTTTACATTTCCTGTATGTAGCCGGTAAATTCACAACTTGCATGTTGTTAAAAAATATTCCATATTCAGCCTAATGGTTGCGACACACTTTCTGGCATTTATCAAGATGTACAATTTACTTTTTTTTAAAAGGCTTGGAAGGTTTGTTTATTCAGAAATTACCTGACAGACGAGTGTTCAACTGAACAACGTTCACAAAAAAACTTGCATCAGATATGGAAAAGATTAAAGTGTTGTGTATGGTTTCACCTTATAAAAAAGTTAAACTGGTATAATCACCTGATTCCTGCAGATTTAGTCATACTTCACCTCAGAGTGCCCTAGAAACAACAGATGTTAGACTTGATCGCTTTAAAGTCTTATTGCTTATTTAATTGTCTTTAAAATGAGTGTTTTGAATTAGATTTTTCTAAGAACTGTGCAAACAAATGAAATGTTTCAACATAACCTACTTCATAGTTTTTACCAGGAATGTGTTCCAGCATAATTATAATTCTGAACCCTTCTAAATTTTTGATGGGACTAAAGGCAATTCAAGCTGTGTAAATCGAATTTGTGTACACTTCCAAAATATTCACCTGAATGTTATACAAAGCCAAGCATTAAGAAAATGGATTTTTAAAAATCCCTTTCCAATAAACCTCAGTTTGAGAGCTATATAAACCCAATGATCTGAAAAATAATTACATATTAAATTGTAAGCAATTCTGTGTTTATTTGAATTCTGAAATACATTATTTCTTAATTTGGTAAAGTACACACTTCTTTATCTGCTAACGGCCTGCTGGGAGCTGCTTATATTAATCACCCTTGTTGAGTTAACTGACCATAAGGCTAATACTCTGAAATTATCAATACAGTTGATAATTCATTTTTACCAGTCTATGTATGAGATAATTGATATGCTTCTGGCTATTTTTTAAAATTTGCTTTGTAACTGCACAAGTCTATTTATTTTGTATGTTAATTTTAAATTAAAAATAAATTAATTGTTTTTAGCCAGTTGATTGATCATGAGCTTAATGGAGCATACTGTGAGACGGCTAGCCTGTTGTTGTAATCAGTTTCTGAGCTCACTGGCAGTACATCTTAATACTCTAAAACATAATCGATATCGCTAATAATAACAGATTAATAATGGTTACACAGTCAGAAACAAATTGGCTTATTTAAAAGTAGTTTTTGAATTGTATGGAATTCATTATTGATTTCAGTGTTTCACGACCTGTCAGATTTATTTAAAAATAAACAGGAAACATAGAAATTCACAGATATTCATAGATATTCTATTCTGATAGTTTGATTTTTGGGAATTAGTGCTGTTTTCAGGCAAGCTTGTCTCTGACCAAGGATATCAGACAATTTTTTTTTCCGGTTTGTGCTTACTGTCTGGAGGTTGTCTACCTGTCTACCTATCTGTCTGCCACGAGAATTGGAACTCATTGTAGATTAAGGCCTTTGACAGTCATTAATCTGTTTCCTCATTTGTTTAATTGTTGGAGGGGCAGTGTTGAGTGTGATTGTCTGTGTATATATATCAGATTTTGGCACTGGTGTACTTTGCATTCACTTCTGCACGTAAAATTTGTACATTTTATATTTTTCTTATAGTTCCTACAAATTTTTCTGTGGCGACAATTTTTCATGAGATAAATTATTTCCAAAGTTTATGCTGAAAGTGCTGTGTAACATTGCAGAAATCTATATAAAGTAAAATGAACTACTGCATGCAAGAAATGTGTGAGACACAAGTGGCAGTCAATAGCAACTACTACATGCAGTCACCAGATTATTACATGCATAGAGAGGACAACCAGATTTATAGTGGTTTTAATGTTCAGGCTCCTTACAGCAACAACATTTGCATGGACCAGACCTGGATTGTGAATCAGACTTCCAGTTACCCTGGAAACGAGTTTCAGAACGAGTATTGTAATATGAACACAAGTATGAACCGCTTTTTCCAGGCTGAATATTTTGATGATCATAAAGATGTTTTTTGTCAAGATCAGTCACCATCTTTCTCACCAAGGAAAGGTATAGTGGTATTGTTAGTTTTATTTTTAATCTTGTGTCTTGTCCTGCATATTTAGACCTACAGCTGAAGTAGCAGTGAATCTCCTGCTGTTTGTGTGGATTTGTCAACTGTGTGGCACCCAAGTTTGTGCTTGGGTTTTGAAACTGCTTTAATGTTAAATCTTGAAGCAGTCCAGTCGTCTGTGTATTCTGGTGCTTGGAAAAGGTGCTCAAGTTGCTAAGTAATGCTAAGGTGCCTGTAATTGATTATCATAGAGTGACTTGCTTTTCTATGTCAGGTTAACTGATTAAATTTTATTTGCGTAATTTTATTACTTTATTGACAAGAATATTACAAAATCATCAGAAGGGACTGCAAATATGGTACAACAGTATTTTGTACTGAAAAAATTGTAAAAATTAAATTCAAAAGAATCCAAGAACTGTCTGGCATGAATTACAGTAAAGAGATATTTCTGAACTGATAGCTGAGGCCTAGAATTTCTCAATATATTTGATTTAATAGTCAGTCTGAATCAATACTTACATTCATAACCACACTGAGACAATTAAGCTTGTTTTGTTGCCATTTTACGTAATTTCTATTTCAAATATGGTTGTGTCAGTCTGATCCAAGTTGATGCAGCCCTTGCTTCTGTAGTAGGGAAGGAGTTTCTTTTTATTAAACTGTGTCAAGACTCATTCAAGAATGAATGAGGTAAAAAAGAGAACAATTGTAAATCAAAAGCAATACTTCAGCGATGTAAAACTTGGGAATTGAAAAGTATTCAATGTGCCGGAATTTTAAATCTGTTAGGAGCAAAAGTCAGCATTAACTGTAATAGATTCAAAAGGGAAAAAGTTGCAATGGATATTAATGGTTAAAAGAAGGGATTGTTATATTAGGGTCTGAAGGCGTTAATACTGAGGACTGCCGTAAGTACAGTATACTGATGTCATATGAACTTGGGGCAGAAATGCCTAGGACCTCGGAGAAATCAAACCTAAAATCAAGGATCTCCTCATAGTCTCTGTAACAGTGTCTATACGATCAAGGTAACCTGTAACCAGTTGCTAACATGGAATAAAGTACTTCTTGTTAAGCAAGAGAGCTTCTAGTTAGACCAATAGGTCATTTTCCTCTACTACATCAGACCAAGTGAACCCTGTAGATCCCTAGAAAAAGGAAGATAACAGCAAATCTTCCACATACGACAGTATGTACAACAATGATCATTTAACTACCAGCCAATTTTGATTTTTGTGCCCAGTTTAGTAGTGTAAGGGAGCTTCTAAATGAGTCCTGGCTATGGAAACAGTACTTAAAAATTAAAATAGTTGTTTGGTAGTATGGAAGTTGAATGATGTTGTTAAAAGACACATTTTGCCAAAGCTTTTTTTGTCTTGTGCTGATCAGTATGATTTGCAAGAAATCCAGTTTAAAGGAAAACTGGCATTTATATTGCATAAATGTTGGTTTTTCCTCTAAAATGGTATTCCTGTGAATTGTCTTGATGAGTTCAAGACAAAAAGCTTTGATAAAATGTCTTTTTCATCAATATTTTAAGTATGGAGTGAATTTGTTTTGTGGAGATTTAAGATTTGTCATAGATAAAAGCAATATTTGGGACAAAAAAGTAGACTGAGCGTTTAGAAGACAACTTTGACAACAGAAGAGGTATGGGTGGTGAGCGATCCAAGAACTAATGGATAGTAAAAGACCAATGCTCAGCTAATTCACTTTCTACTATCCTGTAGTTGCTAACTACCGTGATATTTAAGATAGTTGACTATTAGAGCATTCAGTTTTCTATCAATTTTATTAAAATTGACAAAAGAACCAGAGATGAGATGAGAAATATGTTTCTGAATACAACACGTGTCTATAATCCGGAGTACGTTTTTTAAAAGAATCTGTTCACAAGATAATTAGATAAGGGGGAGTAGTACAAGAACATAGGGATAGGGCAGGGAAATGGAACCAATTAGTTAGCTCCTTCAAAGTATCAGCACAGCCACAGTAGAGTGAATGGCCTTCTGCTTTGATTAAGTGAATTAATGGGGAGGCGGTGGCCTGGAGGTATTATTGCTGGTTTATTAATCCAGAGAACCGGCTAATGCTCTAGGGACCCAGGTTCGAATTCTGCCACTGCAGATGGTAGAATTTGAATTCAGTACGAATCTGAAATTAAAAGTCCAATGATGAACATGAAACTGTTGTTGATTTAGGGAAGGAAACTGCTATCCTTACCTTCATACGATTCCAGATTCTGCAACAATATAGTTGATTCTTAACTTCCCTATGGGCAATAAATGCTGGCCTGGCCAGTGTTGGTCAGATCCCATGAACTAATTTAAAAAGTCTGCAGCAGACCCAGTATTCTGGAATCATAGGTTGTAATGTCCCGATTTGGGCAAAAGTCCGATTAATCATAGAATCCTGATAGTGTGGAAACAGGCCATTTGGTTAATCGAGTCCACGCCAATACACCGAAGAGCATCCGCCCCAGACGCAACCTCCTACCCTACCACTGTAACCCTGTATTTCCCATGGCCAATCCACCTAACCTGCACATCGTTGGGTTGTAGGAGGAAACCAGGGGGAAACCCACGCAGACACGGGGAAAATGTGCAAACTCCACACAGACAGTCGCCTGAGTGTAGAATTGAATCTGGGTCCCTGGCACTGTGAGGCATCAGTGCTCGCCACTGAGCCACCTTGCCAACATTCTGGCTCTGATCAGACGAAATGGGAAAAAACTACTTGCCTTATTCTGATTTCTTTGGCCCAACCTTCAACAAAGGATCCTTACAAATTCGCCAAACATAGGAATTCTTGCTGAAAGCAGAGGAAAAAGTCTTCACAGAAGCCACAACTCCTTTCTACAGCACTAGGTGAGAAACTCTGGTAAAAACTACTTTGAAAAGACACAGAGGAAAGGTAAAGGTGGTAGGTGTGTCAGGTTGTAGGGTAGCAAGTGGATGGGGTGGCACATTAGTAAGGTGGGTAGGATCGCAGATGGTTAGGATCGCAAATGGGTAGGATCGCAGATGGTTAGCTGGCAGCTGGCTGAGCTGGGTCCTGATCATTAGGTCAGTGGGGAATTTGCATTGATGTGGAACCCGAGTGATTAACCAAGATTTGATATGGTTTTAACCTGTCCAGCATTTCCCAATGTAACTACTCAAGTAGGTAGGTCTGAAAAGTTCTGTGGAGGAGAATTTCCCTTCAGAAGTACAAACTTCCTGGGTAATTCCTGCAGAATCAGCACTTGGGATTTCCAGGCACCAGGACATGGATCTTTTGTGGGGTGCTGTTGGTGGTGGAGAGCCAGATTTCACAAGCAAGTGAAAGAACCTGAGGAAGAGAGCATGAGAAGCTGCAAATCCCGACAAGCCAAAAGGATCATCTAAGCAATCCCTGTGAAAAGGGACCAATGAACTATTTCCCCAGTTTTTCTCCTCCACCCGTAACACAAGTGTGTTTTTCACGTCCATCTGTGTCTGTAACCAGTACAATTATACGTCAGCAGTTTATAGTTGTTTGTCTGGAGATGGAACCTATTTATTTGTAATAAATAGTAACTGTTGTTTAGTACTGCAACCTGGTCCATGCTTTCTGTCAACTTAGGTCCAAAAGTTGGGTAAATTGTGGAATTTTGTGAAATTTGATAAATCTTTAACTTTGTGATGACTCCAGGGATAGCAGGGCTTGATTTCCAACGCATTACCCCAGTATGGTGTGACAATTGTTAAAGTGAAAAATAAGGATGACTTATGAGCAGGAGAACCTTAGAAAAGCCAAACTATCTGTAGCACAGTGTGCATGATTTCAGAGGAATCCTGGTAATCAAGACAATAGCTTTAATAAGAGTATTGCATGATTGTCATTTGTTGAGAAGTGCAGACCACAATATCCTGTCAAAAGCACTTTCAGAAGTGCAAGACAATAACAAATGATACAACAAAATGTTCAATAAGAAAACAACAAAGGTAGAGAAAAGGCAATAATATTGCCAGTAGCACAACCAGACATAGCAATACTGGGACAAAATCAGAAGTTGCTGGAAAAGCTCAGCAGGTCTGGCAGCATCTGTGAAGAAAAAAATCAGAGTTAACGTTTTGGGTCCGGTGACCCTTCCTCAGAACCGGACCCGAAACGTTGACTCTGATTTTTTTCTTCACGGATGTTGCCAGACCTGCTGAGCTTTTCCGGCAACTTGTTTTTGTTCCTGATTTACAGCATCCGCAGTCCTTTTGGTTTTTGTATAGCAATATTGGGGGATGGGAGCATTATGGTCAGAGGAAAGCAGATCCTGAAAAATTGTTTCGTGTAAAAATCCAAGAACATGACACTTGCAGCAGTTGTTAAGAGCATGGATACATTACTGCAAGCAGCATTTGACATGTACTGCCCCTACTTTAATGGTCCACTGCCCTGCCCTCTCAATGTGTAGGTCTCACATCTCAGAAAATAACACCAAAGATAAACACGCCAGCTTCATTGAGGCCAGTGGCTGGGAAGGCATGTTTTCTACCAAGCCCTCACATCCTTATCGAATCCGAACAGTTCATCTTGTGTATTAATACAACCAGGTGAGGAGGGGTTTATTGACTCCCCTCTTTTTAACAGACTCTCAAGTTGCTGCAGCAATGATTATTTTTTAGCTCACAGCAGTCTCATTTCAATTACAGTGTAATTGACAAGATCAAAATGAAGGACCGAAATTACAAGGTTTTTTTGAGTGAAAGAAAGAGGAATTTGGTTATCTACTAACCCAAAAATAGAAACGAAACATCAAGCACTGTTAATAAGTTTATAAAGTAGAATGTGGCACAGGCAGGAAGAAGAGGCTAGTGCAACATTAAAAAAAATGTCCTTAGAGTCTTTGAGGTTTAAACAACTTTAAACCTAGTTGTTTAAGTGTTGATTCGTATTGTGTAAGATTAATGGAGTTTGTAGATGTTGAATTTTCAGTGAATGATTGTTGTCCCAAGCTGGTTTTTCACTGGGCACTAACTATAAGGTTGAGACAGACCAGGAGAAAGAGAGAGGGAGAGAGAGAATTGCAGCTTCCTGTTATCAATTCATTTTTCTTAATTTTCCCTCTGTTTTGCTGTTCAAAAGCTGTTAGCTAAAATCCAGTTGCTTTGTGGATTCCAGTAGTGGCCTTGGTGTTTTCAAGCTCAAGAATCTGTAGATGACTTTCATCCAGTATTTAATTTTCAGAAAATTTGAATCAGCTGGGAGATACAGATCGGAGTTCCAAGGTCTTTTTATAATGGTGTTAATCTTGGCTTGGATCTGATCCTTGTTTACTGATGGTTTCATGAGCTTGTCTCCATCTGGTCAGGTGTTCCAGCAGCATTTTAGAACAGTATTTGTCCTTTTAAAAAGTCACTTTAGTCCATGAAGATCTCAAGTATAAAATTAGACGATGGAAGTTCAATAACAGTAATAGATGCTACCAGTTTTCTTTATAGTAAGAATCATCAGTTATGCAAGACATGTATGGAGGGTCGGTGCATTATTAGGAAGTGTGGCAGGGAGATGATTTACTTATTCTCCATTAATAACAAAAACTTATATTTAAAAGGAATTTATATGCCTCTGAAAAATGCCTGTAGTTATATTAATCAGACAAAAGTTGGCATCAAGTCCGAGGTGGAAGTATTAGGGCAGGTGACATAAGGTTTGGTTAAATTAGTCATTTTTAGAGTAACCATAAGTCCAGAGCTTTAGTGCCTGAACAACTGTGGAACAGCCACTAATAATGGAGTGAAGGGAGTGGCAGATGAAGAAAAGGCTAGGGTAGAAGCAATACCGAGGATAGTGCTGAAGGAGATTACAATGCTGGGTCAACAAGCACAGGGGTGACAGAAAAATAAGACTTGATATGAATTAGGATGCAGGCAGTAGATCAAGTTAAACCTTTTTTATTAAACTACTGTATTTATTGTCAGCTCAGAATTAGTCTTTCGATTTACCTAGCTGTTTACTTTCATTATAAAACATGCAAAAAAAAGCATCCAAATCAGTAATCTTGTTTCCTGCTAGCCTCATTTGATGTTGTGATAGTACTAGGAACCCAACTGGAGATTCAGAAATGGAGTTATAGTAAACTGGAGCAGATGTTTGGGTAGTTTGAACAGGAAAGGGAAATTGGAAACCAGCCTGTAGTTCATACAGAAAGAGAGGCATTTTCGAGGAGGAGGTGTGATGATCATTTTGAAAAGCCTAGGGATAGGCACTTTGAGGACAAATCAAGCACCCCTAATTAATCAGCATTGGACTCAATGCCATCGACCTCAAGTTCATACAGGAGTTCTTGGTCCTCAGACAGGAGGCAGGGGTAATGCTTTCAACATTCCCTTGGATATGGAAAGAGAAAGCTATCCAGAACTACTTTCCGTGCTCTCTATCCAGTGACCTCTGCTGGAAAGATAAATGCAAACATTGAAATGTACGGCACTGAAAATTGATTCAGGCCATGTGTATCTGCCAGCTTACAAACCACAGCCCATTTTCCAGCCCTGGCTCTGTATTCCTGACGGCTACAAGGTTAAATGTGATGGGGGTTTCTGTCTTCACTATCTTTTCAAGCACTGAGTTCCAGATAACTGTCATCCTTTGGATGAAACGTTTCTCCTCAACTCTCCACCAATCCTTCCAGAAATATCTGATTTAGATAGGATTGAGTTTTTCCTTATTGCTTGGCGGCTGTCTGTGACCAGGCTCATTCATCAGTAATGATCAATTGAGCAAGTGCTAAAGCATGACAGCCTCTCTTAGAATTGTACTCTGCAAAAGAGAGTTGTGGGTGGGAGATCTACCCTTTTGTTTAAAACCAGAAATCCTATCTGATGCCCTGATAAGAGAGAAATCATGAGGAGAGGAACAGATAAGCTATCATAATGATGTTTTTCATTCCACTCTTCATGAGGCTAATCTGTATAGATCTGAAGTGATTAGCAGACCCAGGGCCAGCATAACATTTGTGATTAAACAAGTAAGCATTGTTTGATTCCCTTTTAACCTGAGATTGACAGCATAATTTCAAATACATAAAAAATGCAAATGATGAAATCTGGAACAAAAACAGTGCTGCTGAAACATGCGTCACACCAGTTAACATTTATGAGGACAAGTTGATATTTGTGATGAAGGTTTTCCAGTGGAAATATTAACTTGTCTTTTTCCAGATGCTCATAAATCTGAGTGTTTTCTGTTTGTAACAGTATATAGTCCAACTAAAGGCTGCAGTGCGTGGCATGTCTTCACCGCAAGGAACCAGGTTGAAATTGTATGAACTTATTTTACAGCAGCTTTTGCAGCTAATAAGGGAGATCTTCTCTGTTTATCATAGAATCCCTACAATGTGGAAGCAGGCCATTCGGCCTTTTCAAGTCCACACCGACCCTCCAAACAGCATCCTACCCAGACCCACCCCCTATACTATCCCTGTAACCCTGCGTTTTCCAAGACTAATCCACACTGTGGTTAATTTAGTGTGGCCAATCTACCTAACCTGCACATCTTTGGACTTTGGGAGGAAACCCACGCAGACTCGGCAAGAATGTGCAAACTCCACACTGACAGTTGCCTGATGTTGGAATCGAGCCCGGGTCCCTGGTGCTGTGAGGCAGCAGTACTAACGCTGAACCACCGTGCCCTATGGATTAGTAGTTGTTAATTTCTGGAATGGTGCTGCTATTGGCGCAGACTTACAAACTCTTCATTTAACAGGTTTGCCCCACAGTTTCAGCTGAACTACAGGTTTGTAAAAATTGTACACCTTGTAACTTTTCTGACAGGCGTTCTCATTGGGCTTTATCAGTCATCTTATATATTGCAGTGAGGCTTCTGTAACACTGAGCTATTTCTGTTTGTGTTGCTTTTCAGGTTATATACCAAGCTATCTGGATAAAGATGAACTTTGTGTTGTGTGTGGTGACAAAGCCACAGGCTATCACTATCGCTGTATCACTTGTGAAGGGTGTAAGGTAAGCAACTTTCGGTCACGTTATGCTTCACAAACAATGGTCCGCAGTGAAGTCCAGGCTGTTCCTACGTTGTATGTACAATATAAAACAGAAAATGGAAGGGCATAGTTTTCCATTGCATAGTCTCCCCTGACTGCCATTCCTCCATTCCCTCTTTTTCTTCAGACAAGACAAATGTGACAGATTTCCTGGAGGGGAATCATTATCACAAACAGAAGCCAAATCAAAGTATTGCAATGCCAGAGTTGTTGTTTGAGAGTTCATACTACCATGATTGGCCAAAAACATGCTTGTTTAAAATTCTTGCACTAAAAGACTAAGAATGCATCTTTCATAACCATTAACATTTGTTGTCCCTTCTTCTAAATTATTTCCAGATCCACTGTAGCCCAGAGCAGCTCTGAGCATATGTATTCTGTATCATGTTGTTAAACTATTACACAGCTAGCATACTAAATGATCAATGGCTCAGATATTTGCTATACTGACACAGATAAGGTTCTCAGCCAGATTTTATCAGATAAAACTGACAACCCAATTCTGGCGTTTGCATATGCATGGAAAGAGGAGAGATATTTTACTAAGATCACAGTCATATAGAACTTCATTTATGATTTTAATGAGTTGACTATGAGTAAAAGCACTGTTCTCCTGCCTTTGTGGGACACAAACCTAATTAGAGAGATTCAATTATGGAGTTTCAGGAAAGTTGGGAACACATTTAGGAGATGACAACACATTTGAGGACTTTGGAGATGAAAAGAAGTTAGAGATGAATGAAAGTCTGGAGCACAGAGTGAATGTGGAAGAATGCTTTGTTCACTGTATACGAAAGCTGGGAAATTGATGCAGATGGGAAAATAGGTGCTGCTTCTTTATTTTTATCTCCAGTAGTTAGTGAAGTTTGTTAATTTGTCTCTAGGCTAACACACTGTGACATGGCATCATGAGTATCTTAAAGCAGATAAGTCACTTAGTCATCAAAAAAAAAGCAATTGATTCAATTAAAGATGAATAAACTAATCAAATAAATAAATCACATTGGATAGACATTGCTGGTATGAATTAGTGAAGAGTTTTGCGATTCCAGACAACCATATATGCAATCAGTGTCTGCAGCTCATGTGGCACAAGAAATAGGAGCAATAGTAACTGTGTGGCCCTTCAGGCCTGCTTCGTCATTCAGTATGATCATGGTTAATTTACAGTCTCAAATCCATTTTGCATCAAATCTGCAGATCCCTATCATAAACCTGTGCCCCCATGTGCTGCATTCCTCACTAAGGGAAAAACATCTGTGTCTGTCCTGTTAAGCCATTCAGTTTTTTTTTATTAATTTGTGGGATGTGGGCATCACTGGCTGGGCCCAGCATTTCTTGCCCATCTCTCATTGCCCTTGAGAAGTGGTGGGAGCTGCCTTCTTGAATCGTTGCAGACCATGTGCTCTAGGTTGACCCACATTGCCATTAGGGAAGAAATTCCAGGATTCTGGCCCAGAGACAGTGAAGAAACAGCGATATATCTCCAAGTCAAGATGGTGGTGGCTTGGAGGGGTTCTTGCAGGTGGTGATGTTCCCTTGTATCTGCTTCCCTTGTCCTTGTAGATGGAAGATGTCATGAGTTTGGAAGGAGCCATCTGAGGATTTTTGGTGAATTTCTGCAGTGCATAGTGTAGATTGAACACACTCATATTATTTAGCATCGATGATGGAAGGAGTGGATGTTTGTAGATGTGGTGCCAATCAAGCAGGCTGCTTTGTCCTGAATGGTGTCAAGCTCCCTGAGTGTTATTAGAGCTGCACTCATCCAGGCAAGTGAGGAGTATTCCATCACACTCCTAATTTGTGCTTTGTAGATGGTGAACAGGCTTTGGGGAATCAGGTGGTGAGTTACTCACTGCGGTATTCCTAGCCTCTGAGCTGTGCTTGTAGCCACTGTGTTTATGTAGTGAGTCCAGTTGAGCTTCTGGTCAATGGTAACCTCAAGCATGTTGATGGGGGATTCAGTGACAGTAACACCATTGAATGTCAAGGCGTGGTAGTTAGATTGTCTCTTATTGGAGATGGTCATTGCCTGGTATTTATGTTGTGCGAATGTTACTTGCAACTTGTCAGCCCAAGTGTGGATATTGTACAGATCTTGTTGCATTTGAACATGGAGTGCTTCAGTATCTGCAGTTGTGAATGATGCTGAACATTGTGCAATCATCAGCAAACATCCCCACTTCTGACCTTATGATAGAGGGAAGGTCATTGATGAAGCAGCTGAAGCTGGTTGGGCCTGTGGAGATGTCCTGGAGCTGAGATGACTGACCTCCAACAACCACAACAATTTTCCTATGTTCTAGGTATGACTACAACCAGCGGCGATTTTGCTCCCTGATTCCCATTGATGCTAATTTTGCTAGGGCTCCTTGATGCTGCGCTCAATTGAATGCAAGCTTGATGTCAAGGGTTGTCAATCTCACCTCACCTCACCTCTGGAATTCAGCTCTTTTGTCCATGACTGAACCAAGGCTGCAATGAGGTCAGGAACTTTGTGGCCCTGTGAGAACCCAAACGTGGCATCGCTGAGCAGCTGAAGCTTGATAGCACTGTTGAATACACCATCCATCACTTTACTGATGAATGAGAGTACATTGATGGGGCAGTAATTGGCCTGATTGGATTTCCCCTGCTTTTTGGGTCCAGGACATAACTGAGCAATTTTCCACATTCAACACTGGCATCTGCCTGACAAACTATTCTGGAACAGTTTGGCTAGGGGAACGGCAAGTTCTGGAGCACAAGTACTAATGCTGGAATGTTGTCAGGACCCATAGACTTGTATTTCTTGCCTGTTTCAATGAGATCACCTCCTGTTTTTTTCTGAACTCCAGATTGTACAGACCCAATTTATTCAGCCCCTCATCCAGCGACAACCCCATCACCGTAGGAGCAATTCTAGGTGAACCTTCGCTGTAATGCCTCCAGTGCAATTATATCATCACTAAAAAATGAACACACTACTCCAGGTGTGGTTTCACCAAAGCCTATACATTTGCAGCAAGACTTTGTTATTCTTCTACTCCAATCCCCATCCAATAAAGGCCAATGTACCATTTGCATTCCTAATTGCTTGTTGTACCTTCAAGCTAACCCTGTGTTCCTTATACAAGTCCCTTTGAACATGAGTATTTGGAATTTTTTTATTAGAAAACATACAGTAAGCCCTCACTTAAAGATATGGTTGTGTTCTTGGAAAATGCAACTTTAAGTGAAACAACTTTTAAATGAATCAGGTGTTCCCAAAGAAATCAGTGCTAAAGCCAGAGTTCGGTTCCTTTGGACATTTCCCACCTTGAATCAAACATTTCAAATAGTGCACATATGTCGCACTTGCTCGCTGAAATAACTTAAAAGATCCACTGCATCACCAAATTTAAAAGAAGTACAATATGGGTGTGCAATTAAAAATGCACTTGCCATCAGGACTTTGAGATTGACCAGGCTCCATCTAGTGGCAAGAGTTAGATAGTGCAGCTATCAGCTGGAGACTAATTTCTGAGACTAGATGGAGCCCAGGACTTGTAAGCTCAGAAATGGATGAAGCCAGAAGAAAACCTAAAGACCTATGGTAACAATGAAGCATGGTGGATGGGGCACAAAAGAGTGGCAGGTCCCAAAGAAGAACAAGGGCAGGAGCAGAGTCACAGGAGGGGTCAGGTAGCCAAGGACAGGAGACAGGATGGAAAGCAAGGCTGAGAGCAGAGGCAGTACCTGGGGAGGGAAGAGGGACTGAGGGCAAAAGTGGAAAAGCCGGGAGAAAGGTCATTTGAACAGGTCACGTACTGAAGGTTTGCATGCAACACTAAAGTAAATCAAGCAACATCCAGCGATTGTCCTGAACTATTTTATTAAGACCATGAGGAATAGGAATAGAATTAGGCCATTCGACTAATTGAGTCTGCTCCACCATTCGATCACGGCTGATATGTTTCTCAACCCCATTCTCCTGCCTGCCCCCAAAACCCTTGATCTCCACACTAATTAAGAACCTATCTATCCCTGGCTTTAATACACTCAATGACATGGCCTCCACAGCCTTCTGCAGCAATGAATTCCACAGATTAACCACCCTCTGGCTGAAGAGATTCCTCTTCATCTCAGCTGTAAAGGGTTGTGCCTTCACTCTGAGCCTGTGCCCTCAAGGCCTAGTTTTTCCTAGTAGTGGAAACATCCTTTCCACATCCACTCTATCCAGGCCCTTCAGTATTCTGTAAGTTTCAATCAGATCCCCCTCACCTTCCAAACTTCATAGAGTACAGACCCAGAGTCCTCAACCGCTCCTCCTATGATAAGCCCTTCATCCCTGAGATTGTTCTTGTAAACCTCATCTGGACCCCCTCCTGTGCCAGCACATCATTCATTAGATAAGGGGCCTAAACTGCTCACAGTATTACAAATGTGGTCTGACTAGAGCTTTGTACAACCTCAGCAGTACGTTTCTGCCCTTGTATTCTAGTCCTGTTGAAAAGAATGCTAACAAAGCATTTTCCTTCCTAACTACCAACTGATCTCTATGTTAACCTTAAGAGAATCCTGAACTAGGATTCCCAAGTCCCTTTGTGCTTCAGATTTCTGAAGCCTTTTCTGGTTTAGAAAATAGTCTATGCCTCTATTCTTCCTGCCAAAGTGCAGAACCTCACAATTTCCCTCATTGCCAATCCTTTGCCTACACTCCTAGCCTATCCAAGTCCTTCTGCAGCCTCCCAGCTTCTTCAGCACTACCTGTCCCTCCACCTACCTTTGTGTTGTCTGCAAACTTAGCAACAATGCCCTCAGTTCTTTCATCCAGATCATTACTGTATAGTGTGAATAGTTGTGATCCTAACACTAACCCCTACAGAATCCACTAGTCACCAACTGCCATCCTGAAAAAGATCCCTTTATCTACATACTCTGCCTTCTGCCAGTCAGGCAGCCCTCTATCCATGCCAGTACCTTGCCCCAAACACCATGGGTTCTTATCTTATTCAGCAGCCTCCTGTGTGGCACCTTTTCAAAGGCCTTCTGAAAATCCAAATAGATCACGTCCACTGGCTCTCCTTTGTCAAACTTGGTTGTTACCTCCTCAAAGAATTCTAACAGATTTGTCAGGCATGACCTCCTTTTGATGATGCCGCCGTATTGCACCATGCATTTCCAAGTTCTCTGCAATCTCATCCTTAACCAATGAATTTATGGTTTACCTGTGATGTCACATTTTTGCGTTGGGCCCCTGATCTTGGCTTCAATGTATTTTGTCTAGAAAAAAAAGACCTTACAAACTGTGAGTCAAAAAAAAGCAAGAAAAAGATCCTCTTCCCTTCCCTGATCCATATACTCACTCGGGTTGTGTCTCAATCTGGATGTGTTCTCTCCTTTCTGACTGTATGAAGCTTCCCATTGTGTGCTTTCAACAGGCCCTCTCTAAAATAGAGCTGAGGTGGACTGAGATGCTTTCAAAACATGCAGCTATCCTCCGGCAATCCTTGATTTTAAACTGTTCTTTTGTCATTTCAGTCCACAATTAAACATATGGAAAAATAAAAAGACATGGTCTTTATAGTTCTGTATTTACTGATGTTACTGTTTATTATACACACACAATTGATTGTGTACATTACAATTGTAGTTATGACTACAATCATTGGAGTCAGTGATTGACTACACTTAACTCCATTACAGAGTGACTGAAAGTGAACCATGTATCTTTATTAACAGAATGTCACAAGACAGGATGTCATGTAAATGTTTTAAGGTACGTGCCTTCCTGGCTTGGAATCTATGCTACCATGCAACAGAGTGAATCAAATTTGCTTAAAACATATCTGTGATGCTGGGGACCTCAGGATATGGCTAAGACAAATAGTCCATTCAGTGCTTCTGGCTGAAGATGGATTAAATGCTTAAGTTTTACCTTTTCAACTGATATGCTTGGACTATCCCATTGCTTAGGATGAAACTATTTGTGGAGCCTCTGCCTCCTGTTATAATCCTTTGTTCTTTCTTCACCAGTTTGGCATATCAATTGTGGGTATGCCTGGTCCTTACTTCCGGCATGCCCTCCTGTGCTCTTTATTGAACCAGGGTTAGCTGGATAGTAATGGTAGAGTGGCTAGGCCTAAAGGTTACAGATTGCTAAAACAATTCTGCTGCTGCTGTTGCCCCACGGCACCTAATGAAGATCCTGTTTTGAGCTCTTGCTTAGAAAATATAGCCTGATGTGAGGACATGAACCCAGGCCTCCTAGTTCAGAGGTAAGGACATTACCACTATGCCACAAATGCCCACCATGAAGTAATGTAAAGATTATTGGACAATCTTTTCAAGGTGGGTATCGTAAACACTAATTGGTGACCTGGTGCATCTGGTTTCATAGCACCATCACTAAGGCACTTGTCAATTGAAAGCCTAGGGAAGCAGGAAATCTCAGTACTGATGCTGGGCTTGCGAGAGGTGAGCAGAAGATCCATCCTCGATAACACCCATAGTCCTCTTGGTGTTGTGACTTCTTGGCTTAATTTGTAGTCTTTTAAATACATTCCAATAGATTTGTAACAGTACTGGACTGGAAAGATTGTGGGATACTACCCACTGTCTATTTTCAAGCTATAACGCCACAAAATATTTTGACAACTAAAGGAAAGGTACCTTCTAAATCCTTTTCTCTTCAGGGCTTTTTCAGGAGAACCATACAGAAAAACCTTCAGCCAGCATACAGTTGTAAATATGAAGGAAAATGCATCATCGACAAAGTAACAAGAAATCAATGTCAGGAATGCCGGTTCAAAAAGTGCATTGCTGTTGGCATGGCAACTGACTGTAAGCAACTTTAATATTGACGTTTTAGCTATTTTCTGCTTTTGACTTTTAGAAATAGCTTCTTTCAGTTCCCTTTCCCCTAATATCATTGCTGTACACCATTCTACAGATGTTTACAGATCAGTTACAACTAAAGAGCATAATCCTTAAAATTCGCTTCCAAACCATAAATGCAGAGAATATTTGAAATGCTGAGGAGGTAAAAATTGCATTTTGAACAGAAAGATTGGCAAATATTTCAGTTGATGAAGGGGTTCAGCTTCTGTTCTCTTCTATTTCAGATATCCACCATTTTTTTTAAACTGTAAAAGCTTGGTAGTTTATGCCCTTCGAAGAACTGTTTCCAAAAATTTCTGAACTCACGCCAGTCAAGGCTGGGGTATCCAGTTAAACTGGCATCAGTGGTATCATTGTAATAATGTTTATGCAGCAACACTAGGGAGAATAATGTTCATAAAATGTAAAAATGAAACATGGTAATTTTATTGCTTTGTTTATTTGTGTAATTAGTGGTGTTGGATGATGGCAAACGTTTAGCAAAACGCAAACTAATAGAAGAAAACAGAGAAAAGAGACGTCGAGAGGAACTGACAAAGGCACTTATAAACAAACCTGAGCCGACAGATGAGGAATGGGAACTTATCAGAACAGTGACGGAAGCCCACATGGGCACTAATGCTCAAGGAAATCATTGGAAACAGAAGCGAAAATTCCTGGCAAGTTGCTCAGCAGCTGATGAAAAATTAGACAGAATGTATTAATTCCCAGTATTTCATGAAATAAGCAGTGTTCCTTGCTCTTTTATATTTTGAGAATGTTTTGGTTATCAACCTTCATTCCAAATGTTTTGAGAGAAAAAAACAATTTCCACAGATAAATAGAGAATCTGTAAGAATCTGGAAACATTCTTCACTACTAAGACAATTAAAACAGTTAATGTGAAAATGAGTGTTAATGTATTTTTTGCATTCACGTAGTCCCGACTCATGTAATTGTGATATCCACTTTGAGATGGGGAAGTTGAAACTGCAAGTTGTAGACCATTATAGTAGGAAATCACAAGCAATGATGGTTTATTATTACCAAAGCAGAGAAAAGACCACATAACATTATACAAGGAGACTTGTCAGAACTATAACACATCAATTGACATCTTGGGCTGAATAGTCAGTCTCCCCTTCAACTTTGTAATTATTTATCAAACTCATTTTAACAACTGCCTACCAGTGCAGTGCCTTCTCAGTTAACACTGTAGTTGTGTCCTGATGAGTGTAACTTTAAGTGAAGCAACTTCAAGCAATTACAACCATTGTAATAGCTATGATTAAATTCTGAAGAAACTTCTCTCTTAAAAACCTTATAGCCTGTAAGTTTAATCCTGTACATTCTTAAATTTATGCATTCATAAATGGAATATTTTTCTAAAATAAGATCAATTTTAAAATCTAAATGAAACTTGTTAAAAGAAATATGGGGAGGTAATGACCTAGTGGGTATAATAGTGCTGGACTGTTAATCCAGAGACTCTAGTTCTGGGAACCTGGGTTGTAATCCCACCATAGCAGCTGGTGGAATTTGAATTCAAATTCCAATGAAAATCTGGAATTAAGAGTCTCATGATGACCATGAAACCATTGTCGATTGTTGGAAAAACCCATCTGGTTCACTAATGTCCTTTAGGGAAGGAAACTGCCATCCTTACCTGGTCTGGCCTACATGTGACTCCAGAAATGTGAATGACTCTTAACTGCCCTCTGGGATGAACAATAAATGGTTCCTGGCCAGTGACACTCTTATCCCGTACATGAATAAAAACAAACTCTCTCTACTTTCCTTCCATTTCATCAACTCTCTCTTTACTCCCTGGTTTCTCCTACTAATTACTTCCCTCCTGTTTGCCACCACCTTGCATTCACCCCTTTTCTGTATCAAATGTTTGAGTGAGAGAAGGCTCAGAAGATAGAGTGCAAGTGAAGGGAGTGGCTGGAGCCGAAAGTGGGAGGGCCATGGTGGGGAGTGGCTGTAGTGAGCTGGAGAGTTGGGGAGTGTGAGAGAGTCAATGAACAGGAGTGACACTTCCAAAATGATGCCTGTCAAGACACATGACACTATATTGATTCTTGTGAGAAATGGCACTATTACAGAAATCCCAATGCCAAGTACACTCAGCAGTCTCATTATAGTCTTAATGTAAACCAATTCCGTATGAGGCACTTTAAATTGGAGATTTACTGCACTTCTAAACAGATGGCTGAGCAGACAGAATATGCCAACACACTTTAACTGATCTCATACAAAATATTGTTCCTGTGTTGCAAATTTTGCCAGAGTCATAGTGAACAAATTACTGGGATAGAATTCTTTTGGATCATTTTTGGAAATCATAAATTCTAAATTCCTGACAAACTGGTCATTAATTCAGAATCATATAACCCTGTATATGAACTCAGTATCGTACTCAGCGTTTTTTAAAGCAATATATAGGTTTATCCATATTCAATGGGGGGCAGTTACCTGAACAATCATTCAAACTACTTGTCATCCCTTCCCTTTTCCTTTTCATTGTCACAATGACTCCCTTCGTTGCTCTCAATACAGGCACACACGCCTCTCCAACTCCTGTCACCACTGCTCCACACTGTTGTTACGAGAAGTTCCCCTTTGTTTCGCCGTTTCTGGGAATTTTCCCATTCTTTAATATTTTTTGACCATAACTCCTGATTTTGTTGCTTTACTCAAGGATTTGATTTGACACTGCAGACAAAGCATTAATTTATTTACAGACCCACATCTGTATTTCCCACGTGCAGCACGGAATCTGGTCCTGACAGAACGCAGCAGTTTTGGTTACAGCTGCAGCTGAGAAGGATCTTATCAGTGGAAGAATCACAACTGACATTTTTTGGCCAGAGCTTGGCTTGTAGGCTCATAAAACGAAGAATGTACAGATTTAAATGCATCTGACAACCACAATGGATGAGGTTCATCCATTTAAAAGAGACTGGCTTAATAGGCCAAATAGACTTTCTCTTTTCCCCAAAGAACCCAATGTTTTAGCCCAAAGCTATATGAATAAATTGCACCCAGGATCCCTGGAATCAGATCCCTGGCAAGTTAGCTTCCTATGAAAGAAGCATGGGATGAAGCTGATGTTTGACAATGTAGTTGATGGTGAACTGATCATGTGACAAGAGTAATGTTAAATACATTGATCAGTATTACTACTTGTTGCCTTAATAATAGAACAGCATAGCAATATTGAGAAGTGGAACAGCAGAAATCCTTTCATGAAGCAATTACATTTATTGTTTTGTTCAATCTCTAGCCTGAAGATATTGGGCAAGCACCAATAGTGAATACAGCTGAAGGGAGCAAGGTAGACCTGGAAGCGTTCAGTGAGTTTACAAAAATTATCACACCCGCAATTACAAGGGTAGTGGATTTTGCCAAAAAGCTACCTATGTTTTGTGAGGTAGGATTTTTGTTTCCTTATTTATGATACCTTTGTTAATGGACTATTTGAATCTCACTTCTCCATCGTTACGCAGCTGAGAGGGAGTGCACTCGCCTGGTTGCACTGCTATCTATCTAACTATAGACACAGATTCCCCTCGGCTGGTACCTCTTCCCATCTCTGGTGTTCCACAGTATTGATTCACAACTTCTGATTTTTCATCTATTCTGCTCCTTAGCAACATTGTCCAAAAGCATGGCAACTTCCAAATGAACACTACAGTATTAGCCCATCAACACCTCTTCACCCTCTTCACTATTGTCTGATATTCAGTACTGGAGAAGTGAAAATTCCCTCCAATCAATTAGTTGGGAAGACCTAACCCACTGTCTTCGATCCCCATCACAAACCAAACTGTCACAAAGTTGATGTTGCATGTAATTCTGAAATGAGAAATTAATGATGTAGCTGCACGATCAGTAAGACCAGTCATACTCAAATCCATATTGCCTGACTCCACACTGTCTCAGCTCACCAGTTGCTGAAACCCTTCTCCATGTCCTTGTTGCCTCAGGATCTGATTGTTTCAATGTATTCATGGGTGGCCTTCCAAATTCTAGCATTGACGTAATCTTGACATAATTCAAAACTCTGTGATCCCATGTCCTAACTTGCATCAAGTTCTGTTCCACCCACACCTTTGCGCTCATTAACCCACACTGGTTCCTGGTTAAGGAACTCCTTAGTGTTAAACTTCACACCCCTGTGTCTAAACTCTCCCATTGCCTTGCCTCTATCTATCTGTAATCTCCACCAGCTTCCATTTCCTCCAAGATAGCCGCACTCCAGTATTCCTGGTCTTTAGCATCCCCTGGTTTTAATCATATCACTATTAGTATGTGTGGTTTCAGTTGCTGATGCCTTAAACTTTGGAATTCCCTCCCGAATCCGCTGAACCTCAATATTGCTTTTCTCCTTTAAGTAACCATCTAAGCCTACATTCTTGACCAGACTTTTGTTCAACAGTCTAGAGTTTCCAGACACCAGTTTTATACTGAGATACCTGATTTTGTTATGTCTGGTCCCATTCCAGTGCAGCGTGTCCATGTCTGATATTTTGAAACACACTCTGTTTATAGTGCCGCAGGTCCATCCAGGAGAAGAACCGTTCCTTTGTGGACATTCACTGATAATCTTAATCCAGATTATTCAAAAATGAATTGTATCAAAATAAACCAGTTAGAGCTTGGGCAGTTCTAAATGATGACCCTTTCAGTCTCATTTGTTCAAATGTTGGCCATGATGTTCTCCAGATCAGTAGGGATGCAGCCAAGGTAGGTCAAAGTGGTCATCTTTTCAGGCTGAGTATTTTGACTCCTTCAGCCTTTTGACCATGTTGAATTCACTATTCCTCACAGAATCTGTTTGGAGAGAGAGAACAGCAATGGCCAGCAGGGCTGCAACCACCATCTACAAGATTAAAGTTTGAGCTGTACTGGTTGTAGATTGAATCTTGAGCAAAAGTAGAGTAAAGGGAAATCTGAACTCTAAGCTGGATGGAGTCATACCTGGCACAGAGGAAGGTAGTTGTGGTTGTTGGAGGTCAGCCATCTCTGCTCCAGGATATCTCTGCAGGACCTCCTCAGGGCAGATATTTTCTAATCAATCTGTTCAGAGATGTGATTACACATTTCTGGAACAGATGAGACTTGAACCTAGACCTACCTGGTTCAGAGCTAGAGACACTACCACTGTGCTGCAAGAGACCTTAGTTCCTCAGTATTGTTTCCTAGGTCCAACCATTTTCTGCTGCATCATCAATGACCTTCATCAATTCAATTACTATTCACAACTCTTCAGATAACGAAGCCTCCTGTTTAATTTTCCACCACAATTCACCCCTGGATGTAACAGGACTTGGATCACTTTGCCCTGTCTATTGTATGCTGCTTCCAGTCTGGTATGCAAAAGTCCCTGTGTTGTAGTTCCACCAGATTGACACCACATTTTACAGTGTGTTTGGTACTGCTCCTTACATGCTTTCCTCATTTTCATTGAATCTTTCAATACAAATCCTGAGTGTGTTTCCCTTGGAATTGCTTGGTGAATGATTAATTCTGCGAGTTTTATGCTTTTCTTCCATTTATTTTGTAAGTTTTAAAAACATTATTAATTAAATGCAGAATGCAAACTGCCATCAGTTTTCAAATACAACCAATGTTTTACGTTGTAAACTAATTGCTCCTCTTTATTTCGTAGTTGCCGTGTGAAGACCAGATAGTCCTTCTGAAAGGCTGCTGTATGGAAATCATGTCCCTGAGGGCAGCTGTTCGCTATGATCCTGAAAGTGAGACTTTAACTTTGAATGGAGAGATAGCTGTCAAAAGAGAACAGTTAAAAAATGGAGGCCTTGGTGTCGTATCAGATGCAATTTTTGATCTGGGAATATCTTTGTCTGCATTCAACTTGGATGACAGTGAAGTAGCTCTGCTCCAGGCTGTGCTTTTGATGTCTTCAGGTATAATGACATTTTCGACTGTATTATATGAAGTACAATTTTTCCAAATGGATTTGACCCTTCAGAATCCTCTGCAGTAATTCAACCTTGACGTAGGTGTTCCTGCAGAAACTGTGTCAGTCACTGAATGCTTAGAGTTGGAGACTTTAATCTTTTGCTTAGTTTCTTAACTGAACAAAAATAGCAAACTAAATAGTAGTGCAGATATAGTTTCTCTCCACCAACCTGGTACAGGCGGGTTCCAATTCAATAAAAGATGCCAAGATAATCTGCCTAAACATTGGATTGTCATGTACAATTTCAGAGTTTAATTTCATAAAGCTGGCCAAGCTGCTGCTGTCAGTGGTCTGACCTTCAGCGTGGTGTGACATTTTTAATCATTCACATTTGCCATTTTCCAGTTAATTTATAATAATGTGACAACGAAAGCAATTTGATACTTGTGTTACAGAGAATTGTGTTCCACAAAATCGTTATTAATATTCAGCTATAAAAGAAATTCAACTTTGTGTAAAATTGTAAAACACTAGAAGTACACAAAAGATTGGTTCAAATTTTGGAATGATGAGGGGGAGGAATAGACGAGTTCTTTTTGCTGGCACTGTCCTTGCAAACTGAAAAACAATCAAATGTTTTATCGAAATATGTAAAACATGATGGGCAAAGAAAATAATAGATGTTCCAAGCACAAATAGGAGATTCGATCAATTGTTGCGCAATGTCTGATCTGTAAACTGTTTAAATGAAACACAATGTAAAGGAGCACTTCAGTCAATCAGTAAAGAAAACAGAGCAGTAGCACTATGTTAATTTCAATAGACTTGTAATCCAGAGGCCCAGATTAGGCCTCTGAGACATATGGAATTTTAATTCAAGTAATTCATAAATCCACAATAAACACTTCACCTCTTAAATAATCATTGTAAGACTGCTGTCCTTCAGGTAGGAACTTGCTGTCCTTATCTGATCTGGCCTCCATTTAATTCAAGCAACATAGTTGATTCTCTATGACCCTTTGAATTGGCTCAGCAAGCTACTTGGTCATTTCAACCTCCTACAGAAAACACTGGGAGTACCTACATTACATGGACTACCACTTTCTCAAAAGCAGATGGGCATGAGCAATAAATTATGTTCTTGTTGTTCACATTCCGGTGTGATGAGGTGTGCTGTTAAGCGGGATTTGTTCTGAAAGCAAGTGTTATCTGCTCTGTGCAAGCAGTGTAACTAGTTTTGGGGTTTTTTTTTCAAAGTAGACAAATGAAACATGAGTGGGTGGGGTCAGCTGTCTCAGCCTCAGGGTTTGCAGGTTTTGCTTTCAGTTGGTGAAGTTAGCTTTTTGGAAGAAGTCACAGCTCTTTCTCTGCAAAAGCTAATGTTCATTCCTTACTGCTGGGTTCGTGTTTTTGAATTTTCCTTTCTATTTGCTTTTGCCAATGGTGTTTATGGGAGGCTGCTTTACTGGAATAGCTAATCAGTCATAGTCAATATATATTATTTTACTAAGCATTTCAATAGAGTTACAGTTAAGCCAATTTTTTTTAAAAAAGTTTTATTTTGTCTGTATTTTAACTGTAGTGTGAAAATAAAGAGTGTTTTGCATACAGCCTCATAGTTTGACCAACCGAATTGCATCTGGAATGCCATGCCTTACACTTGCCTCTAAATAAGAAAAGTTAGGGTCTAGGCTGTCTCCTTGATGTATTTTGAGGGGTTTTGGTCTGGTCCATAATACCAAGAACAAATGTTTAAAAAATGTCTTTGAAATAAAGGTAAAACCATGTGACTAGTTAATTGTGATGGAGAATGCAAGAACGTGTCAGAAAATTTCAATTTAAATCGTGCTGAAAGGAGAGACACATTGCTAACACTTTATGGTTTGCACTCATCTGGACAAATGCAAGAATGCCTATTGCAAATCATAACAACAATTTATACAACAGGAAAAAAGCATGTTGGTTAGTTGGTAAGTTGACTTCGATTGGCTGAGGCATTGCCATAGAGAAAACAATGGAACTATAGGCTGCCATGCTAACAGGTAACTCAAAACTAATGCAAGACTTGAACATATTGGTTTTGATTCAGGGAACATGGCCCATTCATGAGATTTCTAGGATCATATATAAGCACATATGAGCTTGACTGATTATTTTGAGGTGGGCATCAGAGGAGCTACAGGTGCACTCAGGATTATTTAGCAAGTCCTCCTTAATTGTGAAAGTACATTTAAGAGTAGACATTTGTGTTTTGTAAGTCTGGGTTCATTGAGTACCATTTGTACTCTGCCTATTACAAACAGTTGGAGGACCATGTGTTTAAATAAATCAGCCAAATCATTGGGAAAGTATAATCTACATACCTAGCATTGCACCAGCACAGAAATTTATCTGTGATATTGCTCAGTGCTATGTAGTTAGTGAATTGGTTGGTAAGTGAGGGATCACGATTACAACATCTGCAGCCTGGAGATAAGAGTATAGTAGAATTTTAAAAGATGCATGAAACAGAAATATGCCATTATCCTGGATGATTTCAGTGATGTTGATTGTAATAACCTCACTACCAGCACAATGAATCACAGCACCATCTTCTCCTGGGAGGTCATGATATGCAGGCACACCTATGCCTGGTAGCTCTATGACAATTTCTCCAGTTTCTGCTACAAGAAAGAAGAAGTGTCAGTGGGTCAGCTGCGATATGATTGGGTAATAAGCTTGTCAAATTTGAATACCTGATAGACTGTGGAAGCTGTGAAATTTGGATCTCAAGAAAGTTTCAGGATTTTTAAAAGTGTTAAGAGTTGTGGACCTTCTGAATGTTGGCATTGGCAGATTGCTGATTTTGGGGAGTTTTGTGAAAGGTTTCTCTCTGTGAGCTCTAGTGAGTTATCTCATGCAATTCTCCTCTGCTAACCTTATGCTGTATGCACCAGTTCTACCCTCTCACTATGGTGTGCTTACCAGTGCCAGTAGTAGCATTTGTCAGTGCTGGGGCATTGTGGGATTTGTGCCCTTGGTGCATATTTAAAGTCCACCCTGCACCATGATAGTCACTGTCAACCATGAATAGCCCTTCACAATACACTGTGACAGGGAAAAAAAAATTTTAAGGATACACCAGTTTTATGAGTTATTCTTCAACAGAGATAGAAGCTCACAGTATTAAATATATTGCTTCTTTATCATGGAATCCCTACAGTGTGGAAGCAGGCCATTCGACTCATCAAGTCCACACCGACCTTCCGAAGAGCATCCCACCCAGAGCCAGGCCTTTTTCCTAGCCATGTAATGCTACATTTCCCATGGCTAACCCACCTAGCCTACACGTGCCTGGACACTATGGGCAATTTAGCATGGCCAATCCATCTAATTCCCACATCTTTGGACTGTGGGAGGAAACTGGAGCACCCGGAGGAAACCCATGCAGACACGGGGAGAACATGTAAACTCCACACAGTTGTCCGACAATGGAATTGAACCCAGGTCCCTACCACTGTGAGGCAGCAGTGTTAATCATTAAGCCACTGTGCCAACTTACATCATTTCTTGTCTGATTGAATGTCGTTGTAACTGCAGCTGAAAAAATCAAGCCACGTAGCTTACCCATACCTAGTGCCTTTCCATCTTCGAACCCTGTCTAAGACAGTGCTACCCCTCCCTAATATTCAGCACAACATAATTTTTCAATGTTCAAAGTGGGGGCATCACATTCTGGAAAATTTTCAAACAGTTGAAAATGTAAATTTTTATTGACCGTCAGAAAAAGCAAAGGAAATCAAACAAAAAGAATTGTATTTGCTTCAGAAAACAAAAAGAAGTCATTTGCCTTTGAGCAAAAACAAATTTAGTCAACGGATGATCACTGTACCCAACTCACATCTAATGGAAGCAGATGTCAATTAAGACCAGTTTGAATTATTATGCCAGTTGCTCTTCTGTCATGCAAAAAGTGATGTTCCTGATGTTCAATATTCCCATCTGCCTTCTCAGAAAACTGCTGCCACTCTCCCAGCTCTTCAGCACCCCCATTTTGATTGCTCTAGTTGTGCAGGACTCAAAGTGCAAGGATAATGCAGTACACCCTACTTCCAGCTCCTCCTGACTGATCCACACATCAGAGCCTCACCTTTAGGAGACTGATTGTCTGTTCCACGATGGCCTTTGTGGAACAATGGGCTGCTGAGTCAGGGGCTGAGTAATGGAGTCATCAGCTCTAGTTGGAGGGGGTAGTCTTTGTTCCCCCATCATTCCTTACAAAGCATTGGTCCTTGAAATGAAGCAGCAACAGGAGTTATCAAAGATATAGTATCATGTCAGCTCCCAGGGTATCTGGCACAGACCTCTAGGCTCTGATACCAATGATCACAGATGACTTATACACTGGAGTCGTAATGTTACCCCTGCTTTCTTTGCCATGTATGTGTGCGCGCGTGTGTGTGTCTGTGTGTGAGTGAGTGTGTGTGAGAGAGAGTGTGCGCGTGTGCGCGCGCGCATGCAGCATCAATGAGGACTCATTATGAAGGGCTGAAATCTCTCAGCCCCTGAATGACATGGGCAATGGTGAGTCTGTTGGGAATAAGAAAATGAGATTCTTGATGTCAAGAGAGAGATTCCTATTTTCTACCTAACGTTTGAATAGCTCAACGAGATTCTCACTAGTGAGTGGTGAGAAGTGACTTGTACATTGATGGAATGGGACCCTGTCTGTCAGCTGCATTATAATATGGCTCTCACAACATAGTGTGCCATATAATTTACATCCACCACCATTTTGTCAATATCAGCCTTCTAAAATAAGACAGATTCTGACCCATGATCATGACACTATTTGGCTAAAGCCCGTGCAGTTTGTTTGCTGCATCAGCTGCTGGCACATGCTGAAGCTGTGAGATTAATATCACACACTGCCATACAGCAATATGTCCACCCCCATGACTGATATTCATGACGGTCTATCTCCCTTGTGACTGCACTAAAAGGCAAGGCAATGCAAGACAGAAGTACTGGGAGCCTGTAAGTTCAAAATGAAGTGGAAAAGTACAAAAAGGCAGCAGAGCTTCTGTGAGCATCCAAGTAGATGAGAAGTGACTAAATACTAAGAAAGCACATGAACAGCCCTTAGGTGCTCCCTGCTCCAATACATGGGATATGTGCCTGTCCCTTGGTGCAGAGCAACCTGGCAGTAACATTACAGTGAAAGGTGTCAGTGCACTGCTAAGTGCAGCATTAAAATGGGGAACTGTATTATGAATGAGTCAAGAGATGTGCCATCATGGTGAGGTTGGTGTATGTCCAATGCCAATCTCCATGGATGGCGTCTGCAGTTAATGGAGCATTGCTTGAGATGTTGAGGGCTATATGGAGGCCTAGGGGAGGTACAGCCATCAAGTAATCATTCTGATTTTCATGCCAGGAATTATTGTTGTATAGTTTCTCTCCACCCTCCACAAACTCAGATAAATGAGGCAAGAAGAGATTATAATGAGATGTTAGTTCCTGCAAATAGACCTCTTGCCATTCACTAGTGAGAGTTTCACTGCGCTATTCAAAACTTAGGTAGAAAATAGGACTCTGGCTCTTGACATCAAGAATCTCATTTTTCTATTACCAACAGACTCACCATTGCCCATGTCATTCAGGGGCTGGGAGAAATCAGCCCTTCGCAATGAGTCCTCAAAGATGCTGCATGCACACACACACTCGCGCTCTCTCTCAAAAACAGACACACACACACGGCAGAGCAAGCAGACGTAATGTTTCGGCTCCAGTGACCCTTCTTAAGAACTGACTGTACCTAGGAAAAGGTTAGTATATATACTGACGATGAGGAGGGTGGAGGAGTAAACGATAAGTGGGTATGGAACCCAGAGAGACAGAAACACAGTTGAGCACACACAGGATAAAGGTCAGCCTGGGAGAATCAATAGCTGCCAATGGGGACCATTAGTCTTACCCATTCCTCTTTCTGTCCATCAGCTTTTGCACTCCTGCTCGGCACTGAGCTCCCTTCAGTGTGTGCAACAAATAAGCATAATGTTCAGAACATCAGGGAGAGGAATAGGTAGCATAATGTTTGTGCACTGCCTACCTCACCTCAACTGGACCAGGAGTAATCACACATCACAATCCTGTAACCACTAACTGATCTTATTCAATTTTAGCTCTTTGAATTTTATGGATTTTTTGTGCTAATATTTGTCATGAATAAAGTTTCCCTATTGCTGTTCACATGATTTAAAATTATTCTTGTGCTAATACATATCATCTAATTTCTGTCCAAATTGAATTAGATTGATGTTTTTTTGCTGTAATTAGTAATGGTGGGTTTTCATTATTCTTGTGTAGATCGGCCTGGCCTTACCAGCATAGATAAAGTGGAAAAAATCCAGGAGTCCTTTCTCCTTGCATTTGAACACTACATTAATTATCGCAAGCACAATGTGGCTCACTTTTGGCCAAAACTACTGATGAAGGTGACAGACCTGCGAATGATTGGAGCCTGCCACGCAAGCCGCTTTCTTCATATGAAGGTGGAATGTCCAACAGAACTTTTTCCACCATTATTCCTGGAAGTTTTTGAAGATTAGGAGTCTGACTTTAAATGGATGCACTACCCTAATATCTGTGAACTGCATTAGCACTACTGAGCAGTGTTTCATGGGATTTCACAGAGTACCTTTTCCAGATATGGTGAGAAACATTCCATTAATGCGGGTACGAGTGATTTTGTGAACGTAGCTTTTTGTACACATTTCTGCTTATCTTGTGGACTAATGTTGTTCATTTCATTTTCAAACAAGATAATACGGTAGAATATTGCTTTGTGGTAAGGAACTCCAAACTCCAGGTGTCATATGAATTTTCTTTTGCATAGATCTTTAATAGATTTAGTATGACAAAATATGCTGCAGCTACAGCTGCAAGCTGGCTACCATTGTATAAGGCTGATTCAATAAGGAAACTGCAGAGCTACACCATGTTCTGGAACCAAAATGCAGGCATGAACACAATAACAGAGAGTTCCTCCCTCTCCCCTCACCAAGATCTGAGTTGTGGTTTGACCATTATTCATTGATCATTTAAGTACCCAGGACTGTGAAGACTGGGTAAAATTGATGCAGTCGGAGTGTACAGTGTTGATACAATGAACATAAATAAATGACAGTTCATCAGCATTTCACTACAGTACAGGAAAAAAAAGAGGATGGAATAACACAATAAGTTGCTATTTATACTCCAGCCTTCTCCTTCAAGCTGCCAATTTCAAAATGTAAGTGGATATAAAATATAAACTTTGTGCAACAAACCACAATCCCAATCAGACTCTTTAAAGTGTCAGCCAGAGATTTCAAATAGAAAAGGTCAGTTTTGCTCTTAGAGTCATTCTCCTCAGATTGGAATTGAGGCTTGTGAGCAAAGACTATTCAGAGCTCCGTCCTGGCTTTGGCTGTGCTGCACCTGATATTCAGGTGTTTGACACTGACATTGAGAACCAGCTTTCTTTGATCAAAAGAAGTGGTAATTGTGACATGGCCTAGCCTTCTATATTACACTGACATCAAATCTGGAGCTGAGAGGAGAAGGAGTAACTTTCTGACTGCCGACAGTTTATAAAATCATTGTTAGTACCTACACACACAGATTTAAGCTGTTGTTCTGGAACTCGTCATTAGGATCATGCTCGATCTTACTACACATCAACTTATCAACTCCAGGAAAAAATAGACACTCAAAAATAATTCTTTTATTTAGATCTTTACATTTGCTCATTACCGTATGTTATTTCCCACAGCTTAATAGAGCTCATATTTACTTGGTGCTAATCCATTTGCAGGTAGAGCTTTAATGCCAGCTGCAAAATGGTGCTATAATGACTGAAGCTTTATTTCTTCGAACTGTGGGAATAAATATTAGCATTAACATTTTTTAATATATATGCCTTGATACTGAAATCCTTACAGTGCCATTTGGTTGTATTCATGATTAGCAGTAATGCATCCTTGCAACTATTCTAGGTCCTGGTTAATATTGCTGATGAAAACTGCAGGACTGCAAGCCTTGAAAATGTAGGCTTTTACCTGCAGTCTTCCCTGTATTCTACCAATAGTGGTTTCCTAACGAATGCACACCCTAACCAGTTACCTTGTCATTTTAGATGCACCTCTGTTGACCTGACAGGATTTTGTTGATAGAAAATTAAAGTTCCATGTATAATTGTCTTAGAAGACCAAAGCCAGACCTTTGAAGCAACTGGTTGGTCCTGGCATGACTAAACCAAAGGTTTTTGAGTTTGATTTTGTTTTGGCCGCCTATAGTCACAGTTCTACCTGGAATGCACCACACAGCAAGAAACAGCAGCAAATACACAAATTTACCGACAGGCAAGGAGATAAAGGTGGGGATGCAGGGGTGTTAGGTGGCGGAGGGAAAGATGGGACAAAATGTTTTGGGACAGAAAGAATGCATTCAACCAGAGGAGTAAGGTAGGTGATTACATTATTATTTTTGAGGAAGAATTTATTGCATAATTTTAAATAAATTGGTCTTCTAAACTGGGTTTAGTTGGTAAATTACATATACTTTGGCATTCTTTGTATTAATTCTGAATGCTTTGTAAAGTAACAGGTGAGTTATCCAAATGCCCACTAGTCACTACTTAGCTGAGCACACAGGTTAAGAATATTGAATGCACAGACAATCAGGATAAAAATAACTGCGTAGAAAGCCAGAATTCTATTTTTGATAAATGAGGCACATTAATTATTAACAGAATGATATGCCTAAGGAAAGAAAGCCACTTTTGTTAAAAGAAATCATACCAGGTATATCATGTTTGCACAGTATTGAATAAATTTATGATATTCCTTGGTATTGGAATAAAAGAACGACTACTTTAAAGAAACAAAGAAAACTACACATTTTCGATCCTGTTTTGACAAGTATTTAAGTGCTGTGAAACTATGACAGTTTGTTTTTTTTTCTCATTAGCTATAAAGTCCTTTGTGAAAGGAAGACAACACTGGCTAAGAGGTAGCAAGTAAGCCTAAAGTTGTACTGTAGGAAATATAATTGGTTTGAACTCTGGCATCAGCAACTATTAGAATGTTTTGAATATTCCATAAATTAAATTTCAGTTTGCTGTTTATATACAAACTGGTACATTTCCGAATGTATTCCTGTTAGGGTCTGTGTTACATAAAGCTGAAGTATTCGTATGGGACAAGAATGTTTTGATGAAGATATCTCTGCTTTAACTGCCTTTGAATTTAATGTCTGTTTTGTTGATCAGCTTGCTTTCCTGCCATATCAACGCCACAAAGTTATGTGGTTTTAAAATAGCCTGTCTGGTCATTCTGAACTTTTGCTCTTTAAAGTGTGTTTCTTTCTGGTGCTTCATGTGAAAATTGTGTTGTGAGATTCTTAAGTGATGCCAGTGGCAACTAATATTGAATGTCCTTTGTAATGGAGAGAATGAGAAGTCGATACAAAACACTAAACAAAATATTAATGTTTCATTACTCTAGAACATCTCTATCAGAAATACAACCCAAAATTTTCTGGAATCCTATCTGATAGGTTTAGGCTATCTAGAGTGCATCATCTCCCCACCACAGTTTCCACCCAAGAAAATCTTGTTTTTTTTTTAAGCTCTCTTTACTTAAAATCAATAATTCTTTGAACATGAGGAAAAAAGGCTTCAATGTGAGTTATAAACAAGATTGTTCTGGAACAACGGATGGAGAACTGAGTAAATTGTAGTACACTGTATTCTCTGTTCAGTTACATATGATTTGATTAATCTACTCGTGGAGGACTTTGGAATATGCAGTCTATTTCACTCAAGAATGAGCCTCTCATCCTTTGATTTTCTTAAGGATTATATCCAGTGCTTATTCTAAATAAATTCCATATCCCATTGTCTTCAGCCATATCATTACAGATTCAAAAGCAGTGAATGAACCAAAATGCTCAGGATTTTCACTTCTAAGTTTTTGGCAATGTATAAGTTGACAGTACGTAAACATGTTGCATTTCAGTTCATGGGATAGTAAAAGGAAGTTTGATCTTACCCAGAAGCTTTAGGTAAATGATGTCAATCTGATAATTGAAGACATTTCCCTAAAGCAAATGGGAAGACATTTTCTTCTAAAATTAGTCAAGAAAGTGCTAAGAAATAGTGGTGCTGCTGTTTATTTTGTTCAACACAATTTTTGTGTGATATAGAACTTTAATTCTTGGGGACTAATGGTACAGAGTAATGCAATGACATGTAAATCTTTACAGAAGTCTGTACTGGATCACCAATAGATTTAGGCTAAAGTAAAAGAAAGAACTTGCATTTATATAGCACCTTTTGAACCTCAGGATCTCCCAAAGCACTTTATAAGTCAAACATTGTATATTTGTTCTCTCCTCTTTGGGTATTAGTCATTGGTGGATGAATAATAATTATTTGCAAAAGCTTTGAATAAAAGTCATTAATGTACAATATGTCATTTTCTTCAATTTGGTGGAATAAGATTCCAATGTAGTACAGGACTTCATGAGTAACATGGCAGGGAGGCATATTGCTAAAAGAATAACCCGATATGCTAAGAGCACTGTGGACTGTAGTTGGACGATTCTAAAGCTTAACTTCAGCGTCCTGTTGTCCTGAATTCACAGTTTTGGTTGATAACTTCCAACCACTAATCATCAAACAATCCAACTTCAAATCTGTCTTACAACATTTGTCACTTATTTTCTGTTTATTTATATGCTGTATTATTTTCAGTTTGAATTATTTTGTTCTTTTTAGATTTCATTTTAACATATTCAGCAAATCATAAAACTGGCGCATAAGAACATATCAATTCTAAAGAAATAACTTTTATTTCATTTTTCTAATCAAATAAACGTCTTTTAAGTTCACCAATGCATTTACAGTAAGTCAAAAATTTACTGTAAATTATGCTTTGACCTTCCAACATTCTGGTTACAGAATGTTGCCGTATTGTAAAGATGCTCTATTTGACAGGTAGTGCTAAACGTTGTATGTAATTTTGCCTCTGAAGTTTGTTCATTCGCAACAGGGATTTCAGCTTAAAATAAGAGGGGTAAGGAGTGGAGATTGGGGATTTTATTTTGGGCCATGTTTGTCCACTCCAGAACCCTCCTCCCTTCTCAACTCACTGCCTATCCTGCCTGCTAATTTGGCTTCTGGTGAATTCCGAATGCAGAGGGAGCCTGATGTGAACATGGTGGTCAGACCTCACAGCTGTTTTATGGTTCTGATACCCAATTCTGCAAAAGTGGGTGGAGCAGCCACTGTGCCAGTCCCACATGTCTTTTTTCAGATGTACCATGTCCTAGCCAAAATTCTTTCAAGAATATGCCAGAGGCTGCCAAAAACAGGTAACCGTTTTACCTTTGACTTCCCTTACTGTGGAGCCAGGAGACGCAGGAGTGTGATTGCAGCTCCCCTGTAATATGGAAATGTAGCATTTGGTCTAACTTGGAGACTGTAACCCTTCCGGGCTTAAATCAGGCAAGAAACTGACGCAAATTAAATTTCTGCCCTGAGCTATTTATATCTTGTAGGAGAAAGGGGAAAAATACGGCTTTTGAACTTCCACTGATGGCTTTCATTAGCTGGTCATGGAACAGTCTGCTGTCTAGTCTGGCTTAAAATAAACACATGATAGCCAATAGCATGCAAGGAGAACATCGAGATCAACAGTAACTTTAAAATGTAGTTCAAGTTTTAATTTAATCAAATCAGATTTTGAAATCTCAGTTGTAGAGGACAACTATTAAAACAGTACGCAATTTATTTTATATGGAGCCTATTTATAATACACTATGCTTGCCCGTGCATGACTGAATTCTAAAATCATATGTATAAAATTAATATTGGCTGTACAGAGAATGAATATTGTAAGTACACAGATGAACAAATATCCTGATATTACCTTCTTTCTGTTAAGTAATCTAGATTGTTTCCTTACTGTATTGCTATGCCAGTTCATTGGGAATTGTGCTGGATTCAATTTCCAATTAGTCTTAAACAAAATCCAGTCTGAAAGGCTAATTAATATTTTGATCATACAAGAGAGCTTGGCGTTATAACAGATGAAATGCAGATGAAAATCATTTTAGCCTTGATAAAGTCTATTAACAGCAGGCACTTTTATTTAGTAAAATAGTTGTACTTTACTGTAGCTAATTCATTTCTGTTTTAATCATTGATTTTTCCATCCTTGGCTATAACTTTCTGGGGCACAAGGATTTATTTTTTGCCTTTGGTACCATGCTCAAGCGGCCATGTGAGATTTGACAATGAATGTCAAGGGGAAGATTCCCTTCTGAATGCTGAGAGGGAGAGGTAGATGTATTTGATAATGGCAACACGCTGAAGGTGGCAGAAATCCTGGGGGGGGCTGATTCAATAAATATGGAAATAGGTGGTGTGATGTCACAATCCTGCACAGCAGCCCTATCATCTCTTGCAGAGAACCCTTTGCAATATCTTGATCCAATCTTCAGTCACCCTGTTCTCTTCCAACTGTATCTTGCCATGAACACACAGGAAATGCCACACCACTCCTTTTACAAACTTATTTCCCACCATCCAAGGCCCTAGATGCTCCTTTCAAGTGAAACAGTGATTCACTTATAATTCTTGAATTTAGTACCCTGTGCTTCTTGTGCACTGTGCAGTCTCTTCTACAACAGGGAACCCATTAGGCAGGTTTTCCAGTCACTTTGTAGATCACCTCCATTCAGACCACAAGCATGACCCTATGCTTTTGGTCACCTATCTTTTTAAGAATGTATCTCACTCTCACCTTACTGCCCTTGACTTTCTACACTGTTCTATTGAAGCTCAGTACAGGCTTGAGGGCCAGCACCTCATCTTTCCGTTAGGCACTTTATACTCATCCAGATTGGACATTAAGTTCAAAATTTCAGATCATAACCTGTGTCTGTTATCTTTTTCTTTCCTTTGGATTTCTTTTGTTTTTGGACAGAAAATAATATTGATGATTCTGCTTTTTGCATTCACACCTTCTCTAAATCCATGTTTTAATTCTTCACTTGGTCCATTACCATCTCCCTTTATCTTGCACCAATACTCCATTTAATGTTTCCTGCTTCAACCCAATCACAGGCTTTCCCTTTTGTTTTTGTCCACGTTCCACCTTTCGTTGCCTCTGGACTTGCCTGCAACTTGTTACATCTCTTTTTTCCTCCCTGTTCCAATGCAAGGTATTAACCTGAAGCGTTAACTCTGTTTCACTCTTCACAGATACTGCCAGACCTACTTAGTATTTCCAGCATTTTCTGCCTTTCTTAATTTCAGATTTCCAGAATCTGCAGTATTTTGCTTAAGGACTGTTAAAACACGTCCATTCTAATCAAATTCAATGCTGACATTCCCACATTTGCATTTCCAGCAATATTTCTAAGGAGTCTTTGTTGATTTTGATCCTATTTCTGCTGCTTAACCCCATAGATACTAAAACCAGTTGTAGTATCCCTATCAGTTCACCAAAGGAATTCAACTGACTCAGTACGAGGTCGTCTATTTTTCACAGTCCAGGTGAAGATTTCTTTTTAATAAAAGTTAATCACCCTTGGTCTGCATTATTAAAACTTTTGAAATATTATGATGTGCAGGTGAGTTCTATGCAGTTATCCCATAATAAGTGCTTGCAGTCGCGCAAAGTTGATACTGCCCCTTCATGAAAATAGATTGAACACTGCGAGATGGTAGAGTTAAAGATCGATAATGGAGGTGGTGCCATGTCATAGCCGGGCCACAAGCAGGACCCTATGCTTTTGGTCATCTGTCATTTTAAGAATTTTAAAACCCAGCAAAATAAGCTTCCTTTGATCCTTTGTTCAAAGGTTTGAAAAATGTTTAATGGTTTGTATATGTAACGCAGTAACAGATGAAAATTCAATCGTTTTTAACTAATAATACTTGAGATTGTGATCTTTTTCTTCATATCTTATCACCCTAAGTGTTAACTCATTCATTTAGTTCCACTGGAACTGATGAATTCATGTCATTAGGATTTAATTTTCAATTAGCTGAGCGTCTGGTGTATAGAAATCTGATCTGCGCTCAAGTTGCCATAATGAATAGAAATCTTGAATAAATAAAGCTACTAACATTTGCTGATATTCAGGAAAAGATGTTAGAATCTTCATAAAGGAGTTCCTATTTACTTCTTTAAACCTCTGGAATCAAAATAACTTCTGACTGTGTTTAGAAAATTTCCAGTATAACTGGTGCAATTGTGTTTTCTGTTGTTTTGCTATTAAATGGCACATTACTGCTTATGGCTGGTAATTATTATGTAAATGCTGATGACAAGGTATTTTCCTAATAAAATGTAAGATGAAATGCCAAACCCAAAAATGATGTAAATGACCAAGCTAGGCTGAAGGTTGCTGATCAGCTCTTTGTTAATTAAATAAATTTATATTGCACACTGTGAAGAAAGGTATATATGATGCAGTTACTTGCTGTCAAATAATGTTTGGATAGTTGCTGTTGACAATCACATTGTATGCATTGTGTAATGTGTGTCAAATACATTTCAGCAATGTTGCAGAACAATATTTTATGTAATTGTGAATGCTGTATTTTAGTATAAATATTTTATGTAATAAAACAAACCTAAAAGGAAAAAAGTCTGTAAAATAATTTAGTGAGATGAACATATTGTAGTTTTACATAAAATCATTTAAATTTAATTTCCAACATATTTTATAATGCATTTAAGTACTTCTATAAGAGATTGATAATTTTTTTGGTGGTGAACAATACCAAGAGATATGGAGCAAAAATGAGAGAATGCAGTTAAATAGCTATAAATCATCATCTAACCGAATAGCAGAACAAGTTTAAGAAGCTAAACAGCCTTTTTATGTTACGCTATGTTCGGTTGTTCAGCATTGGATAAAATTTACCAATCATGTACTAAGCCTGATTTAATTTCAATACACAACCCCAATAGAGGCGATAATCAAAGAAAAAGACTCAGAAAAGGGTATATCTTCTCTATGGCAGAATCATCCTGACTGCCTGTTCGTTCATCTTTCATTGATTGACTGAGACCTGAGGAAGCAGTATTTGCCTATCTTTTCAATTTTGAAATGGTACTTGTCATCAGGAGCAATGAACTGCTTGTATTGTTATAATAAATTGTTACTTTTGGTGCCTTTTTCTCTCTAGAAATTGAAGCAAAGAGATTTTTTTTCCCTCCTGTATTACCGATGAAGAACCTTATCCAACAGCAGTACATGTTTTGAGATCTGAGTGCACTGCCCACCAGTTTCTGACCATAGTCTTGCCGTGCTATGTTCTACTGACAGGCAGGTAAGTAGCTCAGTTGTTTCTTCAGTTCCATTCTGAAACAAGATGCTAAAAATGTACAAAAGTATCTGTGTGCACTTGGCACACCATTTACCATACCTGACTGATATAATTCTAAATTTAGGTACATACTTACTCGAAAGGCATTGGATAACCATTTTCCTTGCTCCCAGGTCTGCTTCCTGTGTTTTCTTCCTGTCTTTTATGTTTCCATTTTCACAACCTTCCTATCTGCATTTTCCCATCTCCTAGTGTATCTGCTTTAAAAGCTACAAAACATGGTTGGAAATTAGAAACTTTTAGCAATGGCTTATTCTAAAGCAGCATAATAATGATGTTATTATCTCTTTTCCTTCCCCCTCCAATATTTTCTTGAAGGTGTCAGAACTTGACTTGCCTCCACTCTTCATCCACTAGTTTACCAACACATCCATCATTTAGGCACACTGCCTTATTAATGCCACGTAGAATGCAAAAAAAAAATCAACAACTTATTAACCAGCTGACTGTCAGCCAAGTAGCCATTTTTTAAAATCATTTTTAATGTCAGTGTATTGTTGGACAAAGATATATTTTCTCAAGGTTTTTTATACTTGCACTCATCAGGTCAACTTTCAAGAAACACCAATGTAAAGGAAAACAATGTTTTATGTTATGATAAGAGTGCACTAATTGGTTGGTAAGTGGACACTAATTGGTAGAGATATTACCATGGAGAATATAGTTAGTTGACCAGTGGTTACTTGCTGAGCTTTTCCAAAATGTTAAACCAGGCAGTTTGACCTTGGTCAAGGCATTGCCCTGAGAAAAGATCCACAGAATGTTTTGTAACAGGTGCATTTTGTAAATATGCTGTTCCTGTCAGCAAAGAACAAGGTCATGTCACTAATAGATGTCATTTCCAGCCCAGGCAGCTGCGCCACATTGTGAACCCACCTGACAATCCTAATTCTTAGCACAGTCAGAATTTTAACTAATGTTAGACACCATTGAGTTTTGCAATCTGTGACTTACCTGCATCCAAGCAAACCTCTAAACATCAGGCAGTAATCTCTCTCACCCGCCAGCAGCTACGCACAACTAAAATAAAAACAAAATGCTGGATAAACTCAGCACCTATTACACCATCTGTGGAGAGAGAGAGTTAGTTTTGAGTCCCAAGTGATGTCTTCAGAACAAACACTTCACATCAGACTCAAAATGTTAACAGTTTCTCTCTCCACAGATCAGCCAGTCCTGCCATATTTCCCCCAGAATTTTCTGTTTTTATTTCAGACTTCCAGCATTTGCAGGATTTTGCTCCTCTTGAGCTTTCTATATCTGTGTCTGTTTGATGCAGGAATCTGGCTCACCACATGTAGATGATATACAGAAATTAAAATAGCCTGGGTCCCAAACACAAGAACATATTTCACACTTGCATCTCTATTCTCACTCCAAACCCCACATCTCGCATTCTTTCACCATCCTAAGCATGCCCTGATTTGAAATGAAATCAAGGATCTTAGGTTCAAGTCAGCAGTTCGTAGACACGATTGGGTCAGTGCTCAAATAAAAAGGGGGTAACAATACCAGCCAAAGTCTTTGTTCCTGACAATTGAAAAATCATCATGGAAAGATTCACACTCTACTGAAGATACAATGGTGCAAAACTTGGAGTAAATCTTGGGGTCAACATTCTTGGAAATACCTCCCTAGCAGCACTCGGTATACCTCCATCCTAAGGGCTCCAGTTGTTCAAGAAGGCAGCTCACCCCCACATAATCAAGGACAATTACAGATGAGGAAGAAAGTGCTGGCCTAGTCAGCAACACCCACTTCCCATGGATGAATTAAAAAAATGTTTTATACACCATTGCACAATGGAAATTTAAGAGTCATACAGCTAAAAGTAGGCCCTTCAGCCCACCATGTCTATGCCAACCAACAAATACACTAACCCCATTTTCCTTTATTTGGCCCATAGCCCCCACAATGCCCTGGCATTTTAAGTGCTCATCCATGTGCTTCTTAAATGTTGTGAGAGTACCTGCATGTGTGAAAAAGAATTTTCTCAGATTTCCTCTTAAGCCTTAGACCTCACCTCAAACTTGTGCCCTCTGGTCTTAGACATGTCTGCCATGGGGAAGAGATTCTCGTGGTCTACTGTGTCTATGCATTTCATAATTTTGTATACCTCAATCAGATCCTCCTTTAGCCTTGTCCTCCCAGGAAAACAAACCCGGCCTATCCTTACATCTGAGACATTTCGTCCTAGGCAACATCCTACTGAATCTCCTCTGTACCATCTCCAGTGCAATCACGTCCTTGCGATTGTGTGGCGACCAGAACTGCACAGAACTCCATCTGTGGACTAATCAATGTTTTATAAAAACTTGGATTATCCATTACACAGACAAGAACAACAAAAGGGGCAGTGCATCGGAAACCATTACTTTACTGCATTGATCCACATCCAAAAATAATACAAATTAAAAAGCACATTTTACAGTAGTCAATCCAGGAGGACAATACCAAACTTTAAAATGTTACTTGAATAATAATAACGATTTCATTATATGTAGATTAACAATCCATCAATCAGTGGATACTGCAAACACAGCTAATAAAGACAAGACTTATAGACATGCTGGTTGCAATATGTTACTCAACTGCTTCAAATTTGGTGATTTGAAGAAAAAAGGATCAGGAAGAAAAAAGGATCAGGAAGAGAACTGGGCGCTAATCACAGACTCCACAAGTTACTGTCAGGCTGTTACAAAACTGTTTTTCTTAACTGGGAAAGAATTAGTTATGGATACAATCCAGCTTTATTAAGTTATGCTCTATTGTCCATCCCACTAATAATGAGACAGCAATACAGAATGGGGACTTGCAACATTAAAGCACTATTCTTTATAAATCCATAAGATTTTAATTTTAATGTGAAGCCATAATTATCCAAGTCATCTTTAAGGATGAAATATAAACAGAGAGTCCTATTTATACATATTCGATAGTCTCAAGTTACATACAAGTTAAAATCTCAAAATATATTTTAATTAATATCTTCTGTATACTTGTAATTTTCAATATTTGATTAATTACTCCCTTTGTAGCTCAAAAATAATGCTGGAGAAAAACGCACTATATATAAATATGCATACTCATTCACAAAATATACAGAATAGAAACAAAGGGTGGAGAACTAATTCATAAGTTTAAGGATATATTTTAAAGGCCAACAATTCTTCTGAATGCATATTGTTAAGAGAACGCAGGTCAGGTAATTTCAGTAGGAGCTTTGTAAAGATGGAGGATTCATTTGGATGATTTTTCATAATTAAGGTTCTGAGCGCTCGAATTAGAGTTTCTTGCAATTGCTCCACTGAGTTAACATTTTCTATTCCTGAACGATCTAGTAGAAAAAAGAATGATTCAAAGTCAAATAAAATCAACATGCACATTAGAGCTATTTTTGCAAGGAAAGTAAATTCAGCTACATTTTATTTTTGATGACTAAAATGTATGCAAAGCATGTCTTACTACAATGCAGAACATATAGGATGAGAAATTAGGCACATTACTGTCTGAATTTTGGGCATAACAAGTGCCTTAAGAGGTCTTAAATAGCAACTGTGGCTTGAATTGCACAAGATATCATATAGGTATATCGGTAGGCACTCCTTGGAAATAAAGTACAAGTTGGCAGATGAACAAAAGCTAGTCAGATAAGACAAGGTTTGCAGCAGGAGCCACGTTGCCCAGAATATTCAGGGATTTCTCCTATTTACCCTATGAGAAATAACGTAAGAGAAATTTGTACTGTGTAGCAATGAAACCTTATTTAACAGTATTACAGCAGTAACAAGCTTTCCACAGGCATTTTTATGAGTGCAGTATTTTCAAAAATAAGAAGGCTTGTTCTTAGCAGGAATGTAATCTTCAAATGGAGGTATGCAAGGGAACAATGGCTAACTGACGTTATGAGCACTTATCCCATGGTCAATGGCTAAAGAGGCTAAGACAATTCTTGGCACAGTGTATTACCTGCCCCTAGAAACAGGGTATATCAAGGTGCTCAGGGGCAAAGGGCAGCCCTCGTTCAGGCAATCCTTTCAGGTAGTCCTCATCAGGCAGTCTTCAGAGAGCTGTTTTCTCCAGATGAAAGGTGGACCAGAAGAGGAGGAAGAATTCCATGACACCTTCACTGGAGAGTTGGATACTGCTTTCACAACCTTTTAGACTGACAGATTCCATGTCAACAGCCTGTTTGTCCTCTGGTATCCATGAATCTCTAATTGTCGCATTATATACTATCTTTTAGCAATTTAACTTAGCTTCATATCCAAACTGCTGCTTCTTAACAAACTCAATTAACTATCAGAAAATTGCTACAAATTCCCAACTGTCTATATTCAGTAACTTTGATCATGAGCCCTTCAAAATCAACACATGGCATTCAAATGCTGTTGGCTCTGCAAGATCGTTTAGCCACAATAATTCAGTTGAACTTATTACCATGTATGGCCTGTCTGGACATTGTCAGTAGCAGTGTGAGCTGTTGAAAGACATCCTACCACTAGCTGCTTCAACCTAGGATATCATTAATTGACCTCAGTCATATCCTTCCTCAATGTCCTCTGATCCAAGGAAAACAACGGCATAACTTCATAACTACCTTCATAACTAAAACTCTAAAGCCCAAGCAAGATCCCAGTAAATCTCCTCTGCATCCTTTCCAGTGCTATCACATTCTTCTATAATGTGGATTCCAAAATTGCACACACCACTCTAGCTGTGGCCTAACAAACATTTTATACAGTTACCTCTTCTTAAACTTTTATGTCTCAGCTAATAAAGGTAAGTATCCCATATGCCTTCTTAACCATTTAATCTCCCTTATCCATTACCTTAAGGAACCAGTGGACATGGCACACCAAGGTCCTTCTGATCCTCAGTGTTTCCCAGGGTCCCACCATTCTTCATGTATTCCCTTATTTCTCCTGCCTAAGTGCATTATCTCACACACATCTCCTCACTACTTACCACCCCATAGACTTACTGATCAACTCTCCTCCATTCTAGTCTCAGGTCATATATACACACACACACCACAAATAGCAAAGGCTATGATCACTGTGGGACCCACTGGACAAAGGCTTCCAGTCACAGCCTCAAACATTAATCTGTGCTAACTGCGGCAAAGGTAATTTTGAATCAAATCTGCCAACTTTCCTTAGATCCCATGGGCTCTTACCGTAGCTATCAGTCTCCCATGCAAGACCTTGTCAAAAACACTAGCCCAAGCAGACACTGTCAAATGCATTGCCCTCATCTACACACCCAGTCACCTCTGAAAAACTCATTCAGTTGGCCAGACATAACCTCCCTTAATTGTTCTTGTTCATCCTGCCTCTCCAAGTGCAGATTAATTCTGTCCCTCAGAATTTCTTCCAATAGTTTCCCCAACACTGAGGTGAGACTAACTGGCTTGTAGTCTCTTAGTTTATCTTTTCCTGTCATTTTGAATACCTGTATCACATTGGCTGTCCTCCTGTTCTTTAGCAGCTCTCCCACGGCCAGAGAGGAATTGAAAATTGTTGCCAGTGCACCTGCTATTTCCTCCCTTGTCTCACTTAATAGCCAGGGAAACATTTCATCGAGACCTGGTGGCTCATCTAATTTTAAGCCTGCCAGACAACTTAGAACCTCCTCTCTGTCTATGCTAACTTCTTTAAGTATATCACAGTCTTTCTCTATGATTTCCATACCTACATCATCCCTCTTATTCGTGAACTCCAACACAATGATTTAGGATCCTATCTACCATTGTCAGGCTCCATGCACAAATTACCATTGTCCTTAATGGACCTACTCTTTCCCTAATTATCCTTTTACCCTTAATTTACTTGTAATATAACTTTAGATTTTCCTTTATTTTACCTGATGTTATCTTTCATGTCCCCTTTTTGGTTTCCTAACTTCCTTTTAAAGTTCCCACTTGCAAATTCTATATTCTCCACGGCTTCTGCTGTTTTGAGCCCTCGGTGTCTACCATAAGCCTCCTTTCCTTCATTATCCAATTCTGTATATCCCTCAATAGACGCTTTGCTTGATTTTTTTGGTCCCAACCTTTTTCTTTATTGGTACATGTTAGCCTTCTATTGTCCCTATTTCCTTCATGAATGTGTCCCACTGCTCTGACAGATTTACCTAAAAGTATTTGCTCCCAGTCCAGTTTGGTCAAATCATATCTGATCTTACTAAAATCAGTCTTCCCACAGTTTAGAATTTCGTTTTCAGGCCCCTTATCCTTTTCCAAAACAATTCTGAATCTAACAGATTTATGATTGCTGTCTGCAAAATGCTCTCCCACTGATATTGGAACCACTTGCCCAGCTTCATGATCTAAAATTAAGTCCAGGACCATCCCCTCTTGTAGGACCTTCTTTGTACTGGCTTAAAAAGCTGGCTGCATTTTAAGACTTCCACTCCCTCTAAACCTATCACACTGTGAATACACCAATTAATGCTGGGGAAGTTGAAATCCCCACTATCATGCCCTGTTACTTGTACACTTCGCAGAAATTTGCCTATATGTCTGCTTTCTATTTCTCACTGACTGTGGGTCTACAGTAAACACTCAACAATGTGAGTGCTCCTTTTTGGTTTTTATGTTCTAGCCATATTGTTTCATTTGAAAGAATGTTCTAAGATGTCATCCCTCCTTACTGCTGTAATTGATTCCCTGATCAATACTGTCACATCCTCTTTTACCTCATTCCTGTATTGCCTGAAGACCCCATGTCTTGGAACATTGAGCTGCTAATCCTGCCCCTCTCTCAACCTTGTCTCAGTGACAGCAATGATATCATAGCCTTCAACTCATCTGCCTTGTTCGTAAAACTCCTTGCATTAAAATAAACAACATCCAACCTTGCGAAATTCCCGTGTGTCTTAACAAGCCTACACTTCCTATAATTTTGACTTGCTTGCTGTGGAACTCGCTCAGCTGAACCTTCTTTCAGGATCCTATAATCTTGTCAAGATAGTTTAAAGCCTTGCCAACAGCACTATACTTATTAGCAAGCGTCACTGGAAGTAATCCAGAGATTACTATCTTTGAGGTCACTACCAATATGTACCACATATCTGTCTGCCCTTCTACTTCAGGATGCCTGCAACCATTGAAGGACATCCTTGATCGTGGCACCAGTGAGGCAGTATACCATCTTGGATTATGAGTGAGTAAGAGAATGAGTGATTGAAAAAAACATGTGCATGTGAGGGAATGATTCTGGGAGCAAGGGCAGGGTGTGTGTGCACATGTGTGTAGGAGAGCATAAGGATATATGAGTGTGCACAAGGACGTTTAGGCTGGTGGGGTTTAATGGGAGTATATGAGCAGGTGGGCTGAAATGAATAGATGGGTGGCGGAACAACAAGAGGACATTTGGAAATCAGTGAAAAGTATACAGCAGTGAGTGTGGGAGTCTGCACAACGTGTGTTTGTGCATGTGGGAGTGAATGGGGCATGTATGTGATAGTGAAGGAGCAAGGAATGTGGGTAGTTAGCATGCTTTTGTGACGGGGAAATTTTGTTTAAACAATTTATTAGAATTCTTTGAAGGAATCACATGAGCTGTGGATAAAGGCGAGTTTATTGATGCACTGTGCTTGGATTTCTAGAGGCATTTGACAAGGACTCACAAAAGGCTATACTGCAAATAGAAGCTCATAGTACAGGTAGTAACTAGCAAGGATAGGAGATTGGCTAGCTGGCAGAAAATAGTTTGCATAATTGAATCATTTTGATAAGTTAGGTCCACCAGAGGTCTGGTTAGGAGCCACAACTTTTTACAATTGATACCAATGACTTAGATGAGGAGATCAAAGGCATGCTGGCTAAATTTGCAGATGACACAAAGCTAAGTAGAAAAGTATGCTGAAAATGTGAAGTTGTGTACTCTGATAGGAAGATAGAAGAAGCAAATTACTTAAATGGAGAACAACTATAGAATTCTGAGATACAGACATATCTAGGTGTTCTAGTAAAAGAGTCACAAAAGGTTCATATGTAGGTACACAGTAATCAGGAAGGCTAACAGGATGCTAGCCTTTATTATGGGAGAAACTTAACATAAAAGTAAGGATTTTATGCTTCAACGATGCAGGTGATTGGGGAAGCCGTGTACAGTTTTGATCTTTTTATTTACATAGAAGTAGAGCATTTGGCCGTTTCGGCCTGCTCTGCCATTCATTAAGGAAGGATGAAAATGCATTAGAGATGGATCAGAGGAACTTTACTAGACTGATACCTGGAACAAGCAGGATATCTTATGTGGAAAGACTAGAGTTCATAAGAGCGTGCATTGATTTGATTGAAGTTTTTAAGGTCTGAAACGATCCTGCCAAGGTGCATGTGGAAAAGTTGTTTCAGCTTGAGGATGAATCCAAAATTAGGGGAAATGCTTTAAAATTGGGGGTCAACATTTTAGGGCAGAGAAGAGAGGAATTTTTTTTCCTCTGAGGATTGTGTTGACTTTGCAACTCAGAATGTGATGGACATGGGGTCACTGAATATTTTTAAGGGGGGAGGGGGTAGATTGCTTCCGTTGCCTAACAAGCAGCTATGGTGATTGGGGATAGATGGCAAAGTGGAATTTTGAACACAAGCAGATCGGCCATTAACTTTTTGAATGGTGAATCAGGCTTGAAGGGCCTACTTCTGCTAATAATTCACATGTTTGTAAGGTGGTGCTAGAGTAAGCAAGAGGTGCATAAGTACACCATTTAAGAGGTTGTAAATCAGAAATATGGGATGAGAGGGAAATGAGATGAAGAAGGATTATATATGATACTACCATTATCCTCAATGTTTCAACCCACTGTTGGTCAGATTTATTTCAATTTGCAAAGTCTGCTGCAGTCACAATGTACCTCCCAGTTAAGAGACATAGGCTAGGTTTTAAAGTGGCACTAGCTATTCACTATATTGACCCCTGCTGACATATTCAGTCAATGAAAAGTTAGTACGTCATTCTAATGAGCAGGTAGTGTGAAGCTGGTGTGCTGCCTGTGTTTTAAGCATGGGTTGTCACATTATGGGCCCCACAGCTGTTTTTAGAGGCTTCCCAATTCAGGTCAGAGAAATGATAGCAGAAATAACTTTCTGAGGGCTATTAAGAAGATACTTAATAGATTTTCTTGACCTGTTTTACTTTTCAAATTATTTATAACTCACAACAGGAAAAATAAATTGTTTTCTACAGTACTGTCATAAAAGTGGCATTTATGTATAATTTGTGTGAACAAACATAATTATAGCAGCTATTCTTACCAGCAGAAACCAGGACAACAGCTGTGAACAGGCTCATTTCCTCTTCACTGAGCTGCAGGGCACCAAGCTTCTCGCTAAATTCAAACATGGAGATCAACAAATCACCTGCCCCCAGTAACTGCAACTCTTCCATGCCATAACTCTTTCCACTAAGAAATGTGACTGTGCGCTCATGTACATCAAATAAAGCAGCAAAGCGTACCATCAATACCTGCCAATGATAGAAACAGGTATTCATTAGCACATCATTCAGAAAGTCACTGGGCATAGAATATCTTAAGTTTTACGTTAAGAAAAATAGTTTCAAAAAGTACAGTTTCGATGTGAAATATTTTCTGAGGTTCAGTTGCAATCCTAATGTTAGCTTTAGTTTCAGCTCAGGAACCAAGTTGTGGCCATGGCATGATGCTGGACACAATCTTCCCAGAGACAGCCAGCTGGAAAGAGGTCCTGTCCAATTAGGGACAGTAACTATGTTCTAATATCAGGATCTGTGGCAAGAGCTTCAAGCTGCACCTGTAACATGGACATTGCTGCTGCTGATACCTCAGCTATGTCAGTGCTGCCAAGGAGTCACCTTAAGTAGGAGTGCAACGATTGCCACAATAAAAGCAATATATTAGTGCAGACATCAGGCTGCAACGATATACTTTCTGCTTGTGAAACCTTGAGCACTGCTATTTAATCCCAGCACACAAAAAGTGGGAATATGTCACAGTGCTGGCCCAATGCCAGTCAATCAGGTTTTCCTGGTCCTCTCCCTCATCTCCACGAGGCGAGGAAAATTCAGCCCACTGTTTCTCCACCCCAAAAAAAATCTTTCAAATAAAAGATTTAAGTATGTATATCACAAGTTAACCAATGAAAACTACTGTTTCACCCAAAGGTTCCTTATAAAACTGATCAAAGTCAGCATCCAATTCTTGTTTCTTTCAAATCAGATTCACTAATGCTTTGAGGGGAAAGTTATTTTATCACCACTGATTTCCAAACATGGAAGGAACCAAATATTTCAGAAGCATCATTCCTGCATTTACTGCTTCACAGCTAGCTTCAGATCCAACATAGTTAGAAAACAGATCTGTCCTTCATTTCCATTCTTAATAACAGTATTTTATTTGCATTTCCCAAAAAAACGTTTTCTGTAACTTACCTGTCTCTTCACTAATGATTATTCTTAAGACCACAAAAAACAGATACAGGAGTGAGCCTTTAGCCCCTTGAGCCTGTTTCGCCATTCAATAGGATCATGGCTGTTCCAACATGCCTCTCGTCCACTTTCCTGCTCTCTCCCCATAATCCTCAATTCCCATCTGGAACAAAATTCTGTTTCAGCCTCAAGTATACACAAGGACTCTATTCTCACAACTCTGTGGTAAGGAGTTCTAAAGACTCATAACGCTCAGAAGAAATCCTTTATCATTTCAGTCTTACATTGGCACCACGACATTCTGAGACTATGCGCCCTGGTCCTGGACTCTCCATGAAGGAAAACATCCTCTCAGTATTAACCCTGTCAAGCCCCTTAAGAATTCTATATACTTAAATGGGATCATCTCTCATTCTTCTAAATTTCAATAAGTACAGCCCCAAACTGTTTAATCTTTGCTCGTAAGGCAATCCCTCCATTTTGGGGATCATCCTAGTGAACCTTCTCTAAACTGTCTCCAATGAAATAATACAGTTCCTTAAATAAGGGGGCTCAAGATATGGTATCACCAGCACCTTGTACACTTAAGTAAGACGTCCCTACACTTAAACTCCAATCCCCTTGAAATAAGGGCCAACATTCCATTAGACTTCCCATCTGCCATAATACACAAGTACCAAGTCCCTTTGTGTTGCAGCTTTCTGCAGTTTTCCCTCCTTTTTTCTCCTTTCCAAAATGAACAACTGCAGGAAATTAGCTACATGCTGCAAATTCATTATCAGCATGTATACATTCAGATTGGAATGGTTCATAACCTACATCACAGCAAAAAAAAACATCGTCCTGAAATTCTGGAACCCTGATCTGTTGTCGGAAGGTGTAGCAGGATGCCCCTTATAATTGGCCATTAGGGTAAATCTTTATTTAGCCCACAAAAGAAGTTACTTATCAGCTGCAAGGATTTTCACTCAGCCCTAATGTCAGCACACAGACACAGAATTCTCAAGGTTGTCAAGAACTTTCCCAGTCACACTGGAAAACAGACTCTGGATGTAGGGATGGGTGGAAGACATGGTCATCTGTCTCCAAGAGGATTTGAATAGTGTTTTCCATGGCGAGGTTTTAGAAAGACCTCCTTTCTTCACTTTGAGTGATCCCACCAAAGTTCCTAGTCCTATGTTCTATGTTCTAACTGTGCAAAATCATAAGTAGAAATTTTAAAGAGATGTGTATTGGTCTTCATACTGTTCATTCCAAACTACACAAATCAAAATGGACAGGATTTGGCTTCTAGTGTAGTGAGCTAACCATCCTCAATGGACTGACAATGAAGCCACCATTGAAAAGCTATTGAAAAGGATGATGTCAGGAAGGTGCTTTGCTCTTGTTCTCACATCATCTTACAATAATCAAATAGCCTAACACACCCTGGTGCACACATGAAGTATATCCACTCACTGACTTCAACAGAATGATGAAAAGATGTGAAACGTGTATGTTGTATTTTATCTTAGTCAAAACATAAAGACTGTTAAATACTGCTGAATTCACACAACTTCTGATTTTCCAGTGCCTAGACAACTGCAAAGCATTTGTAAATTTTTAAAAACCTCGATACGTACCTCAAATGTTCCAGCTTTAAGCAAGCTAACTTGGTCATGTTGTGATAGATCTTTGAATCCTGGAATACGTTTTGCAAATTCTACCACTTCTCTAACTGCAGGTGTAAAGCTCATGGAGAATTCTTCCCAAATTTCCTGTTCTGATTTATCGGGGTTTACATAGGGAGACATACTCATCGGGCACACCTGGCCAAGACAATCACCAAAATTCAGTATGAAAACCAGAAACCAAAGTTTTAACTAACAAAAGTGTATAATGTTTCTATTCAAAAAGAGTAGGAAGAAAATGGTGATCTTAAATTATGAACTGTAAGATTTAGAGTTTGTATCACAAAATATGAATTCAATTTCTTTCTTAATATCAATAGCTGATCTCAATACAGAACTTTCAAATGAATAAACATCCCAATAGGCATCATGTTGAAATGAATGGATGGTCCTTTTCTAAGTATAGATAGTGTATTTACCAGATGCATTCTCCTTTCCGTGGTACAAGAATGATCAAACATGGCACTGCTTTGAGAAAATCCATCTTCTGCAATTGCGTTTTGGGTATATTCATTCGAAACAGTATGATAATGCCTACTTATGAATCTATCTGAGACATCATTTGGGCAAAATACATGGTTATTACTCTTATTTGTGTTAGAGAATTTGTGCTGGTTTGCATTGAGAAAACAGTGGATTCTATTAACGCTATTTGTAGAGTGACCAATTATCCAATTATCATCACTGTTCTTCTGAAGACTCTTTCTGTTCTGGAGCTTCACAGCTTCCAGCATTTTGCCTGGTTTGTCTTGTGTACAGTGGAATGTTTCCTTATGGGCTTTGGTCACTGTACCAATTACATCATCTTCAATGTTTTGAAGTTGTTCATGCTGCAGTTGTGGAGAAGTGATCTCATCTTGTGATGCTTCAGTCTGTGCGTAGCCATTCAACTGATTATTCATCATCTTCTTCATTGCACTTTGCATTTCAATCAACATTCTCTGTTTCTCACGTTTGGGAATGCGTCCAAATCGGACAGCTGTAACAGAATACCCCAAAAATTATCAACATTATAGTGGAACAATCTGAATTGCAAACTTACATTCCAATGTTTTGAAATATGGCCATATCCTATGTATATATTGCTGTATTTATAGTAGTGTAGTAGTGTAAGTATTATTCCTATCTGCAACAGTACTCACCATCTCGGGACATGCCTACAGCCAAACACTTCTTAAAGCGACATTGCTGACACCGGTTCCTATTCATCCTCATTATGGAACAGTTTTCATTTTTCAGGCATTTCTTATATTGGATATTCTGCTGAATGCTCCTTCGGAAAAATCCCTGAAAGGACAAATGAAGGATATTCCAGCTAATCCACATTTTTAAAAGTTGCAAATTTATACCCAGTTGCCTGTAGCCATAGTTGCCAAGCTTTTGGTTTTGGAGATAGTAGGAACTGCAGATGCTGGAGAATCTGAGATAACAAGGTGTAGAGCTGGATGAACACAGCAGGCCAAGCAGCATCAGAGGAGCAGGAAGGCTGACGTTTCGGGCCTAGGCCCTTCTTCTTCTGAACTGGTTCTGAGGAAGGGTCACCAGACCCGAAATGTTAACTCTGTTTTTTTTCTTCACAGATGCTGCTAGACCTGCTGAGCTTTACGTGGAATGTTAGTCAGTTTGAACATTTTTAACACAGATTGCTAATGGTACAAACTCATGTAAAGGAACTTTGAGCTGCTTACTGTTTTTTCGCAGCATGATATTTTGAGAAACATAGAACACTTTTTGGTCAAAGTTTGCATCTCTGAAGTGGCAAACACCATAGAAAATAACAGTACAGTTTTTTCACATCTAGGGCTACAGGCTTATGAATAATAATTTCTCACATACATGATAAAGAAACTCATTTCTCTGCAAAAGTTATTCTACAGCATAATAATTTAACATCTTACAAGGCATCAAACATTCCTAAGGATCTACAAACATATAGTCACAAAAAGTACTAGACTCTAAAGGGTCAAATTAGGGGAAGTGAAGCACATGCTATGAGAAAACCTACCTTACACAAATGCTTTTTGAAAATATCCACTAGAAACTGCATGACAGTGCTCATGAATCTATTCGTGCAAACACTTGACGAAATATGTTAGTCTGCATTGCCAAAAAAATAAATGGATCTATTAATTCAGACTAGTGCTAGAACAGCTGACGACTCCCCCAACATACACACACACACACAGGAAGCAACATTTTCAAATGTTTATATCAGCTCATAAATTCCATTTTAAATGAAAATCCTTTTCTGGAGACAGTCCTGGGAATGAGGTGTTGTGACCCCCAGAAGATAATACCTTTAGAACTTAAGGCAACCCTTAGCTGCCCTACAGTTAGTCAATATACTGTACACTTGGCCTTACTCCAATTGAAATGGTGTACTTACTGAGGGACTTTAACTTAAGCAAACTTCAAGCCTGTGGCCAGTGCATATACTCCACATCCATCCCAACTCCCAAGCTCCTTTACAGAATCATAATAATCCCTCTATCACATACAGTTTTTCCATGAAATTCAACTGACAAGAAAACAGCACTGGGGCCAAAACATCCAAGTGAAGAACGACTGCTGTTCACTGACTAATGAGCAGCAGCTGGATCTGGACCATGTGAATGTTCCAAGACCAGAGATACTGTAGATTAGTGCCAAACTGTGCATCATTGGATTCAGTGATCTTCCTATTGTTTGTTAATCACTTTCCATTGCTTACCCTCTACATTCCACACTGCCTTATCATGTTACTCAACTAAGTTATGCACCAGTTATTTTAAATGCTATATAGCACTACCAAAATTATAGGGATTGATACAACAGAAAAAAAACAATGCAGTATACTAGCAACACAAGACTACAAAATGAGAAACGCTACAGACAACAACCACCATTAGAATTTGACCCCTTTATATTTTTTTAAATCCCAACCTCTTCCCTTGCATATGAGGGAATTATTATGTTAACCAAAAATTAAGCTAATTTTCCTCTATATTTTACATACAGCATTCAGATTTTCTTTATTTCATACAATCAGCGGCCAAAATCTCTCAGCATTGTTTTAGTGCTTGTTAAAGTTATTACAGCTACTGTTATAGAACTAGAAAGCACAGCAATTTCATGCAAATCACGGCAGTCAGTTAACCATAATTATCTGTATAAAACTGAATTTTATATGTCTTAACCTATTAGATAATGAAGTTAGGTTTATTTCCAATTATTAGCATAGACCTCCATAGAAACTAGTAGCCATTTCAGCACATTGATCTCTTAATACTTACCCTGAAGCAAATTTGCTTTTACATCTAATGGTTCTCGTTCATATTTATACCTTTTGCATTTATTGTAATCAGGCGTGATAAACAAACTTGGTTTCCAAGTAAGTGAACTATCCTACAAAACCGCACATAAAATTATCAACAAATTGATATGTCACAACAGCCAGAGTTATCAGATTAGTTATCAGGTCTCTGAGGATACACTAATCCATTAAAAAGGTCAAGAAGCAGTAGAAATTCCTTAAGAGAAAAATGGGAATCCAGTTTTATACATGGTGCATTGATGAAGAATTTGAAGGATATTAGTTAGACCACACGTTTAGTAAGTTAGATATTAAGAGCCATGGAAAAGATACAGCAAAAATTAGCAGACAAGTTTTAATTATTTAGAAAAGCTCAAAACAAAATTAGACTGTCCTTACCAAATTGGAAAAAGTAAAAGGTGACCATGCCGTATTGCAGAATTATCTAACAGAAAATTGTAAAAGATCGCTTCTGCTGATTTGAACATTGATATCAAGAAGGATTTTGATGCAAAATTATATTTGGAATTGAAGGAATTAAGAAAGGTTGAAGATTTTATTTTCAGAAAGAAGAAAACATGGAAATAATTTACCACCAATAGCTGTCAAAACAGAATCTATACCTTTTAAAAAGAGAACTTACTATATTTGAAAAGGACGAATATTAAATAAGGAAGTGGTAAGGAAATAAGATTAAAGTTCCAGTTGAAATGCTGGCACCAGAATAAGCACAAGCCAAATGGG
>NC_063333.1:90188410-90310377 GCF_021869965.1 Rhincodon typus | reverse complement strand
GATGCTGCCTGGCCTGCTGTGTTCCTCCAGCTCCACACTGTATTATCTCTGACTCCAGCATCTGCAGTTCTTACTATCTGATGTATTTCTGTATTTTGTTTTTAATTCTTAGTTCAGTTCTTTATTATACATGCAATATTACACATACACTGAAAATCAAACTGCAAATTTCACCACGCCCTGAACTGCTACGAAGTATGGTTACTTCTGGAATGATCTCACATGATAAGGACATACAGGTTTGCTGATGCAAGTCTTAAAAAAATTCAAATATACATGTCTCAGAAGGAGGCTGCACGAGTGCAACAGATATAACGTCAGACATGCACTACCTACTGGAAATGGTGGGGGGGTGGTCCTGATTTAGAAATGTCTGACTTATAAATGCTTGTACTTAGAAATGCGCTCCCTTACAGGGTTGTAATTTTAAAGTTCTGCCATACGAAAATTTCCCGTGCTTATGAGTGGCTACTTCATATTGTCTTGCATTGTGTTCCAATTTGTGTGCAAATGAACTTGCAAGTAGATATAAGATCAGAATCCGTTCGCAACCCGGGGACTTTAACACTTGAAGACAGAGGAAAGCAGATTTATTTTATTGAAAAACAAGTGTGTTTCATACCATGAAAGGCTTAATAGAAATGCAAGTCTATGTTTTCCTTGCATTGCAAAACTCTAATTTGTTATTCATGTTTTAGAATATAATTTTTAATTTTAGGAGATAAACTTTTAATTGTAGAAAAATAGGGACATCTGGTTGAGAAACTGGTAAAAGTTCTGATGTAAATCCAACTCAAACAAGCCTGAAATTACTAGTCTTAAAGGGTAGCCTGTGTTTGCCTTACACGATCACAGTTTGAGAAATCACACTGACAGCCAATTCAGCATTGTCGATCAGGCTCATAGTGTGTACTGGAAGCTACAAGTATTAATACACAGGCCCTGTTCTTTGCAGACAAAAAGAATACATGCATGCAGTGCATCTGTTTCAACTCAACAAAAACAGGTTAGAGCTAATTGCTGTTTCATGTCTCAGGGCAACAACTTGACCAATCAGAGTCAATTTTCCTGGTTTAAAATTTAAACAAAGCTCTTAAATGTTAATCAGCATAATGGGTGCATTCTCCATAGTTATGCCTCTACCAATCAGCATTCTCCTCTCATGTAATATAAACATAGATTTGCCCTTTGAATTAATATTCATGCAAAATGTCCTGAAGACTGCAAGTCAAAAAGTTTCAACAAAATGTGTCATTTTTCAGCAATACAGATTTTATACTACCAAACAACTATTTATGATCGGAGTTGATAAACAATACATGATCCACCTCTAAGCTTGTAATGAAGCTTGGGGGTCCAGAAAGAAGGCAGTTACATTCATTAGAAATATAAATTATTCATGCAGCTGCACAAAAGGTTGTGCTGAAGGTAAAATAAATTGTTTGCATTTCTGGTTGAACTAAACAAAGCATGCCACACTGCCACAGAGATAATGATTCAGGATAAAGTCTTGACTTTTTTTTTTCTGATGAAGGGTCTAGGCCCGAAACGTCAGCCTCTCTGCTCCTATGATGCTGCTTGGCCTGCTGTGTTCATCCAGCCCTGCACCTTGTTGTCTCTTGACTGGAAGTTGCTTTTGTTTGACATATCTGTGTTTTTGTTGACAGAAGCAAGCAGTTCATTTTCAGAACAAACAGAGATATTTGCAGAGATAGTAGGAACTGCAGATGCTGGAAAATCTGAGACAACAAGGTGCAGAGCTGGATGAACACAGCATCCCAAGCAGCATCATAGGAGCAGGAAGGCTGACGTTTCGGGCCTAGACCCTTCATCAGAAGGGTTGTGTCAGAGATATTTGCAGATTTGGTCCTGTGTAGGCTGCTACTTTCTAAGTAAGGAGAGTCAGGGGAAATAAATATTAGCCATTGAGGCCTGAACTTCAAGCAGTGGAAATACTAACTTAATTATTCACCCTACAAAATGCAGGAGGACATTATCTCAGTTTGAACTTTGTGAGGGAAAAGCAGCTGGACTATTTGCTCCAGCTTTCAACTCATGGAAGAAATCTACAGTGGTTCTCACAGACTGTTGTGGGAGAAAGCATTCATTTTGGAAAGCTGCAAGCATTTGACTAGGTATTGAGCAGCAACCAAAACAAGGAGCAGAGGCAAAAGCTATTGGGAAGACACTCTTAGAATCTAACCTCCTAATAGCTGGAATGCTGAGGAGCGTTAAAGTGAATGGAGAGCTGTGGTATATCTTTGGATTGGTTCCTACACAAGTGTGTGAACCTTCAACATTCCATAAAACACAGGGAATCTTTAGTGGGATGGTTGGGACTGGTGAAGAGTGAAAAAACACAGACTGAATTAACACATATAGAGTCATACAGTCATGCAGCACAGATTCAGACCCTTCGGTTCAACTCATCTGCACCGATCAAACATCCCAACCTGACCTTGTCCCATTTGCCAGAATTTGTCCCATATCCCTCTCAAACCTTCCTATTCATATACCCATCCAGATGACTTTTAAATGGTGCAATTGCACCTGCCTCCATCATTTCCTCTGGCAGCCTGTTCTATACATGCAACAATCTATGCGTGAAAACACTACCCCTAAGGTCCTTTCTAAATCTTTCCTCTCTCACCTTAAACCTATGTCCTCTAGTTGTGGACTCACTCACCCAGGAAAAAGATTTTGGCTATTTAACCTATCAATGCACCTCATGATTTTATAAACCTCTATAAAGGTCACCCCTCAGTCTCCAACTCTCCAGGGAAAAAAGCCCCAGCGTATTCAGCCTCTCCCTATAGCTCAAACGCTCCAGGCCCAGCAAGATCCTTATAAATTGCCTGTCAAGTTTAACAACATCCTTCCTATGGAAGTGTGACCAGAATTGTACACAGTATTCCAAAACTGGTCTTACCAACGTCCTGTACGGCCACAACCTGATATCCCAACTCCTACACTCAACACTATGACCTATGAAGGCAAGCATGCCAAACGCCTTCTTCAGCACCCTGTCTACCTGCAACTCCATTTTCAAGGAACTATGCACCTGCACCCCTCAAACTCTTTGTTTGGCAACAGTCCCCGGGGCCCTACCATTAAATGTTTAAGTCCTTTCCTCATTTGCCTGACCAAAATGCAAACCTCACATTTATCTAAAGTAAATCTGCAACTCCTCGACCCATTGGCTGATCTGATTAAAGTCCCATTGTACCCTGAGAAAATCTTCTTCACTGTCCTCTGCACCACCTATTTTAGTGTCATCTGCAAACTTACTAAATGTACCACCTATATTCACATCCAAATCATTTTTATAAATGACAAACAACAGTCGTCTAAGCACCAATTCTTATGGCCGACCACTGGTCACTGGCCTCCAGTCTGAAAAGCAACCCCCTACCACCACCCTCTGTCTCCTACCTTCAAGCCAATTTTGTATCCAATTGGCTAGCTCCTGCTGGACCCCATGTGATCTAACTTTACTAACCAGTCTACCATGCGGAACCTTGTTGAATGCTTTGCTGAAGACAATACAGACAATGGCTACCACTGCCCTTATCAATCTTCTTTGTCACCTCTTCTAAAAACTCATTCGAGTTAGTTAGACACGATTTCCCACGCACAAAACCATGCTGACCATCCCTAATCAGTCCTTGCCTTTCCAAATGCGTGTAAATCCTGTCCCTCAGAATCCCCTCCAACAATTTACCCAACACTAACTTAAGGCTCACCGGTCTATACCTCCCCGATTTCTCTTTATATACAACAAAGCTTGTCTTTGTTTAAAAGCATGAAATCTTGTGGCACAGTGGTTAATTTGAGTGTTTAGATTTCTTCTTTGAATGTCCCTAATGGGATCCTAATATTTCACTCATGATGAGATGAGCCCTGTCTGACGATTTAATAAGTCCTCCTCAACAAAAGACTTCATTCTAAGATACAACCAAAAAAAAAGTTTGAAACCACACAGATATCATAAAAGGCCACAGAGAGAGAGCATTCTCAAAGGCAAATTTGGTCCTGAGCTAAGAAGTATTTATTTGCACAGATTGCAGTCAGTCAACAATGCCCAACCATTTTCAGCTGCTTTATCAATGGCCTTTCCATATCATAAAGTCAGAAATGGGACTGTTTGCTGACAATTACAATATTCAATTCATATACCTCAGAAAATGAACCAATCTGTTCCCAGATGCAGTAGGAGCTAGCTGGAAAATAAAGTCTAACCACTTTTCCAAGCAGATGACATTTAGCGTTGCTTCTCACCACTGGCCAGAAACGTGACCGAACCTGCCACAGAAATACTCTGACTACTGGAGCAAGTCATTCTGTGTGAACAACTCACCTCTGACTAACCAAACTCCAACCACCATCTATAATGCACAAGTGGAGAAAGTGATGAAATACTCTGCACTCAACCAGATAAATATAATTATGACAACATTCAAGAAGCTCAACACAAGCCAGAACAAAACTTGGTGCTGGTTCACACTACAAGTGAATAACACTCAAGCCCTTCATAAGCACCACGCCATGACGGCAGTGTATACCACATGAAGGATGCGATGCAGTATCTCATCAAGGCTTTTTCAGCAGCACCTCGTAAGACTGCAACCTCGTCATCCTGAACAGTCCAATGGGAATAGCACCATTTTTCCAAGACACATCCCTCTGATCTTGGACTTATATCATCATCTCTGTTAAAATCCTGGAACTCTCTACGTAACAGTACTGTGAAATGGAAGTCCACATAGACTTCAAAAAGATCTATCATTATATTCTCGATGCAGTAAATGAAAATAATAGTGATAAATGCCAGTCTTAATCTTTAAAAGGATGCACTGAAAGGAAAGTTAAATTTACAGTAACTCATAAGTGATATTCTCCATCCCACATCACCAGTAAAAACAATTTTTGTTGTGAGACCAGGTTCTCTAACTTGGCAAAATAAAACAATGTTGTACAAAAACAGAAGTTGCTGGAAAGGATCAGCAGGTTTGGCAGCATCTGTGAAGAAAAATTCAGAGTTAACGTTTCGGATCCGGTGACCCTTCTTCAGAACTGGGTTCTAAGGGAAATGTGATTCTCTTTTGACTTTCAATTAAACAGGCTCACACGGACCTGCAGTGTTAACTCTGATTTTTTCTTCACAGATGCTGCCAGACCTGCTGAGCTTTTCCAGCAACTTCTGTTTTTGTTCCTGATTTACAGCATCCACAGTTCTTTTGGTTTTAATGTCATAATGTGCCTAACTAAGAGTAAATCACACCTGATCAACAGGCTAGAATATGAACATTAAATTAATTTTCTATTATAAATCATGATTCTGCAATAATACAATAGTGTGATGTCTCATTCCCCAAAGAACTATGGGAGGATTGCAATATGCCAGTAAACCTTTAGATTCATATTTAGTTAATTTTACCGATTCAATTAGTAGTCCAATAAATCTGCGCTATTACTCAGACTACATTAAGAGTTCTTCTACTTAGAGATGTCATGTGATTATTTATTCGAATTCAGAGAAACTATACCTTACCTTGCAACCTTCACACGCATGCACACCATAATGGAATCCAGATGCCACATCTCCACAGACTTTACATAGAAGGACCATTCCGTTAATTTCTAAAAGAAAACACATACAATGGATTATAACAGCAAACATAGCCAGGCAGTCACAAAATAAAGCTTTTATTTGTCTACTTTCGATTAAAAATTTTTGGATGTCAAAACATAGTCATTCTGAGATCAAATTATAATTGCAGCATTATCAACTCACTGGTAATGCCACTGGTACATTTGCTCAAAGGACTTGTGTTCGGTCCATCCCCATTAACTGAGCACGCAAGCTGGATGTTACTGGAACTTCCTAGTTTCAATGTACAGTTATTAGCAAGCATGTCACTGGAGTTAATGTGGTTATCAGATACAAGACTGCTGGGTGATGATGGAACAGAAGACGAGACTGACTGGAAACTGTTCTCTGAACTGTCACTGTGATAAGAGACAGGACTACAACTGGAACTTGATGAACTTATGTATGCAATGACACCACCTGCAGTAAAAAGAAACAAAAATGAATGGAAGACAATTATAAAGTCAAACAGATAAATCAGAAGTTCATCATGCCTGTTTTAAACTTCTTTTTCAAACATTTTAGTTTTCTCCTGCCCCATTAATCCATTTAGTCTGAAAAGCTGTGTGAGCCTGTTCGAGTGAAAGTCAGAAGAGAATCATATTTCCCTTAGAATCATAACTAAGACCAGCAGGAAGACATTCAGCCCTTTTAACCCATGTTAACTGTCAGACAGCAATTCAATTAATCTTACGCATTGCTCCACCTCTTCACCATAGCCATACGATCCTTTTCCTTAAAGTATTTATACAATTCACTTTGAGAACCGTATTTTGCTCTTCCAACGCCACTTGTTCAGGCAGTGCACTGCAGATCTTAACTGCTGGCTGCATTAAAAAAAAAGCACCTCACTTTATTTTGATGAAAGAACCAAACACCTTAAATTTCCGCCTTGTAGTTCTAGCTCATTCTAGCAATGGGAAAAGTTTCTCTCTATTTACTCTGCCTCTATTTTACATACCCCTATCAAATCTCCTCTCAAAATTCTTTTCTTTAAAAAGAGAACAACCGTAGCTTATCCAACTTCTTGTTATTCTTGGAACTTTTACAGTAAATATTTTCAAAACCCTAAGGTTTTATATCTTTCTGATGTGTAGTGCTCAGAATTGAACACAATATTTCAGTTTTATCCAAACCCACTTACTATATGGCATAAGATCAAAATACGATTGTTTAGAAGGATATACAGACATGGCCAGCTGACCATATAGGCAAATTAGGCAGTCGCCTACAGTGCCAGGTTTTAAAGGAGCACCAAATGTGCCACTTCAAATACCATGTAAATAAAGGTAAAATTTTCAGACTTCTCATTTTTCTCTATATTGGATTTCGGGGGTCGCATCAAAGTCATATTTCGCCTCAGGTGCCAAAAAGACCTTTGGGGCCAGCCCTGGATATAGACCACATTGGCATCATCAATCCTGCCTCAGCAACTTAAATGTAACTGATTTGTCTTTAAAAATATATGCTAGCATTTCTTAATTAATCCTCACCTGCCCGAGTGACTGAGAGAATTAGGACAAAGGCACAGGTTTTAGTTGATCTCAGGTTATAGTTTGCCTTTATCACAGTCACCCAGGCTGTCATTTGTGTCTTTGATAAGAATCATTTTGGTGCTGTGGCAGGGACAGAAACCTGACAGCAGATAATTAAACATGGAGTTCTGGAACAATGAGCGCAAAGTTGGAATGCAACAATATTTTTCAAGAGTTTGAAAGGAAAGGGAGGTTGGAGATGGGGCAGTAGTTTGCAATCTCAGAGTGGTTAGGAGTTGGTTTCTTGAGAGTAAGACATTTGAGTGACTGTTAACTGCCCTCCAAAATGGCCTCATAAGTCAATCTATTATAACAGAATTTGCTACAATGTCCTAAAGCAGCTCAAAGGGGCCCAGCATCACATCCTCCGTGGAAATTAAGATTTGGCAGTAAGTGTCAGTCTTACCAGCATCACATGCTTTCAGTAAGTGAATAAATATTTTAAAAATGATGGGTTACATCAAATATTACAACATTAAAGAAACCAGAGATATATATTTTCCAGTCCACAAAATGAAAGCTGCTCACTGGCAAGAAACCAAATAGCTTTAGCAGTCAGGCAGCATCAGAGGAACAGGAAAGTTGACGCTTCGGGTCGGGACCCTTTTTCAGAAATGGCATCCACTGAGATCTTTCCGGAGGGAGGAGGATAACTTCTTCAAGGGGGACATCCCTTGAAAAAGAAGCCCATTTCTGAAGAAGGGCTCTGACCCGAAACATCAACTTTCCTGCTCCTCTGATGCTGCTTGGCCTGCTGTGCTCCTCCAGCTCCACACCGTGTTATCTCTGATTCCAGCATCGGCAGTTCTTACTATCTCCTAGCTTTAGCAGTCTCTATGGCCTGGCATTAATTTGACTCCAGACACCCCAATTACGTTGAATAATTCTCAGAGACTTCAAACCAGGAAGAAAATGCACTGATTGTCCACCGCGTTTTTTTTCATTTGAGAGAGAGAAATAAAGATTGAAGCATACATGTAAAATTAAGGTAGAAACAAACTTTAAAAAGACACTGAATATATTTATCACTTATCATAATGGAGAGATTTGATATTCAAAAAATATAAAATTAGCTTTTCCGAGCAGAGGGGTGTCCAAAAGTAATAAAAGAGTTCACAGACCTGTTCAACAAGATCTGAACCATAGAGGATAGGCCTGGTTGACTGCAAACAAGAAATAATCATCAAACTGCCAAAGAAAGGGAATCTCAGTAACTGCAACAATTGGACAAATGTGTCAGTGCCTGGCAAGATCTTCAGTGTGGTACTCCACAAAAGATGGCAAGCAGAAGTACACTACTGTTTGTGAAGAAGTGGAAGGTTTCTATGGTGGTGGATCATGCTACAAGCAGGTCATAATATTCAACAAATATCAAACAGCAGAGACTGAAGTATGAGAAGTCATTTGATTTCAACTGTATTGATTTCAAGAAGACTTTCAGTAGCATCTATCAGCAGTCATTCTCATACATCACAAGATGTACAACATCCTGGAGTGTTATATTAACATCTTCAATACCTAAAACCTGGCTCCAGGTGCTGCATCAAGACTAGCATAGGTTCCTTTAGACTCCTTCAACAGCATCATAGTGATATGGCAAGGCTGCATTCTCTCCCTTTTCCTTTTGTTGATTTGATCATGGGGAAGGCAAAGCTGGATGCAGATTTTGCTATCACATAGTAACACCACTGTTGACAAGACTGGATTTCAAAGTTGGCACTCCCTTTCTTGCCAAATTGTCCATGCACCAATATATGACCACCAGCTTTGAGAGTAACAGCACCAAAGTTGGTATATGTATCATCTGTTAGAAGACGAAGACAATGATGACTGGACAGAAGCAAGGCTCCCCCTTCATCACCAGGCAACAGAACATTAAGAATGTTGATTACTTCCCCGATCTAAAAAGCAGCAGCACCAAGGAAGGTGGTGCAGAGAATGAGATCCATACAAAAACTAGCAAATCAGCAGTAGTCTTCCAGTAACTCCATACCTCACAGGAATCCAACACCATCAAAATGGCTCTGACCATACATTTCCATCACAGGACTAACTGCAATCCATGCCAATGAAGCATGGAAGAGAACTGTGAAGACTGTCACATATTCAGTCTTTCATGAGTGTCACCCATGTAAGATCTTGGGCATCAGAATGTGTCAAGGGAAAACAACATCTCTGCAACTACCTTGTGAAGTCCCCTAGGAATCTTCTATGCTTCAATAAGGTCACCTCTCAATCTTCAAAATTCCAATGAATACAGGCCCAACCTACTCTACCTCTTATAAAACGATCCCTTAGATAAGGAGACCAAAACCGTTCACAGTATTCCACATGCGAATCAACTCGTGCCTTGTATAATTTTAGCAAAACATTCCTATTTTTATTAAAGGCAGGAGAAGGCTACTTGGCCCTTATGCCTGCTCCACTATTGAATAGGATCATGGCTGATCAGATTACTCCACATTCTCACTTACTTATCAATAGTTTACCTATTTATCTATGCCTTCAAAATATTCAGACTCTGCTTCTGCCACCTTTTGAGGAAGAGAGTTAGAGGCTGCCAAATTAGGACAGAGATTAGGAGGAATTTCTTCTCTGAGGGTAATAAATCTGCAGAATTTCTGACTACAGAGAGCTATCAAGACTGGCTGATATGGGAATCAAAGGTTATGAGGATAAGGCATCAAAGTAGAGTCGAGGATTATTAGGTATGAATGACAGAAAAGACTTGATGGGCTGAATGGCCTACTTCTGATTCTATATTTTGTGATCTGGGGTGTTCAGAAATTATCACAACCAATCTAAACTTCTAGAATATACTGGAAGTGTCTTTAAAATTGTCTACGATCAACTATGGAAAATTATAATTTTAGATGTTCTAACAGTGCAATAGGACTTGAAACAGCGCAGTGGATTTTGCTTTATAATTTCATTTCAAAACTTAACAATCACCTGCCCAATTAGTAATGTGATTCAAGCCACAGATTTTTGCTAAGTGGGGTATAAAAGGATGTGAACAGCAACAAAGACTTCTAATACCATTGTAATTTGATTCAGTGCTCCTCACATTCCCTGGAATTTGTCAGTACTTGTTTACTTCAGCTAATGACTCGCCTAAAAATATAACGTATCCACTATTAAACCTGAAAAAAAGATGTTTGCTCTGACGCAATACCCCTGCAGTTACAATACAGGTATTTCTGCTATAACGTGTTTTGTTAACACAAATTGGCTGTAAGGCGATTGATGAATAGTGGACGCTGTTTAGATAATGCAAACTTTCTACTGTATACTATAGTGATTTTTCTATAATGTGATTTTCTACAGCAATTTTCTATAGCACGAGGTCACAGAAGAACACAACCATCGTGTTATAGGAGAACTACCTGTATGCAGAATATGGGGGAGCAAAGGGGCAACAAATCCCCAGAAGAGGCACAGACGTGAAGGGCCGAATGGCCTCTTTCTGAGGAAGGGTCACTGAACCTGAAATGTTAACTCTGAATTCTCTCCACAGATGTTGCCAGACCTGGTGAGATTTTCCAGCTATTTCAGTTTCCCAGTATCCACAGTTCTTTTCGTTTTTTTTTGATGTAGAGATACTGGTGTTGGACCGGGGTCGACAAAGTCAGAAGTCGAAGGAGCAGCGCCTCGAAAGCATGTGATTATTCAAATAAACCGATGGACTGTAACCTGGTGTCCTGTAACCTTCTGACTTTCGGTTATTTTGGCCTCTATCTGTGCCGTGACTCCTCTGAGCTTCAAACCAGGCCAAAATATTTCAAAAGTTTTTAAGTCTCGAAACATCTGCACATTGTCGAACCTTCGCCAATTTAAAACGTTGGCCTGTTTTGGTTTAAGCCGCATGCGTACGTGAGGTGATCCAGCAATGACTGCGACAACTGACATCCTCACTGTCAGAGCGAGGAGAAAGGGGGGAGGGGAGGGGGGATGGGAACGGCGCGCTTCGCTGCACTTCCTCCCGTGGCCACTGCCGTTGTCGGCGGCGCTTCGCTGTCCTTCTGCAGGAGGTGGAAACTGGGGGGGACGGGGGAAGAGAAGGGTGGAGCACGTGCTCCGTCCTCGCGGCAGAAACTGGGTCACGCAAACACGGAGGCTGCTCGGGTCACATGCGGCCGCCGCGAGCTCCCGGGGGAAGTTCCATTGTGCGATTGTGACGTCACGCGGGGGACCCGCGCGGCCAATGGCTCGCCGCGCTCATGGCAGCGTAAACACAAGGCGCACGTGGGTCAGCAGCGCAAGTCCATGTGAGGAGTTGCAAGACTTCATGCAGCGGCCGGAAGGGGCGAAACTCTTCCACACACACAGTCACTTACTCACCGACCGAGCGACCTTTGTTGCACAGCGAGGGGCGGAGAGGGTGGAAAAAGAGAAAGCTTATTTTGCGAACGCCTCCCCCACTACACGTACAAAATGAAACCAAATCCTACGAGACGAGACAGAAAAAACTAACGACGATCCATCCCGGAGGCGCCAGGCCACCTGGTCCTTAAAGCCTCCGGCATCTACTTCGCTTCTCAAACTGATGATCGAGCACATTCTAACATTTATAAAATTTACGTTCTCAAACAATGCAAACTAAAACAGAGTGTATATCCGCAACATCCATTTCCAACAAGTCTTGTTTGGATTGGATTTAAAGCGCATGCACAGAAAAACAAAACGACAATGCAAAAAATCAAAATTTTACCTGCACCATTGCCATCCATTGCAGTAAATATAGGAAACCTCCGTTTTACGCAAGGAATCTTAGCAGTACGTTCCTGTTCAAAACAAAAAAATTTGTTTCGGAGCTTAATTTATCCTGTTCTCTTAATCCCCATGCATCTCGTTATCTCCGTTGATGAGTTCCCGATCTTCTATTCTTTCCCCTTACAGCTATATATTATTCTCAGCAAAGTGCAGTGCCCTTGCCAGCACTGTACTTCAATCCAATGTACCTGCAGCTGGACTCCACAGCAATGACTCAGTGTGTCAGCTCTTTGCTGCTCCAGCTTGCCATGTGATCCGTTTTCCATTGGCCCCGCCCCCGCTCTTGGGCCTCCCTTTGCCCCAGTAACACACTTTCTGAAATAAGTTCAAAGTGAGCCAGGCTTACGGGAAAAGAAATTGTGTGGTGGGGCTAGGGAAAGCAGAAAGCTAGCTTGAAATAATTCAACACTCTCACTCGGTTATTTTCGGCTGTACGTGTTTCCCATTTTTGAACATTTTCGTATCTCCTCGCAAATGTTGCAGAGTAGCCACTACAGGAATTCACCAACGCCGTTTAGCTGCGTCTACATATTGCATCGTGGCTAGCATAGATCCGATATATCTGGAAAAGAAAACAGTAACTTTGGAATTTTATTTCAAGCCAATGTGCAACACCAAGTTATGAAAACTGAAGATTTATACATTGAGCTTACTAAAATTTGATTGAAGTTTGTATTAAACATCTAGTGATTGTGGCAATATCAAGAATGCTGTGCTTCGATAAATTGTATTTTATTGTATTTTTTAATAAATATACATTTATTGTATTTTCTAGATTTATAGTAATACTGTGTGCAGTTTCTTTACCTGTCTGAACTGTTTGTCTGTTAGTGGACATATTTGGAGGCAAGACCTTGTCCGTGTGAAGGCACGTCCAGTTTCAGAAATGTTTTTGACTGGGACAATGTCACAATTTTAAAAAAAATATTGTTTCAGAAATGTGATTGCTAACAGCAATTCTTTAAAAACCCAAATCCATCTTTTTGAATCAAACTTCAAGGAATGTGAGCTTTGTCCTCAGATTTGGTGCAGCAGCATTAAGGACTGTGGCTGGTGGAGAAATAAAAGAAGTTGGGAGGTAAGCACCCAGGCTTCAGTCAAGCAAGGTTTCAACTTGATCTCTGTCTGGAGTACAGTCAGACAAGATTGAGTCTGCCTCTTCTCGGGTCAGGTCAGGGGAGGTGCAAATCTCTGTTTCTGCTGACCATACAATCAGGAGGTGCCAACTCTCTGTCTCCAGGGTACAGTACAGGTGGCATACAATGGCAGAGTGGCTTGGATTCTACAGGTACAACATCAAGATAAGGCAAGGGTGGAACCAACCAGGGATTGGTTCCATAGCAAGACTGGGGTAGCAAGGGATGGCATGGAGGGAGAGGATGAAATGGAATTAGTTAAATATTGAAAAAATGTACAATTAATTTGCAAAGTCTTTGGTGAATGAATGACCAGAAATTTTGTATTTAAAGTAGTACTGCTGCAATAAAGATATTCACTCCTCTTCAAATATTTTGCAAGTCTGCTAGTATGTATAGAGGATCAGTTGGCCAGCATATAGTTTCAAAATAACACTAACAGCGTAGGTTCAATTCCTGTTCTGGTTGAGGTAGACTTTCGGATTGCCTCATCATCTTATCCGTGAGTGGAAGGTAATGGCAAAATATTGCTGACAGAAACTGACTTGGAATCAGAATGAAGGATTAGCAGACAATAAGCCAAGGATCTGCCTTTGAGCAGAGCGCATATGAAATGTGTATTATATATATATAAATATTCGTGGTCTCAACTCCAACATTCAATCAAGAAGCATTGAATCGAGGGAAGACCTGTCCAAGCATGAAGAGAGAGAGAGCAAAAATGCTTTTGTGGTTGCTGGAAGGAAAACTGGAGCAGGAGCAATTGGGGAAAAAAAATGTTTCCAACAAGAAGTCTTTTTTTTTCCTAATTGTCCCTTCTCCAATTTTCCTTCTGGCCATTTTTTATTTTTACTCTGTCTCTTCAAACTTGGACAGGTCTTCCCTCTATTCAGTGCTCCCTGATAGAAAATGAGCCACATTCAGAATTTCAGAATGAGGGACTGAAGCTGAATCCTACTATTCTCTACTAATGTAAAATAGTTTACAAACTTGGTATTCTGGTAATTATTTTAATTTTCTAATTTAGTTTCAAAATTTGCAAGACTGACATTTAACTTGAAAGCTTAAAAGTTGACCAAATACTAATCAATGTTATTTTTAAGGTTTATTTTTAAGTATTTGTAATCCAATGTCAACAGCTCAGTATCAAAGATGTTTGTTTTGTAACTGCAAGAATGATCCAAGATGTATTTACTACCTTGAGTTTGGAAATTATAGTTAATATTTGTGGGAGTATGTTTTGCAGTTTCATTCATTTTTTTCTGAGAACTGCAAAACAATGTCCTTGTCAATGGTGCATTGGCATTTAACACTGAAATCTCAAAATAAGACAGCACAGATAAACTCAATTTTGGCATTACAGTATTTAAACCCACATTCATATGAGTCAGTTCTTGGAGACTGATGCAATTTGGTGAGACTGATTTGAGATTATTCTCCATAGGTAACTGAAAGATGACCACATTAGGTACCCATTTTACTGAATAGATTAAAACCTGTGGCTTTAATATCTGATTAACTCGACAGTAGAGCCTGCATTATAAGGAGCATATAGTGCACATCCTAACAAGGTGGAAATGTCTACTCGTTATATCGAGAGCGGTTGAAAAACAAGCCATTGTTTGTGCCTGTTCCAGGCATTCAAATGCATTGCCTATGCAAACAGGAAACCTAACAGCTGCATGAAGGTACCTCTGCAAATTTGGGCAGACCTGAATACAGCCAGCACAAGACTGGCTAGATTCAGAGAAAAAGCAGTTTAACCATTTTAATGTTGGAAGATGGCTCCATAACCAAAACACTGGTGCCAGTTATCAAAACCCACACCCCTACTCATTTACCTCATCCACCCATTGGTTACAACTATGACCTCAATTCCCTTCACCTTTAAGAGCTCCTCCTGCCAACTCAGCAGCCCAAAATTGAAAATCTTCTCCCTGGGAACAGCCTGTAACATATGTATGTTATAGCTTAATATAAATGAGGCCCAACTCAATATCAGACATGACATTGGGAATCCTGATTGAATTCCTGCATCCAGTTCATGCAAATAGCTCTGCATAAATTAATTTCTGCTCTTATATGCATGCAGGTGTGAGGTTTCTTTAAGCTTAGATGGCTAGAAGGCTGATGTACAGTTCAGCACTCGCTTCCTGTTCAAATGAGTAGGACCTGGCTCCTCAACCTGCCCTTCTGAATGGAAAACAACTGCTGACCAAAAACTATAAAGACAGTGCCTCAGAATGAAGCATCGGACAACATTAAGCCAAAGGACCTGCCTTTAAGCAGAGTTTATAGAACATGCCGTAGTTGGCGATAGCAATGTTTCCAGTAATAATGCAACCTCAACCTTTTGAGCTGGGATTGATTAACCATTTGCTTGCCTTCAACTGTGAGGATAAATGTTTGCCCTCTGATACATCAGAACCATTAATCTTTGTCTATAGACTTGTTATCCATTGCTGCTGCACAGACTGCTCTTCAGTAAGTTTACATTTCACACTGGCAAGTGTATCTGGACCAGCTGGCTTAAATGTCCTCCTTCAATCTTGGGAAAATATTGAAATTACACATTTGGATGTAGCTGGTTATGGCTGAACAATCATAAATTCTGTGGCTTCTCCGTCACTCTCAGAGATACACACCTGTTACAGGTATACATTTTTATATTCTTTGGACAAAGCATTAGAACTAGTTGCTGAAAGCAAAACTGAGAACTCATACTGTGACTGAATGGTGTCAAGAAGAATCATACCTCCTAGTTTCCAAGAAACTCCCTGACTTCAATGAAAAATCTGAGTTACATGAGTGTCAGAAGATTTTGTTTCTTCACAAAGCCCTACTGACAGCCTTAAATCAATGAAAAAGCTATACCTTGACCTGCTGGTCATTTGTTTACTCATGACCTCAGCTCTCTGTTAAAAAAATGGGCCTCCCTTGGGCCAAACAGAACCAGATTTATGTCCCCTTTTAGCAAACCATTTCCTAGCCAATGATCCAGAAAGCTTGTCTCCTGTCCTGGTACAGAATGTTCTATTTGTATAAGTCTCATTGTTAATTTGGAATTAACTCTTTAATTTCTTAGCATTCAGTCTGTCTACATTTTGAGAACACATTTAAAGCAGCTCTAAGGGCAATCTTCTCCAAACTCCTTGAAAGGTTATATTTGCCTTCACTCCTTGAAGAAGGCTGATAATTTATTTTCTCATTTTTCCTTTTCTGACAATTATTTCTCCCCTTCAATGTTCTGTGAATATTTGGTTCATAGTTGATGTTAATACTTTAGAGGTTATTTTAAATTCTGTGCAGATTAAAGTTGTAAAAGTAACACTGGACATTAAAGATTGCCAGAACATCTCAAGAATTGATCATTCAAAAGGTGACCCTTTCAGGTTGATGGTTTGAGTATTAGATATTCTGTGATACTTGAATAACAAATTGAAAGTTTATTTGGTCTGCATGAAAGGTTCAAAAGTGCAAATGAGAGCAATGAGAAGCAGCCTTCATTAAAACTCCTTGATCTTTGTTAAAGTAAAATCTGTGATGACATGTGTTTTTTCAGCCTGAGATGTGACATTTGGTAGTGACAAAAAAGATACAGAGATAAATAAGGAGATACTTAGGATTGTGTTATCGTATTTTGTGAAGCCAATATGTTGGCAGTCCAGTGAAATGACCCATTTGATCTTATATGTATTACAAGACCATCAGTGTGAAGTGGAATGCATGACTGGATGGGTTTAAAGAATATGTTGACAGCAATTGTTTCATTTTGGAAGGGGAGATGGTGTTGCAGAATGCACAACAACAGATCTTATTTTGGTTCAATGTGGGTGCCACGGTGATCAACATGATTCTAGGATAGCATGTTGCCTCCCCTAGTGCCAAAGTAAAGGATGTTATGGACTTGACTGCAGGACAGTCTTCTAGTGGAGTGTGAGATTGTAGTTCACTCTGGGACAAATGACTCCAGGTAGGAATGGCACAGGTGACATTTGAACCCAGGCCTCCTGACCCAGAAATAGGGACATTATCACTGTGTCACAAAAGCCACCTATTTAAAAATGGCATTTTTTGTAAGGGCACTAGGAAGGTGAGCAGATCACAAGGTCAAACAGCCTCTTCCCTTTTGCCCCTTCATCTATTTATTTTTAACAACTTGTTCAGATGTGTTATGAAATACCTCTGGTGCAGGTAAGACTTGAACCTGGGTCTTCTGGCTCAAAGATAAAGTCACATCACTGTACCACAGGTGCTCTCTGGGGATGGTGAGACCTGTACAATCCAAACAATCTATACCTGAACAGGACTCGCATGGAGATTTGCTAGTCCTTTTGGAGATGTTTAAAGTAGATTACCAGGAGATGGGAACCTGAGGACAAATTTGAAGGAAGGAATGGGAGGCAGAAACTTAGCAAATGATTCTGAAAGACAGAGGAATTAGAAGTTAAAAAATGGATAGCACGAACTAATAGTATTAAGCCTTATATATGTGGATCAAGGAAAATATGTATGAGGTCGCTGCAGTTGCAGTCTGGTGAGTGAACAATGGTATGTCCTGTAGGGCCTGTACCAGCAGTCAGAGGAGTCACAAATTGTAAGTTGGGGTGCTGCAAAGATAGCAGTCTTGGATCTGGGCAGTGCCACCTAGGGGTTGTTTGTCAAAGTCAGTCAGAGGTCTGGGGCAAAAACAGTCCTAAGGTTATGTCCATTGATGAAGGAGAGTGAAAAGCTAGCCTGTAGGTATAGCTGGGGGAAATCACTGCCAAAAGGTAGGTTGGGGAGGGAAGCAGAGGCATTTGTGGAGATGCAAACAAGGACAGTGATGGGGGAAACCAAGATGTACAGGAGTATGGGGAACATCATCAGACAGGGTGGTGTGCTACAGGAGAGGGTGTTTTTAGCATTGACCATCACCATGGCCTCCAAAGGGGGAGTATAAAGCAGGTTGGTAAGCAGGGCTAAAGAGACAGGACAGATGGAGGTGAAGTTCAATGTACCATAAGGTGGGGTCGAAATGGGCTGTCAGTGTAGAGCAACATAAAAGATTCAAGGAGGCTCTGAGAGGGTGCCTGGTGATTTGCTTTCCCTGCCATCATCTGCCATTCTGTAATTGTGAAATACAACTGAAATCTGGCTGGGCCAAGCAGAATGGCAGAGTCAGTGTTACCTTGATGGGCAAAAGTATGGGAATCATGTCTGCTAGGGACAAAGACATGAAGCAACAATGTGCAAACATTTCTTCGCACAAACACAATGCATGCAGAGTGAACATACTTATGCATTAAATCTTGGTTAAGGGCAATTGTACCTGCCATTTGTGCTTGCAAGTTTAAATTGGCATCTCAGCCATTTAGAAGTTAACAACAATAACAGAAAAGGGGATGAATACTGACCAAACACATTCTATCACTTCCAAGGACTTCCAAGGATGCTGTGAAATGAGGGGACATTGTTGCATAATATGTCAAGTAAGGTTGAGAATGGACTCTGATGAATTCAATGATACATGGGAATGGCTGATCTGGGTGTGAGATGGGAAGGGAGTCAGAGCGCACTGGGTACACTCTTTTGGACGTAGTGTGTTGGTTGATCAGGTGGCCTGGTGCTTTCACTAATTTAGTGTAACATACTGCAACTGTAACCATGGTAGAATAGATGATAGGCCTACTGAAGCTGTGATTCTGCATCTTGGAGTAGTCAGGAGTTTAGTCAAACAGAGTGTGCCACATCATTCTGGTGCGCTGTGTTCTGCACAATTGGACCAGGCAAGAAGGTGGATGATAGATGATGAGGATTTGGGGGAACAAAAGCTGTCCTTCAAGTATAAGGATGAGGATATTAAGTTGGAGGCAGCTCTCTTTGGATGATGGAGTTCAGCTGCATCAGGCCCAACAAGGCAGGCCGGACCTGATTGACACCTGGTTCCAGTAGATGTTAGCTGGATGTAGAATGGATGTTAAGGTCAAGACTGCAGCATATATTTATTTCTTTTGTGTTCCCTTTGTTTACTGGCTGTGAATAAACACTCATAGAGTCGTAATGTCATAGAGTCATATAGCACGTTGGTCCAACTAGTCTATGCCAAACATAATCCCAAATTAATCCCACCTGCCTGCTCCTGTCTCATATCCCTCCAAACCTTTCCTGTTCATGTACTTACATACGTGTCTTTTAAATGTTGTAACTGTGCCCACATCCACTAATTCTTCAGGAAGTTCACTCCACACGCAAACAACCCTCTCTGTAAAAAATTCGCCCCTCATGTCTTTTTTAAATCTCTCTCCTCTCACCTTAAAAACATGCCCCCTAGTCTTGAAATCCTCCATCCTAGGGAAAGGACACCTACCATTAACCCTATCTATACCCCTCATGAATTTATAAAGTCATGTCTCAAGCAACCCTCCATCATCTGTGTCCTGCCGTTAAGCCAATTATGTACCCAATTGGCAAGCTCACCCTGAATCCCATGTGACCTAACTCTACTAATTTGTCGACCATGTGGAACCTTATCGAAGGCTTTACTAAAGTCCCAGTAAACAACATTTATTGTTCTGCCCTTATCAATCTTTTTGATAACTTCTTCAAAAAACTCAATCAAGTTTGTGAGACATGATTTTCTTCACACAAAACCATGTTGACTATCCCTGATCATTTTTTGCCTCTGTAAATGTCTATAAATCCTATCTTTTAGAATCACCTCCAACAATTTACGCAAAACCAAAGTCAGACTCACAGGTCGAGAGTTTCCCAGTTTCTTCTTACAACCCTTCTTAAACAAAGGCACAACACTAGCCACTCTCCAGTCATCAGATGTTGTTACGGATGAAGCAAATATTTCTGCAAGGGGCATCACAATTTCCTTGCTTACTTCCCACCATGTTTTGGCACACATTAGATCAGGTCCTGGAGATTTATCCACGTCTAAATTCTCTAAGACCTCCCAAACGTCCTCTTCTATAATGTGAACTTTTTTTAAAAAAACATCAATATTTATTTCCCTGAGTTTTCTAGCCTCCATTTCTTTGTCCACAATAAAAACTGATGCAAAATATTCTTTTAGCATCCCTCCCATCTTCTGGGATTCAACACAAAGATGACCTCCTTGATCTTGAAGAAGCCCTACCCTCTCTTTAGTTACCCTCTGACTCTTAATGTAATTGTAGAACCTCTTTGGATTATCCTTAATCTTATCTGCCAATGCTACCTCATGTCGCCTTTTTACTTTCCTGATTTCCTTCTTAATATTGCCCCTACACTCTTTATACTGAAAAAGACATTCATTTGAACCCAGTTGTTTATATTTAAAATAAAATTCTCTTTTATTCTTGACGAGAACCTTAATATCTTTATTCATCCATTGTTCCTTAATTGTACCTGCCTTACCCTTCTCTCTAACATGAAAATAATGTTTGTACTTGCCAATCGCTTGCCTGTATATGATGTTCCCTTATTGGACAATGACACAATGCAGGTCTACAGTGGCCACTGGGGAAAAGCAGAGGTGAACTACTGAGTGTGTTTAGCTGGGATAAATCTAAGAACAGGTAAACTGTGTGGCCTGGTGGTTAAACCACAGTTATGGTGGGAGAATGGAGTTGTACTTACGAGAAAGAGTCAGCCATGTTACTTACGTACAATGAGAAGCGTGGCTTTGTGGCTGCTGCCTTACACTGTCTGTGAGGAGCAACGCCAGATCACCAATGCTTGTCAAAGTACGCAGCGACCTTTTAAAGATGGTATAGGCGCAAGGGATGCAAGTCTTTCAGTGGATATCTGCTGATGCACAGTAGAAATTCATTAAGGCTCCTTTGACAGCACCTTATGAACCCAGGAGCACTTACATCTAGAAGGACAAAGGCAGCAGATACATGGGAACACTACCTCCTGCAAGTTCGCCTCCAAGCCACTTATGATCCTGACTTGGAAATAAATTGCCTTTCTTCAGTGTTGCTGACATAGACGTATGCTCCCTGGATCTCCTTCCTGAACAGCATACAGAACAAGGACTGCAGCGGTTCAAGAAAATAGCTCACTAATACCTTCTCAAGGGCAACTAGGGAAGTGCAATAATTGCTTAGCCCAGCCACTAACTCCCACATCCCATGAATGAATAAAAGTAAGAGAATTCTGAAACGTTGTAAACACATCTATTTTATTAGATCAAAGGATGAATTGTAAATGATAGATAATTAATTCAAAGATTGGTTTGAGGACAGTCTAGATCAGTGTTAGGAAGTTTTCTGGTTTCAATTAATCTGGTGTATTCTGAGAGAGTTAGGTGCATTTAGAATCTCATGTTGTTTGTAGCTCACTGAGATGTACGCCTCTATTCCTACCTTCCCCCATCTGTCGAGTTTATTCTAGATATCAACACCCAAGGCAGTCCGAAAAGTGGGGGATACCCAATTATTCTTAATTGAAGTAAGGTACACTAAAACATACTACAAACATAGTAATACATCACAGGTTACCTGTACTATGCTTACAATTGCCAGTGACCCAGTTTATGTGGACTTGGCTCATGTGTAGAATGAACTTCCAGAGGAAGTGGTGAATGTGGGCACAGTTACAATGTTTAAAAGACACTCAGATAAGTAGATAAACAGGAAAGGTTTGGAGGGATATGGGCCAGGAGCAGGCAGGTGGCTCTAATTTAGTTTGGGATTATGTTTGGCATAGATTGGTTGGACTGAAGGGTCTGTTTCTGTGCTGTATGACTCAATGACTAGACCGACCAGGTGATCAGCCAGTCCTATCCCAATCTCCAGCTGTTGATCAGACAACTCAACACCTATTCCTGTAGCATGCAATTGGTCTGAGGCATTTTCTCTTGTACTCCTTTCCATGCAAGCAACCTGCGTTACTGCTCCTGAACACTGTTCAGTCCTCAGTGGTTGATCAGTTGACCACTGACAAACATGACAAGTGTGTCATATCTACCACGGTCAGTTGACTTTACACCAATTATGACATATGTTTGTTTTCTCTGGAAGGAGGATTATCTCTTGGTTTTAACAAGCCTTGGCCCTGTTCAGGCTGTTCGTGTTAGCTATTACTTGCAGCTTTTGTGTCATCCAGTCAACCCTATGATATTTACACAGCTCAATTCTGTGACCAGCTGCACTTTGTTTAGCTCAGTGCACATCCTGCTAAATTAGATCACTTTAATTTAAAAGTCATTCAGAAAATATTTAAAATGGTCATTCAACTGGTTGACCTATTAATAAGGCAGGTTTTACATGTGTTTCACATTGCTGCTGACCTAGAAAATTTAAGGTTACTACCTACAAAGAGCAGATAGCTACTGTAAATTACAATTGGACAGACCTGCACTGCAAGCAGAGTTGTAAAAAAACTAACTGCATCTTGAACCATGTGGAATGTAGTTAATCTCAGTTCAAGTTTAGTGACAGAGCAGAGTTGGAAGATTGCCTAGTTTGAAACTAGTGAACAAATTTACCAAGGTTCTTCCTGAGCCTCGCGCCAAAAAAAGCAACAAACAGACTAGCTTGGAAATATTGGAAAAAGTAACCAGAACAAGATACAGATTAAAGGACACAGTCAAGAGATGGTGATTGAAAAATACATCTATAAAAATAGCTGGAGCTGAGGAGAATGAAAGATAGTTTCCAGATGACTGTGGCATCATTATGGGTGGTCTCTACAGAAATAAATAGCTGAAAAGATTGATGTGTCTTGGAAGAGAATTCTTAAGGAAAGTAAGTAAACATGGGTGCATGACATACATAGTTTTAACACACTTGTAGTTACTTTGTTTAATTTGTTCTATATACAATAAAGATTGTGGTTTGATAAAAAAAAATTGAATTCAAATTCCACAATCTGCTGTAGTAGGATTGAAATCCAGGTCCCCAGAATGTTACCTGAGTCTCTGTACTAATAGTTTTGCAATAATACCACTAGACCATCCCCTACCCTGCAGTCATTTATCATTTGTAAGTCGTCAGAGATCTGCAAGAAGTGAATTAAATTTTCTGGTTAAGGTAAACAGCAGATGTATGGGACAAATCAAATCTTCAGTACAAGAAATTGAGCAATAAGTGGGTAAGAAAGGAGACTGGTGAGTAACATATAATCTTTACGTTTCTCTGACATTTGGAAAAACAGTGAGAAATGAAAAGAAAGTCTTTTATAGAAAGGGCACATCAGTGGGTTCCTTCCAGAGAAAGGAAAGGACTCAACTTACGTTATTGAAAAATCTCATGGCATTAATGATTAAAATCTAAATTTGCTTTGAAATCACACGAGACTAGTGGCTCCTTACAACTTCATGTGTGGTGCTTTTACCCAATGAGCCATCAAGGGAAGTCACAAAGTAAAGATTAATGCCACACCACACCAACTTGGGCAGTCCCAGTAACCAATTATTAGCTGCCTAAATCCCATTCTTTTCGTCACATCTCTCAACACTATTAACTTCGTCTCAAGCTTAGTCATCCCTCCCAACCTCTCTTCCTTTGATTCAGTATCCTTTTCCCTCACACTTCTGTATACAATTTTGGGATGTTTCTGTATGTTAAAAGCATCACTACTATTTATGTTTGAAAGCATTGAGCATTAACTTGTGAAAGATTAAACTTAATAATAATTGAAATAAGCAACCCAACATTCAGACCCAATTCTTCCAGGTTACTAACTCTGTGGAAGTGGCAGGCCCCAGGGTCCAGTAATTAAGATGCATTTGCTGCCAAAGAAACTGTAATGCTAATTGAAAATACTTCAAAGGGCTATTAGGCCATGAGTACTTCTTACACAGTGCAGAATCAAGGGCTTAAGGAATTGATTATTGTGAGCTTGGAGAGTCTGTTCATTTACAGTCCAGTACAAACACCCAATTGAAGTTAATAAAAATTCAACAACCAGAAAATCCCCTTTAGCTATTGCAATGCTACAACAGATTGAGCAGAAACATTCTACATTGAGACAATTGGGTGAGAAGAGTTGAGTGGAACCGACATGAATCACAGCACATAATAACTCTGTGGAGGGAATTTTTGGATGCAGAGACATTTAGTTTGCCACACTAACCTTGAGGAGTTGTGAATTATAAAGGACGAGAATCCTACATTTAAATTAAAGCAATTAATTTCAAAGGAGTTTCACTTGTACCTTAGAAATGCATTATAGCCACATGAATCTGGAATATAGAGGTGTAGACTTCTAATATAATGCAAGCATGTTACATTTATAATATGTGCATCCATGTCAATTCACGTGCTCTGTGTTATAAAGCAATTATCAGTTGGGTTTGGAAAGTTGCTCACTTGCACTTGCTAAAAGCTACATACATTTGTATGTAGGGCCATGTCCTTTGTAAGCAGAGAGAATTAAAAGCACATAGACAATAATTCCCTGGTGTATTCTTCATGACAGTGCACTTGCGTCGACTGGCCAACAAATCAGCACTGTTAGTTTCTGGTATGAGTTCTGTGCAAAGGTTGCTATTTTTAAAAAATTCAATTATGGGATGCTGGCTGGCCAGCATTTATTGCCCATCCCTAGTTGCTCTTGAGGTTGAGGTGGTGGAGGGGGGGGTTGCTGCATTTTTGAATTGCTGCAGTCCATATGCTGTAGATAGACCCACAATATCCTTGGGGAATGAATTCCAGGCTTTTGACCGAGTGAAGGAATGCCAATGTGTTTCCAACTCAGGATCGTGTGCAGCTTAAGAGGGGAACTTGCAAGTGGTGGTTTTCTTATGGATGTGCTGCCTTGTCTGTCTAGGTAGTAGCCATCGAGGGTTTGGAAGATGATAAGAACCTTTGGTGAATTTCTGCAGTGCAAATTGTAGATGGTACACAATGCTGCTTTTGAGCATCATTGGTGGAGGGAAAGGATGCTCGTGGATGATGTGCCAATCAATCAACTTGTCCTGGATAGTGTCAAGCTTCTTGAGTGTAGTTGGAGCTGCACACATCCAGGCAAGTGGGGAGTATTCCATTATTGCCCATTTGTGTCTTCGGCAGGCTTTGGGGAAATCAGGAGGCCAGTTACTCGCTGCAGTATTCCTACACTCCGGCCATGAAGTGCGTACTTGGAACCGTTGCAGTCCATTGGACTAGATACACCCACAGTGATACTAGGAAAGAACTTCTCAAATTTATAACTATCCTGCAGAATAACCATTTAGTCTTTACGTGGGGTACACTAGTAGCAGCCCATTATCTTTTTAAACAATTGCAGGATCTAAAAAAAAGATGGTGGCCTGTTTGCAGCTGCAATACCTTACAAAAGTAAGTACAGCTGTTATCTATTTTGGGTTAAGCATCCATGATCACCACCCATTTTTGCAGTAAATCCATTTCAGTTTCTTTTCAATGATAACCCCCAAATGTTGTTAATGGGGAATTCAATGTCAATGGATATTGTGTAAATGTTCATGGTTGGAGATGGTCATTGCCAGGCATTTGTGTGCTGCAAATGTTACTTGCCACTTATCCGCCCAGGCCTGGATGTTATCCAGATTGTCGGAGATAGCAGAGCTCACATTCCAGGTTCACTTGGGTGCTGAAGTGTCACTGGATCCAAAACATTAACTCTGCTTTCTCTCCACAGATGCTGCTAAACTTTTTGAGTTTTCCCAGCAACTTGTTGATTTCTGATTTCCAGCAACTGCAGTTGTTTTTTAAAAATTATCCAGATCTTATCACATTTGAACATGGCTGCTTCAGTTGTGTATTGTATAAAAATTGTCATTTTTGAAACTTGTAAAATAATGTTTTGGAGTTAGGGTTTAAAACTTTTGAATGCATTAAGTAGATAGATCAGAGTATTCTATTTTAGTCTATTTTTGCTTAATGAACTTGTTTTATGTTAAAATAATGCAGAACATTGCATTGTTGTCTCAGAGAGACCACCTTGTTAAAACATTATTTAACAAACGAGACTGGAGTCTGCAATCAACTTGTTCTTAAATGACAGCAGTCAGGATCATAACACTTCATCTGAGATTTAAGAATTTTGGGGCCAAAGTCTTAGAAAGCCACAGACATAGCCAGTTATGTTGCCAAAAAGCAAGTTTGTTCACAGAATACAGACATTGCTAGCTAGACCAACTGTACCAAGCAGTAGCCATGAAGTGCGTACTTGGAACCGTTGCAGTCCATTGGACTAGGTACACCCACAGTGATACTAGGAAAGAACTTCTCGAATTTATAACTATCCTGCAGAATAACCATTTATTCTTTATGTGGGGTACACTAGTAGCAGCCCATTATCTTTTTAAACAATTGCAGGATCTAAAAAAAAAGGACTGTGGACTGTTTGCAGCTGCAATACCTTACAAAAGTAAGTACAGCTGTTATCCATTTTGGGTTAATCATCCATGATCACCACCCAGGAAAAGTTCAAAGCCAATCACTATTAAGATCCATCTTTCTGCTCCCAATTACTATCCTTGAACGTCTTGACAACAGCACTTAAAATATACCATATTCCATATTCTGATTACTCAATTCTACGACCACTTCCAATCTCTTCACTGCTCATCATTTACTAAATGTTGGGCAAGACAAAGTTTCCCTCTATCTAGTTATTGGTACTCACAGCAATGCCTTCAATTCCCACCGTAAACTGTTGTACAACCCACTGCAGTCAGCCTTCTCTCTGGCAACCCAAAACACCATTTGCAACCTTGACTATTTTATTTATTTAGATAAGATTCAATCATTCCATCACTAGCTGTCTACTACTGTACCTGTCAAGTGTCCCTCAACATGTGCCAAGACCCTCATTCATGACTTTTCTTGTATATTTGATCATTCAGCCTTCCACTGCAAAGCTTCATTGCCACATCTGAACTCACTCCATACCATGTTCATTCATGATAAGCATGCCTTTATACTTCGGTTCTTGGTCCGGATATTAACATTTTCAAATCCCTCCTGTGCTCTCTTTAAGCTCAATAGCAATAGACCTTTATTTCTTTTACAAACCAAATCTGCTAGGTTTCAAATCTTGATTTAAAAAAAAAAATCATGCAATTGGCTACATCTTCTGTTGTCTAGGTAGGTTTAACTCAGAGATAACATCAAGCTTGACAGGATTATTTGAAACTGAAAGGGACTGGAAATGGTGGTTTTAATGGAGAGGGAAGGAGGAGCAAGTGAAACAGATTGCAAGGATTTCCACAGCAGGAGACAAAGGTGACGCTTATGCTAGCTTAGTAGTGGTAGAGAAGTAAAATGGATGCAAATGAATGTGAACAGGGAGAATAAAACGATCCAGTCTTTGTTTCAGATTTCCAACATTTGCAATACTTTGCATTCATTAACATCTTCTCATAAAATGTCCACATTTAGATCAGTCAATGTAAATTAAAATGCAGCACTCAATTCTAACCAACCAAGCCATTCTCTCTATAGCATGCCATCAACAGCAAAATGAGACACTTGCCAAGTGTACAGGAAAACTCCCAATTTATTTATGTAAAATATACAGATACTACACATTAACGGTAGCGACGGAGCTGCAGTGTATTGCGTCTTCTCCATGCAGCACGACGAGAGCCTCCAATAGTAAGATGGTATTTGTGACCTTTGCCCAAACCGCGACTCTTCTTGCCAGCAGATGTTAGGCCACGCATCTCTCTGTGCTTGTGTACAGGCTTTGTGATCCATTGAGTATCAGGGTTGCGACGGATCGCTTTGTGGAATGGATCAATGAGAACAACCTCAAAGAACTTGTATGTGGCATCTTCACCTACCCAGTACGAGGCGAGCACTCTCAGCCCTCCACAGTGTCGACCAGCTCGCTCCTAAAACAATGAAACAGAAGAACAGTCAATGCAACACATTCAAACATTGAATTTGCAAACACAACATTATATCCAAATATTCAAAGACAAGGTCTAAACTTTAGACCAACTGAACTATTCAGGCAAATGTAGGCACACAACATCTGGTTGCATGAATTTCTCAAAAAGTTGCACCCTTTGAGCAATAACTTATGATGGACACCAGCTCCAGAAAACTTTGTTTACGCCAAGTTTAATCTTGTACTGTTCTCCTTTACATATAAATTTACAAAGTAATTTCTAAACATAACATCCCAAACTATCTGCCAAAGGAGAAACTCCTATTAATTTTGTGGAATGTGTCCATGGAGTGGATCTCTTTAAAATGCAGCTGCTACTCAGTTATAAGACAACAAAGTTAGACTCCGCACAAGGCCAAGACAAATTTCTACGATTTTCCATCTGTAACACAGAGTACATTATATAGCACTGCTCTACTTAAGAGCACACCTAATGGAAATTCAAAACCTATGGTACATTTGAAGTTTGAAACCTATAACTTTCAAGTAACAGTATCAATTTTTTTAAGCTAAAGTGAAACTTAGGTCATTAAGAATATTGAAGACTGAAAGAGATAGACTTTTTAATCAGTAAGGGATTCAAGGGTTATGGGGAAAAGGCAGGAGTAGAGGATTATTGGGTCAGCTACGATCTCATTGAATAATAGATTTGATACAACGGGCTGAATGATCAGCTTCGGCTCTTACAACTTGTCAAACACTTAAATAGTGACTAGAGGACAATTTAAATTTTAGCATCGGCACAAACCATTTTTTTTTGTACCCCCTAGTTGAATAGGGTATCTGCCCCCTTGCTACAGAAAGCTGAAACACCTATATTCAAATCTATACATTTGAAACTGCAGATGAACCTTCTCTATGCGAAGCTGGGGAAAATTACTCATGCAGGCAATTTTGTATCATGAACTCAGTTTTTTTTTTTAAAAATAAAAAAAAGTGTTGACTACCTGGCAAGTCACTGGCACTTTTCCTAAAAAGTTTAGACAATCTTTTCCTTTGAAACAGCTGACATGATTTTAGAAATGGCGATTTATGAGCAACATCACAACTAGATGGCGTGTAGAAGTTTGCGCATGCAAAAGACAACAGAACTACACCTGAATGTAACAAAAAGTCCGTCAGTTATGCCAATATTCAAGTAATCAAACTGCAATAATTTTGTCATTAAGTTTTAAATCTAGGAAATGCATCTATTAGAGTCAGTCTGTAAATGTCTTTGCAAGTCTGTTTCCGATGACTGTAAAGTAATCTCGCCTCTATACAGAGGGTGTGATGCTGTCTGACAATTAAGCAACCTTGCATTTATTGAACCCATGGAATTTCTAACCAAAGAAATTTACAGACCCATAATTGTTGCTGTAGTTTCTCAGATCTTACAGAAGAATCAATGACCATTTAAGACCATAAGAAATATGGACAGGAGTAGGTTGTTCAAACCTGCTCCACCATTCAATAGAATGATCTGACATTGCTCATGTCCATTTTATTGTCTTTTCCCCACAATCCTCCTCTCGCCTACTGATCAAGAATCTACCCCCACCTTAAGTATACATAAAGAACTCTGCCCTCACCCCTCTGTGGTAAGGAATTTTGAAGACACTTAACCCCCACAAGAAAATCCTCATTTGTCTTAATTCAGCACCCCTTTATTCTGATTTCTGCACTGGAAACATTCAGGAATTAGGTACTAGAATCCAATGTTCATAGGACCCTCAAACAAATTAAACACATCCTAGAAAGTACATGTTAGACTGCTAGTTTTTCCTCAGTCAGTTCAGTAGCACTGATCATTCGTATAAATGCAGCTTGCATGGGAGTTGTCTGTATTGGTAAATTTCTCAATACAATCAGTCCCACAGAGTACTTGATTTATCATTGTCACATGCACCAAGATGCAGTGAAAAGTATTGCTTTGCTTTCTAACTAGTCAAATCAACAATAGTGAAAAGAATAAGAAATGCTGCCTTTCTTAAAAAAAGTTAATTTCCCCAGCGGAGGTCACCGTGAAGGTCCCACCTTGACCTTGATTCTCACCCAAAGCCAGGTGACCCTCCGGTTAAACTCACCATTAGCCATCTCTCTAGTCGAGTAGCCCCCGGTCCTGACTATGGCAACTTTAACTTTAGTTAATCCGGTTGGAACTGGGTTTATCACAACATTTCACATATTGTCCTTGAAAAAGCAGTCAAAATCCCAAGGCACTTTCGTCTCCATTAGACATCAACTGACTGAGCAACATCACAAGAGGTATCTTTCAACACTGATGGTACAGGATAGCAATCGGTTGTTCAGTTCAAAGCTAAAGCTGCAAAATTAATGTGTTGCAGACAGATTAAACACCATACCTCAGCAACAGATTGAAGGCTTCGTGCAAACTTCAACTGATTGACACCATGGTGCACTGGTTTACCGTAGGTCGCACCCTTGGGAACAGGACGTTTGCGGCCGCCACGACGAACCCGCACCCGATAGATAACATAACCTGTTAAGATTAACAAATTAACCAGTGCCTGTGAAGAACCCTCAGATGAACCAATCGTAATGCAAAGTCACTCCCCATTTCTGTAAGAAGATACGTTTAAGTACACCTTCTCTTTTCAGATGTCAACATTTTGACTTATAAGTTGCTCAATTGGGTAAACAATACCAGACAGACAGTCAAGGGTATACCACGGGAGGCCATTCAGCCTGAATCCATGTCAACCCTCTGCCACCAGTTCCAAATCTCTCAACCTACAAATTTTCTCTTTCAGATTTTAACTCACTATTTTGAAAGCCATAATTAAATGCCCATCTATCATCACATACAAAGCCTTCTTTCTCATGTTGTTTTGGTTGTTTGCGTGATCACCTCATGTCTGTGACCTCTAACATTTAGATACTGGGTCGATTTTCTCCTACCAGCATCATGAATGGCTGACGCAGTGCTTTGACCCATATGAATTACGCATACCTTTTGTACCCTCCCCACCTACTATTCAGGCTTCCCAAGATTATTGAACACTTAAATATCTTCTCTACCATGTCAAATACCAAAAGCAACCACAGCTTCTCAAAACAATCCATACCTCCAAATCATTTTCAGGATCTTTTCAATGTGCTGATATCTTCATAAATAAATAGCAATCAGACAATATTCCAGTTGAAGGTTATTATTTTCTAACTCTTGTAATGTGACTTTGCCAACAAGCCTGTAATATAGCTTATCATCAATGCCTTTTAAACAACTGCATTATCCTCACTAACCATGACCTCTTCAAAACCTCAATTCAAGTGAGTTTAATACAAACTGCCCCTGAACTAAATGCAGCTAGTATAAGTAGTTTCAGAGATAGTAGGAACTGCAGATGCTAGAGAATCTGAGGTAGCAAGGTGTAGAGCTGGATGGACACAGCAGGCCAAGCAGCAGAGGAGCAATGTGTAGATCTGGATGAACACAGCAGGCCAAGCAGCATCAGACGAGCAATTTCTGAAGAAGGATCTAGGCCCGAAACGTCAGCCTTCCTGCTCCTCTGATGCTGCTTGGCCTGCTGTGTTCATCCAGCTCTACACCTTGCTATCTCAGTATAAGTAGTTGATCATTTCTAAAACTTGCATGCAATTCACATCAACTTAGTACAGCAACATGGTCCAGACATTATCCACATGCCACTAAAGTCAGTAATGTACAATCATCAGTTTTCCAAATTCAAATGATAATATGCAAAACTAAATCAGTAACTTCCACGAAATATTTACAATTCAATAAACTATACATTTATTTCAGTTTAAAGAAGCACTATGTTACAAGCAACTCATTGGCCTCTGAAGATACAGAACTTCTGCAACCAGACTCATCTCGACATATCTTAACACTATGACAGAAGCCAATTACATTTTGAATGCATTCACTGACTCTGACAGCGTAGAGGAAATAATCAAGACGTGATGTTTCTATTCCAGCCTTGCCTGTTGGACACGCACTTTCACGGGGTTTGCAGACCTCAATGACAGCCTCGACTAGAAACCAGATACTTCAGCAACCTCCCCGCCTGGCCTTACCCTGCTTGGCCTTGTAACCCAGTCTGCGGGCCTTGTCAGGCCTGGTCGGCCGTGGAGCCCGGTGCAAAGCCGAGAGCTGGCGGTACTGCCAACAGCGGACCCGCAGTAAGAATCGCATCACGTCCGACTGCTTCTTCCTCCATAATTCCTGCATGTACTTATAGGCTCCCATCCTCGGTCAGTCTGGGGCTGGGGAAAGAGAGAGGGAGAGATCCGTTAACTATCAGCAGTGACCAGATCCCGGCCCCTGCAAGAGTCCAGCATGGCCCGGCCTGGCGGAGGCTGCTCTCCCTCCAAACTGCCGCCTCTGGCCAGAGCCGGGTCGCTGCCCCGTTCCTGAAGTACTTTAGAAACCAATATAAGAACGGCCACTGCCGCAGTGCAACGCGGATCATGCCCGCAGCACCAGACTGGACAGATGGGTGAGCTGGTCTCAGGATGGCGGCAGATGGAAGCGATCCCCCCCTCAGCCCAGAGTCACTCACACCTGCTGATGGCGGCGGCCGGAAGAGAAAGAAATCAGGCTCCGGGCCGCTTTAACAGGCCGCGTGCGTCACTTCCGGTAGCACCTACAGCCTGCAGAGGGCGCAGAGGCGATTGTGTCAGAGATGGATCACAGTCAATGTGTCTTCAGGTAAGGACAGGATGAAATATTCAATCCAAATCCTGTACCCCAGTCAATGTATCCCCATGTAAAGTCAGGGTGAAATATTCAATACAAATCCTGTACCCCAGTCAATGTGTCCTCAGCTAAGGTCAGGGTGAAGTATTCAATACAAATCCTGTATCCTAGTCAATGTATTCTCAGCCACGGTCAGGGTGAAATATTCAATACAAACCCTGTATCCTAGTCAATGTATCCTCATGTAAAGTCAGGGTGAGATACTCTATATTAGTACTGAACCCAGTCAATATATTCTCATCTAGAATCAGTGTGAAACAGTCTATACAAATACAGTATCCAATGAATATTTCCACATCTAGATTCAGGTTGAAACAATGTATATAAATACCTTACCCAGTGGATATACCCTCGCCTAGAGTCAGATTGAGACAGTCTATATAAGTACCGTTGCATCTTCGCCTAAAACCATAACGACTAGCTTAACCTCCCAGTCATTGCCCATTTCAATGCCCCTCCCCCCCAGTCCCCCTCCAACATGTCCATTCTCGGCCTCCACCAGTGTTGCAACGATTCAGAATGCAGATTTGAGGAACAACACCTTATCTTCCGTTTGACTACCCCACAACCTGGAGGCCTCAACATTGAGTTCTCTAATTTCAAGTAACCTTTCCAGCCCCACCTCCTCCCTTTCATTCCACCTACTGACCCTCACTTCCAACTACCAACCGGACTCATCTCTCCTATCGACCAACCAGGTCGTACCTACTATCGGTGTCCACCTATCACCACCATTCCACTACCCCCCTCCCCCCTCCTTACCTGCAGCTCCCCCACCCCCACATCCAGTCCTGAAGAAGGGTAACACCCGAAACATTGACTTGTCCGTTTCTCCAGATGCTGCCTGGCTTGCTAAGTTCTTCCAGCCTCCTGTTTGTCTATATAAATACCGTATCCAGTGAATATATCCTCCTCTACAGTCAGTGTGTGACAGTCTATACAAATACTGTATCAACTCAATGTATTCTCATGCAGGGTCAGGGTGAGACAGAGTCTACACAAATATTCAGTCAGTATGTCTTCATCTGGAGAGTGACGGTGAGATAGAATCTATGCAAAAACACATTCAGAACATGTGTTTGTGGTCAACTTTCTTCCCCATCAGCACCAGATAAATCTAATGTTTTGTCCTTGCAGATGTTACTCAGACCTGCTGAGTTTCTCCAGCAATTTCTATTTTTGTTCCTGATATATCTAGTCAGTCTTTATATTTTCACCTGGAGGCAGGATGAGACTGTATTAACAAATGTAGTGTTGCTTTTTGAAGCAGTGAAGGAGAGAGTTTGAGACTGAGTGGCACCTAGAGACTTTGGTGTTAAGGAAAACCTGCCTGGCAAGCCCTTTGTTTGGTTAGCAGCGGGTTTGTGTCAGGGTCGCACAGAGAGAATCATTCAGAGCCTGCAGATGGAACGTATTTAATTCTCTCTCTGTCTGTCTTGGTGTGAGAAAAAGACAGAAATCCAAGAAAAGAATTCTAAAAAGAAAAGTCCACCTGATTAGCTATCAAATTGAAGAATGACCATCACCATGCAGAGAACAGCATATCGACAGTGTTAAAAATGAAAGCAGACTGTGTGAGACAATTTTAAAAACTGTTGAAATCTGAACTTGTGATCTTTGGCATTTTGTTTGCACTGGCTACATGGCTGTTCTACCAAAATATTTGTGTCTATCCTTTTGTCTTTTAGTCTGTCTTAACCACAGGTGTGTGCATGCATGTGTTGGGGGGTTTTTGAAGAGGTTTATTTTAAGTCACATAGTAGCAGATTGGAAATCCTCTTTTCTCTCTGTCTTTTGTTAAAGGTAAGTATGCTACAATAAATAGAGTAATTCTCTGTTAATGATGAAAACTGGTGTGTTTCCTTTCTCCTGAATAGGAGGTAAATCAGGCAAATTGGTCATTTTGGTGGTCAAATTAGAATGTTGCACACTTTCAGACAGCTTGTGGAAATGTATGTGGCATGATTAGCAGCACAACCTTCCCAGTCAAGTTGTAACAAATGCAATATTTGTTTAAAAATGGAGAGCAATGTTATTCCAGTAACTAAAGAGCACACAGTCTAATATCAGTAGCGAATAAGTTTCTAGGAGTCTATTATAGAAGAGATTTTGTATTCACTTGGAAATACGTACATTAATTAAAGAGTCATACATCTGCATCAACCTCACACAACTACGCTTTCTAATCTCACATTACATTGTCAAATCTCACAGACTTGTACTGTTTCACCTCTTGCACTTACACTTTCTACTCACATAAATCTGCACTGTTTGGCTTCATACATCATTATTCTCTAGTGTGACACAATCTGTCATTGTCCTATCTCATACATTTGTACTGTGGCAATTTGATAAGATTGCTTTTGTAATTGAGGGAAACATTTGAATGGCAGTAAAGTTTAATGGTGGAACAATACTAGCGAAGCAATGCAGAAAGTCTAAATAGCAATCAGCTTTGTTAAAACACGTGCTGAGGACCTCATACAGAGAACGAAATGGATTGTTGCTCATCAAAGAATCAAGCGTTATGTGAAGTACATTTCACGCTTCAACCAACGTGCAAAGTGACACGTTCAAATTGCATTATCATTTGCTTAAGTTCTCTCAAGACCATCTTGCATTTATACAGTAACTTTAACAGAGATGCTACCATTGCACCACAAGAACCCTCCATTTTCCCCACAAGGCATCTATAGCAATCACCTGAGGTATCGAATTGCTGAAGATGAACCATTAAAGGCTAATTTCTGCAACAATGCGACCCTGTTTTAAGATAGGTCTCCAGACATGACCTAACCAATGAACTTATCAAATTCCAATTGGAATATATGATCATGTATGAATTACTGACAGTTGGAGAAAATGGTCACATGACAAACCAACACCTTTGTGTCTTTTAAGCATATGCATTGACTATGGACTTTAATTTGGCCAATTGATTATTCACTACGTTGTAATCCGTATTTGTGTAAGTGTGGACTTCAAGTGTTAACCACTTTCTTTGTTAAGCTCAAGAAAATTTGTCTTTTTTTAAATAATTGCAGCATGCAAACTGTTAAGTACTCACAGTTGGGAAATTTCCTTTCGAACAAAATATCTGTTGTGGTCAGACAAGGAGAGTGTGAAGAAAGGAGCCATTTGACCCCTCTTCAACTGGTTGTAAGATAGTATGGAGGTCAGGAAATGAAGTCAGTTGGCCACCTGTTCGGTAGGAATGGTATCAAGAAAACAGATGCCCAATCTGAAACTGAGCCGGAGAGGGCACATGGGGAAAGACACAGTTTTTGAGTTAAGAGAAATGCTATGGCCTGCTGGGAAAGGTGAAGGAGTAGCAGAGGGAGGGTTGAGTGGATCGTTTTAGAACTAGTAATGGAGGATTTCCATGAATTTCTCACAGTTGTTGTTAGAGGCAATAGTGGAGGGGGAAAGAAGAAAGGTTTAAGGAGACGTGTGGTCATGGAAAAATGAAAGCTGGTGTTATGCTTGCTTGTGGAGCAGTGGGTAATTTTGGCAGAGGAAACTGAGACCCAATAGCCCCTTGTTTCTAGAAGTCGCTAGGAGTGATTTTCTTTTCGGGGAAGGACAAGAAGAAAATGGGGTGTATGTAGATAGCAGATGTGAGGAGATTGATGCAAGGAAATGTTTGAAGATGACATTTTCTGTGCTTGAGAGCAAGTGAATTGAGAATGTTGGAGATGGCCAAGATATTGGGCTGGTTGAATATTGATAGAAGAGTTGATGGGAGAGATTTAGAGAGGGTAAGAGTAATTCGGATGAACATTGAGTTCACCAATAATGAAGAATTGGCCAGTGCAGCAATTAACAGAGTGCAAACAGATGGAAAAAGAATTTTAAAGGAATGCCAAGTGGAGTGAAGCAAGGTGAAGTGCAGTAATGAGTCTCCTAAATATGTCTCTGACTTACTTTCTGAGAACCTTCCTGACCTTCTGCCTCACCTCTATGACCATTCCCATCTCTTCTCGCTCAGCTGGATACTGGTGTCCTTCGAAATCTGTCTGCTCCAATGATAATCCTGCAAGATCTGACCTCCTCTCTGACAGGGGGATTCCTATCCTGTGCCCTTCACTATGCCTAGCAAAATGGCTACTGGTGAAAATGAGGGGGGATTTCTACCCAAACCATCTGTTTTGGTCTTCCCACCTCCATTTTCTCCAATTTTGCAAAATCGGGCTGATGGTGTCTCAGGCCTTTACGCTGATGTCTATTTCCATGGAAAAGATATGGCCAGCTTTGTGGACCATAAGTGATAGCAGATAAACCATGTGCTTACTGGCCCTCACCAAGGGCGTGCATGCTCAGTCTGTTCAGGACAAAGGAAAGCCTCATGTCTGCCATCCAGAAACTCATGGTAGTGCAGGAAAGTGCTCTTCGGTTCTTGGCTTGAAATGAATATGGCTGCACCATGAAATGGACAATGAAAAAAGAAGATATGGACTTTATTCAAATTGCTTCTGTTTCTAGTCCCTTGGCCCCACCATTTGCCATTCAGAATTTTATATCTCTTTCCCAATGACAGATTCTGCACTTATCTAAATTGGGCATGAATCAGGCATCTTTAAATGTCATGTGAAACAAGTATCAGATCATTGCACAGATTAAGAAGTTGTCTAATACCTACTTAAGGAATATCTGTAAATTCTTTTGGACTGAGCAAAGTATGTGCTCAGCCAGATTTGCTAAGGCTTTTTAGGTTCTCCCAGAGCTTACTGAGCCGGAAAGGAACTGTTGGACAGCCACGTGACAGGAAAATATTTCCTTTGAAACTACCTCTAGATGAAGCCTATCTGTTCCTCCAAGCTCCAGAGCTTGAACATGGACTTCTTCCAAACTGCACCATTACCACCACTATCCGCCCTGATCACCTCTCACATTCTCCTAAGACTTAGCCAGAGACTTTTACCCAGGGTGGAAATGAGGGGGCATAATTTTACAAGTGATTGGAGGAAGGTATAGGGGAGATGTCAGAAGTAGGTTCTTTACACAGAGAGTGGTGGGTGTGTAGAATGCACTGCCAGCGGTCGTAATAGAGTCAGATATATTAGGGACATTTAAGCGACTCTTGGATAGGCACATGGATGATAGTTAAATGAAGGGTATGCAGGTTAATTTGATCTTAGAGTAGAATAATAAGTCGGCACAACATTGTGGGCTGAAGGGCCTGTACTGTGCTGTAGTGTTCTTCGGTTCTTGGCTTGAAATGAAATACGGCTGCACCGTGAAATGGACAATGAGAAAAGAAAATATGGACTTTATTCAAATTGCTTCCATTTCTGGTCCCTTGGCCCCACAATTTGCCATTCAGAATTCGAGATCTCTTTCCCAATGACTGATTCTGCGCTTACCTAAATTTATCTAAAAGTTCTTACCTGTGGACTGCTGGCAGTAGTGAAGCTGAACTAAACTGATTCACTTCAAATTGGACAGTCACTTACAGATAATCAATTGGCGTCCACAACTCTCTTAAAATGTGTAGCTGTGTCCCAGATTCCAAATTCAGTTAGGTCTTAGTCATCTTGTGCCCCGCGTCAGGATGTTGATCATTCTGCGCTCAAAAACAGGTCAAAATAATGTTTAGCTCACAACTCACAGGTCACAAGGGAAGAGAAAGGGAAAAAGACAATCAAATTTACAGCCTACTGTTGATTTACTTTAAATAATGTATTACAGGGTTAATATTAGAATGGCAGAGTCTTTAAATATTCAAATAACTTTATATCTTAAGGTTTGCTTCAAATTGCAGCAAGAGATTTGAAAACCATTTTAGAAAAAAAAAGCTGGCTTAGAGGACCTGGATTTGCCTACAGCCGTGGCCATGCATTGCTTAAGAAAATGTAATAAAAGCTTTTGAAAACCACAAGTTATTTGAATCTGAATTATGTAACCACCCTCTGAGCTTCATGGTTTAACAGAGGAAATACTGAATCTAGTTTCTGTATCCCAGAGCACATTTATGATGTTCAGCAAGCATTAACCCCTACTGTGCCATTGATGAGATATCATTTTTTAAACTGAATTAAACTCTGAAGGCACTGACAAGTTTATTGTTCTGAGGCAAGTTTCCCTTGAAGTGTAAAAATGTTTCAATCTTCATTTTGCCACTTCATTTGTCTGATAAAATAGTCTTTCAGGAGGAAAGAAAAACAAGCAAATATTTTTAAAGTCAATTTTTAAAGAAGAACGGCTTAGAACAGAGAATCAGGTTACCAAAATAGTTTAAAATCATAAAAGTAAATGCATATGAGAAGAAACAAAAATATAGGAAAAGGCAAGATAGGACAAGCAAAACACATTAAAAAAAGACATTATATTTTAAATGGTTATATTTATAATGTTAGGTGAACAGTGAAGTGCCTTTAGTACTGTAATATTTTGTTTGTTGCTCATGGCTTGTGAACTGAATTCTTAAAGCAATAATCAACTGTGGTGACTGTTTCTCACAGAAGCTACTGTTACTCTAAACATTAGGCCAGTTTCTCAAGGCCAAAAGACCAATGAAATGGAGCCAACTTAACATTTAACTGAAATAAACACCAGATGAGTTATTATGTTCTTCACCCGGTGAGAATTAATGTGGGAATAAGTAGGATATTCAGCCCCTCAAGCCTTTTCTGTCCTTTCAACGAGATTATGGTTGCTCTGTCGCTCCGCTCAGTTTACCTCCCTTTGAATTTATTTCTTAACATATTTATCTAAGGAATTTTTTTTAACAAAAATCAAACCGTCTTCATATTAAAATTTTTAAGTTCTGGTATAATTCTGGTGACTCTGGATCGCACACCCCTTTAAGGCCAATTTATCCTTCTTGATTTGTATTGCCCAAAATAGAATGCACCATTTGATGTCTGACCAAGGCTCTATCCAACTGAAATATAATTTCTTCACCTTGAATTCCAGTCTACTTGTAATAAAGGCCAGCACTCCATCATCCTTTTAGGTTATTTTCTATTTATGACTATTAGCTGCTTTCTGATTTGAGTACAAGTCACTTTTCATCTCCACTATTCTTAATCTCCTAACATTTTAAAAAAATTCAAAATTGTCTTTCTCAGATTTATGTGGGTTCTACCACACTGAACTCCATTTGACACAGCCTTGCCCAGTCACATAATTTGTGTCCCTTTGTGGCTCCTTCCCCAATCCACACAATTTAACATGTCTCCTAATTTAGTGTTAACCCCAAAGTTCACTATAAAAGTCTCTATTTTTCCAACTGTTATTAACACAATACTGAGAATCTGAGGGCACCAGTTGCCACATTTCCCAAGCAGATGATGAGCCCTTTATCCCTCCTGTCTGGCATCTACCTTTCAGCCAATGATCATCATGAAGCTACCTCCAAATCCACGTGCTCTCCCTTTTGCTAACACCACTTTATAACAATGGCATGAAATTGGATCCCGTTTGTCTGTTTTCCCGTTAAAAACAGGGACACAGTTCCAATTTAGGAGCCCACCTTGCATGTCTAGACGATGTTAGAAACATTTTGGAGATGTCATAGGTTGTGTGGCCAGTAAAAACAGGCACTTGGCTCTTGAGTATTCTATCAGGTGCTTAATGTCAATTTAAAAACTGATCCATAAAATGTATTTGCCCTGAATAGAGGAGTCAGGTTTGCTACACTTGGGATTTCCTGGTCTACACGTGCCCTATCCGGAGATTCAGAAAGGAACTACCACCAAAATAGCTGTGGTGAAAAAGAGAGCAGTATCCATCTCCTGCTGGAATGTGTGTTTGCAAAGAAGGTCTGGAGAAAGATGAAGTGTTTTTGTCAACATCCATCTCCAGTAGCTCAATGACACTTTAATCTGTGCTGTAAGGTCTGTTGCCAAGGATGTAAACCAAGATTGTGAAATTACTGAGATAACAAGGTGTAGAGCTGGATGAACACAGCAGGCCAAGCAACATCATAGGAGCAGGAATGCTGACGTTTCGGGCCTAGACCCTTCATCTCCTATGCTCGGTTCGCAATAAACAACTGCATCTCCCAGTCGCGAACCATTTCAACTCCCCCTCCCATTCCTCAGATGACATGTCCATCCTGGGCCTCCTGCAGTGCCACAACGATGCCATCCGAAGGCTGCAGGAACAGCAACTCATATTCTGCTTGGGAACCCTGCAGCCCAATGGTATCAATGTGGATTTCACAAGCTTCAAAATCTCCCCTCCCCCTACCGCATCCCAAAACCAGCCCAGCTCGTCCCCGCCTCCCTAACCTGTTCTTCCTCCCACCTATCCCCTCCTCCCACCTCAAGCCGCATCCCCATCTCCTACCTACTAACCTCATCCCGCCCCCTTGACCTGTCCGTCCTCCCTGGACTGACCTATCATTGACAAGACATCATTGGGCTAGGAGGGTGTTGTAAAATTACTGGGAGGGTTATAAAAACACTGGGCTGGAGGGATTCTTATAGAATAACTGGGGGTTATATAGACACTGGGCAGTGGGGGAGTTATAAGACTTACTGGGCTGGAGGGTGTTATAAAATTATTGGAGGTTATAAAAAACACTGGATTAGGGGGTTATACGAGCAGACTGAGAATGACCAGTACAATGCCAGCAACCACACAGTCCTTGTCCTCTCCCCTTCCACCCACTCTCCTCACCTCAGACCTCCCACTAACCCCACGGGAGGTGCTGCCCAGCACCAAACTGTTTGTCTGCACTGCACCTTAGGCAATCTTAAGGCCAAACAGCAGTGCCTGGTCTCCAGTTGTCTTGGCCACTCGCCACTGGACTAAGATTTTGCACTGCTAAGCCTGCGTGGTGGCTGGAGTGCAATGGTTTCCCCACGTTAAAAGAATCTTGCACAGGCACCTTCTACAACCTCAGGATGAAGTTTGGGACCTGGAACATCAGGACCCTTGTGGACAGTCCCACCAGTGACAGACCAGAATGCCACACCGCAATCATTGCTCGGGAACTCATGGTGCTATGATATTGACGTTGCTGGACTGAGCGAAACCCACCTGACGGGGAAGGAGAGCTCAGAGAGGTGGCGGCTATACCTTTTTCTGGAAAGACAAGGCCAAAGAAGAGTGCCACATTCATGGAGTCGACTTCGCCATCAAAATGAACTGGTGGACCAACGCTGCAGTATAAGTGAGCACCTCATGACACTCCAATTCACCATTGCTTCGAACCATTATGTTACAGTATTCCGTGCATGTGCACGAATACTCGATGCAGCAGCTGAGGACGAGGAGCAATTCTGCTCCAGCCTTGAGCAGTCTCTGTCACTGGTCCCTACAGTGGAAAAAGTAGTCTCCCTCGATGACTTCAATGTCAGAGTTGGCAAAAGTGCAGACCTTTTGGGCAAAGTAATCGAGAAAGAGGGAGTTGGGAAGCAAAACTCCAACGGCATCCTTCTCCTGACTGAATGCCACAAACACAACCTCCTCATCACCAACACGCTGTTCCGCCAAAGGGACAAATACAAGACGACGTGGCAGCACCCAAACCCTGGCACCTCCTTGACTACGTCATCGTCAGAGTGAAGGATCAAAAAGATGTTAAAATCACCCATGCCATGACAGGAGCCAACGACTGCTGGACAGACCTTCACCTGATCTGAGCCAGGATCAACATAAATATACCCCCACCGTAGCCAGGACAACAGAAGCAGAGCAGCAAAAAGTTTTAACATTGAGTGACTCAAAAATCTGGAGAAAACAGCTTCATAAAACCAATTCCTGTCCACAAACCAGGGGACACGGAGTCGCGGGATCCTCAGCCTCGGGTCTGCCCTTAAGACTGCCATCATCAATGCCTGCAAAAACTCGGTCAGCCACTCAACCAAGATTGGTTTGATGAGAATGATCAGGAACTCCAAGAACTGTTAAAACAGAAGCTCAAGGCATTTCTGAGTGTGAAACAATAACCACACTCGGAAGAGAAAAGGCAGGCCTACAGGCGACTGATGGCTGAGGTCCAACAACAAACCTGCGACATGAACAGGTGGTGGGTGGAGACAGTACTGGACAACGGATGGCCAATAACCATGAAATGCATGGTTTCTTCTGTGCTTTCACGACACATACGGATCAAACACTCCACTGCTAGCCAGGGACGGAGTGACTGTTATCAAAGATGAAGAAGCCATCAAACAATGCTGGGGCGGGGGTGGGGGGTCAGGTGGGGGCATTCTTCAGAGATCTCTTTAAACAGGGGTCTGTCGTCAATCCAAATGTCCTTGAACGCATCCCACAGTATGCTACACACCATGAGCTCAGCAACACCCCTGCCTTGCATGAAGTAGAGGAGGCCATCTGCCAGCTTAAGAGCATTAAGACTGCTGGAGCAGACGATGTCCCTGCTAAGGCATTGAAGTGCAGAGGCAAAGAGCTCTGCTGCAGCGACACACCCTTGTCTGCCTTGTCTGAAAGGAGGAGAGCATCCTGGGAAGCTTTAGATGCCACAGTCATGAGCACTTTCAATATAGGGAACAGGTCCGACAGTGGTAATTACTGGGGAATTTCCAGGCTGTCGATTGTTGGAAAAGTAATCGCCAAGGTCCTCCTCAACCATCTCCTCCCTGTGGCTGAGAAACTCCTCCCAGAATTGCAGTCTGGCTTTCGGCCATGGAGGGGCACAATGGAGATGACTTTCACCACACGGCAGCTGCAGGGGAAATGCAGAGAAAAGAACCTACCCCTGTACATGGCCATCTTTGACCTTACAAGAGCCTTTGACACCGTCAATCAGGAAGAATTATGGAGTGTCCTTCTCTGCTTTGGTTGCACCGTGAAGTTTGTCACCATCCTTTGCCAGTTTCACGACAACATGGAAGGCATGGTAATGACAAGTGGCCCCCATCACCAACCCATTCCCTGTTCGGACTGGTGTCAAACAGGGCTGAGTCATCATCCTAACACTGTTCTTGATCTAGCTCGCTGCAATGCTTCACCCCACTGCCAACAAGCTCCTTGCTAGAGTGGAGCTAACCTACAGAAACTGCAGAAAATTATTCAACCAGCTGTGTATTCAAGCCAAAATCAAGTCACCCCAATCAGTGTCATCAAACTGCAGTAGGAAGATGATGCTTGTATATGTGCAATCTCGGAGGATGTACACCAGACCATTGTCAGCACCTTTACAGAGGCATATGAGAGCGTGGGTCTCACCCTGAACATCCGCAAGGTGAAGATCCTCCACCAACCTGGACTGGCATTGTGGAGCAACCCCCTGATCATCTCGGTCCACAGGGAGGCCTTAGAGAATGTTAACCACTTTCAATACTTAGGGATTGTCATGTCGCCAAAACAGCTATTGGTGAAGAGACCAGGTACTGCCTCCAGCCCAGCCTTCAGCCGCCTGAGGAAAAGGGTGTTTGAGGGCAACAACATCAAATCTGACACCAGGATCATGGTTTACAGAGCTCCGGTGTTTCCTACCTTCCTATATGGCTCTGAGACGTGGACTGTCTACAGCAGGCAGCTCAGGACACTGAGGCGATACCACCAATGCTGTCTGCACAAGATCCTGCAAATCCGCTGGGAGGAAAGTTGCACCAACACCAGCGTCTTCGACCAGGCCAACATCCTCAGCATGAGGCATTGACCACCCTTGATCCGCTACGATGGACTGGGCACATCCTTTGCATGACAGACACAAGACTCCCCGAGCAGGTGCTCTACTCAGTTGAACTGTAACATTCAAAAACGTTTCAGTTTTGAAACGGAAGGTAAGCCCCAGGTGGACAGAGGGAAGCACTTCTGTGACACTGTCAAGGCCTCACTGGCAAAGTGCGGCATTTCCACAGACACCTGGGAATCACTGGTCCAAGTTCATCCAAAGTGGAGGAGGAGCATCCGGGAAGGCATCGAGCATGTCAAGACTTGCCATCAGGAAAAAGTGGAAGCCCGGCGAAAACAGCAAAAGGAGCGCGCTGTTGCACCAATGCCTCAACCACTCCTTCCCATGACTACCTTCTGCCCCAAATGTAACAACGCCTGCAGTAGCCACATTGATTTGTATAGCCACCTACAGACTCACCCTGAGCGTGGAAGAAAATCATCCTTGCCTGCGAGGGATTGGCAATGAATGAATAAAACCAAGATAAGCATCAATGAAACATGCTCTGCTCTGCCTGAATCTTGCTGGTCTTCCAGTGCAAAGTATTGTCCTTGACTGAGTGTTGCTGACAGATACATACCCTGGTATAGGACTACATGCTGAGGGATGCACTAAAGCTTGGGGCAGTGTTGCAAAGTCTCAATGGGAAAAACAAATTATTTCAGGCCTTTCAACTATGGTACATTGAGAGATTGAAATCTGCGTATGGCCCCTCTGGCTTTATGACAGCCGTGGAAAGTAAATTGTGAATAACTAGATAATACAATTGCTTTGAAGCACTTCAGTGTGGAAAATATTGTATGTGGAAAAAAGTTGACTTTGATTGCACTTTATGTCAGTTTCAATTTATAATCTTTCATAATATGCTTTTATATATTTTATGAATTTTGGAAACAAGAAGCAGATCCTTCCCTACCCTACGAAGAAATTGGAACCAGTGTTGGTGATAAAGACTGTTCAAAATCATTGGCAGCTAACTCTATGTTTCTCCGTTCAATTTAAGAAAAGCTTTAAAATTGTCTCTAGTTTGGTCATTGCCCAAACAAAACCTTATTTTAAACAAATTTTTGTAAATGATGATTAAATGACAGTGTGAAAACATAAATTATATCTATAATACCATAAGAAATGGGAGCAGGATTAGACTTGTTCAAATCATTCAGTAAGATCATGGCCTCCACGCCATGGACTGAATTTCACTGGGGAAGGGGAGTGTATTGTTGACCACTGCACCTTATTATAAAGGCTATCGTGCAGCATATCTGGAGGACTGTTTACAATATGATCTCCTTATTTAAGGTAAGATGTAAATGTATTCAGAGAAGTTATACTGAATGAATACCTGGAATGAACATGTCCTCATATGAAGATAGGTTGAATATGTTAGGTTTGTATCCATTGGAGTTTAGAAGAGTAAGAGGCAACCTGATTGAAATATAAATGATTCTGAGGGTGGATATGGAAAGAATGCTTTCTCTTGTAGGAGAATCTATAATTGGGGATCAGTGTTAAAAAATAAGGGATCATCCATTTAAGACTGAAATGAAACTTGTTTTTCACAGAAGGTTGTGAGTCTTTGTAACTCTCTTCCTCAAAAGGTGGTAGAAGCAGAGCCTTTGATTATTTTTAAAGTAAAGGTCGATAGATTCTGGATAAGCAATGAGGTGAAAAGCATTGGCGATATGTGGGAATGTGGAGTCATCAGATCGGCCATGGTCCAATTGAATGTCAGAGCAGGCCAAAGGGGCTTCAAATTCATTCTTCATTCAATGTGCTTCTGCCAACATCAGCAAGCAGTGAATGGGATCTCTGCCCCTCAGTGGAGGAAGTCCCACTCTCAAGAGGAACTGGCAGTGCCAGAACTCACTAGTGGGCACTGCTGGGAATGCATGGAGTACCTAGGATGAGGAGGACATTGGAGAGATGTATGCTTGGTGTTTTGGATGGAAAAGCATTAGGGAACCTAGGGTGGGACAAGGGGGTCTGAGCTTTGCAGGCCAGGCACAGGGAACACCTTGGAGCAATGTCCTTGATGTGCAAAGAGGCACCCTAAATAATCTTCCCCCACTTTTCTTCATTCTTGCTTTTTCAACAAGATTATTTAAAAATCAGCTTTTCCCATCCACATAATGGCTTGGGCAGCATAATATTTGGGTCAAAAACAACGTTGCTGGAAAAGCTCAGCAGGTCTGGCAGCATCTGTGAAGGAAGAAAAAGAGTTAACATTTCGGGTCCGGTGACCCTTCCTCAGAACTGATAGTGGCTGGGAAAACGTCAGTTTATATGCAGAAAATAGGGAGGTGGGTGGGGTAGGGACTAAACGATAGGATAGAGCCCCAAGAAAGAGAAAGACAGTTGTACACACAAAGGAGTTGCTAACGATCAGGCTGGGAGGGTGAATAGTTGTTAATGGGGACTGTTGGTGACTAACAACAAGGGGTGTGTAAAGGCAGGCTATGTGGTAACAAGGCCTGGTGTGTGGGATAGGGGGCTGGGACATGGGAGAGTTTAGGCCCTAAAATTATTGAACTCAATGTTGAGTCCGGGGGGCTGTAGGGTCCCCAAGTGGAAAATGAGGTGTTGTTCTTCCAGCTTGCTCTGAGATTCGCTGGAATACTGCAGCAAGCCAGAGACAGAGATGTTGGCTAGGGAGCAGGGTGGTGCATTAAAGTGGCATATTTGGGTCAATTGCTTTGTTAACAAGCTCAATTGTCATTAATGATTATATTCAAAATAGTGGATGGGTTGCTGATTTTGGAGCCCTCCAGCGATCTGGAGGGGCCAGGTCAGGGTGGGTGGGAAGTTGGTGGGCTAGCCACCCATCCAATTTATGTGCCCCTCATGAAAACATGCCCAACAGAGGGGCTATAAAATACATCCCCACTTTCTTGCCTTTTCTACATAACACTTAGATACCCAATAGCTCAAAAAAACCTGTCTACCTCAGACTTGCATATAGTCAATGTTTCAAGCTCTCTAGGATAAAGAATTGCAAAGATTTGTGAGTATTTAAGAGAAGACATTATTTCTCATCTATATCTTAAATAGATAACCTTTTATTCTGAGATTTTGCCCCAGTTGTAATTCCTTTTTCAGCACCTACCCTATAAAACCTTCCTTGTTCTAATCATGTTAATAAGATCACCTTTAATTTCTTTATAATCCGACCTGCCTAACCTGCTTAATCATTCATCATAAGAAAACCTCTTAATCTAAGAATCAACCTATTGAACCTTCTCTTAATTGCTTCCAATGCAAGTGGAATCCCCCCCTTAGATAAAACCACCAAGTTTGTGAACAGTACTGTAACTGTGGTGTCACTAACATCCTGTACAGTTGTAGCAGGACTTTCAATTTTACACTTTATCCCCTTTGCAATAGTGGCCAATATTGCACTTGCCTTCTGCATTATTTATTCTATCAGTGTGATAACTTCTTGTGTTTCAAGTATAAGGGCACCCAAATCCTGCAGCTTGCTATAGTATCTCTCTACTTAAATAACATATCTTTTTGCTATTCTTATATTTTTGTCACAAAATGTATAACCTCACATTACTCTCCATCTGCCAGTGTTTTTTTCCCCCATTTATAATGAATTCTTGGCTGAGATCCAAGATTCACTAATAGATTAGCTTAACAGGAGTCTGTTTTCATAGCTGGAAATGGAGTATTTGGCATTAATTGATTGAAATTTTTATGAGGTCATTTTAAACTATTCTTTCTTTGAACATTTTTCAATGCCTGTATGCTGTTTTTTGGACAAGATTAAGTAGTATGAAACATAGAAAAGTTTCCATTATTGATACTACAATAGCTTTCTCTGATTGACATTTTTACAGGGCTATAAGAGCAACAGATTTTTTTTCAAAGCAGAATCTAAGTGTGTGTATTTTTAAGTGCATTTCAAGACATATCATTGTTATTATATGGCTCTTTGGTTATAAAGAACACACTGATTTGATGTATATAGGAGCTGTGACAGCTCCCGGGATATCCAGTGCAAGCCTCCAGAATTTGGCATCAATGTTCAAATATAGTTTAAGCTTTGATGGAGTGGAAGCCTTTTCTGTTGACAAACTCAGCAAGTTGGTGATAAGGCATGCTCAAAGAAACATGGGGTGCATTCAGTAGTGCCCTGCAACTGGAGAAAGTCAAGCAAAGGTGGAGAATCCCACTGCCTAAACTGCTTAACTCATCTCAACATGTGGGAGGGATATGAAAAGCTGTGCTGTGGAGAAAATGGCATCATTAAAATTTATTACAGATCTATTTATTGATCAAGAATTGGACAACGTCACGCAGGTCTTTTGTTAATCCTTGAGACAAGTTGGTGGGATACAAGTGAGGAGTTGATGAACAAATTGTCAGCCACATAAGTGAAACAATATGAAGTGCAGTGGAAATAAATTTCAAACATGTGAGAAATTCAGGGCACTTATTATGGTGATGGACACTGGGAAGGGAAGCCACCCAGTCCTTTCGAGACCTGAATCCTGCTCCAGAACATGACATTCAGGCAGTTAAACAAATTTACAGCAAGACCTATAAGTACGGGGTCTAATCTTTCTCCTTTGTCTGTGGTTCGACATGGAGAAGGAGTGTTCTGCTGGGCAAGGAGGTGGCAAGTGTCAGGTCCCTTCAGGGAGGTGTGTGTCAGGTCCCAACGGCAGTGATAGTGTCAGGGCAAGCAGTGGTCTCGAGTTCTGGAGGTGGAAGGATCTGTCAGGTCTGCCAGTGAGGGATGGCAGGGTGTTGGGTTTGCAACAGGTGGAGGGGATGTTGGGTCCTGAGGGGAGGGGATCATGTGAAATCAGCATCTCCGGTGTATAATGAGTCTAGGGGAGGTGTGGATAGAGCTGTGTATGGTAGGTTGGGGGCTCAGTTTGAGTCACTCAGGCATTAGGCTAGGCATTTAATTGTCTAACTTCTCCTGAGTATTATTAACTTAATTTCAGCAGAACATGCCTTATTTTCCAATTTAAATGTATACTTTTGGAGGGTTCCAAATGGACGGGAATAGCCCATCAGAATCTTCGATTTCAAACGCAATTTCCTCAGAGTCTTAAACGTTGGGAATTCTGCAGGTTCTCAATGCAGTAGAAACAACCACCTACTCATTGGAAAATCTGGGGTATTATATCTAACTTCAAATAATGACAAATGTGAAATACACTGATTTGTGTAATGAACCAAGGATACGTGCTTGAATGACTGCAAAAGCTGCATCTATAAGTCACGTAGCTTCAGTGGTTGAAGATTGGATCACCTAGTCTAAAATATTGAAACATACATCTGCTGTGGTTGGATGCCTTAGTATTCTCTTTAAAACAGAATATTCATCATAATTTATCGTTATATATTGAAGCTTGCTAGCAGTCACAGATTAGGAACGAGGATAACTTAAGGCATGATCTGAAAATAAAATAAGAAACCTGCTCACAGCGGTAAATTTTGGAATAACATTTTGCAAGATTTTACCAATACTTAATTACATGTCGTACAATCTAAATTCATTCAGAAAATGTAATACATCAAATTGTCTTTTGTCTTTGCAAGTTATCTCATTGGTTCACTGTACCATACTCAATTTGAACTTAAAGCTGATAGAGAGGGAGGCAAGTACTTGGGCTGCCATAATCCACTTCAGTGCTGGGGGAAGAAAAGTGAACATGGAATTAAATATCTCATGATTGCTTTTATAAAGACACAAAAAATTTTTTGAGTTGATGCATGCTCATATATTGTTATGGTGTGTCTAAAGAGATAATTCAACCATACTTCACCCATGATGGATTCCTATGAATTTAGTACAATTAATTTAATTCAACAGTCTAATGTTGATTAAAACAATAAAGGTGAAATTAATAGAAGAAGATAGTAACAAGTTTTGAGGGAGGATTTTCCCTCAAAGTCAGGAGTGGAGGCAGTCACAGCCTGAAAATACTAGCACTCACCAGCTTACGGATTTCCTCACTTCATTTCTGGTGCTGACAATTTTAACTGTGGGAGGTGGGTTAGGTGCCTGGTAAAGACCACCCATCGCCACGACACAGGCACCACATGCACATGGCAGACTGACAATGGGACTTGCCAAGAACCTGGTTGTAATAAGGAAATAACTGGAATTTACAGTCGGTCCCTAGTTTCCCGAAATGATAGAGGGCATCACAACTGTTTGGAAATGGGTATATAGTGCCAAGCCAGAGATCCTGCTGTAGAAATACATTGATATTTATTTTGACAGTTTTATCCTTTGGTTCATATTGATATATCAATCAAAATGTAGGGAAGTTTAAACATGGTCAGAATCAAATTCTACTCAAAGGCAAATACAATAAATCTTTCCTTTCAGGAGGGTTTAGTTATAAATATTTCAGTTAAAAGGTGACAACAGCAGTAGATCTGATAGATTGAACACTTAGATAACTGAACCTATTCACTTTTTCCTCTATTCTTTTCCTGCAAGCACTTAATTTTAATATTGGTTGAAAGCTATTTGTATGTAATATTAAATTTCAGTCACAGTTCATTTGTACTGAAAATAAGAAAAGCATTTAATTTAGTTCTAATACCGAGACGATGGTTAATAAGCAGATACTATTGTCTATAACAGGATTTGTTTGGTCACAGTTCTGTGTGTTATTATTTTTTCTATTCAAACTGAAGATTTATGTTTTTAATGGCAAGATCGTTGTTACCTCAAAACAATGGTGTTATCAAGAGTCTGATATAGGCTTTTCCTTAAATACATGTATCTATAACTTTATTGAAATCTATGACAGCAGTAAAAGTAGTACAGAACAATATTCCTCAGAGATCAATCACAGAAAATTGAAACATGGATTAAGTATTCTTCAACACCTTCTTCTGCTGATCATTCAACTGACAGGATTTAACCAATAGCAGTAATACAAATGTCAAATTTAAACAATTTGTAGTTAGATCAATTGTGATTGTTCTAAAACAGCACAATTTAAATTGTTGTTTTCAGTACTGATATAGAGCTTTCAGAGACTTAGGAAGATTGAAGTACCATGGATTACTCTATTTGAGTCAGACACTGAGAAGGTTCGATAGTGAATGCAAAAATGAGTGTGTTTCTAGAAATTGTCAAAACTAAATTGTCGATGTGAGACCAATAACCATGTACAGTGTAAGGACAATATTCTTTACATTCCTGCATGCAAGTTTACCATCTATTCTAAATTAAACTCTGTACAAGTACATTGTATGAAACTGTTAAATTATTATGTAACAGATATTTTCCATCAGGTTGATTTTACTATTGAGGGGTTCTTAGCGCAAAATTGTGAAATTCTGGGTTTTGCAAAGAAAAACTAGGATTCTAAATATTCATTAACAGAGAACAATTCTGGATTTTGCAGTGACATTTCAACAATGTCTAGGGTTAAACTGTCTGGACTAAGTATGTTTAAAAAGTAGAAATAACCAAATAGCAAAGGTACAAATAAATATTGTGCCAATGAGTGAAGACTAGAATATGTGGCAGGATTAGGGTTAGGGGCAGAGGGTGCTGGGCAGAAATCCCAGGCAATGGAAGGAGGCTCATGCATGGAGTTAAATTGCCTTAAATTGACATCAGATTATGGTTCCAACATCAGCCTGCCCACAGGTAGGTTTGAAGGCAAACCAGGACCATGCAGCTTCCATGTGAATCTTTTCTAAAACTATAATATGCAATTAAGTTCAGTTTCAACCAAGGATTCTCCACTTAACAACTAGCAAATGTATTTCCTCAGCTGCATGGAACTTGTCAGGACCACCAATATATCTGCATTGTGTGGAATATTACCATAGTGAAACAGACAGATGAGAAAGCCTTTGATCAATGAAACTGAAGACTGCCAGCCATGGCCAGATGAAAGGCTCATCATCACACCACTGCTTCTCTGAATGTCCAGTGCATGAGAAATATTTGCCAACGTCTTGATGGTTACTTCACCTTCACCTTCACCTTCTGCTGTACGATCCTGTGGCCAGTCTTCACTTTGGCATGGGAGCAGACTTTTTCAGCTCTATCTTGTACTTCTGACAAAAAGAAAGAGGAGCACCAGCTGCCTCTGCTCAGCCACGTGCTGCTCCGCAGGGTAAAGCGGAAGGATATGGACACACAACTAAATAGGGATAGAATATTTAGGGAAAGGCTGTCAGCTACATTCTCAAGGTTACCTGCCTTGTCTTGCAAGATTACTATCCCAGCTCCTGTCTTTTCACAGATTTCTGTCTGGATTCTTGCTTTGATTCTTGCTTTTGATTCTTGCTATATCAGAGGAGAATTCCATTTCATCATCAGTTTCAACATCATAATCCAGTTTGTCCAGTCACAATGTTAGGTTTACCTGCGGTCTTTTCCTCATATTACACACATTGGGTACAACAATTCCCTGCGGCTGTTTTACTTTCTGTTATCTTTATCCAACTGTAAAGCACACAAATGGGCACCCCGGAGGCTAGTTTATTCTGGACAATTTCTAACTCAGTTGTTCCTTCCATAACCTCTTCCAAAGGTCTATCAAGGACACACTCATAATTACCATTGCATGTTTCTACAATTTCCACTACAGCTCCTCCTGCCGATGATCCTAACTTTTTTCCATTAAACTACCTACAAGTCGTATATTCGAGTGTGCCAGTTGCATGGTAGCTTCAATTAAAGACTGTTACTTCTCACAGCTTCCCAAACGTAAAGCTAATTAAATGGTACATTAGTTAGTTACATAAAAAAGTACACAACTGTGATGATTGTGGATAGTTCACTGATCCTAAAGGACAAACAGGCAGTTGGCATGGATTGTTTCGGTCTTGTTAAAGTGGTGGGGGCAGCTTCCTGCCCTCCAGACAAGGTTTTAGGGAATTGACCTTTGGTTTTCCTCTTGTCCTATTTTTCTTCCTGACGATTTTGCTCAGACCCTGTTTGCAGTACCAAGTGTATTGTTAGGCTGAGTGTCTAATGGGTTCTTTAAGGTCTGATTGCAATGAATACAAGAAGACGCGTGCTTTGATATAAAGCAAATTGATTAGCTTAATCTACTTTAGATATATGCAAACTAATGAGTAGCTTAAACTACTTTCGACATCTTCAACAAGCATGTCTCAGTGCTGCCTGCCTGTCAGGGACTCCTGGATCACGACTGGCACTTGGAGTTCTATCTCAGTTTCCACAGCACCGGTCCTCAAGAAACCAGTCCGATGGGGAAAACCTCTGGCCCCGTTTTCACAAACCTGGTCTAATGGGGAAGGTCTATGGCTGTGGCCTCATGAAACCCAGTCCAATCAGGAAGGTCCCATGAGTGAGACGGAGTCCTTGATATTAATACTAATCTGGTTATGTGCTGTAAGATCATTTTGTAATAACTTTAGTATGTTTCCAGCCCTCAACAATAGGTTAAAAAAAACATATCTGGGTGGCCCCATGTGGATTGCACAAGCAAATGGTTCTCACTGACACTCAAGGTCAGGCAGATTCCCCCCAGTCAAAACAGACTGCTTTTGCATTAGGCCTGTATTTCATGTACATTTCCACTTTCCTTCAATTGCTCCTTGTTACGTCCAATTAACCCTAAATGATTACTCCCTAATGATCTGGTCTGAAGATATCATTTTTCAGCCTAACACTACAATCGGTCCCTTTAATTCAAAATCCTTCTTGATAGGGTTGGTGCATATTCACCAGCGCTCTCTGAGTAGCAGGATAACTTGCAAGGGGATGCATGCCTCAGTTAGAGAGTCATAGGGTCCTACAGCATGGAACCTGACCCTTCAGTTCAACCAGTCCATGCCTGTTGCCAAACTAAACTAGTCCCACCTGCCTGCGCTTGGCCCATATCCCTCCAAACGCTTCCTATTCATATACTTATACAAATATCTTTTAAACATTGTAACTGTGTCCACATCCACTATTTCCTTTGGAAATTTATTCCATACATGGACCACTCTCTGTGTAAAAAGTTGCCCCTTACGTGGTTTTTAAATCTTTCTCCTCTCAGCTTAAAAATCTGTCCCCTTGTCTTGAAATCCCCCACCATAGGGAAAAGACTCTTGTCATTCACCTTATCCATACCCCTCATGATTTTAAAAACCTCTATGAGGTCACCCCTGGCAAATCCAGTTGTGTAAAGTAACATTTCTGAAAGAATTAATGTTGAAGTAACATTAAATGCACCCAATCTGATCACATAACACAGTCTTTAGTTAGAGAACCAGGCAGTCCAGTACAACGTCTCAATGGGTAGACATGACATCTCTGACTCCTGATAGTGGAATTATGCTGAACTAGTTAATGTTAAATGTACCTTTTTCTATTGTACAATAAACTATCAGACAATTGCTTCTTTTTGTTAAGATTCATGCTCCACCACTGATAACTAGATAGGCCATTAGACTCAGCATAGAAAGGAGGATAGTGACAGAAAATTACCCGAACTACAAGCCAGCAGTGATTGTAACCAGAGCCGATGGTGATCAGCAGTGGGAAGGGTGAGGGTAGGGGGTGGGGGTAGGGGTGGGGGTAGGGGTTGGATTGTTGAGTGGGGGGTCTATCTTCTTGGCCCTGCATTTGTAGCTGGAGATTTTGGGGATCCAGAAGCCTGTGATAGGCTGTTTGCTCTATCTCACCGTCCACTCTGGGAGAGGAGTGGATTCCGGTGGGATCTGGACCGTGGCAGCATCACCTTTCCATTGAGCACTTTCTGAGATGGTGTATCATGGTGATGTGTTCTATTCTAATAGGTGCAAGGCCTCAATTATGATGTGCAGCTCCTGGTCATTGATCACTCTGGTTTTCAGAACTTGTTACAGGAGTTGCCTGTCCTACACCAGGACCTGAGTGCAATTTGAGACATGGTTGCCTCTAAGATTGAGAGATTCACACAGCATAGAAACAGACCCTTCGGTCCAACTCGTCTGCGCCAACCAGACATCTCATTTGCCAGCATTTGGACCACATCCCTCTAAACCCTTCTTATTCATACATCTATCCAGATGCCTTTTAAATATTATAAGTGTACCCACCTCCAACACTATATCCTTTTTAAATGCTTCCCCTCTCACCTTAAATCTTAAGCCCTCTAGTTTTGGACTTCCCCACCCTAGGAAAAAGACCTTGGCTATTCATCCAATTCATGCCCCTCGTGATTTTATAAATCACATGCTGCAGCTTTCCACCGTTAGGGGTAGGGGCTGTGGTTAGGGAGCCACTGCTCAGCAATCCATACCTCCACCTGTTCAATGTTCAGCAGCTGAGGGAGGGAGGGTTGCTGGGTTTTGGAGTATAGAGCTGAATGACACTGTTGGACTTTGCTAGATGGGCATTGATTAACTTCCAGCTCAGAGTCAAAACCATCAAGAGTCTTAACAAAGTAGCTCTTGGCCTTGAGAGCCTTGTGGTGTGAAGATGACTCAAGTGTGTGGATGGGCTTCCATCTGAGCTGTTGCTCATCCATTTGGATGGAATTTCACATCCCTACTCCAGAAATCACACCAAACAATTTGAGCTGCCTTGATTAACATCCTGCACACCCCCACCCCACACATGTGATGTGGCCACCATTGGCTGGCCAGCTTCTTGAACTATTGCAATCCATGTGTTGTAGGTTGACCCACAATGCCCTGAGGGAGGGAATTCTGGGATTTTGACCCAGCATCAGTGAAAGAACAGCGATATATTTTTATGTCAGGATGGTGAGTGACTTGAACCGAAACTTGAAAGTGGTGGTGTTCCCATATACCCACTGCCCTTGTCCTTCCAGGTGGAAATGATTGTGGATTTGCAAGGTACCATCTAAGGATCTTTGGCGAATGTCAGCAGACGTATGGGAACACCACCACTTGCAGTGCATCTTGTAGATAGTACTCACTGCTGCTATTGAGCGTCAGTAGTAGAGGGAGTGGATGCTTGTGGATGTTGTGCTAATCAAGCTCTTGGATGTTGCCAGCATTTGGCCCATAACCTGCTAAACCCTTCCTATTCATATACCCATCCAGGTGCCTTTTAAATGTTGTAATTTTACCCACCTCCACCACTTTCTCTGGCAGCTCATTCCATATACGCACTACCCTCTGTGTGGAAAAAGTTACCCATCAGGTCTTTTTCTAAATCATTCCCCTCTTACCTTAAAACTATATCCTCTAATTTTGGACTCTCTCACCTTAGAAAAAGACCTTGGCTATTCACCCTGTCGATGCTCCTCATGATTTAATAAACCTCTACATTGTCACTCTTCAGCCTCCAATACTCCAGGGAAAAATGTCCCAGCTCATTCAGCCTCTCCCTGTCAGTCAAACCTTCCAGTTCCAGCACAATCCTTGTAAATCTTTGCTGGACCCCCTCAAGTTTTTAACAACATCCTTCTTATAGAAGGGTAACCAGAATTGTATGCAGTATTCTATAAGCGGCCTCACCAATGTCCTCTGCAGCTGTATCATGACATTCCAATTCTTATACTCAGTGTTCTGACTAATGAAGGCAAACATGTCAAATGCATTCTTCACCACCCTATCTACCTGCGACTATGTACCTTGCTCGCTGCTGGATTCCTAGCCTCTGACCTACTCTTGCAGCCACAGTATATGGTCATATTTACTTGTGTGGCAGAAATGTTACTTGCCACCTGTCAGTCCAAACCTGGACATTGTCCAAGTCTTGCTGCATTTGGACTGCTTCAGTAGCTGAAGAGTTATGAATGATATTGAATATTGTGCAATCATCAGCATATCTGACCTTGGTGCAACATTCTGTTATAGGTTACAAAAAATGGCAGAGGATGATCATTTGAATGCAGACACTGTTGGGGTTGAAGAGTGAGGACAAGGGGAACTTGTGCTTCCCAAACTTTTTTCCCCGTTATGATCCTATTTTGGTGCTTGAAGGTTTTTCAAGACACCAGACCTTCGAGAATAGGGTGAAGGGGAAACCAGTGAAATGAATAGGGAAAAGGTTTTGGAAATTGGGAGTGAGAGAAATGTTTGTGAGAAGTGGGGCACAGTTTGAAGGGGGCACAGTGAGGGAGGTGTTTAATCCATAAGGTTCTAAATAGACTTCCCATTAAATTTTTAAAATCATGATTCAGGCCTATAAGAAGTTAAGCTATTATTTTTTTAAAAAATGCAAGACTTAAAGGGACCTTGCTGCTGTTAGCACTTGGTCAGAGCTCCACAACAGCAATTGCTGCATTAGAGCTCATCACCACAAGATTTTGGCTGGTGATCCTACAGGGGATCTCACCTCACTGTTTGCAAATCCTTCTCTTGCCTGACTCCGACCTTTACATTACTACTACCCCAGTGTAAAGCGCCCGCACTCCCATTAGAAATATCCTACAGGTTTTGCTTCTCTCTGTAATTTCTTCCTTGAACCCTTCTGTGTAGCTGAGCCATCTGTTGTGCAGAAGTACTTACTGCAGTCTTCAGATGAGCTATCTCTCTCATATTGTTTGGAACTGAATACTAGTTGGAGAGCTGAATAGATTCAGGGGACTTATGGACTGTCTGACTGCCTGTCGGCTGTCAATATACTGTTTCCCTGCATTGTCTTAAACTGCAGAGTGGCCACATTCAATTAGACAAGTAGCTCTCAGTCTCATTGGCACCATGATGTCAGCTATTGCTGAAGCTCTGAAGCCCAGAACTAAAGTTGTTGCAACGGATAATATTTCCTGCACAAATAATTAACCAGGTCACAGGAAATGCCCTGGAGTTCTTGCACAACACAGAAATATGCATACCTTCCAGAAATAAGCCCTTCCATTCCTTCATTTGTTAGTTAACCTTGTTACCGCTAAAGAAAACTTTAACAATACTAATAAGCCTTGCAATTGTTGTTAAAGCTAGTTACTGGTACTACTAAATTTGGCAAATGCTTAACACATTTGACTTAAAGCACACCAACTTTACTTAAAGCATCTCTTTTCCCCGATACACTGAAACCCCCACACACTAGGTGTTATTCAAGCATAGTCTCCTGAGCTAATAATCTGTCTGGCTGATTCAAGTCGACTGGCTGCAAACAATATTATGAGTAACATTGTCCTTTAGTCAGATTGTGTAGAAGTTCGTTACAATGGATTTGATCAACAACCACATTCTGTGGAATTCTTTTACTACACAGGGCAGACAAGGCTGGGTCCTTACGAATATTCAAAGCTGAGAGGGAAAGAGATCATGGGTTGGGGGAAGTGAGAAGAAGGTTGAGTTGAGGATTATCAGATTAGCCATGGTCTCATTGAATGGTGGATCAGATTCAAAAGGGTGAATGGCCTCACTAGTCATATGTTGTAGAGATTTAACACCATAGAAAGTCCATGCTGGTCATCAAACATCCATCTATTTTAATCCCATTTTCCAGCACTCAGGCTGTAGCCTTGTGTGCTATGGCATTTCACATGTATATCTAAATATTTCTCAAAGTCTTGAGGGTTCTTACCTCCACCACTCTTTTAGGCAGCAAGTTCCAGATGTCTGCCACCCTCTGGAATGAGAAGTTTTCTTCAAATACCCTCCAAACCTCCTGCTCCTTACATTAAAATTGTGTCCCCCAGTTATTGATCCCTCTACTAAGAGGAAACATTTATCCATATCTACTCCAACTCTCTTCCTATATCTTCTGGTCTACAATGATTTTGAATATGAGTTCAGAGTCAACCAGTTCACCACTGCAGATCATTAAATATTCATGATAACTATTGGCAGCATTTGATTTTGAACAACGCAGGGTCGATAGGATTGGCAATCTTATCAGTTTATCTAAAACTCTATTTGACTGTTCAATGATTGCAAAGAATTATTTGAAGAAAAAGAGGGAATACACCTAGGTTGAGTCCATGGCCAAGCACTTAACAAGAAGGACTGTAGAGTAGAACACTATTTTTTTTTTTTTTTGCCTTTCTGTTCTATGTGTTTGCTTATTTTTCCATCTTTTAAGATGGAGCAGGAGAATGGCGACACTGTACAACACTTTTCACTGTATTTTGTAACAAAATACATGTGATAATAAACAAATAAATAACATGTTCTTTTGGTTAAGTGTTAGTTTCATCAGGTTTCACAGAAGGTTTACCACAGCTGTGATAAATGCAGGGTTATGGGGATAGGGTGGGGGTGTGGTGGGTCTTGTTGGGATACTCTTTGGAGGGTCAGTGCAGACTCGATCGGCTAAGTGGCTTTTTTCTGCGCTGCAGGGACTTCCATTTAAATAACACTTCAGTAGAGAATTTAAAGGCATTTTACAGGTGTGTTACTGAGCCGTCTCCATAGGTAGGACAGACTTCTTAAAACCTGGTTAAGAATGTGGGCTTTTGGAGTATCTGACATTAGCAGTTGAATACAAGACTGGCAAAAGTGGACCAAATAAGGGCAGGATTGTGCAAAAGGCCTGAACTGAAGCACTTAGATCCTGTGTGGACCAGCTGGCGGAGGCATTCACTGACATTTTCAGCCTCTCCCTCCTACAAGCCGCAGTCCCCACCTGCTTCAAGAAGACCAACATCATCTCAGTACCCAAGAAAGCACATGCAATGTGCATTTGTGACTACCACCCAGTGGCTCTGACCTCCATGATCATGAACTGCTTTGAAAGGCTGGTCATGGTCCACATCAACTCCAGTCTCCCAGCCTGTCTTGAACCTCTACAATTTGCCTACCAATGTAACATGTCAACAGAGGATACCATATCCCTAGCCTGCACTCATCCCTGGAACATCTGGACATCAAGGACACCTACGTCACACTCCTGCTAATCGATTACAGCTCGGCCTTCAACACCGTTATCCCCTCCAGATTGATCTCAAAGTTCCGCGACCTTGGTCTCGGCTCTGGCCTGTGCGACTGGATCCTCAGTTTTCTAACCCATGGACAACTGCACATCCTCCACGATAATATTCAACCCTGGAGCCCCCCAAGGATGATTTTTAATTCCCAACTATACTCACTGTATGCCCACAGCTGTGCTGGCAAATTCCAAATGAGTGCCATCTACAAGTTCACGGATGACACCAACGTGGTAGGACAGATTTCAGACAATGACAAGGCAGAATACAGAAGGGTAATAGAGGGCTTGGTGATGTGGTGCAATGAGAACAATCTCTTTCAACGTCAGTAAAACTAAAGAACTGATCATTGACTTCATAAAGAATGAAGGAGAACACACCCCCATCTACATCAATGGAGCTGAGGTTTAGAGGTTTGACAGTATCAAGTTCCTAGGAGTGATGATAATTGACAATCTATCCTGGACTTCCTGTGTAGATGCGACGGTGAAGAAGGCACAACAACGCCCCTTCTTCCTCAGACAGCTCAGGAATTTCGGCAGGTCCACAAGGACCCTCACCAACTTTTAGAGATGCACCATTGAAAGCATACAGTCTGGGTGCGTAATGGCCTGGTATGGCAACTGCTCCGCCCAGGACCATAAGAAACTACAGACGGTGATGTGCACAGCCCAGACAATCACAGAAGCCAACCTTCCATCCATGGACTCCATTTATACAGCTTGTTGCTGTGGAAAAGCTGCCAACATCATCAAAGACCCAGCCTACCCCAGTAATGATCTCTTACAACCTCTTCTGTCAGGCAGAGATACAGAAGCTTAAACATACGCACCAGCAGGGTCAAGAACAGCATCTTCCCTGCCATTGTTAGACTGATGAATGGACTCTCTAATTTCAAACAATGTTGATCTTGCCTAGCACTCACCATGTGCATTGTAACCTGTTTGCCTCTGTCCAAGTTTTTTTTCTCACCCTATGATCTGTATGTCCTTGCTTACTATGATCTGCCTTTACTGCTTGTAAACAAAGCTTTTCACTGTACTTAGGTACACATGACAATAAATCAAATCAAATCATTGTAGACATTTTGGAGAATTGTGCAGATAGAGACGGTTACGAGAAAGAGAGGGGCAAGGTGATGGAGAAAATAAAGGCTTGAATTTTTTAATTGGGGTATTACCAAAGTAGGACAGCAAATACATCATAAAATTTTATAGTTTGAGCAATGTTTAGATAATTATTAACATCTAAAGATTAGAAGTAAAAGCAAGTCTTCTCCAGTTTTGATTTGCTCCATGACAATTCATTAAAGCCACACGTAATTATTCCTCAAAATATTGAACAATGGATAAGTTTATCCTTGAAATATCTATTTAGAAAGAGTATCATTGTTAATCAGTGAATCCTGGAACGGAGGGATTGGAATTTGAAACCCAAGGATAAAGCAGAGCTATGCAAAATCTCAAAAGGTAAATATTTCTAATCTCGGAACCTTTTTGAAGCAAGTGAGAAGGTCAAGTAAAATGTGAGCTGTAAATGATAATTTAATACATTATACTCGAAATTCAGCCAAGTGAGAGAGCTGAACTTGTGTCTAATACTATCTACCCTTGTAAGAGTTTAAAAGTGTTAACTAGAATATTATAAAATAATTAACAATCTTTTAATTAATTGTGTTCAATTACCTATGAAGTTATATACCCTTAAATAGACCTTCCCCAGTAACAGTGAATACTTGAGGCTAATTTTATCAAATGATACAATTACATTAATGGAACACATCTTAAAGAGCCACTCGTTAACAATATAGTTCAGCTTCCAAATTGTAAGCTTAATCACTCTTTCATGACCCTGCCCAGAAGCATACTTTACATTGTGCAAATGGTCTTGTCTTAACTAACAAAAACGAATTTTAGAAGCTCAACATACAGAATAAGTTTGAGGTCAGATCAGATATTCCAAACTGTACTTGAAGATTTCCATTCTGTAAGACACAATCCATTGCTCACTTTAGACTGAAGAGTTAAAGAATAATTAAAGAATAATACTAGATCTCATATTTTCATTATAGACACGCAGTAATTTAACTATCACAAGTGTACTTGCATGGTAAATTAAGTGGACACTACATTGATTTCAATAATTGAACAGTTCTCCATCTGAGTTCAGTGTAAACCAGTTCACCACTGCAGATCATTCTACATTCATGATAACTATTGGTAGCATTTGATTTTGGGCAATGCAGGATTGATAGGGTTGGCAATGTTATCAGTTTATCTAAAACTCTGCCTGTTCAAATAGAATTAAATGATTGCAAAGAATTATTTGAAGAAAAATAGGGAATACACTTGGGCTGAATCCTTTTTTTTTGGTTAAGTATCAGTTTCATCTAATTTCATAGAAGGTTTCTCTCCTTGAGGCCCATCAAGATACCTCACTGTACCTTATCAAACACACCTCATTAACTACCTACCTTGCCCCTATGGTGTCCCTCTTACTTGATCCTACCATCCCCTGTACCAGAACAATTCTCTACTCATTGGGTATCTGGCAAAAGACTGACATCCTTGGCCCCACACCACCTTTAAAAGGCTGTTGTGTGCTCAGTCAGGCACTGGCATTCCAAAGGGACCTAAATATCATGGTGGTACAGAGAATGGGCATCGTTTTCTCAACTGACTGGCAGAGGAGGCTGAGCCTGATGTCACCAGCTGTATCAGCATGGTCTCCACAGTTTGGAGGAATGGCCAGAACATTTAAGGGTCAAACCCAATACCTGAGGCTCGAACACAGAAATCTAGACTGGTACTCAAGTACACTACTGAGAAGATACTGAACCTGGCCATGTCTATTCTCTTAGCTTAATGTAAAATATGCCACAGCATTATATTGAAGAAAACAAGGCTATCATCCCAGTGTCCAGGCCAATATTTATACCTCATCCAAAACCACTTAAAAATGATTTTATGGTCATTATCCCTTTACTGCTTGTTAGAGGTTCCTGTGTGCAGATTGGCCGCTGCATATTCTTTTAACAACAGTGATTGCTCAGTGGTTAGCATTGCTGCCTCACAGCATCAGAGATCGGGGTTTGATTCCACCCTCGGGTAACTATCTGTGTGGAGTTTGCAATTTCACCCCGTGTCTGCGTGGGTTTCCTCCCACAGTCCAAAGGTGTGTAGGCTCGGTGGATTGGTCATGCTAAACTGCCCCATTGTGTCCAGATATGTGCTGGCTAGATGGATTAGCCATGAGAAATGCAGGGTTACAGGGATGGGCTAGAGGATGGGAGTGGGTGGGATGTTCTTCAGAGGGTCGGTGTGGACTTGTTGGGCTGAATGGCTTGCTTCCACACCATACGGATTCTATGAGCTATGATTTATATTTCAAAGTACTTCATTCAAAGTACTTTGATGACATTATAAAAGTTGTCATAAAATGCAAATCATTTCCTCATTATCTTTTCGAGTGGTACACTGTGTTTTACAATAACCACTTGATCAGTAAATTCTAATTACTTTTTTCTTCTGTTGACAGTATTTCAGTTTATGAGCTATTAACATTGTTTAGGTTTTAGCTTTAACATCATAGTATAAACAGTTTTTCAACTTTCATCAAATTGTAAAACTTACCGTGTGATAGATAATGAAAAGAAAAGATGCCATGATGTGGAGGAAAAAAGTAACATAAAACTGTTTCTCAATGTTAAATAATTTATAAAAGCTGATTGTTACAAAGCAGTACAGCCTGTCAGTGCTAAGTATGTTTGTATAACACTAAGGTCACATGATTTGCACATTGTGTGGATTTTAGAGAACACACAGCTGAAATCAGTCAACTGTACTGAGCTGCTACTAATTTTATCATGTGGGAATTAGTAGGATTTCAAATCCCATGAAGTTGTCACAAAGGACAATTTAATGTCATTAGACTGCCATTATCTTCTGCACTAGCAGCTGATCTCCCCTCAACACGCCAATAAGATGACACTTTTATTGCTTGGCTGAACAGTTGTAAATGACTTGGTTTTAAACTAATAGCAGTAATGCTCATGCAAATAGTATAATCCATTCCATTGTTCCTGTAGTGGGCAGTATTGGATTTAGAAGAAAGAAGAATCCAAAAGATTCCCAATTGCCTTTAGCTTTTTTCTGATGTAATTGAAAAAAAAATCAAACAGTTTGTGTGTGTGGGCGGGCGGATGGGTGGATGGATGGGGGTGGGGTATCAAAAATATTTAATTTGATGCAATTTACTTTAAGGAAGTTGTACAGAACATGGTTACGGGTCATTTGTAGGCTGCTATGAAGCCAACAAAAATGATTTGCAGTAGCAGCTAGCTAACTTTGACTAAGAGGTTATATTAATAAATAATAAAATATTATCTGGGCTCATGATGTGAGAGAGATAGTAGGAACTGCAGATGCTGGAGAATCCGAGACAACAAGGTGCAGGGCTGGATGAACACAGCAGGCCAAGCAGCATCACAGGAGCAGAGAGGCTGACGTTTCGGGCCTAGACCCTTCATCAGAAAAGGGGGAGGGGAAGGGGGTTCTGAAATAAATAGGGAGCGAGTGGGAGGCGGATAGAGGAGAGGATAGGTGGAGAGGAAACAAACAGGTCGAAGAGGCGGGGATGGAGCCAGTAAAGGTGAGTGTAGGTAGGGAGTTAGGAAGGGGATAGGTCAGTCCAGGGAGGACGGACAGGTCAAGGGGGCGGGATGAGGTTGGTCGGTAGGAGATGGAGGTGTGGCTTGAGGTGGGAGGAGGGGATAGGTGGAAGAACAGGTTAGGGAGGCAGGGACGAGCTGGACTGGTTTTGGGATGCGGTAGGGGGAGGGGAGATTTTGAAACTTGTGAAATCCACATTGATACCATTAGGCTGCAGGGTTCCCAAGCGGAATATGAGTTGCTGTTCCTGCAACCTTCGGGTGGCATCGTTGTGGCACTGCAGGAGGCCCAGGATGGACATGTCGTCTGAGGAATGGGAGGGGGAGTTGAAATGGTTCGCGACTGGGAGGTACAGTTGTTTATTGCGAACCGAGCGTAGGTGTTCTGCAAAGTGGTCCCCGAGCCTCCGCTTGGTTTCCCCGATGTAGAGGAAGCCACACCGGGTACAGCGGATGCAGTATACCACATTGGCAGATGTGCAGGTGAACATCTGCTTGATGTGGAAAGTCTTCTTGGGGCCTGGGATGGGGATGAGGGAGGAGGTATGGGGGCAGGTGTAGCACTTCCTGCGGTTGCAGGGAGAAGTGCCGGGTGTGGTGGAGCTGGAGGGGAGTGTGGAGCGGACAAGGGAGTCACGGAGAGAGTGGTCCCTCCGGAAAGCAGATAAGGGTGGGGAGGGAAAGATGTCTTTGGTGGTGGGGTCGGATTGCAGATGGCGGAAGTGTCGGAGGATGACGCGTTGGATCCGGAGGTTGGTGGGGTGGTACGTGAGGACGAGGGGGATTCTTTTTTGGTTCTTATTGCGTGGACGGGGTGTGAGGGATGAGGTGCGGGAGATGTGGGAGACACGGTTGAGGGCGTTCTCGACCACCAAGGGGGGGAAGTTACGGTCCTTGAAAAACGAGGACAACTGAGATGTACGGGAGTGGAATGCCTCATCCTGGGAGCGGATGCGGCGGAGGCGAAAGAATTGGGAATAGGGGATAGCATTTTTGCAGGAAGGTGGGTGGGAGGAGGAGTATTCTAGGTAGCTGTGGGAGTCGGTGGGCTTGAAATGAATATCGGTTTCTAGGTGGTTGCCCGATATGGAGACAGAGAGGTCCAGGAAGGGGAGAGAGGTGTTAGAGATGGTCCAGGTAAACTTAAGGTTGGGGTGGAAGGTGTTAGTGAAGTGGATGAACTGTTCGAGCTCCTCGTGGGAGCACGAGGCGGCGCCGATACGGTCATCAATGTAACGGAGGAAGAGGTGGGGTTTAGGGCAGGTGTAGGTATGGAAGAGGGATTGTTCCACGTAACCTACAAAGAGGCAGGCGTAGCTTGGGCCCATGCGGGTACCCATGGCTACCCCCTTTGTGCTCATGATGTGCTTCTTATGAACTGTTGGCACAAACTTTAACAATGGCACAGCATTACTGCTGGCAGAACAGTAAAAGTGATCATCTCCCACTTCTGCTTTCTTGCTTTTTGCCAGTTCCCATGCAATTCTATTAAAATTTAAACTCCCAGCAGCATGCACAGGAGTCACATGGAACCGTGTACCATGGGAAGGTTTCCAGTGATGAAATCTGCCATCTGTTGACAATGCAGTAGATAAGGGTGGGAAGATCCTCCTGGAAGAACAGGGAAACTCTGCATTACACTTACAACATTCCTGCCCAACTCCATTCCCAGCAACAAAGGACTTATTGAGAGCACAAAGTTGGTGTGTAATGTCTTCCAAACTTGAGTTTCACTTGTAAATATTTCATGTTACATTGGGTTCACTTTATCCATGTGTGTATCATTGTTATTTGTTGAGACTGGCTCAGTGAGCTCAATGTACTAGCACAATTTGATGGTTATGGGGGAGGTAGGGTCATTTCTTTATTGTGAAAGAAATGATCATGTGGATTTGAGTTCCCTTTTTACTGAGGAAGGGTCACTGGACCTGAAACATTAATTCTGTTTTCTCCTTCACAGATGCTGCCAGACCTGCTGAGCTTTTCCAGCAACTTTGTTTTTGTTCCGGATTTACAGCATCCACAGTTATTTTGGTTTTTATTTAGTCTAATGATGACCATGTGTCGATTGTCAGAGAAACCCATCTGTTTCGCTAATGTCCTTTAGAGAAGGAAACTGCCATCCTTACCTGGTCTGGCCTATATGTGTCTCCACAGCAATGTCCACTAGGTAATTAGGGAAGGGCAATAAATGCTGGCCTGGCCAGCAACGCACTCATCCTGTGAATGAATTTAAAAAAAACCTTGAGGCCTTTCGCACTTCACTCCACTATGTCCCCAAACCTCAGCCGTTTTCTTCCCTGGATCCTTCTTCTACCCCGCCTTGCTCTGAACCGACTCCATATCCCTCCTCTCTGCCAAAGACTCATCCTTCACAGTCCTCTGCCTCCATGCTGTTTGGCTTTCTCTTGCACCCCTCCCTTATGCCACACGGTTAAACAAGGAAAGCTACTGACGTTAGATATAATTACACCAAGCTGACTGTTGCATGAACAGATGTGAACTGGGTGCCACAAGATTCTTGTGCTTCAGGTAGACTCGATCAGGTAGAAGGTAGAATATCATTATTAAAGGTTTTACACTAATGAATACTGGAGGCATGAAATTGCAATAAAAATGGGAGCCCACCACATTCTAACATGAGGCTGAAAACACCACAAATACACCACTGTCTGAGTGATTGAATCTTTTAAGTTTCAATCCACTGTCACGAAATCAACATTTTGGCTCCAATGTAATTGGGTCACGCTGCAAGGCATGTTTCCCATACTTGCAGGCCCCACAAAATCCTGTTCCCATTACAGATCAATAACCGGGCAGCATGGTGGGTCAGTGGTTAGCACCACTGCCTCACAGAACCAGGGGCCTGGGTGCGATTTCACCCTCGGGCGACTGTCTGTGTGGAGTTTGCACATTCTCCCCGTGTCTGCGTGGGTTTCCTCCGGGTGCTCCGGTTTCCTCCCACAGTTCAAAGATTTGCAGGTTAGGTGGACTGGCCATGCTAAATTGCCCATAGTGTTCAGGGATGTGTAGGTTAGGTATGTTAGTCATGGTAAATGCAGGGTTACAGGGATAGAGTAGGGGGATGGGTCTGGATGGGATGGTCTTTGGAGGGTTGGTGTGGACTTGTTGGGCCAAATGGCCTGTTTCCACAGTGTGGGGATTCTATATAAAAAAAACCCTTCATCAGAATTCAAGGCATTTGTATGAGTAATTGACAAGTTTTGTCTTTTCTGTTAGTAAGTTCAGGTAGTGACATTGTGATAAAATCTCTGGCATAGTTATCCAGAGATCTAGGTTAATGTTCTGGCGACATGGGTTTGAAACCCACCATAGCAGATGGTGAAATATGTACATAACAAAAAATGTTGGAATTAAAAGCAAGTCGAATGATGACAATGTAATAAACCTGTCATCACCCTGTCTGGCCTGTTTGAGACTATAGGTCACACAATAACATTGTTGATTTTCAACTAGGGATGAGCAAAAAATGCTGGCATTGCCAATGATGCCCACATCCCCATATAAGAAAAAGGATATAGTGTGCCAATGTTGTATCCAAAAATTGAGAAGACAATCATAAACATATGGAATAAATTTGCCAGCATCAAGAAAGACATCAGGATGGTGAGAGTAATGATGATTGTCCTGTGCATTTACTTTCCATCCTTGATTTATTTTGCAGGCAGAAAGTGGAATATGAGACTAGGTGTGGCAGGAGACCAATACCAACGGCAATTTTTTTTAAAAACTAACTCAATGTTACAACTCAAAGATTGACATAATCAATATCCAAAGATCAATGTGATGTGTTTTCAAATTGTCATTAATAAGATGATAAAAGCAAAGTAAAAATGTTCACTGTGCTTTTAAAAAAAAACTGATGTGGCAATTGTTTTTCTTTTCCTTTTTCCACAGTCTTTTCTTGTAAAATTGCTCACTGATTTTTTTGAGAGATTGTTCTATGGATGCAGCATCTCATCCAAGTAACTATTTAACTATTTGATCACAATGACTTTGCACTTTATGCAGGTCTTTCTCACATATCAGTACCTGCATCTTTTTCCAGTAATAGGCCACTATGTCATAATCTGGAACTATTTTCTTTTACCCACAGGAGCAGCAAAAATGATTATAAAACCCAAATTGTGCTGCATTTTATTAAGTTAAAAATAGACGGTTAAAAAAGTGAGCCACGTGCTTGGTTAAATATTTGCATGGGAGTGACTTGATGACTCATAAATAGCAATGTCACAAGTCTTGTTTCAAAAATGAAGATATTAACCAAAGATTCTATGACTAATCATAATGTTTCTACATTTGTTGTTCCCAAATGATAACGATAACTTTAAGGAGAGAGTGAGGGAGTGCCAGTTCCAGATGACTAGCTCAGTCCTATGGGTGTAGTCTACATCTTAGATTCAGTACTGGTCTTGTTGTGGTTCACTAGAACTGTGACAACGAAAGAGAAAACATCAAGTTTCTCAGGAATAGTAGGAACTGCAGATGCTGGAGAATCCGAGACAACAAGGTGCAGGGCTGGATGAACACAGCAGGCCAAGCAGTGGTGACCCCGGAACCTAATCATCCGGTTCTGAGGAAGGGTCACCGGACCCGAAACATTAACTCTGATTTTTTCTTCACAGATGCTGCCAGACCTGCTGAGCTTCCAGCAACTTCTGTTTTTGTTCCAATCATCCATGCCATCAGCTGAAAGTATTGGAATGGTTAAAGGCAATATTAATGCTAATGAGAAAGGAACCTTGCTAAAGGCCAATTAGGGAGAAGAATTTAACTGGAAGTGTGTATTTCTCCTATTCAAAGGCCTGAGGCAGGGGTGTGCAAGTAGTCGAATAGGAGAAATACACACTTCCAGTCAAATTCTTCTCCCTAATTGGTCTTTAGAAAGGTTCCTCTTTCTCTCACAGCTCGTTAGATTATAATTTGTAGCTCCCAAAATTTTCCAGTTGGATTGCATTAACATGTGAAAATAATAAATAAGTTAAGAAAAATAAGGGCCATATTTTTAATCTTGGGGTTAAAAGGCCATTAGGTAGCAGCGAAAAACAGAGCAAACAGCTGTAGGGATGATAGTGGTGTAGAGGCGGTGAGGGCAGAGCCAGGTTGCAGTGGGTAACAGTGTGACAAGCAGGGGAGAAAAAAAACTGCAGGGTTGACAAGAACACAGCCAGGGACCTCAATGGCCAACAAACACAATAAGCTTCATACTGCTGTTCTGCTCTCCAATTATGCCGACTCATTCTTAATTTGCATAAGCTTTTATCTCTCCTTCACAATGAATTATCTTCTCTTATGCAAGCATTCAACCAACTCCCACTGGAATAATGCCATTGACAGGGACTCTCAGCACCACTGCCATCGCTGAGGAAGAACCCCTTGAACCCTCAGACAATGCACTCACACACCTTTCTCCTGTACCCTCTACCAGCTCAGAGACTTCACCTCAGTGGACTCTCTATTTAGATTAGCCTGCGTGACACAACTTTGTAAGGTCTCCTAATGCCATGTTCAGTCGAATGCTCCCTTGATGTCAAGGGCTGCCATTCTCACCTCACCTCTTAAATTCAACTCTTTTGTCCGTGTTTGGATCAAGTCTATAATGAGGTCAGGAGCTGAGTGGCTGTGGTGGAACACAATCTGAGCATCAGCAAGCAGGTCCTAAATGCGTGCTCCACTTCATAGCACTGTTGAAGACCCCTTCCATCATGTTGCTGAAGATCAAAAGTAGACTGATAAGGCAGTAATTGAGTTGAATTTGTCTGGACATAAGTGGCAGTTTTCCACATTGTTGAGTAGATGCCAGTGTTGTAACTATACTGGTACACCTTGGCTAGGGGCTTGATCTAGTGAGCTTTCTTGATAGCAGCAGGTATTGTTCTGCTAGTAATGATACCTGCCCGTGCGGTTTAATTAAATTGAAAAATTCCAGCACGTGTTTATAATCCTTGAGTATAGAAGTTTAATACTTCCATATAACCATCCCTTAAAGATGATTGAAGGCCTTGATAGTGTAGACAGAGAGGAATTATTTCCTCTGGGGAGATTTCAGAATGAGAGACATAACTTTAAAATTAGAGCTAGACTATTTAGAAGTGATGCCAGGAAACATTTGTATATTTAAAAGATATTGGAAATCTAGTTTTGCAAAAATAGTTTTTGTTCATGTTTTTGTACAAATTTATTTGAAGATACTGAATTTGAAATCCTCCATAAACTGGTGCAATTGGAAGTATTTCAAAAAGATAGAGATTATATATTTTTAAAATCCATACATTTAAATGTGGTGCTGATATGCAATCAGTAAAAATCAGTTTTTCAAAAAATAAACTTTTTCATCAAATAAATAACCATATTTTAGATAACTGAAGATGACATTAAAAACAAACATACTAAAGCCATTTGTAGGTTCTATTGGTAGTACAGCAAAAGAAATTAGTAATTGGAAGCTTTCTAAAGGCACTTATTAGTCTACTAGTGCTTAAAAACCTATTTTTTAGAGCCTTGTCAAGGACTGACAAAAGGGTACAATTAGCATAAGCTCATAGAGATGATTAATTCAGTCTGGGGGCAAAAGCAGTTTTGTGGTGAGTATAATTTTTTTTCAATTGGAGTGAAAATTTCCAGATGTTCAATTTGTGCCAAATGTACTTTGCTCTTAAAATTCCTCAATCTTTTGCACTGAGCTGTGATCAACTGTAAAGGAATTGTCCTAGAAATAGGCCAGTAGAAGTCTCAATCCATGTTATTTTATCCAGTAGCCTGTATCAGAGATGTGATTACTACTCTAGAATGCAATTTTGTGTAAAAATCCCACAAGCAGTGATAATGGCAGTGTCTGAATGAATCACATTAATCACTTGTCTTATTCTTTGTCCATCAAAACTTTCACTTTCTTTTTAAAGATGTGAACAGCTGCTTCCAAAACAAAAAGGTATGGACATTCTGGTCTCCACTGTTTCTGCTTCTTTAACATGAAAACTTAAATTTAATTTGTTCAACTAATCCGGCTTCACATAATCACTGACAATTATTGACATTTCCTGTCTCCTTAGCAGCTTGCAAGGAGCTAGGTCCACAGAATCATTATGATCAATTACAGCTGTTTATGATCAGTCAATTCTACACTGAAATGTTTTATTTTAGTTAGGAGATTTTTTTAAATGCAATGTTTAGAGAAAATCAAAATAGTTCAATTTAATTGATCTTATTAGTAATATTTGTCCTTTGTGAATGGGTTGATCTATTGGGGCATGATGCTTTATTATATTTAATAATGAATTAGTTTTTAATCAATTATTACCATGATGATACAACAAATTGATATCTTAGTCCTTTTATCTTTCTTAAACAATAAAATTGTGTTTTTCTCAACACATACAGATTAAGTCTGTCACTAATTGTACACATACTTGAATGGAATAATGGGTTCTATACACTGTGGTACTGATTCATATCGGCAGTAACAGATGAAATCAAATATGCTTTTGCTGATGCTAGTTACACTATAGGAAAGAATGCACCATAATCAAAAGCACAGAAATGAGTATAATTTAACACTTCCAGTGTAAAGAAAGAGGAAGGAAACTACTGCTGACAATGGTATAAGAAGACCTAAACACACTTTCTTTAAAAATGGAGAAAGATCAATTTACCGTGGATTGACTTTAACTGTTTTTTTTCAAATAGAATGTTATTATTTGGCATTTTCCTTTTGGGTGGCAGACTATAACCTATTCACAAGATGTTCAAACAGTATGTTCTGTAGTAAGTAACAGGAAAAATTGAAAAAGCAGACCAAAACATACACATGACTCATAGCATTTCCAAACCCATTTTTATAACACTTCTGTGCACAATCTATTTTTAAAACTCTGCTCAATGTTTACTAAAGAAGGTGGTGAAAATCCAAAAGAAGCAGCTTAGTCATAGGGTTTCGCAGTGCAGCAGTACTGCCCATACCTCTGGGCTAGATGGGCTACATTCAAGTCCCACCTGCCCAGCCATGTGTCATAACATTTTGATATTTATAATCAACCTTTAATCAAAAGATTAGTTGGGGAGATAGGATTCTCACAAATATAGTTGGTCTTCTGGGGAAGAGTATATTAGGATTAGATATTAAAGGGAGATCCTCATTGACAAGTATTAGTAGAAACTGTTAAAGCAAATCCTCTCAAAATGAGAGAAATCCTTGAACAAGAGAAGTTGTTGTAGTTCTGGTGTAATTGTATAAATTGTAATTGAAAAATGTCATCTGGCTTACAGCAAACACCACAGGTGGTGTACTGGTCCATGAGAATTTTTGTGCATACTTTACACTGATACTGAGATCATTGTTTCAGCACAAGGGACACAGGACCTGGTATTTGTTTGGTCCCAAGCAGAGGTTGTCTTTTTCCCTGGAAAATCTTTAAGTGTTAATAGTGGTATGTACTTACATTTATATGTATATATGTTGCAGTAGTGTACGTTTTTATGCCTATTTCATTTTGTATGTAAGAGTGTTTAGAGAGAATAATTTAGTTGAAATGAAAGTGATAGCCCTTGACATTAAGGCTGCATTTGACCAACAGTGGCATCAAGGTACTCCAGCAAAATTTGAATCAATGGGTTTCAGGGGGCAAACTCTCCGCTGGTTGGAGTCAGACCTGGCACAAGGGAAGGTGGTGGTCATTATTGGAGGTCAGTCATTTTGGCTCCAGGACATCTCTGTAGGAATTCCTCATGGTAGTGTCCTAGGCCGAAACATATTCGGCTGCTTCATCAATGACCTTCCCTCCATCATAAGGTCAGAAGTAGTGATGTTCACCAATGATTGCTCAGCAATCATCCCCATTCACAACTCCTCAGACACTGAAGCAGTCCATATTCAAATGCAACAAGATCTGGACAATATCTAGACTTGGGCTGACAAGTGGCAAGCAACATTCACACTGTACAAATGCCAGGCAGTGCATCTCCAGTAAAAGACAATCTAACAGCAAAGTGGTAGACTCTCAACTGCCTTCTGAAATAGCTGAGCGAGCCATTCAGTTCAGAGACAACTCGACTTGGGCAATAAATGCTGACTAGCCAGCGATGCCCACATCAGACAAGTGAATAATAACATCTAACCACCACCCCTTGACATTCAATGCTGTTACCATCACCGAATCCCCCACCTTTAACATCCTGGGAGTTACTATTGACTAGAAACTCAACTGGACTCATCACATAAACAGAGTTGCTGCAAGAACAGGTGAAAGGCAAAGAATATTGCAGTGAATAACTCACCTCCTGACTCCCTAAAGCCCGTTAACCATCTACAAGGCACAAGTCAGGAGTGTGACAGAATTCTCCCCATTTTTAAGGATTGGTGCAGCTCCAACAACACTCAAGCAGCTTAACCATCTAGGACATAGCAGCCTGCTTGATAAGTGCCACATTCACAAGCATCCACTCCCTCCACCACCACCACTCAGTAGCAGCAGTATGTACTATCTACAAGATGCACTGCAGAAATTCACCAAATATCCTTAGCCAACATCTTCCAAACCCATGACCACTTCCATCTAGAAGGACAAGGGCAGCAGATACATGGGAACATCACCTGCAAGTTCCCCTCTAAAGCCATTCACCATCCTCAACTGGAAATATATTGCCATTCTTTCACTGTTGGTGAGTCTAAATCCTGGAATTCCTCCCCTAAGGGCATTATGGGTCAACCTACAGCACAAGGACTGCAATGGTTCAAGAAGGAAGTTCATCACCACTTTCTCAAGGGTAACTAGGGTTGGGCAAAAAAATGCTGGCTGGTCAGTAATGCCCACATCTCATGAATGAAAAAAAAATGTCCTAGTGGAGTCACATCCACCAACAGAGGACAGATTCAGTTGCAGTGCCCATGATGTTCTGCCTATTAAAATGAGTAATTGGAAAATCACAGAAAAAAAATGTTAAATTTCAGATTCATGCAACAGCAAGTAAAACTTTCACCAACATGTATTTGTAAAGTTGCTTCCTTAGACCATTCACCCTTTTTTTTTCTTAAACAATTTAATACTGTTCCTTCTGTTATTTTAAACATCTTCCTTTTCTAGTTGTTTTCACTGTGGAGCTACACGCCTTCTGAAGACAATGCTTGAAGCTGTCATTCGGTGTATCAGAGTGTTCTAGTTTATCTTAAATGTCACTTCTTCGCAGCAAGGAAACCCCCAACAGTGGTTTCAAGAAAATATTTCTTGCTTCTAAGAATTGACTTTTTTGTGTGTCGATATGAAGATGATTGAGACTTTGATTTAGTTAAAAAATAAAGAAACATGGTCACTACATGCTAACTACTTTTTGTGACAGGCTCAACATGTAGAAGAGAAACTCAGTGGAAAGCTTGTAATGTAACTATGAACATAATGTAGATAAATGATCTGATGATACCACAGTATCTACAGTAATATCAGTCAGTCAACACTTTTAGGTAGTAATATATCTATTAGTGATTTCAGTGGTCTTACGCTTCTAGATTTTCCATGGATTGGCACCATGGCATGGTGAAGAGGTATGCTTTGACAGTCCCTTAAGCAATGCCAAAGGTGCATTCTGTTAGGAGCGAGGTCCTTGGGCCCAGAATCTGTGACTAAGCAGTCCTCTTCAGGATACCCACTTTCTCTTGGCGAGAGAACCACACCCTGTGGAACGATCATTTTCATGGTCAAAGGAAGATACTTTAAATTTTGCATCTTGGAATGTTAGAACATCGATGGGTAATCTCAACAGTGATCACCGAGAAAGAAAAGCTACAATTGAACTATCAAGACTCCAAATTGTCATCACTACCCTCAGTGATAGCCTGAAGAGGCAGCTGAAGGAGCAAGCAGTGGAGAGACATCTTCTACAACAAAGAAACCAATGACAGAGACTCTCGCAACTACAGTGTTGATTTTGCCATTTTGGAATACGATCTTAGATCCACTCCCCTGTTGTATAAATGAAACTCAATTCAGCTAGCTCAGCCAAAACTAATAAGGCACAGTCATCAGTGCTGAGGAATTTTATCTTCTAATCCTGATAAAGACCTCACTGTCATTTGTAAACAAGAAAAGATCATCCTTTGGGTGCACTTTTAATATCTGTGTTGTCTGTGATTCTTATGTAGAAACACTTGGAATAAAACGGGTGAAAAAAAGCTAATGCATCTGCTCACAGAGTAATCTATGTAGGCTTCCATCTAAATGATGTGAATTCTAGTTGATTAATATGGAGGCTCAATCTGCCTCTTTATTGGTTTTCTAATGCGGTCAATATCTTTTGGTTTTCAGTTATCAACCCTGAAGTGTCAAACCTGTGTAGACTTTTGTTCCCAATTGTTAAGCAAACCTTAACACATTAAGATTTTCTGCATTAAACTCACTGAAATCTACAAACCATAGTTCTGGATGCTACTTAAGCATTTTAAGTTCTGTTCCAACCATTTCATATTAATGATAAACTAATTGTTACAATTTTGAAGGGAGTTCGAAAATAAAAATTTCTAGGTGCCCGCACCCAAGTCTTTACGAAGGTTGTGAAAAAGGCACATGCAAATCCTTGACTTAAAAGACTGATACAAAGAGCATAAAAGCAAGAAAATCATTAAACCATTCTAAAATACTCATTAATCCCCACTTGCTGTGCTCTGCCAATTATAGGTGCCACACTTTTGGAATGAAGCCAAGACCTTTGGCAGGTTGCTGAGGAAATTTACCATAGTCATCCCTTTCAATGCTGGTTTAGCAATTTTTTTTAAAATCTCTCCTCTGAAGACATCTTGGAGAAGCACCAGACGAGGGAGATGTATGTGAAAGACAACTACTAAGGGGAGAAAGAAACAATGCTTTGGTGTTGGTTTCTCTGACTGCAGTTGAAGTACAAATAATCGTCAAAAAGATGGAATGGTATTGAAAGTGAAAAACTAAAGGAGGGTGGTGAATGGAGAGGTGTAGGTGCAGTCAGTGAGCACTCTCTTCAGAGAGTTGATCACTTATAGCCTTGTCCTGGCAGGAAACTCCATGCTTTGCAGCTTCTCTCTCCATCTCTCCCAGTTTGTCAGGTGGCAGGCGGGTAGCCAGGCTGGTCTCGTGATGGCGAGGGTGTGCAGCTTGTAGCAGACTGATGCACTCAGTGGTGTCATACAAGACCCCTCCCAAAGGCAAGGAAAAACTGTTTGAGGATGTCAGTTATCTGCTTTATTTGGTGACAGCATGGCTGCCATTGTATTCCTACTGGAAAGGTGTAAATAATTCCCTAACTAGAGCTATGTAAAGCAGGACTAACCTTTATCAACCAATAGATAACCTTTAACTTGGAAACACACAGAGGACCAGCAGAAAATGTAGACAGTGACTGCTGTCAACAAAGATGCAATGGCCATGGTCACACACTATTTGAAGAATTGAGGGAGCGTGAAATCCTTTCCTAATTATAAAAACTGCAGAGTTCTTATTGGAGTGCAGAAGGTATTGTGCATGGAGTCAATGATACCTTGCAGCATGGGGAGGTCTGTCAAGTGAGCTAAACCTCATGCTCATTTTTCCTACGCCTCGTTGATAATGGGAAGGAGATTGACTATTTCTCTTGGTGTTTAGAGCTTTAGTCACCTTGCTGATACCTCAGTGCATTGTGAATTTGGAAATGCTACTCATGTTGCAGGCTGTTAGGAACTAGCTACAAAGAGATTGACAGCGATAGCAAGACAACCGCATGCAGTTCTGCCCAGGTCCTGCTTTGTGGTGCAGCAGCCCTTTTGAAAGTGAAGGTCCTACATACATTGCTCACCGTCAAGGGTGAAATAGAAGAAGTGCTCCCTCAGATCCACTACTGATATGGGCTTCTGTTGAGTATTCGGATACTCTTCACTTTCAATTTGTCACGGTGTAGGGAGTCTTGGTGCTCTCTGTCATGGTCCGTTGAAGTAGCCCACCCAAGCCTCCAATGTTCGAAGGTGAATAATGATAAAGGACATAACAATAACAAGACCGAAATGCAACCAGACCAGTCTCTGCTGATTAATTAAATTTATACTGTCCTAGAACTAAGCAGAATTATCAGTAATTTGACTAACACCTACATATATAATCCAACTTTTTACAATCCTGCCTAATCCTTTTAAATACTTTTGGAAGGGGACTGCACTGTCATGCAAACTGAAGTTTTGACTGAAGATTAGGCATGATCATATTAAATACCAAAGTACATTCAAGGTGCTGCACAATTTACACCTACTTCTATTTCTTATGCTCCTGGAGTTGATAGATACATCTGCCACCCTCTTCAGAAGATGCTGTACTGTAGAAACATGCATTATGTAGCCCAACTTAACTCATATGGACTAATTAGTTACCTTTTTTGGTTTTGTAATGCAAAAAAAACCCTATATTTACAAATAAGAGGTGGTTCAGGGAAGAATGATAAAAGCAACTACCTCATAAGTGCAATAAAAATGGTCAATGCTGGAGACACACAACTGGTCAGTCAGAAAAATGTTAACGTCAGGTTACTTTTCATTGAAACAGGAAAACATATCATGAGTGTATTTTCTAAATTTGAGTATTTAGTGTGACTATACTTGCTGAATTCCTCAATCTTTCAGTATCACGATGATGCTTAATATTTTACATTTATGCCTACATAGAAACACTTGTTTTTGAAAATTTGCTGTTTTAGAGTGATGGGCAAATTACCATCGCAAATGGGTCACAGCTGGACTACAATAACTGCCATGGATCACATTGCAGGTCTTGGACAAGTAGAAAGACCTGCTAGTGTTACTGACTTGTTTAGTTTTAAATTATGCATAAAATGTTGCTGCAAGTTTTTGATTAAATTTGTACATAATGGATTTAGCACTCTTTGAAAACAGTATATTCCAATTCATTCAGAAATAATTGCGAATGAAGTCTACGTTTTTAGTAACGGAAGCTGATAGTTTAAAAAAAGTCAAGCTTCTGAAAAATAGAACTATAATTTATTTTAAATCCATTCCATCCTTAAATATAATTAAACTTCTGTAGAATATAGCCACAATTTATTGTAAGTCCATTCCAAATCTGAAAATATAATCGAATATTATTAAAAGAAATTTAAATAATTACCTCTTACTTAATGCATTGCAAACAATAAGTAAGCCAGGGTGATAGTTTTTCTTCAATTACATATAGAGCATAAATTCTGGGGTTTTGCTTAGATTTACTACAGGTGAGATTTAGCAATGTCTATGGAAGAAATGCTCATTTTGAGATTTGCAAAACGTGCTGGCAAATGCAAGTAGAAGTGAAGACTTCAGGTCAATGATTTTTTGATGATTTAACAAAAGGTCATCAACCTGAACCATTAACTCTGTTTCTCTTTCCAGATGTTGCCCACGCTGTGGAGTATTGCCAGCATTTTCGGATTTTATTTCAGCCTTGAAAGAACTAGACTATTTTCCATTTGCATTCCAAGTAAAGCTGCAAGCACATTGATCAACTTGCAACATTTTCGGCTAAGTGCCAATCAATCTATTCTGGAGGACAAGTCCAACCCAACCAAATATTCCATATCATAGTCATCAGCAAAGTGACAGAAGTCATTGTCAGTAGTGTTGTCAAGCAGCACCTACCTACCTACCTACCTACTCAGCAATAACCAGTTCCCAGTTACACAGCTCAAGTTCTGCCAGGACCACTTGTCTTTGTTGTTTATTATAGCCTTGGATTAGACAAGAACACAAGGTTGAAGTGAGGTGAGAGTGACTGCTCTTGACAGCAAGGGACGCTTGCAAAATTGAACTTAGATTGAGATCGTGGAGGGGAGTTTTCCAGTGGCTGGTGTCATAAAAAGAGGCAGAAGAAGATATGGTCGAAGTTCCTCAGGATAATGTCCTATGCCTAACCATTGTCAGCTACTTCATTATTGACTTTCCCTCCATCATAAGGCCAGGAGTGGGGCTGTTTACTGATGATTGCTGTATTCTTTCCCCATTGACGATGTAAACTATCTAGACAATGTGTGACAACACTCACTAAGTCTCCTACCTTTTCTGAAACCCACATTCCCCACAAGGCAGCAGGAAAGGACAGATGTATGGGAACATCATCCACAATGTTTCTTAACTGTCTCAGGCTCACAATCCTTTTCTTACCAAGTAGTGTTGTCAAAATACATCTCTGTATAAAGTGCAATTAAAGGTAGACTATTAATATTGTCAGCAATACCCACATTTAAAAAAATAGCAATTTTAATTTTATGTTCTTTGAATAATTTGAGTGTGTTTCTCTGTATACCTTGATGACAGAAATGGCTTAATTGATAATTACACATCAGTGTAGCTTGCCTACAAAACCACACTAATATTTATCATCCAATCAAGCCTAGCTAACTCTGCTTTCTGCTGCCCTCCACTTTATCTTCATGCAAGCCTAAAATCAAAAACTTCAGAGTACTTCTTGTTTCATGTAGACAATCAAGCTGAGGATGCGGATTTCGAAGATGGGAGGTGGAGGCAGATACAGATATTCTTGCAGTTTTACCACTGGTTCCAACCTACATTGTATCCACAATTCCTCTAAGTTGGTAGCACAAAGATTGAAACTGTTTCCAGTCAGAACCTTGAGAGTTGAAACTTGGAGCCTTTGCATGAGGCTGTGCATTCTTCTCTTCTTTAGAAACTCCACCCTCAACCAAACCCCCAGATCCTTGTTTACACACTCCACAGTCAAGGTGATTGTTTCTGGGTCTCCATTCTGAAACCAGTAGATTTCTCTTCAATTCCCACATCCTTGTGCTGTCACTCATTCAGCGCCAATTTCCTCAAAATGATATAATTTGCCCAAAATGTGTTTCGCTGGACCAGTGAGTGCGACTAAGAGGGAAGTGAACTATATGGATGTTCTCTACTTAAATTTCAGCTGACTGGACCTCTGCACTTTCACATAAAGCTTGAACAAATGTATGAGATAAAAATATTCAAATTATTGAATCCATTGCTTGAATTGCTTGAATTTGCTTTTACTCAAACACAACTGCTCAAAATGGAATCATTACATATTCAAGCACTCCAATTTTACAATTCCCCATTTCCACAGGCTCTTCCCATTTATGTGTTAGCCCATGAATATCCATCTGTGGCCATTCATCCATGTATAGTTTGGACAATTGTGCTGTAGGAGGTAGTATCAATGTTTTTACTTGCATCTATATATCATATTCAATTTGTTTTGTTGAAATAAAATAGAAAAAGTGTGAGAGAACATTGGAAGTTTTTTTTAAAAAGAGATGCAACATACAAGGGAAGATAACTTGAAAAAAAAACTTAGCTAATTTTTGGATTGTTTGAGAGTCAGTCATTCTCAAACATACACCATGTAGTGCATACTCGACTTCATTCCACAGCTACTTGCATTGCAGGGATATTGCTGGTGTCAGCCAAGTTGCATTATCAATAATTGCTATATCTCATCAGAACACTCTTTCTACAGTTCATAGGTCTTTCATAAAATCAAAACTTTGTTCAGGAATTAGAACAACTACCTGTAAATTCAAGTGGCCTTTAAGTAACAACACTCTGCCTTCATCTACAGATTTCCCCCCGCTAATCATTTTCCAGGTATCCATAGATGTCTCTTTCTTATTATTGCCATTATTCATATAAATTGACTCGTGAACTTTCAGAAGGCCATCTCTCTTAGCAAAGGGTATACGTTATCCCTGGGTTTGCAACATATTGTAGCAGTATACCACAATATACAAATAACAAGACATGTATATTACCATTAACCATATATCAATTTTAACAGTCCTCTTTGTTTTCATTTTCTTGTTTTGTAAACTGTGTAGAATTTGTAAGGAAACACAATCTTTAAGGCATATTTAACAAGGTATTGGTACCACAAAATAGGAGACTAAGGGGAGACTTAAATACACCTCTTTTAATTACTAAAGAAAGTTCAAAACAGAAAATCACTATCCAAATCCAATTGTTATTGATTTCACCGGGTCTTTAGATCAGACAATTGCAGACATGGAACGAACAATTTATTTATTTGTAGCAGGTTTCATCCAAGAACATCATCATTCATGATGTAGAATGAGGTCTAGAAATCAAAAGAACCCTGGAATCAATAGCACAAGTAGGTTGTATTGACCATTTCTGAAGAAGGGTCCTGATGCAAAATGTCAACTTTCCTACTCCTCTAATGCTGCCTGGTCTGATGTGTTCCTCCATCTCCAGTTCTTACTATCTCTGTATTGACCATCAAGCCTGCTATTTCATTGAATAACATCACAGCTGAATATCTACTTCCCCACCCTATCTCTGTATAGCTCAATGCTCTTAGTGTTAAAAAGAGTCTGTCGATCTCAGGCTTTAAAGGTAAAGGTACTCATTGACTGGACAGCAACAACCCTTTGGTACAGAGAATTTCCAACATTCACAACCCTGAGTGAAGGGATTTATCCTCATCCTGATAATAAGTGGCCAAGCCTTATTCTGAGACTATGGCAGGTGTATAACCAATCTTGTCAATTGTTCTAAGAATTTTATACATTTAATTTAGGCAAGAGTCACAGTCATAATGACACAGGAGACCATTCTACCCATACCATCTCTGTTGAACAATCTATTCCTCTGCTCCAGCCCAATGGTGTTGCAAGTTATTTCCTCGAAAGGCCCATCCAATTTCCTTCTGAAATCAATTTCTGCTACTCCCAACCTTGCTGGCAATGAGTTCTGGGCCATTACCACCTCTGCACCTTTTGTCCAAAACCTTAAATCTGTGATGCCCTGGCCCATGTGCCATCACATTTAATGGGAGCTGCTCTTTTCTCTATCTACCTGAACTTGTCAAAATCTTGTGAAATTCTATCATAATTCCCTTCAATCTAATTTGCACATAGGAGAACAGACCTAGATTCTACAACCTAACCTTGTTCGTCAAAAATTCCTTATCTCTAGAACCATTCTGGTAAAGTGTAGGTCCACAAGTGAACTCAATGCACAAGCTGTGGCCTTATCAGAGCTTCAAAAGCTTCAACAGAAATTTACTGCTTTTGTACTCAATACTTCTATTCTGAGTCCAAAATCCCACATACTTTTCTAAGTACTCTTACAGTATGTCTTGCAATTTTCAAAGATCCACAAACACAAATTCTCACAACTCTCTGCCTTTGCACTTTTTGTTATTGCTGCTCTCTCTTACCGTGCCTCACTGGGGTGGCATGCAGGAAATCAAGCCCTACTATTCCTGGAGTCATCACAAAAATGATTCAAAGATTTAAAGAGTTTAAAAAGTCATAAAATTCCCAAATTTACCTGTCTTCCAGACCTAGGTTGACAGAAAGCTCGGACAACGTTTCTGTACCTAACAAAAACTACCATTTATTATAAGTTAATTGACTATCTACATAAAGTTATGAACCATCATCATATAACTACTAATTAAAACTCTGATCCAGTTATAAACTCTCCTTTACACACAAGTGGACATGGACAAGGGAAGAAAAAAAAACACGTGGGCATCATGGACAGAGGGAAAACCAGGAAAGCAGTTCAGTGGCTGTTATTCACCGGATCTATTCAGATGGCTCCTGTGTGGATCGGAATGCTACTTCTCACTCTTCCTTTTTCTGGATACTTCCACTAGTTTGCAACAGATACAGGGTGGCTGGTTCCCTGAAAAAAGATCTCTGATATATTGATTAAAAGTCACAACTTGCAGCAATTACTGAATGAAAGACACTAGTTTTTGTTAGGCTTAAAGTGACTTTTATTGCAGAGAACAGTGTGTGTTCCTGGAGGTCTGAATAGCTTCTTTGTACCTTATTCACAACCCCAAGCCGTTCAGCTGCCTGTCATTGGTAACTGGTCACTAGACCACCAGACTAGTACTTGTTCCATCCAAAAGTTCTATTTGTACACAATCCTTCGGGTCCAGTTCCTCTGCAACCATGGCTGTAGCTTACAGCTGTGCAAAAATGTTCACAATGAATATCAGGTTATTTGCTTTAAACCCATGCAACAATCCTTGCAATTCCTGGTTTTAAAACAGTTCTTTTCTCATTTCAGTTCACAATTTAAAAATACAAAATAAAAACAAACATTCTTCATGCCATCCATTCTACCAAAACACATCACAAACACTCCACATCAAATCCCATTTACCACTTCTCTGCCTATTCTGTAACCTTAAACAATATTTTTTTCATCTAAACTAAGTGGCCCTCTTATTCCATGAAACATTATTCAGTTAACCAGCATTTTATGATATTTTGTCAATGTTTTATACATACAGACAAAATAAACCATCTATTCATTGACTTTTGGTTATTTCATTAAAAAAGCAAATCAAATATAATGAACTTTTAACAATCTTAATTAATTCAAAACTCAAGTGCCTGTTGAATCTTAACCCTACTTATTTTTTTCCACTACTGATATTAAACTGACTAGTCTGTAGTTACTAGGATTGTCCTCACTTTTTTTGAACAGGGTTATTACATTTACCATCTTCCAAACCTTTGGCAACCCTCCATATGTAGGGAAATTTAGAGACTTCTGACAAGCCTTCTGCTACCTACGTCCCTACCTCCCCTAACAATGTGGGAGCCATGCACTACGACTAGGTGACCAATTCATGCTAGTACGTCAGGATTTTCAGTACATCCAGCCTACTGATTTTCACTCCACCCATTATCTCCACTTCTGCCAATATTTTCTCAACATTCTCTTCTTTACTGTTGGATATTCCAAAAGTATGCCACACTTTAACCTTAATTGGTCTACCTGTTCCTTCATTCTCATTCTTCTTAATTGGAGGGAATGAATGTAAGCACATTTTACCTGATTTCTCCTCATTGGTAATACTAATTCTAGAAATCAACCCAGCAAACTTTTAAAACAAACAGAATACTGAAGCAACTTAGCAAGTCTGACAGAATCTGTGGAAAGAGAAACAGAGTTAATGTTGAGTCCAAAAATAACTTCTTCAGAAGTGCTAGTAAATTTCTGTTGTAACCCCTCCAAGAAAAGTGCATTTTTCTACAGAAGCAGCATGTTGGGATGCTGGATACTGGAAATAAAAGCAGATAATGCTGGAAATATTCTGGTGTGGCAGCAGTTGTGGAGTGAGAAACAGTACTAATAATTCAGATCTATGACCTTGGGCAGAATTTCACAATTTGGAGGACTGATGGCTTCTCTCCCAATGGCCTGACAGCATGTTATCACTTACTTGGATCGTGCAGATCACTTACCTCAATAAAAAGGTCCAGATGGTGGGAATCTAACCCCCAAATTCTGTCAGCCAGATGCCATGGACTCTACAATCCCTGTTGTGCCACCAGGAGCATTGGTAGTTGTTGGTACTACATGGGGGCCCACAGGAGCAATTGTCAGTGGAACCATAGAGGTGATTGTGGGCAGCATTGACATCATGTGTGTGTCAGTTATTGGGAGTGTCAGAAGGGCAAAGGTGGGGGAGGGGGGCAGCTGTTTAAAAAGTTTCCTGACTAAGCACTGAGCACTCTGGTAGTCTGAAGCAGCTGCCTGCCATTTGAGACAGCTAGCAGTAGAGAGAAGGCTGTTAAGTAACCACATAACTGGCCCTCTAATGGGAGGATTGCCATACACCCTGCTTACATGGAACTCAATTGGGGGAGGGGGGAATATGTCATGGAGGGAGGTGAGCAGCATCTCTAACCCATACCCACCTAAATGACTCCCCTTGAGGTGAGCAGAGTGGGGTGGTGTGAGAACATTAAATTCTGCCCTTTTGTCAAGGCTACATGAAAGGACACCTAACATCACATTGAGAGAGAGGGAGATTTGAGACCCAATATCTTTACAGCAAGGAGATTCAGAATACCCTACCAACTCAGTGCAGATTCAGTTGGGAGAAAAGTAAACACAGAGATAGCACACAGACTGTTAAGTGGGATGGGAGGCAGTTGAAACCAAGACCTGGGCAGAATCCTGGAGAAGCCCGAATTATGTGGGTATGGTCAAATCTGATAGAAGAGAAGCATGAGAAGTCCATCGAGACCTATCCCAATATTTGGAGCAACTCACTGCATCTTTATTTGCTGGGTTGCCAGGCAAGCTCCTCGCTATGTAGCAGGAAGTTGCCATTGAAAGGGATTATACTTGTTAAGTGCCTAATCAACACAACTCACTTCATGAATATTCAACATCCTATGTTAACAAACACATGGACAACCAGATAATGGAAATTCTCTAAGGAATTCAGAACTGTACCAGGTCCTCTAACGTTGGGCACCAATTTCAGGGCACACAACATGAGCATCAGTCACACACAACGGCCATAGACATTGACATCAATGCTTATAGATATGCATCCAGTTCATGAACTGAACCAGGCTACATCTCTGATCTATTTTCTTGTTGTCATAGCTCTCACTCACTCTGAAGCTACCTGGATGTCCACAGGATCTCATGGTATGCAAATTTGTACTGTGGATTTACATGATTTGCCAAGCAATCCAATCAGGCCTTGCTTTGAAAAACTTTTCAAAATACTAGACATAACTGGCACTTAGCCAGAAGAAAAACAGCAAGATTCAGCCCTAGAAAGTAGATATTGAATCTATGTCTAGATTTCAAAGTGGCATAAAGTTCCATTCAGTCCATTGAACTGGCTCTTCATAGTTCATTCCATATCCTGGGTCTATCCGCAAAACACTTCCAACTTTATATCCACCTTGGGTCCATCCAATTTTCTTTTGAAGTCATTAAATGTGTCCACTTCCATCACCCTTATGAACAATGAGTTCCACATTGTCATCACTCTAGCTAGGAGCTGAGATAGACAGAAGTAGTATAAACACAGGCTCTGAAGGCAGTTACTTAAAGGTGACAAATTGTTGGAATAATGTTCCAGGCAAAGCAAGACCATTGAAAATTTAATTCAGCAGCTGGACAGATCAGAGTAAGCAGTAGGACAAATAGCTTCTCTCATCTTTGACGGCTCCAAGTGTAAAATCCACAGTACAAAATTGCATCTCATTTAATATCCATTACCCATTACAGTTAATACTTCCAATTTTCCACACTTCCAGATTTGGCAGTACGTAATGAAAAACATCTCAAAACAGGAGTCTAAATATATGAAACCTATGTACTAGTGTCCACCTATCAATGAAACAATGTACATTTCTGTCCATGAAGTCATGTCTGGTTACAGGATTTTCTGACAAGAAAGAGGGATGGAAGAAAAAGATAGGAAATAGGGTAATGATGTTGGTTGAGAAACAAATCAGCAGCTTTGCGGCATAATATACTAGCCAGATCAAATGAATTGAAGGAAAAAACTGCAATCACATTGCTAGAAGTGTATGATGGACTCAAACAGAAAACAGACCGAATATATAAAAACAGTTGTACAGTAATGGTGATTTTAACTGGCCCAACATTAACAGTTGGAATCAATGCAAAAGTTAGTAATTATAATGCTTAAAATGCATTGAGAACATTTTTCATTTAATTTGCTACATCCTGGAAAATGTGGCTATCTGGGCTGTTTTATGGAATGAAACTGGACCACTGGAAGGTTTATCAGTGGAAGAGTACTTTGGGGGGAGTGATCATAATTCTGTTAGATTTGGTGCATTTATGGAAAAGGACAAATATAAAAAGTCTCACTAGAACGATGGGATTTAGTAAATGTGGACACTTGAAGGTAAGTCAGAGACAGTGCAGTGAGAGGTATTCAAGGAGGTAGAGTGTTCAGAATAAATATTATCACAGCAAAAAGATGCTGAACTTAAATCTAGAGAAACAGAGTATGTCAAGAAACATACAGGGTACGACAAAAAGGAAGCTTATGTCAAATGCTAAGAACTGTTTCAAAAAACCTGTAGAACTGTACAAAATGCAAATTATATTAAAAAGATAACAAGGAATGTAAAAAGAGGCAGCATGAAAAATCTGGAGAAGTTTAAAATCAAGGAAAATGCAAAGGTATATTAAAAGAAACATATAAAAAGCATGAGAAGAACAAAGGAGATAGAACCGGAGGAGTAACCCAAATTAGAGAAGGGAGTTAAGCAAGTAGCAGGAAGTAGAAAAACTGCAAGGCAAACTAGAAGACAGGAGAAATAAAGCTGAGCATTGAACATGCTTCAAATTGAGAATGATAGCAAAAAGACAGAGTTAAGCACCCCACCTGAATGCACACAGCATTGGCAGCTAGATGTTCTAAAGGCACAAATAGATGTGAATGGTTATATAATTGCCATTTCAGAAACTTGGCTGCATGGTAACCAGGACTGGGAACTGAATAATCAAAAGATATTCGACATTTAGGAAGGACAGACAAGAAAGAAAGAGGGAGTGAAATTCTGGTGATAATGTACTGATCTTATCTTATTTTAAGGGACAATCTCACATCAGAAGAAGTGTGTGGAATCTGTTTACATGGAAACAAGACAGTGCAAGGGGCAGCAGACATTGGTTGGAGACAACAAGGTGCAGGGCTGGATGAACACAGCAGGCCAAGCAGCATCATAGGAGCAGAGAGGCTGACGTTTCGGGCCTAGACCCTTCATCAGAAAAGGGGGAGGGGAAGGGGGTTTTGAAATAAATAGGGAGAGAGTGGGAGGCGGATAGAAGAGGGATAGAGGAGAGGATAGGTGGAGAGGAAACAAACAGGTCGAAGAGGCGGGGATGGGGCCAGGAAAGGTGAGTGCAGGTAGGGAGTTAGGAAGGGGATAGGTCAGTCCAGGGAGGACGGACAGGTCAAGGGGGCGGGATGAGGTTGGTCGGTAGGAGATGGAGGTGCGGCTTGAGGTGGGAGGAGGGGATAGGTGGGAGGAAGAACAGGTTAGGGAGGCAGGGACGAGTTGGACTGGTTTTGGGATGCGGTGGGGGGAGGGGAGATTTTGAAACTTGTGAAATGGTTGGAGTTGTTTATAGGCCACTAAATAATAACGGCAGCGTGGGTTATTATATAAACCAAGAGTCGAAATACATTCATAGCATGTGCGGCACAGTAGTCATAGGTGACATCAATGTGAATATACATTGGATAAACCAATTGAACACTAAAGCTGTTAAGGATAAGTTTCTACACCATGTCTTCTACAGCAGCATAATAAGAAGGGTTATTTTGTATCAAGAACAAAAGCAGAAGTTGCTGGCAAAGCTCAGCAGGTCTGGTAGCATCTGTGAAGGAAAAAACAGAGTTAACGTTTCAAGTCCGACGGCCCTTCCTCAGAAATGATGGTAGCTGGGAAAACGTCGGTTTATATGCAGAAAATAGAGAGGGGGATGGCATAGGGAGTAAACGATAGGATACAGCCCAAAGAGAGAGAAGAGCAGTTGGATAGACAAAGGAGTTGATAACAATCTGGCTAGGAGGGTGAATAGTTGTTAATGGGGACTATTAATGACAAACAATAGGTAGTGTGTAATGGCAGGCTGTGTGATAACAAAGCCAGGTGTGTGGGGTTGAGGCTAGGACATTGGGAGAGTTTAGGCCCTAAAATTATTGAACTTGATATTGAGTCTGGAGGGCTGCAGGGTCCCCAAGCAGAAAATCAGGTGGTGTTCTTCCAGTTTGCGAGGATCTTTGCTGGAACATTGCAACAAACCAGAGACGCAGATGTTGGCCAGGGAGCAGGGGGGTGTGTTAAAGTGGCAGACAACAGGTAGCTCAGGGTCTTTTTTGCAAGCAGAATGTAGATGTTCTGCAAGTGGTCACCCAATCTGTGCTTTGTTACCCCAATGTAGAGGAGACCACATTGTAAGCAGCGAATACAGTAGACTAGATTCTGGGATGTGCAGGTGAACTATTGCTTCACCAGCATATAAACCAATTTTCTCTTCACAAATGCTACCAGACCTGCTGAGCTTTTCCAGCAACTTCTGCTTTTGTTCTTGATTTACAGAATTTTTGTTTTGGTTTTTATTTTGTATCTAATATCGTCTAAGGAAAAACAATAATCTTGTAAAAGAACCTTTAGAGATATGATCATAATATGATAGCATTTTATATTTGAAAGTGATGCAGGTTAATCTAGAACAAAAACAGTAAATTTGAATACGGGAAATTACGAAAGCATATGGCACAAATTGACTGAGGGCCGGATTGGGAGATATATTAAGATGCATGACCATCGTATGTCATTGGACAGTCTTTAAAAGAACTATTATTATGTGGTTTACAGCAACTATTCATTCCAACAAGGTGTAAAAACTCAACAAGACAAGTCAACCGTGTGACAAAGGAAGTTACGAACGGTACAAGATTTAGAAAGACCTAAGTAGGCGGAAACAGGAATGTGTCTGAAGATTGGCAAGTTTTTACAATAAAGGAGGACAAAAAAAACTGATGAGGAAGAACACAATATGAATGCAATTTAGGAAAACCAAAAAGTGGATTGTGAAAGCTTCTGCAGGTACATAAAATGGAAACAATCGGCTCAGATAAAGGGAGGCTCATTAAAAGCAGAGCCGGGATAATTTATAATGGGGAGCTGAAGGAAATTAGTATTTGTGATCAAGGTTGTACTAGAGAAATTAATATGGTTGAAGGTTGATTGAGCCTCAGGACTTGATAATCAACATCCCAGAGTGTTGAAGGAAGTGGCCACAGAGATAGTATATGCATTGGTAATCATCATTCAAAACTCCAGAGATTCTGGAATGATTCTCACACATTGGGAGCTTGCAAATATCACCTCACTACTCAAGCAGCAAGGGGGAAAAAAACCCATAGGGAACTACAGTCCCATCAACCTTATATCAGTAGTAGAGGAAAAGATAAAAATCTAAAAATCTATCAAAGGAGATTATATATAGGCACTTGGATAAAAATTACCTGATTGGCATAGTCAGCATGGATTTTTGAATGGAAAATCATGTTTGACAAATTTGTTTTGAAGAGTTCATCAACAAAACTGATAATGGGGAGTAGAAAGGTTTGGATTTTCACAGTGCTTTTGATAGGCAAAGTTTCATTAGATTACAGATTGGCTACCAGACAGAAATCAGAAGAAATGAAATGTGTCATTCTCACATTGGCAGGCTGGCTAGTGGGATACTGCAAAGATCAGTACTTGGGCCACAGCAGCTCACAATCTGTAACAATCATTTGGAGGCAAGGATCAAACACAATATTACCGATTTGCAAAGCATTAGCAGGAATGCTGTCAGGAAGGCGCAAAACATTTTCAGGAGGATGTTGATAAGCTTAGTGAGTGGATGAAAATATGGTAGATGGAATATAATGTGGAAAAATGGCGTGTTACCCACTTTAGTAGGAAGAATAGACATGTAAAGTATTTCTTAAATGGTGAAACATTTGAAATAAATACAAAGGGTCTTGGGAGTCCTTGTTAATAATTCATTGAAAGCTAACATGCTGATGCGGTGAACTATCAGAAAGACTAATGGAATACTTCATCACAACAGGATTTTAAAACAGAAGTGGTGAAGTCTTGCTTCAATTGTGTAGGAGTTTGATTAGATCACACCTGGAATACTGTGTGCAAGTTTGGTCTCCTTATCTCAGAAAAGATATTAATTACCATAGACTGCACAACAAAGGTTCACCAGATTTTTCCCCTGGATGGCAGGACTGTCCCATGGAAAGACTAGACAATCTGAGTGTGTTTTCTAGAGTTTAAGAAAATAAAAGGTAACCTCACTCAAATCTACAAAATACTTAAGAGATGGACAGAGTAGATGCAAGTAAGATGTTTCCCTGGTTAGGAAGACGGCACAATTTAAAAATAATAGAAATGTCATGAAGGACAGAGATAAGGTGAACTGTTTTTACTCAGGTGGTGGATCTTTGAAATTCTTTACACCACAAGGCTAAGGAAGCTTAGTTTTTGTGTATATTTAAAGTAGAGGTATATAAATTATCAATGGTGTAAAGAGTTATGGGGACAGTGTGGTTAAAAGGCATTGAAGTGTACAATCAACCAGGATCATATTAAACGGCACAGCAGGCTCAACAGGCTACATGTCTACTCCTATGTTCCTAAACAGTAAGGTTTGTCAAAGACTGGAAAGAGAACTTGTGTGTAACATAGAAGTTGTGAACATGATTCTTAATCAAAATTTGAATCAGTCTACATTAAACGTGTTGATACATTGTCAGAGGAGGACAGTGTGAAATATTAGGTGGAATAATTATAGTGAGAGTGAGTGTAAGAGATTTTAGCATCTTTGACAATACATAAATCACTAGACCTGTATGAAATGCACCTCACATTGCTGAAAGCATGGGCAGAAATAAATGATAAATTTCTTTATAGTGGTTTCACTGGGGCTCAGTACTAACCCAATTGCTTTTCATGGTATGTATCAATAAGTTGAAGTTAAATGTACCAGACAGTCGTATAGCATGCAGATGATACAAAAATTGATTATGGTTGATAATGAAGAAAGTTGCAGACTGCAGAGAGATCAAAGTGCAGGTCAGGTGAACAAGGAAGCAGCAAATGGAAGTCTGTCCAAGGAAATGTCAGGTAATGCACTTGGGGAGGGCAAACAAGGTGAGGGAATATAAAAATCACTATTTGAACAAAGTGCAGTTTCAAATGTTAATTAGCAAATCACAGGAAAATTTGTCCAAGAGGCAGCAAAGTGGAGGGGAGAAATAAAAGTCATTACACAGCACAAAACATATAGCTAATCTGAAGAATTTGTGGCATAGAGATATTCACTTGCCAGAAGCAAAGAGGTGGAGAAACAAAATGGTACAGGGGTAGAATCACAGATTTGATTTTAACCTATTTGACCCAAAGAGAACACGACAGCCACGCAGTTAAATTTGTCTGGGAAAATGTATTGTTCCTATCGTCTGCAATTGAGGGAATCATCTATTACTGCTACCGTACTCAGTAAAACTGGTACATAATAAAACAAGGAGTCTTAAAGCAGGCATTAAATTTATCTTTCTGGAACACTCCTGTAACTCCATAAAAAAAAAGTCTGGGTTATTTTCCAGGTTCTCCTCACTATACACAAAAATTCTGAAACTCCCCACCTGGAACTTACTGGAGTGTTAGCTGATCTGCAGCTGCTGTCGGTTGATCAATTATTTCTTTGAAATCTATTTGACACTCAAGGATTAAAATAGCTTGGCCCTCAAAAATTAATGTCAGTGAATGAAGTCTGATTTTTAACCCTGTTTCTCTAAGTCAGTTCCCAGTTACAATGTTCCAATCACCTTTTATGCAATTATCGTTACCCATGTTAAGTTTATATGCCATTCCTTCTGCTGTAACAGAAAGTATTTGGGAGATAGGGAGAGAGAAAAAATTTTTTTTTGGTTTTTAGTTGAAGAAGGAATATGGATAAAGTTGGAAAGAATTTTCAAAATACAAGTTAGATAGATGTAGTTGAAGGCAATTGGAAACCTCTAAATTAAGAAAGATGATAACATTTGCTTCCAGACATGTAATTTTATATCCCTTTTTGCAATTAAAAGCACTTTCAAAGGAAATGTAACACTCGGCCATAAACATTTTCATTTAGTACCAGGGTCCTCCTTTAAACAAGTCTGGTTAGGACAATGGTTCTAATCAGGTCTTTCTTAGATGATTTTTATTTGGAGTTCAATGCTGAAATGAAATGTTGATTACTTCAATGATGAAAAAAATTAAACTTAGGGCTCAAAGAATCCAATATTATGTTGCTAAATAGTTTGTTGCAACATTTGACCAAAATACTCAAAGTTAGCAGCAAAAATCTACGAAGCAAACAAAATCTTGAAAACTATTGTGATTAAATAGAAAGTGGGTTCCAAAAGGAAGTTTCTGTTTGTAAATGAGAGCACTTGTGTTCCATACACCATTTCTTCATTAAAGCTCAGATATTAAAAATAATTAAAACGAGTTTCCTGCAGCCAGAGATTCTAGCTATTTCTGCTCTATGCTTGAGATTTGACTTCATTTTCTGCTTGATTTCTTCTGGTTTTGTTTTAAGAGAAAGTCCAAATAGCTCCAGGCATACAATAGCTTTCAGAGATTGACTTGTGTATCATTTCAGAACCTGGCTGATTTTCAGCTGTTACAGGCAATAATCAAAAGAGTCAACAGAGTGGCTCCAGTAAATCTGGTTTTGGTTTCCAAATACGAGGCCTTAAGATGAGCAAGTAAGCCTCCAGTGTACAGGAGATAAACATACTGGTGTTGTAATTCCACCAAAAAGAAAGATATTCATAAATTGTATAATGTATATTTTAAAATATTAAAAAAAGGTACCAAATGGGTTCTGTCTAAACAATTTAAAACTTTCGTGATTATAAACATGACCCATTTGGCAATTATCTATAACCAGAGGGTCATATCTTATTGTCCTAATATTTATTTATATTTCTGTAAATACAGATAGCAAACATCTCATGCTTACATTTGCTTCCTTCTTTTTCTATGGGAAGAGTAATGGTGATGGTTGGGAGTTGAACTTGTGAATGAACCCCTGCTGTATTTTATGAACTTTTTATCATTTCTGGGTACAGTTTCAACTGTCAGAAACTGGTAGCACTCATACAGGTGTAAAAGGTACTTCAACTGAACCCAATCACAACCAACCATTCTCAATGTCTGCAAATATCTATTTTCTATCAGACATTACAAGCAGATCGAAGAATGTGGCTGACTTTCCTCTTCCCTGTCTCATGAGTAAACAATGCCTTCTGTCCTTCTCCCATTAACATCAGTTAACTTAATACATGTTTGAACTGAATCAGTAATCTTGTGGTTTGTACACAAAGTGCTACACCAGTTGCTGCATTTATATATGACGACTAGGTCATTGGGGCAGGCATGACTGGAAAACACAATTTAATATCGTCAAGTCACACAGTCAGGAAAACTGGTAAAGTGACAATTGGAATGGCAGTTTAAACACTGATTTGTTGGTCAGTTACCTGGCATCTTCATATTTATATTCAGGTGTACTAATCTTGCCAGCATACATCTCAACACTTCTTCAAAGTCTGAATGCGTGAACTCTTTTAATCAGTTTTGGGATATGCACACTAATACTAAAGTGTTAAAAAACAAAATGCACCAATCTTTCACCTGTAAAACTAAAGTGCAGAAAGTGAATCGTTTACTGATTTGATTAGTTCTTTGTCAACTCAATGCACTCAGTCATACAAAAACTTCCTGCTACAGCAGTAAGCCCACACTGCTTTGTATACAAGCCGTACATCCTCCAAAGTTGTTACAACAACTAGACAATACTAAGAAAGAACTATCAAGATTTTTCAACTATTGCTCATTAAATAAAGTTTCATGATCAGTGTTTTTAATTAGAATGTGTGGTTGCTGACAAACTGACATTTTAAATTTAACTTCCCAAAGAAAACAGTCAGAATTACAGTGGTTACAGACCAGTAACTGTACAACTTTGGTAAAGATCAACATTCTTTGAATTTGCAATATGATGGGGGCCAATGAAGTCTTAACAATAATTGACAGAACTTAAACAGCTCATCCTCAAGTTCTAATATTCTCTAAAATCTTAAAACATCAAAATTAAAATGCACTCTTCTTTTGTAGACACTCTGCATTAAAAAAAGCAAAGATATTTTAATACAATACTCTCATCTGGCTAAAGCATGACCACTGACAAAACTGTTTTTTGAAACAGGCATTGTAGAATTTGAAACAAATCAGGGGCTCAAGACCCTCAATCAATTTGTTTTAAGGTTACATGTTTGATCATTTTAAAAAGGACCTAATGTTGTATAATATTAATGTAAAAAAAAAACTGCCCTATTACATAGTCCACAAAACACACTGAATTGAGACCCTAATTCAAATAAGGCAAAACAGTTACTTAAAAGGATTTTGGGTTTCACCCCCACACTCCCTGCAAAATAAAACCTGTTCCCTGTAATTACAAATATTCTGCCAATTCATTCCTTATTCCCTGAATAAAGACAATGCTGTTGTATCTGGTCATCACTCTTCTTGGGTTTTAAAAAATGCTGGAAGTCTTTAGCGTGGCTTTCCCTTACATTTTTCAACAATATCAACCCTTGCAAGTTTGACTGGTGTTACAAGCATCTTCAAATTTTGACCATACACAGTGAACACAGACAACTAAAACTTAAACCAGCAAAGAGGTATCACTTAATAGTTCAGTAACAAATCTGTGTCTTGCATGACCCATTATGTCATAATCATCAACCTTTTCCATGTGAATTTCCTATCTACTGTCAGAGATCAATAGTTTATTGTTTAAGCTACAATAACAAAGCTCATCAAGAGTTCCGACTAGACTTATGCAAATAAAAGACTGTTGCATTTAAAACCTGTAATAGGAATGCTTGTCCCATTCCCCTCCCCTCCCCTTCATCCCAACCCATTCCCCTTTTCAATTCAATGAGAAGCAGCTCATTTCCATCGGAGACAAATGTCGATAGAATTGATAACCATGAGTTTATGTGGCGTATTTCTTGGTCCACTGTCTTGCTATTCTGTCATGTTCAGCCCTGTTAGTCATATACTGCGTGGCTATGCTCCCAACCAAAGGGTCCGCTGCAACAAAACAGAAAATATTGGTCAATGTACTATTGGAGAATATATGAATTACAACATTGCAATTTTTTGCCTAACACACATTTGTCCCACATTATAGACTTGAAGTAGTGGCTTATAGCTGAACAATTCTAAACAAATAGCAGTGATCATTTAATAGCTTTACATTTGATTGCTCTTCAACTGTGTGACCAATCACAAAGTTCAACTGTGTCCTCATTAAATGTGCACAGCAATACATATCCATCTGAGTAGCAACCCAGGGGAGAAACCTGAAGTGATATTTTCTTCCCTTGTAAAATGACATGGAGCCTATTAGTGCAGTTCAGTTATTCCAGCAGAGATACAGTCATATCAACTAAATATGATTGCACAAATGAAAATAAATGACATTGAATCTCACTGGAATACTCTGTAGTTAGTTAGGTTTTAATACTTGTGTAAAATTTGCCTAATAAAAATTTCTGATATTTTAAACAAGCTATAAAGCCTTACATCAGTAGATATGTCACTGTAATAAAATAATTTTTACTACTTGTTAGATGAACGCCAATCCATATTTTGTTGCAATGTATTCCCTTTTTCTTCTGAAGACTTTATCTTGTATATGCATCACACATCAATACTCAAAGAGATCTGTTTTTCTGACATCTGGCAATGTTGTGCCTTTAAACACAGGATGTCTGGCTTTTCAATTCTCCTTTTCTACTGCAACCTGCCCTTTAGCAAAGAATGGTAATTCACCGTACAGGAAATCAGTTACAAACCTGCATTAAAGCATACACCCACCTAACATGAACACTACAGCACACTGGCTTCTTTGCTCTCTAAGAGTCTATTGTTCAGTATTTATAAAGGCATAAAGAGAACAATGTTGTTTTTTTTCCCATTAACTTTAACAGAGAAGAAATTAAAATCTCTCCTCAAGAAACCAAATAGATGGGATAGTCTGACATAATTCGCTGATGGATCATATGGCCTTGCCTCAACTGTTCAGCACCTCCAGTCCTCCCCCCGCCACCCATTCCCATTATCAAGTAACCCACAACCACTCATAAGACGACTATACACTAATTCCTCTTACCAGGATTGCAATCTGTTAGAAGAGAACAAATTGACAGGAGAACCTTGGAGATGGTCAGTGCTGGGCTCCAGTTGTCCTTCAGGATATCCAAACAAATCACACCTTGACTGTTGATATTGCAATGATAGATTCTTGTTCTGAAAGTCACCTGTCAATTTCAGTTTAAAATTAACATGCATACTTGAAAAAAAAACCTGTTCCAATAAAACATACTCCTCATAGTATAATACCAAAACATATTTCTAGTACAATAAAACATTACGTACATGTGCCTTGACAGTAAGTAACTGAGTTGACTACAGTTGAGAGATAAACAGGAATTCATATAGATGATTTTCTCATCTGTCTGAACTCCTGTTAGTGGACGTAACACAGTACAATGGCAAATACTGTTAGTCACAAATCAAAAGCAATCCTATCATACACAGCTAATAATCATTTGTGATTTGATCATGCGTTGAACTTTTTTCACAGCCCGACATGGTAAATCACATTACAAATTGGGTGGTTTTGTATAACAACCATTAACTACTCTTAAAACAAAGGGGCAAAAAATCTAAAGGGCCGTAAATCAGCAATGCCACTACTGTTTGTGTTTTGGGGATGTCAATCTAACTTCCCTTTCATGATCACAACAGGCTTAAGTCTTTCACCTTGTTTCCTCCCACCTACTCCATTGCATGATCCTTGTATGTTTACAATAAATGCAATTAAAAAATTTGGTGTTATTTATTGACAGTTTATAATGCATTCAAGAGGTTTTGGGCTTAGGCTTCCCCTCACATTGTAATTAATTAACATTTAGTTTTATATTATTAGTGTTAAATATGAACAGTACAACATTAATATGCTACAATGCAAATCAACTTCTAAGCTGCTCAGACATTAATGAAAGTTCAAGTTTGATTTTCAGCAACTCAAATAAATCTTAATTTTGTAGCTTTCAACATGGTGACATATATCGTGGTATTTAGAAAAACACAGCCACACTCCAAATCCCATCAATATTGCATAAAGATGCATTAAATTCTTGTTACAACAGCACTTGGAAAACAATTAATCCTAGGCAGCATTATAACAAAGGTCTCAACAACTGAGGCTGACAGAATCATACACTGTTTTCTCAAGAGCAGTATTCAAATTTAGTGCCTTGCTCCAAACTGCAAGTTAAATTCAATGCCAGAATATATCAATTATTCTAATCTTATTGTACTTTTAATTTAGTTTTTCAATTAAATTATATCCTCTCACTATTCAAATAATCTTATTAAATGGAGTGGAGAACATCTGTAATATCTGGAGGACCACAGAATGTTAAATAATCTCGTAGCTCCTTTCAATAGCAACTGTTTGCTTCAGAACAGCGTTTCATACAAAGTTAAAATTTATCACAAGTGCACTGAATGGCCTAGCAGGTTATAGTGTGGAGTGAACTGGGAATGAAATTTAGCAGAAAAGACAGTTGAGGAACAACTGCAGATGTTTTAAAAAATCATTCATGATTCACATCAAAGATATTTCCCAAACAGAAAGGAGGATTCTTGGAAGGGGATAAACTGACCATAGATAGCTAAGCAAGTTAAGGACAGTATCAAATTGAAAGATGAAACATACAATGTGCCAAAGATTAATGGTCAAAACAGGATTGGGAAAGCTTCAAAAACAAACAAAAAGAGAAAAATAAGCTAGGAGGGCAAGCTAGAAAGTAATAAAAAGCACAAGAAGCAAGAGCTTTTTGAAAAAAAAATGAAAAGAGAGAGGCCACAGTGAACGCAGGCCTCTTAGAGAATAAGGCTGCAAAAATAATAATAAGCTAGGAAATGGAAGAGTTGAATAAATACTTTGTATCAGTCTTTATAATTGAGGACACTAACAGCATTCCAGAATACTAAATAATTAAGGTGTTGAGAAGAAAATAATTATTAGCAAAAATGTACCTTGGAAGCTAATGGGACTAAAGGCAGGTAAGTCCCTGGACCTGATGGATTGTATTGTAGGAATTTAAAGGAATTAGTTATAGAGATAGTGTATACACTGGTAGTAATCCTCCAAGAATCCTTTGATTTTGGGAAAAGTCCCAGAAAATTAGAAAACAGCAAGTGTAACACATCATTTCAAAAAGGGTGGGAGACCAAAAAAAAAGGCAACTATAGGCCCAACAGTTTAACATTAGTCATTGGGAAAATGTATATATCTATTATTAAAGGATGTAAACAAGAGCATTTAGAAATACAGAATATAAATAAATATAAATAAGCAGAGTCAGCATCATTTCAAGAAGAGTAAATTATGCCTGATAAATTTATTAGAATTCTTGTAAGAAGTAACAAATAGGATAAAAAAGGAACCAGTAGATGTAATATATTTGTATTTCCAAAAACTGTTTGATAAAGGTAGCACAGGAAAAGCTGCTGTATAAAGAGCCTATAGTGTTAAGGTTGGGGAGACGATGGCCTAGTGGTATTATCGCTGGACTGTTAATCCAGAGGCTCAGATAATGTTCTGGGGACCCGGGTTCAAATCCCACCACAGCAGCTGGTGGAATTTGAATTTAATAAATATCTGGAACTAAGAGTCCAATGATGTCCATGAATCCATTGTCGATTGTTGGAAAATCCCATCTGGTTCACTAATGTCCTTTAGGGAAGGAAACTGCCATCCTTACCTGGTCTGGCCGACATGTGACTCCAGACCTACAGCAGTGTGGTTGATTTGTAACTACCCTCTGGGCAATTAGGGATGGGCAATGAATGCTGCCTAGCCAGCGACACCCTCATCCCATGAATGAATAAAGAATAAGGTTATATATTAGTCTGGACAAAGGACTGGTGAACTATTAGATGAGAGAGTTGGGACAAGGGGAGCATTTTCAGGATGGTGACCTGTAACTAGTGATGTGCCACAGAGATCAATTCTGGGGCGACAATTATTTACTATATATATTAATGGCCTGGATGAGGGAAGTGAATGTGCTATCACCAAGTTTGTGGATGACACAAAAATGGGTGGGAAGGCAAGTGGTGTGGATGATACAAAGTCTGCAGAGTGATATAGACAGGTTACATGAGTGAGCAAAAACTTCGGCGACAGAATATAAATGTACAAAAATGAGTTTATTCACTTTGGCCTGAAGAAAACAAGACCTGAATATTATTTGAACAGTGAAAACCTGCAGAAGGCTGCATCACAGAGGGATTTAGGGATACCTGTCATGAATCACAAAAAAGCTAGCGTATGAGTTCATTGGGTAACAGGGAAGGAATATGGAATGCTGACTTTTGTTTCAAAGGGAATGGAGTCTAAAAACAAGTATTGATGAAACTATGTAAGGCACTACTCAGAGCAGACTCAAATTGTGGACAGTTCTGGTTCCCTTGAATAACGAAGGATATTCTGGCATTGAAGGCAGTCCTAAGAAGATTCATTACAATGAACCCAGATATGGAAGGACTTATGAGAATAAGTTGAGTAGATTGGTCCTGTACTCATTGAACTTTAAAAGAATGAGAGGAGACCTTATTGAAAAAAAAAGGATACTTTGGGGGCTGGAAAAATTGTTCCCCTTGTGGGGGAATCTAGAACCAGAGGGCATAATCTCAGAGTAAAGGATTGCCCTTTTAAGAGAAGAGAAGGAATAGTTTCCCTCAGAGTAATCTGGTGAATTCTTTACTGCAGAGGTCTGTTGAGGCTGTGTCGTTAAGTATATTCATCAAGGTTAAGATAGATATATTTCTGAGCAGTAAGGGAATAAACCATCAAGGCGCAGGAAAACAAGATGAGGATTATCAGTTCTGCCCAGATCTCATTGAATGGTGATATTCAGGCTCGATGAGGTGAATAGCTTACTGCTGTTCCTCTGATGTATGATCTAAAGACATCATCTGATATAGCACTGTGTCTTAGAGACTGAGAATGTTGTTTGTGCGATTTAAAATCTGTGCTGTTACAACTGGTCTTAGTTAAGATGTACATGTCAATAATGATAAAATGAATTTTATGCCTCTTTTTGGGTAAGGATGAAGGGGACACGTATGAACAAATTAAAAATAAACCAGCTATTTTTAAATTGTGATTACAACCTAGCATGTTGAAAAGGGTGGTATAAACATTTATTAAGTTTGGCTGTGATGACCTCCCAGAACCAAATAGTGATTGGGCATCCACTACTAATGACTCTCACAAGGTAAATGGCCAGTTAGTCATGTCACAAGCAAATGCCAAACATTCGCTAAATCGTACCTCTGTATGACTGTATCCTCATAATAGGAGGGAAGCAACAAACAAGAAAAAAAACACTAAATAGTGGAAAATTCTCTCTACAAATTATTCTTCAGGTAGTTGTAATTATCATTTCGTCAATGCATTAGAGCAAGTGAAATGGTATTGCTAACTCTGAACCCGAAATGTTAACTGGGCTAATCTTTAAGTGCTTAAACCCCTGTGCCAAAATGATGATGCTTGGATATTGGAATTCAGAGTAAAATCTGAAAGTTTGCTCATTATTCTAAACTTGGAAGTATGTCAGACTGCGAGGGTGATGTCACTGGCTTGCAGCCAGACAAAGGAAAGCTAACAACAGAGAGACATGTGAGACGATACAGCCCAGTATAAGTGATATAGAGAACTTTGCCATTGAGACTATGCTGCTTCTAAGAAAATTGAGTGTTCATGTTCATAGATTTTTGAAGCAGCAGGACACAAGGGAATAATAAGAAAAGCGTGATGCATCCTAGGTTCATAAATAGAAGCACTGAGTACAAAAGTAGGATGGCTATGCTGAACCTTTATAAAACCCTGGTTAAGCCATAACTAGAGTACTATATCCATTTCTAATGCTACAAAACACTGCAAAGTACTAAGAAACCCAAGAATGTTAATGACACTAACACTGCATCAAAGTTAAACTTCTTCACAAACATTTTATTATCCCTCAACTAGACTCCTTGAAGTGGAAAAGGATCCTCTCTTGATAAGAGAAACCGATATAAGTAGCAAGATTGTTGGTGCCTTAAGTTAATATGTGTCACCCACTGTCAGCAGTGGTGTACATTATGTAAAATCTCATCACTAAATGAATCAGATAAATACATATGAATCACCAGGAGTTGACTATTCAGCTCTTCAAGCCTGCTCCGCTATTCGATAAAACCATGGCTGATCTGATCATGAATTTAATTCTATTTTCTTGTTTAACCCATAATCTTAGATGCTTATTAACAAGGAAGCCAACCAAACATAAAAATCATGTATGGAGAAACTCAGCAGATCTGGCAGTAGCTGTGGAGAGAAAAACAAGGTTAACATTCGAGTGTGATATTAATCTTCTCTGGAACTGAAAAGTGCTAGAAAATAACGGTTATTAGTGTTGACAAAAGTAGAGGGGGAGTGAGTGGAAAATGATGATGAGAGTGCCCAAAGCAAATGTTAAAGGAAGTGCTAATGGTAGGTGCAATTTGTCCCAAAAGATTGACTTTGCCGAGTGTGAACTAGTGTAAGTCGGATACACGGTGGGATGGGATGTAATCAAGATCAAGGACATGTCAAAGTTCTTAAAACGTCAAACTCAATATTGAGTCCTGAAGGCTGTAAGGTGCCAGAAAGTTAAGTGCTGTTCTTCCAGCTTGCATTGGGCTTTGCTGGAGCCTTGCAGCAGGCCTGAGATAGAAATATTTGCATGACAGCAATTTGGTGTATTGAAACGGCAAGCACATGGAAGGCCAGGGCCATTCTTAGTGACAGAGTAGAAGCTTTTCGCAAAAGCAGTCCTCCAGCCCGAGTGCGGTCGCTCATCTACCAATGTAGAATAGACGATATTACGAAAAGTGAATCAGAAGACTAGATTGAAAAGAACAGGGGGTTCTCTATATACGAATCTCTGACCTAGTAATCCTTGTACTTATAAATGCGATTCATACAGAGGTGTAATTTTAAAGACTCAACATAAGAACATTTCCTGTACGTAAGAACAGCTGTTTTACATTGTCCTGCATTGTGTTTCAACTTGCCTACATATCAAATTGGGAACAGACTCCACACTGGAACCTACTCATAACCCAGGAACTGCCTGTACAATAAAACTTCTGCTTCACCCGTAAGGTACATTTGGGGCCTTGCACAGGAAGAAGGGAGGAAGTAAATGGGAAGTGTTACACTTTCTGCTTTTGCATGAGAAGGCGAGCAAGTGTTAGGAGTGGCTGAGGAGCGAACCTGGGTATCACAGAGGGAATGAAATGCTGACAAGAAAGGGAAGGAGATGATACTTTTTTTTGGGGGCATCCTGCTAGAGGTGGCAGAAAATGATCCTTTCAATTTTAAGGCTGTGGGGGTGGAAGGCAAGGACAGGAGGAACCATATTGTTGATCTGGGAGAGAAGGGAGGGGACCAAGGCAAAAGTGCCAGAAATGGATCAGGCATGGCTAAGGGTCCTGTCAACCACTGGGAGGACAAGCAATATCAGTAATGGAATGAAATGAAATGAAATCCTTACAGGAAGTAGGCATGAGAAAGTGCAGTTAAGCTAAATGTGGGAGTTGGTTGCTTTGGAATATATATCGATGGCCAGTATTTTCCAGAAATAGAAACAAAGATCTAGGAAGGAAAGGCAAGAGTCAGAAACTGGCCAAATGAATCTAAAACGAAATTCAAAGACTTTGCTTCCTCTGCTGTTTGGGAAATTCCACACTATGAGAGAAACTAACAAAAGAAAAGAAATCAAACACAATGAAAAGTGATTCATACAGCACAGCCTTTAGAAATGACCAGGGACCAATTTTCAGTTATTATAGCATCAAGTTATAAATAAATTAACAGTACTTTAAAACTTGTAAACAGAACAGAAACCTATGAAGCGTTCTATTAAATAAGGTCTCTTACCTTGGGTGGTTTAAAAGGATATTCTGCTGAAAATACAATGTCCAGAAAGAATACGCCACCTTCATAAACTGACCCTGGAGGCCCCAGAATTGTTGACCTCCACTCATAAACATTATCGCCTTTTGGTCCAGCACTGAACAATGTTTGTAAAAAGAAATTGTAACAGATTTTAAAATACATGATCAATATTTAAGTTAAATTTCTGACATATTCATAAAATGTATGAACAATAAATAATTGGTTATTTTCATTTTGCATAAACAGGAATCATACAGCTTATGTAATTTTTATATTATTTGTACACAGGATGTGGGTATCTACGGCTAGGACAGCATCAATTGCTCACCCTGAATTACCCTTGAGAAATTGGTGGTAAGCCATCTTCCTGTACTGCTACAGTCCATATGTTGGAGATGTATTTAAAGATTTCCAGGATGTTAACTCAGGGACTTAAGCTTAATGTTAAAAAAAAGTACCTGGGGGAAACAAATTTCTGTTCAACATTGAAGCTTTAAATTTTATAATGCCATGGAAAAGAAAGGGAGAGTGGGGGCGGGAGGGGGTGGGTTGAAGAGAGATGAGGGGAGAAAGAGATGGTGGAGAAGAGACAGAGATTTCTATTCAATTTATTAAGGTACCAGTAGAAAGTGAGTGACTCCTTCTGAACGCAGAGGAAAAGATCAATTTATTGTAATTTGTATTATGTCTTCCAGTTTTATCATAGAATTCTGTATAGATTTATATCATAGCAAAAGATGAAGGCATGCATCATCAGAACACTTAGATCGAAGATAATATTCTGAAAACAAAAATCTTTATTTAAACTGTGAAGCCCAACTTCAAAATGGAGAGTAGGATTATGAAAACAGAAAAACTAGCACATAAATCAGGACAAAAGCATGGATAAAAGTTGCTTAAAATGAATGTGAGGGAAAAAAAAGGGCCAGGGAGAATGCATTGCAATTTTTATTCCATAGTCTGTTGTATAGGTAATAACAATAATAAAGCTACTCCTGACATCTAAAGAGATCTGTTAAGAGAATCATAATGATTTAACACTAAAGTGTAAGAGCTGAAAATTGAATGGTTAGCCTAAACTGACCAACATTCTTCCTTAGTCTTTTCTCCAGTGAAAAGGGTTTAAGTACTCCCATTTCTTCACAACTCAGTCAAATGAATGATCCTAGTCACCATTCCCTGAACCCCAACACACCCTTTCAATCTTCAAAAGGTCATTATGGATGATGAAGGCCATTCAGTTCATTTTAATTAATTCTTCTAGGAGGATCCTGAAGTCTTTTCCCCATTCCCCTCACATGGCATCAAATTACTCAAGTGATTCCAAATTTTTACAGAAAGTCAAAGGCTCAAAATTATAGAAAGTGTAGAGTTAATCTGGCCACTGCAGTTTAGAGGCATTTAGCCAATAATTTAAGAACATTAAGTATCAATTACTTCCACCAAAAACATAGAAAGTTGTCAATAAATGAGAGGTAAGCTAACTTCTTGGTGACAAACAGTTTCTTTTTTTACAGTTGGTTACTGGCTGGTTCTGTAGTTATTGCATGATTTATGTTTCAAATTGACTATCCACAACCTTTCCTTAGTCAATTGCCTTCATGTTTTCCCTTGGAGACCAGTCAAAGTCATCATGGTAGACGGCCTCAGTGCCTGAATCTTGGTTTTGAAAACTATCAATTCCTTTTTTTAATCTCAGCATGCACTTTTATTTCCTTTGCCAGAACTCAAAAAAGTTTGTTTTGGCATCTTCCAGTTTATATTTGCCAAACTGCACAAAGACACACAAAAATAATTTCCATTTTATCGTACATTCTCGACATTTCAATTTCCTGCTTCATATGTCCCTGAGAAATTGAACTATAGTTGTAAATATATATTTCTGATAGCTGCAACTGGAACAGCAGATGTGAGAAACAGGCAAGTTTAAACATTTTATTGAAGAGATATCTGAAGATCTAAAAATGATCTTAAAAATGGTTATAATACTTAAGCTCTGATAGCATTCCAGAATGAACCTACTGCAAAATGCAATGTGAATTTTCCAAAGTACTCTAAGAGACCCAGTCCTTTCTTATAATTACGTGAAGAAAACATATTATTATTTTATTAGTACACTGATCAGTCTCTTATGTTGCCGTACACAGGTTATCTAATTTTAATTTTTCTGGCCAAGCAGCGTTGAAGGATGGACGATAATGCAGGCAGTATGAAGGGACAGGGGAATGAAACAAGGACAGCAATACTGCAGGAAAAATTCAGATCCAAAGCTTGGATGATTTTTTCTCTCTTCCATTTGGAGTGCAATTCATGACACTGTTGACAGTGAACTAAACCTCTAAACCTCACCCACCTCGAAATGTTTCATCAATGCTAGTTCAAATTGGCCTCCAGGGAGTACACTAACATTGTCCTGTGCAAGGCCCTATTGTCTCAAAATAAAATTTAATCAATCACCTGCAGTGATCAAATGGAAGGGACAAGATCTAATTAGACAATTACTGCACCACTTAGCACGTGCATTTCCTGATGTCTTAGGTCAGGAAATTAGCATGCAGAAGAAATCACAGATGCAAAATCACATCACACTTCTTAAAATTTGGAGTTTACGCTCCACTTTTCCAATGACTAATAATATGCGTTTGTTTATAAATGTGATCAATTCTTTTAGGCAAATATTAATTTTCACCTTTCTTGCAATTTGAAAGTAATTTTAGCAAAATTTACATCGGTACAGGATAATTGCCAAAGTACACAAATCAAACCACTAACTATTCAATGAATAGAACTGAACCAAATTGAACAACTACATTATCGCACTTGGATCTTTCAAATTTTAAAGCTTAAATAAAAACAGAATTATTTAGTTCAGACATTTATAAAATGAGTAGTGGCTTTAGAAGTACAAGATACAGGAACAGGGCAAGGCCATTCAACCCATCAAATCAGCTCTGCCATTCAATGAGATCATGGTGTATCTGATAAATCAAAACTTCACTTTCCTGCATTTCCCCATAACCAATGATTTCCATTACAGATAAAAAGTCTGCCTATCTCAACCGTGAATATACATAACAGGTCAGCCTTAGCAAAGAATTTCACAGATTCACTACTCTAAGAAAAGAAATTCCTCCTCATCTCTGTCTTAAACGTGTGACCCCTTATTCTGAGGTGGTCTCTTCTGGTCCAAGTTTCTCCCAAAGGGGAAACAACCTATCCACCTATACCCTAAGAATCTTGTATGTTTCAGTAAGATTGCCTCTCCTTTATCTAAATTCCAAAGAATACTGGCCCAACCTTTTGAACCACTCCTCATAAGACAGTCCCTCCATAGCTAGTATCAGCTAAGTGTACCTCCTCTGGACTGCCTGCAGTGCTGATATATCTTAGTTTTTAAATATGCAACAACTCTGTGATGCTGTCATTAAAATCACATCTACACGACAAATTCAAAATAAAATCAAAAATAACAGCATTTTAAAAAGGAGGAAGACAGACAAAGGTAGTGACCACATTCAAATCTAATGAAATGGAAAAATAAATCTATGCTTTCTGACATACCAGTGAATCTGCACACCTGTTTCGCTGATTGATTTCTCAAGACATCGGCGTTTGTCTCAGAAAAATTAACAAACAGCGAAATTCACAGCTGACCTTAGAGAAACCTGTGTGGGAGAACACACAGCAGGGGAGCAGCTAAGTGGCTTTTTAAAAAGTAACCTGTTTATTTTTGTAAATCTACAATAGTGAGTAGAGTGGGTTTTTTTTGATCATGTGTTTTATGGAGATTGGTTTCTTGATTAAACTTTAAAAATATAAAACACAGGTACTAAGTTAGCCTGAAGCAGTGTTTTTTTACAGCAGTAGGACTGTTATTTTCTGGGTGTGTAGATTGTTACCTTGCAAATATGGCCTTTAGTAGAGTGATGTGCTCTTCCTGTCGGATGTGGGAGATTAAGGAGAGGTTCCATGTTACTAACGATTAAATCTGCAGGAAGTGTGTTTGGTTGCGCATCTTATTGGATCACATGGATTGGTTGGAGCAGCAATTAGAGGCAATGAGGAATTTACAGGAGCAAGGGATGGAGATAAACCGAGGATCCAGTAAGGTCAATGGGTTACCTCCAGGAAAGGGAGGCAGGTTGTGCAGGAGTCACCTGTGGCTATCCCATCTCAAACAAGTATGCTGTTCTGGAAAATGTAGAGGGTGATGGACTCTCAGAGGAATATAGCACTGACAGCCAGGTTTCTGGTTCCTAGACTGGCTCTAACGCAACGACAGGTACATCAGGTTCCAAGCAATCGATTGTGACTGGGGACTCTGAGGCACAGACAGACATTTCTGTGGCCGACAGTAAGACATCAGAATTGTGTTGCCTCCCTGGTGCCAGGATGAAGGATATCTCTGACAAGGCGCAAAATATTTTCAAAGGGGAGAGGTCCAAGCAGGAGGTAGTTGTACACATTGGAACTAATGACATAGGAACAGAAAAGGATAAGATTCTGAGGAGAGAATATAGGAAGTTAGGCAGGAAGTTAAAAAGGATTTCCTTGAGGGTAGTAATACCTGGATTACTCCCACTGCCACGAGCTAGGTGAGGGTAGGAATAGGAGGATACAGCAGATGAATGAATGGCTAAGGAGCTGGTGCAGGGGAGAAGGATCCACATTTTTGTATTATTGGAATCTCTTTTGGGGTAGAAATTACCTGTATAAGAATGACGGATTGCACCTGAATTGGAAGGGCACTAATATACTGGTGGGGAGGATTTAAACTAGACAGTGGGTGGTGGGAACCCAGGGGAGATAGGGAGAAAAGAGATCAGTCCGAGATTGGTACCGTTGGGAAAAGGAGCAAGTCAAACAGTCCGGAACAAAGCAGAGAACAAGGTAGGACTGATAAATTAAACTGCATTTATTTCAGGAAGCCCAACAGGTAAGGCAGATGAACTCGGAGCATGGACAGGAAACTTAATGTTCCAGGGTATAGATGCTATAGGAAGGATAGAAAGAGGGGTAAGAGAGAGGTGGAGAGTGGCGTTTTTGATTAGGGATAACAATATAACTGTACGTAGGGAGGATATTCCTGGGAATGTGTCCAGGAAAGTTATTTATGTGGAACTGAGAAATAAGAAAAGGATGATTACCTTATTGGGATTGCACTATACAGCCCCCTCCAATAGTCAGCAGGAAATTGAGAAACAAATTTGTAAGGAGATCTCCGTTATTTTTAAGAATAATAGGGTGGTTACGGTAGATGATTTTAACTTTGCAAACATAGACTGGGACTCTTAGATGGAGAAGAATTTGTTGATTGTGTATAAGAAAATTTTCTGATTCAGTATGTGGATGTACCTACTACAGAAGGTGCAAAACGTGACCTACTCTTGGGAATTAAAGCAGGGCAGGTGGCTGAGGTGTCAGTGGGGGAGCACTTTGAGACCAGTGACCATAATTCCATTAGTTTTAAAATAGTGATGGAAAAGGATAGAATGGATCTAAAAGTTAAATGTTTTAAATTGGAGGAAGGCCAATTTTGACAGTATTGGGCAAGAACTTTCAAAAGTTAATTGGGAGCAGATGTTTGCAGGTAAAGGGACAGCTGGAAAATGGAAAGCCTTCAAAAATGAGGTTACGAGAGTCCAGAAACAGTACATACCTGTTAAGGTGAAGGACAAGGCTGGCAGGTGTACGGAATGCTGGATGATTAGAGAAATTGAGGTTTTGGTCAAGAAAAAGTTTGAAGCACATGTCAGGTATAGACAGCTGATATTGACTGAATCCGTAGGACTGTATAAGGGTAGTCGGAGTATACTTTAGAGGGAGATCAGGAGGACAAAAAAGGGGACATGAGATAGCTTTGGCAAATAGGGTTAAGGCGAATCCAAAGGGATTCTACAAACACATTGAGGACAAAAGGGTAACTAGGCACAGAATAGAACCCTTAAAGATCAGAAAGGCGTGTGTGGAACTGCAGGAGATGGGGGAGATACAAACAAGTATTTTGCATCAGTATTCATTGTGGAGAAGGAAATGGAAGACACAGAACATGGGGAAATAAATTGTGACATCTTGAAAAATGTCCATATTACAGAGGTGGTGGTGCTGGATGGCTTAACCTGCATAAAAGGTGACTCAATCCCCAGGACCTGAACAGGTGTACCCTAGAACTCTATGGGAAGCTAGGGAAGTGATTGTCAGGCCCCTTGCTGAGAGGTTTGTATCATCGATAGCCACAGGTGAGGTGCTGAAGAATGGAAGTTGGCAGTACCACTATTTAAGAAAAGGTGGTAAGGAAAAGCCAGGGAAGTATAGATCGGTGAGCCTGACATCAGTGGTGGGCAAGTTGTTGGAGGGAATCCTGAAGGATAGGATTTACATGTATTTGGAAAGGCAAGGACTGATTGGGAACAGCCAACATGGCTCTGTGCATGGGAAGTTGCGTCTCACTAACAAATTGAGTTTTTTGAAGTAGTAATGAAGAGAATGATTGAGGGCAAAGCAGTGGGCGTGATCGATACCGACTTCAGTAAGGTGATCAACAAGGTTCCTCATGGTAGACTAGTTGGCAAGGTTAGATCAAATGGAATACAGACAGAACTAGCCATTCGGATACAGAATTGGCTCAAAAGGTAGAAGACAGAGGGTAGTGGTGGAGGCTTGCTTTTCAGACTGGAGGCCTGTGACCAGCAGTGTAGCACAAGGATCTGTGCTGGATCCACTGCTTTTTGTCATTTATATAAATGATTTGGATGTGAACATAGGAGATATGGTTAGTAAGTTTGCAGATGACACCAACATTGGAAGGTGTAGTGGACAGCAAAGAAGGTTACCTCAGAGTACAATGGCATCTTGATCAGATGGGCCAATGGGCTGAGGAGTGGCAAATGGAGTTTAAATTAGATAAATGTGGGGTCGTGCATTTTGGAAAGGCAATTTAGGGCAAGACTTACACACTTAATGGTAAGGTCCTGGGGAGTGTTGCTGAACAAAGAGACCTAGGAGTGCCAGTTCACTGTTCCTTGAAAGTGGAGTCGCAGGTAGACAGGATAGTGAACAAGGCATTTAGTATGCTTGTCTTTATTGGTCAGTGCATGGAGTATAGGAGTTGGGAGGTCACGTTGCGGTTGTACAGGACATTGGTTAGGCCAATTTAGAAATACTGTGTGCAATTCTGATCTCCCTGCTATAGGAAGGATGTTGTGAAACTTAAAAGGGTTCAGAAAAGTTTTACAAGGATTTTGCCAGGGTTGGACGGCTTGAGCTATAGGGAGAGGCTGAATAGGCTGGGGCTGTTTTCCCTGGAGCGCCAGAGACAGAGAGGTGATCATGAGGGGCATGGATAAATTGACAAGTTCTTTTCCCTGGGGTGTGGGAGTCCAAAACTAGAGGATATAGGTTTAAGGTGAGAAGGAAAAGATTTAAAAGGGACCTACGGGGCAATCTTTTCACTCAGAGGGTGGTGCGTGTATGGAATGCACTGCCAGAGGAAATGGTGGAGGCTGGTACAATTACAACATTTAAAAAGGCATCTGAATGAGTATATGAATAGGAAGGGTTTAGAAGGATACGGGCCAAATACTGACAAACGGGACTATATTTGTTTAGGATATCTGGTTGGCATGGACAAGTTGGACCAAAGGGTCTGTTTCCGTGCTATACATCTGACTCTAATTCTGCTCGTCCAGATGAAGAGAGATTTTGTTGAATTAATAACTGGGAAAATAGAAACCAGGGACTTTGGTCCTAATCATAAAATCCATTTCATGATTACCATTTGCTTCAGAGTGAAACAGATGCCAGATCATTTCCAGCTTTGGTGTGCTGAACTCAAGAGATGAACTTCCGACTACCTAACCCCACCTCCACAGTATCATTCAACTTGAACCCTCCCTGCTCCTGATACCCTCATCCATGCCTGTTACCTCTTGGAATAGGCACACCTATACTGTTCTGACCAGCTCTCACTTTCTACCCCATATAAACTTCAGTGCATCTAAAATTTTGCTTCTCACACTGTAGCCCACATCAAGTCATGTTCACCCATCTGCTGTTGGCCCATCCTGGTTTTTAGTCTATCAATGCCTCAAGTTTAAAATAAGGGTGATTTTAAACTGTTCCTTCGTCAGATCACTTCATCTGGCTAAGGAGCAGTGCTCTTAAGCTCGTGATTTCAATTAAACCTACTGGACTATAACATGGTGTCGTGTGACTTCTGATGTCGTCCACCCTGGTCCTACACCAGCACCTCCACATCAGGGGAGGAGCAACAAGTGTGGAAAAGCAGTAGTCATAGCAGATTCAACTTTAAGGGGAAGGTGTTTCTGTGGCTGTAAATGAGACTCTAGGATGGTACAAGGGTCAAGGATGTCTCAGAATAGCTACAGGACATTCTGAAGGGAGAGGGTGAACAGCCAGTGGTCATGGTACATATTGGTACTATTGGAAAGAGATTTTAAAGACGATTCTTGGTCAAGCTCCTTGCTACTTGGCCTGGCAGAAACCAGACTGGAGACAGATTCCAAGACATCCCACCTCACCCAATAAAAAACAGAAGAATTGTTTATACATGCTGCATTACATTCACGTGCAGCATTGATATCAGTGCTTGCCCTCTCCCCTCTGATCATTACAGCTGCAAATGTCTGGTGAAGGGTTTATCACACAGAATGGATAGGGTTTGTTACCTTGTAAAGCTGTGATTGTTTATTTTCCCTAAATAATGTTTTGCAATTGCCCCCCTTTTACAATGCTATCTGTTTTCCAGTATCCACTCATGAGGTTCTCTGTTTATATCCTTTGTTATAAGTCATTCGGTGTTTATACCATTCATCCTTCAATTCTCTACCCCCCCCACCCCGCTTCTCTATACTAGTTACAGACATTTGTCTAAAGGATGCTAAGTAGTTAGTTGCACTTACAATTTCAGTACATTGCCAAGTATAATATGAAATGGCAATTACTTAAACCTGTGATTATGGTGGTATCAGACTTCCCCTTTTACACTTTACTAAATAACAAGTTTGCTCTTTTCCACTAAAATTTCTATGAGGCATTTGATTTTCTTATCTGGTTGCCATTAGCATGAAGGCCACGATTCTGACTGTGAAAACTGTTACCTCAAATAACAATTCTCTTCACCCATGGGCAACTGCAATAGGTACCAACGATGTAGGTATTTTAAAAAAAGGTGGTCCTAAAAGCAGAATATGGGGAGTTAGGAAGCAAGCTGAAACGTGGGACATCAAAAGGCAGTAGTGATCTCAGGATTACTACCAGTGTCATGCGCTAGTCAGAATAGAAATAGTGTGTTCATCTGATATAACCTGTGGCTAAACAGATGGCGTGAGGGGGAGGGTTTGGATTCCTGCATCATTGGAACCGGTTCTGGAGAGGTGGGACCAGTACAAACTGGATGAGTTACACCTGAGGAGTATTTGCCGGTGTGGTTGGGGAGGGTTTAAACTAAATTGGCAGAGGAATGGGAATCTATGCACATGATAGAGCAAAGGGAATCAGGGAAAATAATAAAAAAGACAAAAAAGGAGAATAAGACAAGATAGAGGAATCAAAGGTCAGAGTCAAACAAGGCCACAGCAAAAAAAAAAGTGGGAATGGTACAAGGAACGTATAAAAGATATTTTGAATGCAGTCAGCTGAAAGCTGAAATCTCCAGGGTACTTAAGTAAGTGGCCTTAGAAATAGTGGATGCAATGGTGATCATCTTCGAAGACTGTTTAGGCTCTGGAACAGGTCCTACGGAGGAACTGGAGGGTAGTTAATGTAACCCCACTATTTAAAAAGGGAGGTGGAGAGCAAACAGGGGATTATTGATCAATGAATCTGACGTCAGTTGGGGGGGAGGAGGAGGAATGGGATGATGCTACAGTCCATTATCAAGGATTTGAGAACAGAGCACTTAGTAAACAGTGGTATAATCAGACACAGCCTGCAGACATATACTAATCTACTGGAAGTCTTTGAGGACATAAATAGTTGAGTTGATCGGGGAAGCCAGTGAATGTGGTTTCTTTGGATTTTCTGACCCACAGAAGAGACCAACTTATAAAATTAAAGCACATGGAATTCAGGTGAGTGTATCGAGATGGATATAAAATTGGTCAGCAGACAGCAAACAGCAAACAGTCGGAATAAATGAGGCTTTTTCTGAATGCAGGTAGTGACTAGTTCGGTACTGCAGGGACTGATACTGGGACGTCAGCTATTCACAATATTAATGATTTACATGGGGGAACTAGATAGATCATCTCAAAATTTGCAAATAACACAATGCTGGGGGTGGGGGGCAGTGTGGGAAGGGGAGCTGTGAAGAAGATTAGAGATGTTGCAATTTGATTTGGACAGCCCGAGTAAGTTGACAAATGCATGGCAGATGAAGTATAACGTGAGTTAATGTGAGATTATCCACTTTAGTCGTAAAAATAAGGTGACAGATTACTATTTGAATGGCTGTAAATTGAGAGAGGGGCATTTTAAAGGAGACCTGCACGTTCTTATGCACAAGTCGCTGAAAGCCCGCAAATTCAGTAAAGAAGGCAAACTGTATATTGACATTAAAAGCGAGAGGATTTGAATACAGGAACAAGGATGTCTCACTGCAATTGTACAGGACATTGGAGTATTGTGCGCCGTTTTGGTTTCCTCATCTGAGGTAGGACGTTCTTGCTATAAAGGGAGTTTACTGAAGATTTACCAAATTAATTCATGGGATGGCAGGACTAGACGGCACAGTGGCTCAGTGGCTAGCACTGCTGCCTCACAGCACCAGGGACCTGGATTTGATTCCACTCTTGGGCAACCGTCTGCATGGAGTTTTCACATTCTCCCCGTGGGTTTCCTCCCAGATTCCAAAGATGTTCAAGTTAGCTGGATTGGCCATGCTAAATTGCCCGTAGAGTCCAGGGAGATGCAGGCTGGGTAGATTAGCCATGGGAAATGCAGGGTTACAGGGATAGGTAGGGGTTGGGTTTGGGTGGGATGCTCTTTGGAGGGTCACTGTGGACGCGATGGGCAGAACAGCCTACTTACACACGTAGGGATTCTACGATTTATGAGGAGAGAGATCAAATCATTTGGTATTGCATTCACTTCTTCTAAACTCAACAATACTCTCTCGGACAAAAAAATTTATACAGCTGAAGATAACTATTTCTATAAATGGAATTTAACTCAATCTGTGTTTGGGTGCAGATGCTGATGTTTCATAATTGCCGTATTCGGCTCTGGGTATGAACCACTACTGGCTTGTGTTTAGGGTAGTTCACTGCCACCAAACTTCCTTTCTATGCACAGTTTAGATATTTTTAGTCAACCAGTTCAGCACGTGTTATGCTCTGAAGCAGGTGGGACTTGAACCTAGGCCTTCTAGCTTAGAGGCAAGAACAATATGACTGCCACAGTATCTAAACATTTTCTGATCAACATGTTTAGAAACATTATGACACACAACCGGAGCATGTGGGACTTGAACCCAAGCCTCCTGGCCCAGGGGTAGGAACACTGCCACTGCACCACAAAAGCAGTTAAAAGATCCTCTATATATTTTTTGGTAAATCTGCTGTAAAATATTGTTACACATCTCAGGAGCATGTGGAATTTGAATCCAAGCCCTGGTCCAGACTTAGGAATACTACCACAGCACAAGAACCCCAACAAGGCCCTTTAGATAGTTTCCAATCAACCTGTTCTGTCATGTATTGAAACACATTGAGCAGAATTGAACGGAGGACTCCTGATTCATATGAAGGATACTACCACTGCGCCAAGAGCCTCAATGCTGACTGTAAGGACCTCTCTAATTATTAATGGTAGCGAACAGATCACTCAAGATTCTGTACCTTGTTATGTTAACAAAGAAGTTAAATGATAGGAGTATTTACAACTAACTAAAAGGCCATCTATCAGGAATCAGCTATGTCACATCAGCCTCCATTGAAATCTCATGCTAGACTATGTATTTCTCCACTTTGGACTGTGAGACATCAACAAGTTGAGTGGGATGCATGAAATTGCACAGTTAACTTGATCAACACCATTAATATTATATAATTTGTGTTGATAGTTTGGTTACAGCGAAGGTCTGAAGAAAAGAGATTTCTCAGCAGCTGCAAATGGTTCTCCTAGCTGATCTGCCTGCAGGTTGATTTCTCAGCTCAGCTTGATGATAGACTACATCAGAGAGGGAGTCTTTGGGCAAACTCTTCTGGTTCTGTCTACTTAAAAGCCTATTCCTGCCTAGGCTCAATTATTTTGAGAGTCAACATAACTGATTGGTTAATCAGCATGTCAGGCTATCATTTGAGGAGGAGTACGAGGGACTGGACACAGGGCAGAAGCTGATTTCTCTCAGCAAGCCCCCCCGCCTGAATTTCTGGATACAATGTCAATCTCACCTCCAGACACCTCACCTGAGACACTGTCCTTCCCGCCGCCTAAAACAAGCTTGAGGTTGTTTTAACAGCAGCAGCCTGGCTCTACCTGTGGTACTCAGTGCTGGAAATGCCAGTGTCTCATTGGCTCACAGCTCTTGATGGCCGGAACTGTTTTATTTTAAAAAGAGTTTAATCGTAGTAGAAGTTCCACTAGCCAAAAAAGTTGGTGCCTGCTTGCTGGAAGATCCAGTGGGTGTTCACATTTTGATAGGCCACAGTTCTGTCCTCTAATCTTTCCCACTTTTGGGCTTAGTCTGAAAACAGGAAGATACCATCCTTTGTTCCTCTTCCATGGTACCGTGATTAGAACCTTTGGCTGTTTAGTTGACTGCAGCAATTGGAAAAGGCTTTGCTTGCAAGACTTGCCCTCTCTGGTGAATTTTACCTCCAAAAAGCAGCTTGGATTTTTCTAGTATTTCTTAGTAGGGAGCAAAGATCACTTATCACTTCTTAGAGGGTCATATGGTGAATCACAGTCCTTGGGAGACATTACAGCATTTTAAAAACAGTCTGTGATTTAAAGCATTTGAAATCATTTATTTTTGACACAAATAGGCAACTCTGCATTTAAAAAATTAAGGTGTTGAGGCCACAGTCACAGTGCCTCATAATCAAAGCAAAAGGTTAACATTGTCCATTCAAGCGATATGACAATGAGACACAGAGCCACCTGGTAGGCCTCAGATCCGTCAGCTTTAAAAATTCAGAATGACCTCATGCAGGTACGTGTGTTATTATTCAAGACCATACAAATTAATGATCTCACTCGTTACACTTATTTGTGCATTTCTAGCAGGCACATGGCACCTGCCTATTTTATTTTTCATTCGTTAAATTGTAACAACCTGAAAATGTAGACTTAACTGCTTGAAGCAAGACAAAAAGATAGGAATAGAAGAAGAAGAGGAAATGGAAGGCTGATGTAGCCAATGTGTGGGAAGCTACAGAGGGGTTTTTAAATAGCCTTTTCCTGGAAATCCATCCCCAAAATACTGTAGATCCCAGTAGTCCCAATGCTTCAAAACCCCACCCTGAATCCTATTAGATTTCAGATCACACTCCTCCTCAGTTCCTGTGAAAAAATGGAAGGAGAGTAGGGTGGATTTTCCTAGAGCAGAAGCAGAAATTGTTTCATTTAAAATTATTTTTGAAACTTTAGTCAATTCAAAAGAGTAATTGTTAATTGTTACAGGGGATTTTCCTGTCACAGGCACAGACTGGAGATTCTGCAGCCATGAGTGTGAATTCAGGATGATATGTTGCCTCCCTGGTGCCAGGGTCAAGGAAGTCTCAAAATGGTTGCAGCATTTTATCAAAGGGAAGATTGAGAAGCCAGAAGTTGCACACATTGGTAACAAAAAAATATAATTAGGGAAAGGGTTGAGGCTTTGCAGAATGAATATAGGAAGTTATGCAGGAAGTTAAAGAGCAGAACCTCAAAAGGTAGTAATCTCTGGATTAGTCTTGGTGCTACGTGCTAGTGAGTAGAAATAAGATTATAGGGTAGATAAATCAATGGCTGACAAGATTGCACAGTGGGCAAGGATTTAGATTTTTGGATCTTTGGGATCTCTTCTGGGGCCAAAAAAGACCTGTTTAAATGGGACGGATTTCACCTGAACTGGAAGAGGACCAATATCCTGGCAGGGAGATTTGCTAGCGCTATTCAGCAGCCTTTAAACTAATTTGGGTGGGGGTAGGGTGGGGTGGGGAATCCGAAGGAATAGTGAGAATAGAAACACAGAGGAGGATTATTCTGAATTAGAGATCCACAATTAGAAAAGGCAGGCAAGAACAAGTCAGAGAACAAGGTAACTCTGAAGAATTAAACTGCATTTATTTCAATGGAAGGAGTGTTATAAATAAAGCAGATGAACTCAGGAGCATGTATGGGAACATGGGACTGGGACATCGTAGATATTACAGAAACATTGCCGAGGGAGGGTCAGGACTGGCAGCTCAAATTTTCTGGGGTTTAGGAAGAATAAAAAGGGAGGCAAGACAAGAGGAGGAATGGTGTTTTTGATAAGGAAAACATTACTGCTGTACTCAGAGAATATTTCTGAGGGACCATCCAGTAAGCTATATGGGTGGAACTCAGAAATAAGAAGGGGATGATCACCTTGGTGATTTTGTACTATAGGCCCCCCAACAGTCAGAGGGAAATTGAGGAACAATTATGGAGAGAGATTTCAGATATGTACAAGAATAATACAGTTGTAACAGTAGGGGATTTTAACTTTCGAAACATAGACTGGGACTGCCATAGGGTTAAGAGCTTGGATGGGGAGGAATTTGTTTAAATGTGCTCAAGAAAATTTTCTTTATCTACCTACCAGAGAAGGAGCAAAACTTGACCGCCTCTGGTATGGTAAGTGACTGAAGTGTTAGTGGGGGAGCACTTTGGAATGAGTGTTCGTAATTCTATTTGTTTTAAAATAATAATCAAAAAGGATAGGCCTTGTATAAAAGTTCAAGTTCTAAAATGGAGTAAGGCAAATTTTGATGCTATGAGATGAGACAAGAACTTTCAAGAGTTGTTTGGAGTAGACTGTTCGCAGGTAAAAGGGATGACGCAGGTAAAGGCTTTCAAAAGTGAAATAACGAGAGTTCGGAGGCATTGTCTTTCTGTTAGAGTGAAGGTTAAGGCTGGTAAGAGTGGGGAACAATGAATGAATAAAGATATTGAGGCTCCGGTCAAGAATAAGGAGTCAAATATTAGGTATAGACAACTGGGATCAATTAAATCGCGAAGAATTTAAGGAGTATTCTTAACAGGTAAATCAGGCAGAAGGGGATACGAGATATCCTTAACCTTATCTGCCAAAGCTAATCCAAAGAGATGCAAGTTCATTAAGAGCAAAAGAGCAACTAGGGAGAAAATAAGGCCCCTTAAAGATCAATAAGGGCATCTATGTGTGAAACCATAGAAGATGGGAGAGATACGAATACTTCACGAAAGAAACGGAGGCTAGGGAACTCGGGGAATAAACATTGATGCCTTAAAAACAGTCCACATTACAGAAAAGGAAGTGCTAGAGGTCTGAAAAAACAAACAGGTGGATAAATCTCTGGGACTTGATCAAGTGTATCCTAGTACATTGTGGTAATTTAGGAAAGAAATTGCAGGGCCCCTAGCAGAGATATCTGTCTCATTTCCAGCCACAAGTGAGTTGCCGGAGGACTGCAGCGTAGCTAATGTTGTGCTTTTATTTCAGAAAAGCTGTAATGTGAAGCCTGGGCACTATAGACCTGTGAGCCTGACATCAGTGATGCGCAAGCTGTTGGAAAGAATTCTGAGAGAGAGGATTTACATGCATTTGGAACGGCAAGGACTGATTAGGGATGGTCAGCATGGCCTTGAGAGAGAGAAATTAGGTCTCCATTAACCTGACTTTTTGTTTGGAGGACCTAACCAAGAAAACTGATGACAGCAGAGTGGTAGATATTGTCTACGTGGGCTTCAGTAAACCTTTGATAAGGTTCTACACTGTAGACTAATTAGTAAAGTTCATCACATGGGATTCAGGAAGAGCTTGCCAATTGGATACAAAATGGTGGTCGAGGGGTATTTCTTGGACTGGAGGCCTGTGACCAGTGATGATCCGCAGGAATCAGTGCTGGGTCCACTTTTGTTTGTCATTTATATAAATGATTTGGATGAGAATTTAGGAGGCATGGTTAGTAAGTTTGGAGATGACACCAAAATTGGTCGTATAGTTGATAGTGAAGGTTATCTAAGATTACAAAGGCACCTTGATCAATTGGACCAAAAGGCTGAAAAGTGGTAGATGGAGTTTAGTTTGGATAAATGCGAGGTATTGCATTTTGGTGAAACAAACAAGGGCAGACTTGTACAGTGAACGGCAGAGCCCTGGGGAGCATCACAGAACAGAGAGACCTAGGGGTTAAGATGTATAGTTCTTAGAAATTTGCATCACAGGGAGACCAGGTGGTTAAGGCAGAGTTTAGCATGATTGCCTTCATTGCTTAGACCACCGAGTATAGGAGTTAGGACGTCATGTTGAGGATTTACAGGACGTTGGTGAGGTCACATTTGGAGTACTGTGTGCAGTTCTGGTCACTCTGCCATAGGAAGGATATTAATAAATTGGAGAGCTTTCAGAAAAGATTTACCAGGATGTTGCTGGTACTGGAGGGTTTGAGTTATGAGCACTTTTTTCCCCAGAGCAGAGGAGGTTGAAGGGTGACCTAAGAGGTTTGTAAAATCATAAGGGGCATAGGTAAGGTGAATAGCAAAGGTCTTTTCTCTAGGGTGGGGGATTTCAAAACTTGGTGGCATAATTTTAAGGTGCTAGGAGAAAGATTTAAAAGGGACCTGAAGGGAAACTTTTTTGCAAAAGGGTGGTTTGTATGTGAATTGAACTGCCAGAATAAGTGGCAGATGCAGATATAGCTATAACATTTAATATACATTTGGATAGGGACAGGAATAGCAAAGGTTTAGAGGGATGAGACAAACACAGGCAATTGGGACCAATTTTGGTTTGGGAACCTTGGTTGCCACGGATGAGTTGGACCAAAGGATCTGTTTCCACGCTGCATGACTATAACTCCTTAATATCCCCCCTCAACCCCACACACCCAATGCTTAGGATTTCCATCACTGCCTCCAGTAATTCCTGAACTAATTTCCATGGCTAATACCAGGAACCACCACTTCATGCAAAAAGTGATCAATATTTGGAAAGCTCTTCCAGGAATTGGAGAGATGTAAATGCTGAGAAGCTATCCCAGATGTTGGAGAATCAAAGATTTCCATGAAAAATGAGTTAGTTGGGCTGTAATAGCCTCCCTCATTTGTGTGTATAATCGAGTACTGTGACAGCACAAATAGAAGAACATTCATTTTCAAATGTTCAAAGAGCACCAGCACAGTGGTAATGTCACTGGTCTAGAACCTCAGGCTAATATTCTGTGGACATGGGTTCAAATCTTGGCTTGACAGTTGATGAAATTTGTGCTCAATAAAATCGAGAAATAAAAACTAGCCTAAAGTCAATTATACAACCATTTGTCATAAATTCATTTCTGGTTCATTAATGAAATGAAGTCTGCCATCCTTACCCAGTCTGGCCTTCATGTGACTCAGACCCATAGTGGTTGACTCTTAAATGTCCTCTGGACAGTTAGCGGATTCACAATAAATGGTGGTCTAGCCAGCAATGCCTACATGCCATGAACAAACAAAAATTCCCACAGCCTCAAAACAAAAACCCAATACTTCTTTTAAGTAAGAGGCATCAGAGGAGCAGGAAAGCTGACGTTTCGGGCCTAGATCTAGGCCCGA
>NC_063333.1:90178282-90188010 GCF_021869965.1 Rhincodon typus | reverse complement strand
TTTCGGGCCTAGATCTAGGCCCGAAACGTCAGCTTTCCTGCTCCTCGGCCTGCTGTGTTCATCCAGCTCTACACCTTGTTATCTCAGATTCTCCAGCATCTGCAGTTCCTACTATCTCTGAAACTTCTTTTAAGTCACAGTTTCCAACCATTGAAATATCAGCAAAAATTACACCTTTGTAAGCAGCAAACCTTTTTGAGCTTTAAAGAGTTGCCTTTCCCCATATTTCATTCATCTACTTTTGAGTCTCAAATTCTGATCCTTGGAGCGAAATGTGTCTAGATGTCAGTTTTGGTAACAAAACGCATTCAAGAAAAAAAAGCACATTCATTCGGGTGTGTAATAACTCAAGCAAATTTATAAGTGCAGTGAACACCAAGCCTCAAATTCTGCCATAGGAAATGCTTATATACTCCAATATGCTGCAAAGACTATGAGACCTGACAACATTCTTGCAAATGTACTGAAAACTTGCTACAGAACTTGTCAATTTGTTCCAGTACAGCTACTACAATGGCATCTACCAGAAAGTGTGGAAAAATTGCCCACATATGTCCCGTACATAAAAACCAAAACAAACCCAGCCTGGCCAATTCTACTCTCGATCATTGGTAAAGTGATGAAAGGTGCAATCAACAATGCTATCAAACAGCCCTTGCCTAATATTAACCTGCTCAGTGATGCTCAATTTGGGTTCTGCCAGGATGACACAGCTTCTGACCCCCTTACAGCTTTAGTTCAAACATGGAAAGAAGAGCTGAATTCCAGAGGAGAGATGAAAGTGACTACCTTGATATCACGGCTGCATTTGATACAGGGTGGCATCAAGGAGACTTCGCACAATTGGAGTCACTGGGAATTGGAAGGGAACTCTCCATTGGCTGGAGTTATACCTGGCATGGAGGAAAATGGTTGTGGTTACTGCAGATCATTTATCTCAGCAGGTTTTCTTCAGGGTAGATATTTTCTAATCAAACCTTTTCAGAGATGTTATTACATAGCTTTGGAGCAGGTAGGACTTGAACCTGGACTACCTGTTTCAGAGGTAAGGACACTACCACTTCACCATAAGAGCCCTTAGTTCCTTATGGTAACATTTTTGGCCCAACCGTCTTCAGTTGCTTTGTAAATGAACTTGCCCTCATTATGAAGTCAGAAATTGGGTTGTTCACTGGTGACTGCACAACGTTCAGCAGTATTATTGACTCCTCAAATAGTGAAGCAGTCCATGCCATTTGCAGCAAAGACCTGGGCAGTATCTAGGATTGGGCTGACAAATGTCAAGGGTAATGCTTGAATTCTCTCTTATTGGAACTAGTCATTTCCTGCCACTTGTTTAGCAAGTTTGCATATTAGAACAATGCAGGAAATAAAACAACTGGCAGAGAATTTACACACAAAGTCTTTTGATTTTAACCGTATAAAGATGAATTTCCTAGGTCACTTCTACATGGATAGTTGAGTCAACTGTTTGAAAAGGTGACTTATCTATCAACACATAGTATATTACAACACAAGGAATCTCAACCAGGGAACAATGACAAGATTTCAAGAGACCCACCGCTATTAGCTTTACAGCTGGGGAGGCAATGGCTTAGTGGTATCATCACTGGACTGTTAATCCAGAGACCCAGATGATGTTCTAGGGACCTGGGTTTGAATCCTGCCAGGGCAGATGGTAGAATTTGAATTCAATAAATTGCTGGAATCAAGAGTCTAATGATAATCTTGAATCTATTGCCAACTGTCAGAAAAACCCAATTGGTTTACCTAATGTCTTTTAGGGAAGAAAACTGCCATCCTTACCTGGTCTGACCTACATGTGACTCCAGACCCACAGCAATGTGGTTGACTCTCAATTGGCCTCTGGGCAATAAATGCTGGCCTAGCCAGTGATGCCCTCATCCTGTGAATGAATAAAGGGGAAAAAAAAACTGACAAACCTCAAAGACTGAGAAACTGCAAAGGATTTGCTATGTAGCTGTTCTGACTTTGAAGAAATTAACTTGTGAAAAAAAAGCACACTCCACTGGTCAGACAATGCAATGCAAAAACTGTGTGGTGACTAAAGTTAAAAACAAAAATGGAAGACTTGCAGATTTTTGTTTTTTAAAACAGATGTTTGGTGCTGTATACATCCTTGATTATTTTCTCCTTTCTTCCAAGTCAGAAATTCCAATGCTCACTTTTATGTGTGATATCTGAATATATGGATGTGTAAAAATTAGACAAAATGTGTTCATGTCCAAAAGCTAGAATCAACATCTGTTGACCAGAAGCTGAACTGAACTAACCATACAAATAGTGTGGCTATAAAAGCAGGTCAGAAATTGCGTATTCTGCAACAAATAACTCATTTCCTGAGTCACATGGCCTGTCCACCATCTACAGAGCACAAGTCAGGAACGTGATCGAAAACACCCCACTTGCCATGATGAGTGCAACTCCAACAACACTCCAGAAGTTTCACACCATCCAGGACAAAGCAGCATGCTCGACTGGGGCCACATCCACAAGGATTAATACTCACCTCCACTGAGGTAGCAGTGCGTACCATCTACAAGGTGCAATACAGAAATTCACCAAACCTCCTCAGATAGCACTTTCCAAACCTATGACCACTTCCATCTAAAAAGGACCAAGGCAACAGATACATGGGAATACCACTACTTTCAAGTTTCTCTCTAATCCATTCACCATCCAGATTTGGAAACATTTTTGTTCCCTTTTTTGTCAGTGCTTCGAACTCATTTCTTAACAGCACTGTGGATGTTCCTACACCAATGGACTGCAGCAGTTCAAGAGGGCAGCCTTCTTGAGGACATTTAAGGATTAGCGCCGGCTGCAAAGCCCACATCCCCTAGACAAATTAAAAAATTACTGAAAAACAAACAGATTTTTATTTCAATGAGAGTTCTAAAGGCCACTGGACCCGAAACAGAAACTTTGCTTTCTCTCCACAGATGCTGCCAGACGTGCTGAGTTTCCCCAGCAATTTCTGTTTCAGTTTGTTCTATTAACTCAAGTGGTGTCTTTCACAGCCGCAGAATATCCCAAAGTGCATTATAGCCAAATTACAAACAGTACTATCCTGGAAATAGCAATGGGATAAAATTACCAGCAATTAATTGAAATCATTAACGGATTTGGATATTGGTTGAGACTAAATATTGGCTAGGACAGCAGCTGAACATCCCTTCTCCACTTCAAACAATGCCATGGACTTTTATCCACTTAGACAAATGAAGCCTCAGTTCAATGTCTCAGCTAAAAGGCTTCACCTCCAGCAACAGTGCTAGTGTCAGCCTTGGTTATGTACTTAAGGCACCGAAATGGTGCTGGAACTCAAAGTGACAGTGTTACTAACTGATCAAAGGCTCATGGTGCAATACCTTAGTGCCCATGTAATCATAACAGAGACTAGATTTAGCAGAAAGTGTGGCAGATGTAATTTAAATTTCTAATTTAAATAAAAGCCAAGACAAAGTCAAAATCTGGTTTTCTTTAAGCTAAATTCCCACCAAGACACAATATAAAAGAAAATAAACACCATCTGCAATAAAAATTTGGCTACACAGACCATTTTGGAGAGTGAATGCAGTATTCTGGTCTTAATTATTTTATTTATTCATTTTCGTGGGATGTGGACATTGCTAGCTGGCCAGCATTTATTGCCTGTCACTAGTCGCCCCCTTCAGAAGGTAGTAGTCCACCTGCTGTGGGTTGACCCTCAATGCTCTCAGGGAGAGAATTCCAGGGTATTAACCCAGTGACAGTGAAGGAGCAGCGATGTATTTCCAAGTCAGCTTGGAAGGGACCTTGAAAGTGGTGGTGTTTCCATGTATCTGCTGTCTTTGTCCTTCCAGAAAGAAGTGGTTGAGAGTTTGAAAGGTGCTGTCTAAGGATCTTTGGTGAATTTCTGTAGTGCATCTTTTAGATGGTACACACCACTTGTGGATGGAGTGCAAATCGAGCATGGTGCTTTGTCCTGGATGGTGTTAAGCTTCTGGAGTTGCAGACATCTAGGCAAGTGGGAATATTTCATCACACTCCTGATTTGTGCCTTACATATGATGGACAGGCTTTGGTAAGCCAGGTGGCGAGTTACTCATCACAGTATTCCTAAGTCTCTGACCTGTTCTTACGGCCAATGGGTTTATGTGGCCAGTCCAGTTGAGTCTCTGGTCAAGGGTAACCCCCAGATGTTGATAGTGGGGGATTCAGAGATGGTAACACTATTAAACGTCAAGGGGCAGTGGTTAGATTGCTTCTTATTGGAGATAGTCATTACCTGGCAAATGTTACTTGCACTTGTCTGGATATTGTCACATTTGGATATTGATCACTTCAGTATCTGAGGAGTTGCAAATGGTGCCAAACATTGTGCAGTCGGTGGACGTCCCTACTTTTGATCTTATGATGGAGGGAAGGTCATTGGTGAAGCAGCTGAAGATGGTTGGGCCTCGGACATTACCCTGAGAAACTCACATAGACATGTCCTGGAGCTGGAGATCACTGATCTTCAACAACCATGACAATCTTCCTATGTCCCAGGTATGACTCCAACCAGTGGAGGGTTTCCATCGGAAACCATTGATTCCAGTTTTCCTAGGGCTCCTTGATGCCACACTCACCCCTTGACATCAAGGCAGCATTCAACCATCACCCTCACCTCACCTCTGGAATTCAGCTCTTTTGTCCATCTTTGAACCAAGGCTACTCATTGGCTATGGAGGCCTTCAAGGCCTTTGCATGACAGTGACTTCAAGGTCACTGCCACGATCAGCATGCTGACACAAATCACGTGCACAGGACACTGGAGCAGCTGTGCATGTGCTCATCTTAGAGGAATACTGTGAGCGTGCAGTGGTAGTGTCCTTACCTCTGAGCCAGGAGGCCTGGGTCCAAGTCTCACCTGTTCCAGAGGTGTGTAATAACATCTCCAAACAGGTTGATTAGAAAGTATCTACAACTGACTGGCTGATAAGGCGCTTTCAGAAGTCAGTTAGATTTCCTTCTTTAAAAGGCATTAACAAACCTGTTGCATTTTTATGACATTCCAGTAGTTTCGAGGTCACCTTCATTGATGCAAGCTTTTTATTCCAGGTTTATTTAATGGACTGAATTAACTTCCCCAGCTAGCTTGGTGGAATTTGAATTCCTATTTCCATCTTAGTCCAGGCTTATGGATGATTAATCCAGTAATATAACCAATATTCTGCTGCATGCATGTGTTGTCAGAGATGGAACTAATATCAACACTACCAATATTACATGGAGTAACATTTGCACTAAAACGTAACAGAGTTAATGTCATCAGTAGGCCTACTGTGTATAATTGTTATTAATGGGAAGGGTAGTGAATTAATAATTAGTTACCATAAATTCATAATACTAGTGTTGTACAGTTTAAAGTGCTCTTTTGACAACACAGGCCTAGAGGGCCAGCAAGTATAATTGTTGTGTTTGCAGGTTAAGTGTGAATTTTTATATACCCATTATTGAGCTTTACTGAATTCTAACACAAGAGGGAATCTTCGTTGGTAACTAAATTTCATACAGTCAACATTATCCACACAAACCTTGAACCGAATTACTAGATCGAGTGCACGTCTGTCACACTCTTAACATTATTTGTATCCGAGTTCACTACCGACTTTTCTCCCTCCCCCACTGCATATCATGATGTCAAACTCCAACTTTTTGACTAAGCACGTGGATTAGAAATTTGACTTCTAAACGAGTAACATTTTGGAGAAGTTATAATATCTCTATTGTCTTGCTATCAGAGTTGCCAGGCCAGAAATCTATTCCAATCAACCCTGCCATCCACAAGTAGTGCAAAAGGAGTCAAAAAGTATTTCCATCATTGAACTTTTATTTAAAATTGTCAAATCTAGGTCTACTGTCACTGTACAAAATCAGTTCTCTTCATAAACCTGGCACACCATTCAGAGATAGCTTTAAAATCATTCAGGCTATTCCACTGACATCTTGCAACTACATTTTCTAAATATGGTTCAATGCTAGATTTTTCTTGGCATATTTAATCTTGGGACATCCACTTAAGCCACGTGGAAAGTTTCCTCCAATCTTTTAACTTTCTTCTCTAATACCTTAATTGTTTCCGCAACTTCTCTACTCCGCAAACTCAATAAGTTGAAGTTTGAACTGAGCTGTGTATCTAGTTTTCCTTCTTCATGCCCTAGTGTCATATTAAATGACATGATTGAGGAAATTATCTTGAAAGCATTGACTTGCACAGATTTGAAGTAGTGAACAGCTGCCCTGCAAAAATGCCATCCCCTATTCCCAATTCCTTCGCCTCCGCCGCATCTGCTCCCAGGACGAGGCATTCCACTCCCGTACATCTCAGATGTCCTCGTTTTTCAAGGACCGCAACTTCCCCCCGTCAGTGGTCGAGAACGCCCTCCACCGTGTCTCCCGCATTTCCCGCAACTCATCCCTCACACCCCGTCCACGCAATAACAATCAAAAAAGAATGCCCCTTGTCCTCACGTACCACCCCACCAACCTCCGGATCCAACGCATCATCCTCCGACACTTCCGCCATCTGCAATCCGACCCCACTACCAGAGACATTTTTCCCTCCCCACCCTTATCTGCTTTCCGGAGGGACCACTCTCTCCATGACTCCCTTGTCCGCTCCACACTCCCCTCCAGCCCCACCACACCCGGCACTTTTCCCTGCAACCGCAGGAAGTGCTACACCTGCCCCCACATCCCCATCCCAGGCCCCAAGACGACTTTCCACATCAAGCAGATGTTCACCTGCACATCTGCTAATGTGGTATACTGCATCCGCTGTACCCGTTGTGGCCTCCTCTACATCAGGGAAACCAAGCGGAGGCTGGGGAACCGCTTTGCAGAACACCTATGCTCGGTTCGCAATAAACAACTCCCCCTCCCATTCCTCAGACGACATGTCCATCCTGGGCCTCCTGCAGTGCCACAACGATGCCACCTGAAGGTTGCAGGAACAGCAACTCATTCCGCTTGGGAACCCTGCAGCTCAATGGTATCAATGTGGATTCACAAGCTTCAAAATCTCCCCTCCCCCTACCGCATCCCAAAACCAGCCCAGCTTGTCCCCGCCTCCCTAACTTGTTCTTCCTCCCAACTATCCCCTCCTCCCACCTCAAGCCGCATCCCCATCTCCTACCTACTAACCTCATCCCGCCCCCTTGACCTGTCCGTCCTCCCTGGACTGACCTATCCCCTCCTTACCTCCCCACCTACACTCACCTTTACTGGCTCCATCCCCGCCTCTTGGACCTGTCTGTTTCCTCTCCACCTATCTTCTCCTCTATCCATCTTCTATCCGCCTCCCCCTCTCTCCCTATTTATTTCAGAACCCCTTTCCCCTCCCCCATTTCTGAAGAAAAGGACCACTTTTCACTGAATATGTAAAGTTACACAAATGACAAAAAAGTTAGTGGACACCTGATTGTCTATGATATAAACCCTTAATTTTCCCTGTGGTTTAGAATTGGCTTGATTTTCAGCTAATGAAGTGGAATAGATTTTACAAAGGGCAGATGATGCATTCCACCATGTAACCAACATTGAAGTTAAAGTCTTGGTTGGTATGTAAAGAATGAAAAATTCATCAAATTTAAAATACAGTAACCAAGATTAGCAGCTTCAAAAGCTAACTACAAACTTAAATAAAGAGTCATCTGGCATATTCTGTAGTCTTGCAATAAGTTTAATTGAAAAGATTTCAATAGGCTATTTTTTAAAAAAAAAATCAAGATGAATTATTATGTGTGAAGATTCCATTTACAATGGATACCCAGCAGTAGAATTATTGATGTAAAATAGCACTGAATTATGCTATGACTTTCAAATTTCACCGAAGGCATCAGTTACAGACATGCATCAGTTAGTTTGCCTGTAAACACAAGCCAATTTATGAATTATTGCTGATTTGATCGTACAGCAAACAAGGTATATAAGAGATAAAAATCAAGTTTCACAGTTTGCAAAGGCTCAATGTCAACACAGTTAAAATTTTGTAATTTCAGGATGGAATGCTTTTCAACACCACTGTGTCTAAATAAAAATCATATATTAAAGTAAGTAATTTATATAGCCTCAGTGATATTTGAAATAAGTTTTAGAGATTAACCCCATGCTTACTTGTATTTTCACTAGTGATTCACTAATAGTATTAGGTTATGCTTAAGGATTTGAGAAGTTCTACGTGATATTAATAAAGCCAAGGCCACTGATTAAGCATGACTGAAAAAGTCAAATTCTATTTTTGACACAGGACCCTGGTAACTATTAGAAAAACAGCTTAGGGATTTTATTTCATGATTCCATCTATTTTCTAAAATGAAAACTACTAACCAACAGCATTGACTATAGCTAGCTGATTTTTACATTGAAACTGAAATAAACAGTTCCCTGATGTTTGAAGTGCTGGTAAATGAAGCTTGTGTTGTTGAATGTCTTGTAGAGGCATGGCATTAGGACTCAGTCTGAATTCAGTTCTAAGCTTCCAAAAGAATATGTTTTGTGTCTAATTTCTATTTAGTGAGGTTGACAAACGTAACCCACAAAGCCCAGGTAACAGTTTTAACAATTTGGGTTGACTGTGTCTTAACTAACTCCTTACTATGTGCACCTTCATCCTTGACTAGCCTTCACACTTTCTCCCCAAGTCTAGTTCCAATGGCTCAAAGATTGGTTGCATTTTTAATGTTATCTGCTGGCTTAAATGGATACTGCCCATTCCCCAACCGTACTGACTTTTAAATTTTCCCTCGCTAAGCACTAGAAGTTTCTACACTTTGTGAAGTTATCTGGTCGTGATATCAAGACCAGATTTCCACACTGAATAATGCTGGACTCAGACTTGGTTGTTCTACCACTGATGATCTGCCTTGTTGCTTTAAATTACATTTAATAAGCTTACAACTCTTCTCCCTGGTGCCAGACTGCTGAGTCTTTGACCAACTAACTTATCTTACTGGTTCTTCAGCTTCAATTACAGTCTACTGCCTGGCGTCAAAGTACGGTTTTCAGTTGCTTCTGAATCTTACAGCAACTTCCAAATTTGCTGCTACTTTCTCAGATCTGAAAAGGATTGTGGACATCTCCTGGATTTCATATGCAAAGAGACTTCCAGCGGTGCGCCCTTTGATAATTCTGGACTTCATCTGCCCCATTGACAAACTTTGACAACAGTTGTGGATGCTCCATGCTGATTCCACTGTTAGCTATATTAACTTTATTCCACCATGGGACTTTGACTTTAACTAAGAATGTAGAAACAGGAATAACCATTTAGCTCCTTGAAGATAGTAAGAACTGCAGATGCTGGAGTCAGAGTCAATACAATGCGGAGCTGGAGGAGCACAGCTCGTCAGGCAGCAGAGGAGCAGGAAAGTCGATGTTTTGGGTCCGGAGCCTTCATCAGGGCTGGGGGAAGGTAGGTGAGATGGTGATAAATAGATACAGGTAGGGGGTAGTGGGGTTTGATCAATAGGAAGGGTGGGGTGGACAGAAGAGAAGGCCAAGGGTGGGGAGATTTCAAAACTGGTGAATTCTGTTTTTAGGCCATCAGGCTGTAGGCTCCTGAGGCGGAATATGAGGTGTTGTTCCTCCAGTTTGCGCATGGGGTCACCGTGGCACTGGAGGCGGCCCAGGATGGATATGTCACCAATGGAGTTTTGGGGGGGGGGGGGGGGGGGGGGGGG
>NC_063333.1:90121047-90178182 GCF_021869965.1 Rhincodon typus | reverse complement strand
GGGGGGGGGGGGGGTGTGGGGTTTAAGTTAAAATGGTTGGCAACTGGGAGGTCTTGTTGGTTATAGCGTACAGAGCGCAGATGCTCTGCGAATTGGTCACCGAATCTGCGCTTGATTTCACCGACGCAGAGGAGGCCACATTCGGAGCAGATACAGCAGACCAGGTTGGAGGATGTACAGGTGAACTCCTGTCGGATTTGGAAAGTTTGTCTTGGGCCTTGAATGGAGGCGAGGGGGGAGGTATGGGGCAGACGTAGCACCTCCTGTGGTTGCAGGGAAAGGTGCTGGGTGTGGTGGGGTGTGGGGAGCGGACAAGGGAGTCACGGAGTGAGCGGTTTCTACAAAAGGCAGATGGGGTGGGGAGAAAAATATCTCTTTGGTGGTGAAGTCCAATTGCAGATATGGAAAGTGGTGGAGGGTGAGGTGCTGGATGCAGAGTGGTACGTGAGGACCAGGGGACTCTGTCCTTATTTTTGTTGGGGGGTGCGAGGGTGTTTGAGGGCAGAAGTGCAGAAAATGCAAGAGATGTGGTTGAGGACATTTTGGATCAACAGAGGAGGGATGTTGTGGTCCTTCAAATAGGGAGGACACCTGGAACGTCTGGGAATGGAACGCTCCAACTTAGGAGCAGATACGGTGGAGACATTGGGAGTAAGGGATCGCATTCTTGTGGAGGGGTAGGTGAGAGGAGGTGTAAATCAAGGCAGCTATAGGAGTTGGTGGGTTTGAGATAGATATCTGTGCTGAGACGGTTACCAGGAGATGGAGACGGAGAGGTCCAGGTGAATTTGGAGGTTGGGGTGAAAGGTGTGGTAAAGTTGATTAACTGTTCAAGCTCCTCATGGGAGCACAAGGCAGTGCCAATACAGTCATTGATGTAGTAGAGGAAGAGGTAGGGGATGGTGCCAGTGTAACAGTGGAAGAGGGACTGTCCCACGTATCCTATGAAGAGGCAGGCAAAGCTTGGACCCATACGGGTGCCCATCGTCACCCCTTTAGTTTGTAGGAAGTGGGAGGGGTGAAAGGAAAAGTTGCTGAGGGTAAGGACAAGTTCAGTTGGAACTTGTAAGGACACCTCTCCCCCACAGCCTCCAAACTCATTGTTTCCCTAACCCTGCACTGCCCATTTCTATCTCCTTCCCAAAATCCACAAATCTGATTGCCGCGGTCAACCCATTGTCTCTGCCTGCTCCTGTCCCACTGAACCCATCTCAGCTTATCTCGACTCTGCTTTCCCCCAGCCCCGGGTCCAGGAACCCCTCTCCCATGTTTAGGACACTACCCATGCCCTCCACCTCCTCCAAGACTTTCAATTCCCCTGGCCCCCAAAACCTCATGTTTACCATGGACATCTTGTCCCTGTAACCTTTATAATATATTTGACCTTGAAATGTCCTTCCAATGCCACAGGTCTCATTATAGAAATAATTTATTCCCATATCCATAATATCATTCAGCTCTGCCTCTACTCAGCTCACCATTGCGGAAACACTTCATCTATGCCTCTGTTCATGTCATAGAGTTGACTAGCCCAATTCACTCCTGATCTAGTGATTATTGTCTGACCTCAGAGTTTGAAATATTTAAAAAAACTCCGGTCCATTTCCTAACTTGGGTCCACATCACTTTCAGTTTGAGTGTGATTTAGATTTGTTGTTGTCACATGTGCTGAGAGACAGTGAAAAGTGTTGTTTTGTGTGCTATACAGGGAGATTGTACCAAACAAAGTGCATTAGGGTAGCAGAACAGACTGCAGAATAGTGTTACAGCCGCGGAGAAGGTGCAGAGCGAGAGGTCAAAATTTGAATTTGAGAGGTCCATTCAAAAGTTTGATAACAGCAGGGAAGCAGTTGCTCCTGAATTTGTTCGTACGAAGCACTTCAGAATTAAAAAGAGGTCAGAGAGATTGGGCGATAGTCATTGAGGCATACTGCATGATTTTTCTTTGACACTGGGATGATGGTGGTCTTCTTGAAGCAGGTGGGGACTTCAGATCGTAATAAAGGAGAGGTCAAAGATGTCTGCAAATACTCCCGCCAACTGGTCCACACAGGATCTAAGTGCACGCCTGGGGACTTCATCTGGGCCAGTGGTTTTTCATGGGTTCACTCATTACTCAGTGCCCGCTGATTTTAATGCTCCTCAATTTTAAATTTTTCACCCAGATTTTTAGTTCAGTCTATAGCTTCGTATGCCTCACCTTAGTAATCCCAGTCAGGTTCACACTGATATACAGACTTCTCTAATCCTAGTCTTCTGTTCAATCCTGAGTTCAAACCACTCCACTAATAGTTGCTTTGCTGTTAATTGCCATGATTCTAAACTCGGGAGCATCTTATCTGAACCTCTGTCACTACCTCACTCTGCTCCTTTATGATGTGTATTCAAACCCACCTCTCAACACTTTTGATCATCTTTCCCAGTGTCTCCCTTTGTGGTTTGGTGTCAAAAGTGATTTGTTGACCCTCTGAGTGTGTTCATTTTTTAAAAACACATTAAAAAGTACTATTAAATACAAGTTGTCGTCATTTTAGAGGTAATTTAGACAATCCGTCAATACAAATTGTGTTTGCCTGGAGAGACATAGGAAAGGCTGTTCCTGATGCCCTTTGATGACTAAATCTTAAAACTGATTATTTTTTCCTTGCAAAACTCAAGCTATATGCAAATTGAGTTAAACTTCATCAGTACCCCTCAAAGCACAATAATTTGTGTCTAAAATAGCTGATGAGTATTAAAAAAAAGCTTGGCACAAGTTAAAAGTTATTTGGTTGCGTGATGTCTTTACTCATTGTTGTCGGAATAAACCGAAAATCCTTTTGAGTGTTGTAAAAAATGATCTTAAAATATTTTTACCTTGAAGAAGTGTAATGACTTATACACAGTAATCAGCAATTCAAAATATTGCCGTGTTCCTGTAAAGCTGGCAAGAGCAGAGTCTATTTTACTTCCTCAAAAGTCTAATATTTTGCCTGCAAACCTACCTTCTCCTCTGACCTGGCCCTTAAATACACTAAACACAGATTGAACTGGCACTCATCAGTTCTTAGATCTACTGCGCACACCGTACATTGTTTCTTGACAACACAATATTTCATTGATGTGTTGAATTAACCAGCCTGTTGCACCTAAATCGGGGTTCCAGGAAACTACAACAGATTTAAATATAAATAAAGCAGTTCAACTTGCAGGATTTGATCCAAAAAGATATAAACACTGCATTAATAAAACCACCTGAATCCAAATAAACTATTTGATACAAATAAACTAGTGAATGCTAACAATTGCAAGTGCTGTTGTGTGGTGTGCAGATTTTGATTAAAATTTTTGATTGTTACAATGCAACTGCATCTAAATACATATGAATAAATGCAAACTATGGCACCAGTAAACAATATATTCTGGTGGTACCAATTATAGACAGTATGTTCGTCATTAGATTTTTGATGACTGTCATGGCTTATAAGTTGACCATTGAAGCCTACAAAATCCTTCCAAACATGTAGGCCAACATATGCACTCCGTATAAAACAAGAACTGCAAGTGTTGATAGTGGCATTTGCAGTATGAAAGCAGTAACTTCATTCATTCATATTAAACTCATGCAGCACAATTCATTGAAAAAGAATACACCATATAAATATATTAACTAAAATCAAAGCTTTTTAAAGGCCAAATTCAACACTTCAACATCTGATACAAAGAGCTCATCAAGTTTTATTTAAATTTAAACCTAGCAGGTTGACTGTTTTGTCTCAGGGAAATGTGTTGAGCAATCATCATTGTCCAACATTAGATATGATACTGCAACGGGTTATTTGTTAAATAATTCTGAGCATGCCAACTAAACTGATAATCAATTTAACATTACAAAGGGCCCTGTTCAATGCAGATAGAAAAAGATCATGTATAGTTTCTGCGGCTGTTGCAATGTAACAAAATAAGTTATCGACAATCTTTGGTTCGTTCCTCAGAACAATGACTTGGGTCAAGACAAAATTTAAACAAAGCTCGACAGTTAACAGTCAGTCACCACCAACCTGGTGAAGTCTCCGTGATAACACCTCTAGCAATCAAAATCTACTTGCCAATTAATCAGCATCCTTTTCTCACTTCATATAAATGCTGTTCTTTAATTTGATAAACTTGCAAATGTCCTGATGTGTGTCAGATGGAAAGCTTCTCACTCACAACATACTTAAAAGCCAGGCTAGAAGAAATACAGCTATAAAATAGCAAGAGAGCTTACATACTTGAAGTATTGTAATTGTGGGATAATTAGCTGAGAAAAGGTCAGTTTGATGATAGCCCAGAGTAGGCCATGCCAAAATTACTGATAGTTAGGTAGATCTGCAATGTAAGCAGAGTAAAATCCAAATTTCATAATTGAATGTTTGGCAAGGTGGTGAGATTTAATCTCAGTTTAAATTGTGCAAGGTACAGAAGTTGGAATATTGCTTACTTTGGGAGAACCTGCATTTGGCCTCTCAGTGTTATTGCAAAAGAAACTAATCAGTAGAGGAGTTTGGAATATTGGAAAAGTGACTAGAACAAGGGTCAAAAGGCCTACACAATCAAGACAGGCTAAATTAAAGCTTTACCTCAGAATAGCTGGAGCTGAGGAAAATACTCTGTAGGCCTGTGGTACATTTATTGGTGGTGCCTACAAAAGTAAACAAATTGTTGTTTGGTAGTACAGAACTTGAGTATTGTTGAAAAAGACATTTTGTCTTGCACTCATCAAGACATTTTGCATGATTATAATTCAAGGGGAATACCAATTATACAGCATGACTGAACAGTACTGATCGGTTGGCAAGCTCCCATTAAGATCAATTGACAGTGAACAGCCAGGCTTTGTTTAAGATCTAAACTTGACACGTCGACTCTAATTGGTCAGGGTATTGTCTTGAGAAATGAACCAACGAATGCTCTAACCTATTCCATTGAGTTGAAACAGATGCAATAGGTGGACATGTTCTGTCTACAAAGAATGGGGTCCCGTGTATGAACTCCAGAGTAATTCTTCATACATTTAAGATTAGGGGCGACACGGTGGCTTAGTGGTTAGCACTGCTGCCTCACAGCGCCAGGGACCGGGGTTCGATTCCACCCTTGGGCAACTGTCTGTGTGGAGTTTGCACACATTCTCCCAGTGTCTGCGTGGGTTTCCTCCTACAGTCCAAAGATGTGCAGATTAGGTGAATTGGCCATGCTAAATTGCCCATAGTATCTGGGGATGGGTCTGGGTGGGATACACCGAGGTTCGGCGTGGGCTTGTTGGGCCGAAGGGCCTGCTTCCATACTGTAGGGATTCTATGGTGATTATCTGGCAAATGTTGTCCAATTGCAGAATCAAATCTAATGTTTGACACTAAAGCAGGGTTTGCAAATGAAGCTGGTTGGGTACAGGTCAGGAACTTGCTTTTTGAGCATTGCCAAAGGGGATGTGCTGTTTGATACTGTCAGTCAGTCTTGGTTCTATAGTTTATAAATGTAGAAACTAGGAGCAGTAGGCTATTCAGTCCTTCAAGCCTATTCTAGCACTTGATAATATCGCAGCCAAACATCCAACTTAGAACCTTGTTCCCATTTTCTTCCCATATCCTTTGATTCCTTTAGCCTAAGAACTATATCTAACTCCTTGAAAAGATCAAATGTTTTGGCCTCAACCCACTTTCTGTAGCAGAGGATTCTACAAGTTCATCATTCTGGGTGAAGAAACTTCTCACTTTAGACCTAAATGGCCTACCCCAGATCCTTAAACTATGATCTCTGGTTCTCGACTCCCTAGTCATTGTGAGCATACTTCTTGCAATTCTCTGTTAGAATTTTAAAAGGTTCCAGGAGATCACCCCTCATTCTTCTAAAATTCAGTGAATATACCCCTAATTTGATCAAGTCTCTCCATCTGTCAATCCTGCCACCCCAGGAATCAATCTGGTAAACCTTTGTTACAATCCCTCCATTGACAGAATATCCACCCTCAGATAAGGAGGCCAAAGCTGTACACAACAGTCTAGCTTACTTCATACTTTATTTTCTTTTGTGTTGCTGATAAGACACCTTTTGTCCAAATTTTTCGTATGTACTCATCAAGACATTTGGAAGAATATAAATTCAGGGGAAAAAATATTTATACTGCATGAGAAGCAAATGCCAATTGACTGGCAAGTAGATTCGGTTATTGTCGGGGATGCAACCATTAACGCAGATGGACAGTCAACAGCAAGGCTCTGTTTAAATCTTGAACTAGGCATAATGACTGATTGATACACCTTGCTTGTTGAGAACAGCCAAAAGGACGTGTTATTTGATACAATCTGCAAGGTAAGACATCGTAAAAGTTTGAACAACAGCTGAAGCTAGCAGTTTCATACTGTTACTATACAGTAGCCATGAGTGTTGTTCGGCACAATTAGGATGCTGCAATGAAGTCAACACGATGTTCTGTTTTTCTCTCAAGTGAGTAATGTGATATATCAGTGACTAGTGGAGTATTGCAGGGATCAGTGCTTGGACCCCATCTATTTACAATACATATTAATGATTTAGATGAGGGAACTAAACATAATAATTCCAAGTTTGCAAAAGGCACAAAGCTGGGTGAGAAAGAGACCCATGAGGAAGATCCAGAGATACTTCAGTGTGATTTAGACAATTTGAGCAAGTAGGCAAATGCATGACAGATGAAGTATATAATGTGGATAAATGTGTTGCATAGCAAAATCCGGAAGGCAGATCATCATCTGCCAGTTAATAGATTGGGAATGGGGTGTGCAACGAAGCCTGGTCTGGTATACCAATAGTTAAAAGTAAACAAGCAAGTGCAGCAAGCAGTGAAGAAGTCAAATGGTATGTTGGCCTTCGTAGCAAGAGGATTCAAGCAGTTGTACAGGGCCTTGGGTGAGACCACTCCATCTTTTGCAAATATCTCTTCCCTTAGATTAGGAGACCAAAACTGTACACAATACTCCAGGCTATGGTCTCTAGTGTCTATGCAAATACAGTTGGACTTTTTTTAATCTGCACTCAAATTGTCTTCTAATAATATCCACATTGGCTTTATCTTCCTAACTGATTGCTCGACTTGCAAGTTAAATTTCCAGTGACTTATGAACAAGGACACAAGACTCTTTCAAACATCACACTTCCTAATTCTCTCAATATTTAAGAAACATTTAAATTCTTTTGATCCCTTTGCATCCTTCTCACAACTCTCATTCCCATGTTGCTTTGTCCTCAGAAAATGTGGAAAAAGTGCAACTGGGCCCCAAATTCAAATTATTCTTATAGATTGTGAACAACTGGGGCCCAAGTACTGCACCCTGTGGTAACCACTAATCACAGCTTGCCAACCTGTAAATGTCCCCTTTATACATACTGTTTTCTGTCTGTTAACAAATACTCAATCCACGCCAGTTACTCCCAAAATTGTGTTCTAATTGTTCTCACTAACCACTGTGTGGCACCTTATCAAAATCTTTGAAAATCCAGATGCATCACAACTACTGGGTTTCCCTATGCATCCTAGTAATTATGTCATCAACAAACTTTAAAAGATTTGATGAACATTATTTTTCTTTCATAAGTCCATGTTGTCTCTGCCTAATTGTACAATTTCTTAAAGTGTCCAGCTATCACATCTTTGATAATATATTCTAGCACTTTCCCTACTATTGATGTAGGGGGCCAACAGGACTATTTTCCCCATTCTCTCTATTTGCTAACTTTCATTTCCACTCATTTGTGCAGTACTTCATTTTTTAAAATAACTAATATTAACTTCTTTTAGTTCCTCATTCTTGCGGGTCCCTTACACCTGCTATTCCTAGGAAGATTTTGCTATCTTCTTCCGTAAAGACCAATGCATAGTATTTGCTGCCATTTTCTTATTCCAGTTCATAAATTCCTCAGTGACTGCCTCCAGCTCAGACTGACCACATGTGGATTTCAACTGAGGTTTCATCCTTCGCATTTCAAATCTACCAACGATTACACACATCTCAGTGATGTACAATGCTCCTCAGACAGCTGCTCTCCCCACACCCCGAGATCCACACCCTGTGCCATGCACTGCCACATGCACACGCTCATCCCGTCTCTCTCTCCCCCACTACAGGCATAGTCTCACGCTATCTCAGATCTGCCCTGCACTACCCCTCGTCCACTTCTGCCTTGTTTGATGTTCTAAGAAGAAACTTCTTCTCTTCCTTTCGGCCATTAAGGACTGCAAGCTTCAACAAGCGAGGTATCCACATACCTATGGAATCTTCCTCCTCTCCAATTTCCACTCTCTCCATCTCTTTTAGCCCCACATCTTCCCAGGTTTTAACTATCTCCTCTGATCTTCTGCTCTCTGTTGCTGCATGTTTTGCTCACTGCGAAGGTCTTAGTTTTATCCCTCGGTGCTCCCACCTCAATGAATTTTTGGCAGGACATGACACTGTGCTCTTCTTCCATCATCTTTGCTTCTGGGCCCATTTCTCTGGGCAAGGAATACTGTCCCTGACCCACCAACCCCTTCACTGAACTCCAACACGCTCCCTCCATCTGAATCCTTCTCTCTGGCCTTTTACTTGCACTTAACCTGTTTGTTAGAACTGTCAACGTGACATAGGTTTTTTTTTTAAATTTCTCTGATCCCTCATCCATTCAAACCTATGGCCAGATGCCACCCAGCATTTTGCAGGGACTGTTCCCTCCGGGACACCCTGGTCCACTCCCAACATCTCCACATACTCCAACTGCGATTGCATAGAAAGTGCAAAAGGTGCAACACCTGTCCATTTATGACTCTCCTCCTCAATATCCAAGGCTCCAGGCACAACTTTAGCAGCAATTTAGCTGCACATCACTCAATCTAGTCCACTGTATTCTTGCAGCTCACAATGTGGTCTCCTCAACAAATAACAAATGAACTGCAGACCGGGCAACTGCTTTTGTAAAACACCTCCATTTTGACTGCAAAAATGTCCCTGAACTTCCAGCTGCCTACTGTGCTAACACACCACGACCTTCCCTGACTAACATTTTGTCTAGGGTCTGATGCAGTGCTTCAGCGCAAGCTGGAAGAACATCATTTCATCTTCTGTTTGAGGACCCTGCAACTTTCAGGCCTCAATATTGAGTTATAACTTGAACACCTTCCACCATCTCCTTTACTTGTGCCCACACCCAGGTGCCATCAAGATTTGCTTTCAGCACAGCCAACCATTTACACCTCATTTTGGAGCCCGTAATCAGCTTTCCTTTCACCTGAATATATTATCATCCAGCTCTTTCTCTCCCCAACAGTACTTCTCTCTCTGAGCTCCATCTCTACCCATCTGCTCATTCCCATTCTTCCCTCACCCACTGTCTTCAGCATAAATATCACATTTTCTTGGCTACTACAAGTTCTGAAAAAGGGTCACTGTCCTCTCCCCAGATGCTGCCAGACCTGTTGAGTTTCTCCAGCAATTTCTGTTTTTGTTTCAGATTTCCAGTATGCACAGCTTTTGTTTTAGTTTTATTTTATGTTAAAATAAACTCTGCTGTCTGACAGGCCGCATTTGACCTTGTCCATCTTTTCATTTTAACACAACAATAGAGACTTTTACAATTCCATTAGGTTTGTCACTAGTTTATTTTCATATTCCATTTCATTCTTCGTTGTCAGTTACTTCATCTTCCTTTGCTGATTTCTAATTCTCAGGCCTACTACGTTTTGGCATCTTTATAAGCTTGTTCCTTTAATCTGGTATAATCTTTAACTTTTCTCCTCCTCCACAGCTTTAGTGCTTATTAGGTTTAGTCAGTCTATTCGTAGAAGCCCCTCACAATTTCCGTTTGATCCTGGTTAAATACAATTCTCTAATTTACTGATTTACAATGTGCCTTGCATTACCACCATCGTTTCTTGGCCTATAAACAACTATACAATTAAACAAAAATACATCCCTCCCTGGATGCACTCAATGCATTTTATGTTCGTTTTGAGCAGAAGGACAGTGAAACAGTGTAACCTGCCCTGACAGCCTCGGATGCACCTGCTCCCTCAGTCACCACTGCAGGTGTCAGATTGGCCTTTTTGAGAGTGAACCCATGGAAATTGGCCCAGATGGAGTCCCTGGCCATGCACTCAGATCCTGTGCGTACCAGCTGACGGGAGTATTTGCTGACATCTTTAACCTCTCTTCATTACAATCTGAAGTCCCCACCCACTTCAAGAAGATCACCATTGTTCCAATACCAAAGAAAACTCATGCAGTGTGCCTCAATGACGCCCGCCAGAGGCTCTGATCTCCATAATTATGAAGTGCTTCAAGGAGTAAGTCATGGCTCATTTTAACTCTAGATTCTCAGCCTGCCTTGATCCTTTGCAATTTGCTACCGTCACAACAAGTCCACAGCAGACACCATCTCTCGGACCCTAAACTCATCCCTGGATAACAAGGATACCTATGTCAGGCTCCTAACTATTGACTACAGCCTTGCCTTCAACACTATAATTCTGACCAAACCATACTAAACTCCAAACTCCGAGACCTAGGTCTGTGCTCCACCTTCTGCGGTCTGTGGGCCAAGGAGTCCAGTTGCAATCAGTGAGAATAGGCAACATCTCCCTCCTTCATGACAATCCTTAACACCAGCGCACTCTGCATACTTATGACTGTGCGGTCAAATTTCATCCTAACTCCATTTACTGGATCTCAAAACAATGACGAGACAGAATACAGGAAAAAGACAGAGAGCTTGCTGGCATGATGTAAAGATAACAATCTCTGCCTCAACATCAGCAAAATGAAAGGGCTGGTCACTGACTTTAGGAGGTAAGGTGGAAGGCACGCCCCTATCTATATCAACAGAGCCGAGGATGGAGATGGTTGACAGTGTCAAGATCCAAGGAAAGACTGTCACCAATCTGTTCTCATCCACACACGTTGATGCAATGGTCAAGAAAGCACAACAACACCTCCACTTTCTCATAAGGCTAAGGACATTTGACATTTCCATAAAGACTCTTACAGGTGCACGGTAGAAAGTATTCTATCCGGTTACATCATTGCTTGGTATGATAACTGCTCTGCCCAGGACAATAAGAAACTACAGAGATTGTGAATATAGCCCAGTCCTTCACACAAGCAAATCTTCCATCCATTGACTATCAATACTTCTTGCTGCCCCAGAAAAGCAGTTAACATAATCAAAGATCCCTCCCACTCTGATTATAATCTCTTCCAACCTCTTCTGTTGGGCACAAGATATAAAAGCTTAAAACGTACGAACCAACAGATTCAAGAAATAACTTCTTCTCCATTGTTAGACTTCTGAACGGACCTCAAAATTTAATGTTGATTGCGCTCTTTGCGCACCTTCTCTGCGGCCGCAACATTGTATTCCTCACTCTGTTCTATTACCCCATGCACTTTGTACGATATAATGTACCTGTACTGCACGCAAAACACTTTTCACTGTACCTAGGTACATGTGACAATAATAAAATCAAATCAAACCATTCATGTATCTTGCTACAAAAGTCTCTATCCTCATCAGCTGGCATACTATTAAATTTGAAAGCTTTTTTTGTCTCAGATTATCAATTCCTTGCAATCTTGCTTTCTTGCCTTGTCCCCCTCATTAAATTTACACATCTTTCCTCCCTATTTAGTTTAAAGTCTTCTTCACAGCCCAAGTTATATGGTTTGCCAAAACACAGACTAACAGAGTTCAGGTGAAGACCATCCCAATGGTACAGCTCCCACATTTCCAGTATCGTTGTCAGTGCCTGAGGAATCAAAATCCATTTCTAACAACCATGTTTAAGCCATATATTTAATGCTCTAATCCTATTCCAATTTGCTCTTAGAGCAGGTAGTAATCTAGAGATTGTTACCTTTCAGTTTCTGCTTTTTAATTAGCCGCAGTTGCTCATATATTTTATCCATTCTAGTTCTACACAGGTTTGTTAGTACTTTTTTTGAACCACGACAGCTGTACCCTCCTCCTACCACTGCAAGTTCCTCTCCAACCCAGAGCAGATGCATAGAATCCTGGCACAAGACAGACCAACTTGATTCTCAAATCTTTGGAAAGTAGCTGGAGTGTGTTCAAGCCTGAACTTTGATAGGCAATGTGATTCTTTTGATTATGCCAACTATACATGAAGCAAAAAATACATGGAACTTGTTCTTGTAACTGTTCCATCTCTTTAATCACATGTAGACTTTGCAATTATGAGCAAAACTATAACTTTTGCTTCAGCCGCATCATTACTGAGCAGTAAATCAACAAAATCCACAAATAATTTCTGAACAATTCGTATCATTGTTCTAGATATTAAGTTACATTCTAAATGTACTTTTAACAAAAGAATATTTTCCACCAATTCTATTTAGTAAAACGTTGGCTTTCAATGTAATATCTGGAACAAACATTAAGCCCTTCTCCAGAGGAAAAAAATGTTTGAGTAGCTCCTAAAACTCTTGATATTATATGGGTTTAGTCACTTCTCATTTTTTAAATTTTCATTACTTTTCAACAGAAACAAAACCCTGTATCCCTCACCTAGCTATAACATATCCCCGACCTTTCCTGCACTTAAAGCTGTATTTACCTTCTGTCTCATATTTGCATTTAAAACTACAAGTTGATCTGTGGTGTTTTCCTTGTGAGCGCCACTTTCAGACCAATCCTTACAAACCCCAATAAATCCATGGGCATCCTTCGCAACTTTCAGCATTCTGAACAAAAAAGTATTCCCACTTTGTTACAACGGAAACATTTAAGCCTTGTTGGATGCTCACTTCCACTCTCAGCACTTCCTTTGTGGTCGAGATAGAATTCCAAGTTCTCATCTTTACCCTGGCTACTTGTCTTCCTTTAACTCTCCCCACTTTGTATCTTTATCAGCATCATGGGATGATGGGAAGAAGATTTAATTTTATGGATCAGCTCATAATAAATCAGCCATATTCACTGTCTGTTGAACTGTTACAATCCTCTGGTCTTCAACCCTGATTCTAATTACTAGAGGCAATAAATTTATAAATAAACTCCTCTGAAGACTTCATACTTAACATTTACTGCTATCACCCTTACCTAATGGTCAAAATTATTTTTCCATACCCTTTCAAATTCAGTACAACATGGTCCTGTTGGCTGTCTCCTTAAGTTCCAAAACTTTTATCTATATGCCTCAGGGACTAATTCGTATGGAGTAAGAATATCCTTTTTTTTTTTTAAAAGCCACATCATAATCCATAGAGACTTCTCCTGAAAGTGATCTCACATGCATCTCAAGTTCACCTGTCAACCTACTCTGCATGGGCAGTGTCCAGTTTTCCTTCTGCCACTTCATGCCATTTGACAATGTAGCAAAGCATAAGGATAATTCCAAATCTTCTCTCATATTTCAGAGAGACTTGAACAAAGTTAAATATTTCCTTACTTGATTTTAGAACTTTCTTCCGCCTCCAAGGTCTGTTGTTTCAAGTCCATCCTTCTTGGTATTCCCTTTCCTGCACACTTCCCTCTCTCTTCTGATCTGCAATTCTAGATCCAGCTTAATGGCTCTCTTTTTCTTTCTCTTCAAACTCAAGCCATTTTTTTTCCATTTCCCTTTCCAACCTTTTTGATTCCAATGTTATTTATTTTTCTTTCTCTGCTCTTTGAACATCTATTTCCAGCTGCTTCAGCTACGTTTCATTTTCCAAACTGCTTTAACCTTAAGATAATCATGGTAAACTTTGACTCACTATCAGAGTACCTGGTTGTTCTTGTATTTTCACAAATCCCAAATTCCTGTACTTGCTATTCTTGTACTTCAATTACATTTGCCTTCTTAGCTTTTGCAGGAGTTTCCACCTTTAACTCCTTTGTGAATTATATTAGCTAGTCTCATGTAAAGCAATCTTCAACTTTTAGGTGCTTCAATACCAATCTATTTGAATAATGTGAGAAATGTGATATGTCCTTTTATCCTTTACCAGTTGCTACCACTCCATGTACAATATCATATTATCCATATCCAATATCTAGTCCAAGGTCCGAAATTTTGGTATAACTCCAACTCGAGGAGTGCACTGACAATCAAGCCCAATTACTCCACAGAGATCCACCAAAAGTGTAAATGTTCTATTTAATTACCAAAATGGTCCATTTGTAGTTATCCAGCTGCATGTTGTTTTTATACAGTCATACCGCAATCAACGTACTCCATACTACAGACCCAAATGCCAGCTTTGCTTGACTAAACTACCTGTATTCACCAAAAGAGAGATTTCAGGAAACATGAGGCAAGAAGAGTTAAAATTAACTACCTTGGCTCATTGAGCATGGACCAATAATTGGAATAAGCACCAGAAGCAGGATTCTTACAAAATGTACCAGGAAACACATTCTCCAACAGTGGTTCCCAAACTTTGTCTCACCATGATCTATTTTGTTGCTTAAAAATTGTTATATCCCCAGGGGGAGGTGGGATGGTGAAAGCTGTTTAGGAATTCAAGTTTTTAAGTAAAAAGCGACTGTCTTTTTATTGAGATAACAAGGTGTAGAGCTGGATGAACACAGCAAGCCAAGCAGCATCAGAGGAGCAGGAAAGCTGATGTTTCGGGCCTAGACCCTTCTTATTTTCAGGACAGGATTCAGGTCGACAGAATTCAGATCTCAAGAATTGGCCAGCTATGCCACTCCTACTATTAAAAAGACCATGAAGAATTAAAGGGACCTTATAGCTGTCTGTACTCAATTGATGTTCCATGGTAGCCACTGCTGCTTTGGAAACCATGATCCCAAAAGTTTGTCTGGGAAACATGGCTTTAAGAACTACTCACATAAAATAAAGGAATAATTCAACAACTTGGGATAATTTGCAAGCATTAGTTAGCTTGGTTTGTTGCACTCACACCTTAGAAAGGTGGTGCATTCAAACCCTAGAACTTCAGGAATCAAAGCTGACAAGCTAGTACCCTTCTGACTGAATGATGGAGTGTCAGATTGAGACATACATCTGAGGTCCTATCCACCTAATCTGATGCAAGTAATGATACTAACTCAGTACTCTAGTCAGTAATCAATTCTCGGCCACCACCACCAAATCTGATTAGTCTGCTACTTGCCGTTTGCAAGACAGTTATTGTTGCCCTCCTACAGGAAAGGGCAAGATTTTAAAAAAGGGACTGAGGAGCAACTTTTTCCACACAGAGGGTAGTGCATAAATGGAATGAACTGGCAAAGAAAGTGGTAGATACAGGTATAGTTACAACATTTAGAAGACATTTGGACAGGTACAAATTTTGATTTGATGCATTATTGTCACATGTATCAACACACAACGGAAAGTATTGTTTGCATCCTAACTAAACAAATCATAAGTACGTCAGGGAGAACAGAACGCAGAATAACGTTACAGCTACAGAGAAGGCAGAGAAAGATCAACTCTAATATATTGAGAGGTCCGTTCATAAGTCCGAATACAGCAGGGAAGAAGCTGTTCTTAAATCTGTTGGTACATAGTTTCTAACCTTTCTATCTGCTGCCCAATGGAAGAGGGTGGGAGAGAGTATAAGTGGGATGGGAGGGGTCTTTGATTACGTTGGCTGCTTTTCCGAGGCAGTGGGAGGTGTAGATGGAGTCAGTGGAAGGAAAACGGTTTTTGTACTGGACTGGGCTGGGCTGCATTCACAACTCTAATTTCTTGTGGTCTTGGGCACAGCAGTACCATACCAAACTGTGATGCATCTAGATAGGATGCTTTCTATGGTGCATCTATAAAAATTGGTAAGAGTCATTGTGGGCATGCCAAATTTCCTTAGCCTTCTGAGGAAGCAGAGACATTGTGTTGCTTTTTTGACTGCAGCATCAACGTGGCTGGGCCAGGACAGAGATTGTTGGTGAAAATTATTCCTAGGAACTCAAAGCTTTCAATCATCTCCACCTCAGCATCATTGATTTAGAGCGGGGTGGGTGGGTGGCTGGCTGGTGGTGCACATCCTTCACTGCACTTCCTGAAATCAATGACCAGCTCCTTTGTTTTGGGACACAGTGAGATTATTGTCTTTACACCGTGCCACCAAGCTATCTCTTTCCTAGTTGTTGTTGCAAGACTTGACCCACTATTGTGGCGTCTTCAACAAATTTGTAAGTGGAATTAGGCTGAATTTGGCCACACAGTCGAGAGTGTATAAGGAGCTGTAAGGGGCTGAGTATGCAGCCTCGCAGGGCACCAGTGTTGAGGATTATTGTGGAGGCGGCGTTGTTGCCTATCCTTACTGATTGCTGTCTACAGGTCTGGAAGTTGAGAATCCAGTTGCAGAGAAGGGAGCAAGCCCTGGTCTCTGAGATTGAAGGGGACTTTGTTGTAATGAATAGGTGCTTGAATATGAAAGGTTTAGAAGGATATGGGCAAGCACAGGCAAATGGGTCGAATTTAATTTGAGAACCCTGGTCAGCATGGACAAGTGGACCAAAAGGATCTGTTACTGTGCTATATGATTCTAAATGAAATGACTGCTTTGTTTGGCTACAGTGCACGTTAAACTAATTAATTACAATCAAAGTAGTGTCAAACATATTTATGAAAAAAAAAGTGCATTTCCCTTCTTGAAGTCTTAGGAGAACTTGGCTAAGGTCAACCAGCAACATTAATTGTTTATTGTGCTAAACCATATTTGTGTCAATATACAGATATACACATATATACATCACACAGAGAAAGTAAACACAACACAGGATACGTGCAAGGTGTGTGGTGTTCAGTTATGTAGTGATTTGAATTCATTTAGAATTAGAGTCATAGTCATACAGCATGGAAACAGATCCTTCAGTCCAACTTATCCATGCTGACCAGGTTCCCAAACTAAACTAGTCCCATGTGCCTGCATTTGGCTCATATACCTCCAAACCTTTCCTATAGAAGTATTCATCCAGATGTATTTTAAATGTTGTAACTGTACCTGCACCTGCATCCACCACATCCTCTGGCAGTTCATTCTACATATGAACCACTCTGCGTAAAAAACTTGCTCCTTATTTCCTTTTTAAAACTCTCTCCTCTCACTTTAAAAATATGTCCCCTGGTTTTGAACTCCTCCATCCTAAAGGGGGAAAAAGCCCTTTGCTATCCACCTTAACTAGGCCTCCCATGATTCGATGAACCTCTATAAAAGGTCACTCCTCAAACTCCTACGCTCCAGCGGAAAAAGGACCCAACCTATTCCCGATAACATCATGGTAAATCTTTTTCTGAACCCTCTCCAATTTAATAATATCCTTCCTATCACAGGGTGACCAGAACTGCATGTAATACTCCAGAAGAGGCCTCATCTACAACTTCAACAGGATGTCCCAACTTCTACACTCAATGGTCTGAGCAATGAAGGCAAGCATGCTAAATGCCTTCTTAACAACCCTGACTACGTGATGCAAATTTCCAAGAATTATGTACTTCAACCTTTAGATCTCGGTTCAAAAACACTACCTAGGGCCCTATCAGTAACTGTATAAGTCCTGCCCTTGTTTTTTTTTTCACCAAAATGCAATACCTCACATGAATCCAAATTAAATTCCATCTGCCACTCCTCAGCCCATTGACCCAATTGATCAAGATCTGGTTGTTGATTTCCTTGCCGAGCTGGCTTGTTTTTGTTCAGACGTTTCGCCACCATGCTAGGTGACGTCACCAGTGGACCCTCCAATGACGTGGTGTTATTCTACTCCTCTTGGAATTTATACTGTATGGTCTGTTATGGCGAGTACTGTCATTTCCGCTTTTGATCTGTATGGGTTTGTACATCAGTCCAATTCTATATGTTTGTTGATTGAAGTATGGGTGGAGAACCATACCTCTAGGAATTCCCGTACGTGTCTATGTTTGGCTTGGGCTACTATGGTTACCTTGTCCCAGTTGAACTGATGGCCTTCATTGTCTGAAAGTACAGACATGAAGGAGAGTTCATCGTGCTGTTTTGCTGCTAGCTGATGTTCATATATTCTGATGGCTAGCTTCCTTCCTGCTTGTCCGATATAATGTTTGTGGCAGTCGTTACATGGTATTTTTGTAAACCACGTTTGTTCTGCATGTTGTGGGAATGGGGTCTCTAATCCACATACTTCGTCTGTCTAGTTTTCCACAACCCAGGCAGATTGAGGTAGTACTGCAAGAAATCTTAGGCTTTTGCATTTGATTTGCAAACCACATTCTTGAGGAGTGTGGTTGGAAAATGGATGTTTCTATGATTAGCAGTATTTTCTTTATTGTACTCATGTGGAATTCAACAATACAAGACCTGTACATTTTCTACTGATATCAGCATAAAGCTCTTGCAAATACAATAGTTTCAATCAGTACTACAAGTTTGTTTGCAAAGTAATAATCAGGGGTGTGATGGAAGGGGAAAGAGAGAGAGAGATGTAAAGAAAACAAATCATTCATTTAAAATCCTATTACAGTCCAAATCTAACCAGAAGTTTGCAGGATTAATCCTTTTTTTGTCAGCTTTAAGTCAAGCTGGCTTGGTTACTACAACAGACCCAAGCATCACTTGGGCAAAAGGAAAAGGAACATCAGGTGGAGTTCATTTTCCAACACTTAGTAACTAGTACGGAAAATCTGTCCAGACTAAAACCTGTGGTGCAATTTATCACATATATATTTTGTACTCACTAACAAAAACAGAAGTTGCTGGAAAAGCTCAGCAGGTCTGGCAGCATCTGTGAAGAAAAAAAAAAGATCAGGCGTTAACGTTTTGGGTCCAGTGACCCTTCCTCAGTACGGACCAGAAACGTTAACTGAATTTTTTCTTCACAAATGCTGCCAGACCTACTGAGCTTTTCCAGCAACTTTTGTTTTTGTTCCTGATTACAGCATCCACAGTTCTGTTTTTATTTTGTACTCACTAGTTCATCAGGGTGGAATTTTGGGGTCATCGGTGTTCAAAAAGGCATATTATTGAGACCATTTTCCTCTAGTTTATAGATCCTAATGGTGTACTTTTAGATCCAAAGATACTTTAGAAGCCTGTGAAAATGAAGTGCTTGGACACTCCTATATTTGGGAAATCAGAACTTGAGCCAGAAAGAAAATTACACTGAATATCACTAGAAACTGAAACACAAGGATGGTGGTCGAAGGGAAGGTACCAGTTCGACAACCAGCAATAAGCATGTCTTTTTGGCCAGTTTTCTTCCACCTTCCTCTCGAAAAGGTTTGATTCTTGTTCGAACATAACTTCATGACAGCAGAGCATTATTCTGATAGGTTGCTACTTGGGTACACTTTCATGTGTTAGCATCAACAGTGATAATGTTGGCAAACAATTCATTCACTATGGGGCTGACATCAGGGAAAGACAGGATCTATTTCTATCTGCATATACTCACTTTCTAGCAAACATCATTTCAGAGACATACTTGAACAATGGCAAATTCTTCACTCACCCAATTTAATTACAATCAGCTTTTAGCAAATGTTGGAATACTATCTGGGGCTTTTTAAGCCTAAACTACTTTAATGATTTGGAAGAATTTATTTTCTCTCCCCACTTTTTAACTTTATCAGAACTGGTTAAATTATTCTCTAGAATTCAGGTCCATAGTTAAGTACACAATCATTCCAATGTTTTTCCTGATTTCACCAAATATTAATGCTTCAGCCTTTGTGCACCCCAGAGTGAAAACTGTCTTAATTAGGGAAGGGTTCTTGGGGGGTGGGGATCCATCCAGATTGCTCTTTTTCCACGGCAAACTGAGCAAAGAAATATCTTTTTATAGGTTGATAATGTAGAAGCAATCAGACCTCAGGGAACATAGATTTAGCGACATCCACCAATGTGGTGGCTTTGAGGAGGGTGTAAAAGAGGTTTACCAGGATATTGCCTGGACTAAAGTGTATTAGTTATATGGAGAGGTTGGATAACTTGGATTATTTTCACTGCAACGTTAGAGAATGAAGGGCAACCTGTTAGAAGTGTACGAATTTGAGAGGAGCATGCATAGGGTGGATATTTAGAAACTTCTCCACCAGGGTGGAAATGTCAAATACTAGGGGCATACGTTTAAGTGAGAGGGGGAAAAACTTAAAACAAGGTGTGCAGCAGGATTTTTTTTTCTTAAAAAGAGGATGTTAGGTGTTTGGAACCCGCTGCAGAGGTGGTGATAGAAGACACGGCACCATTTAAGAGGCATTTAGACAGACACATGAACAGGCAGGGAAGAGGGGGATACGAACCACATGCAGGCAATTGGGATTAGTTTAGAATGACATCATGGGCCAAAGGGCACAGTACTGTTCTATGTCCTTTTCTATCACATGGAGTGAATCAAATTGGCTGACAGCTGGCACGTGTGATGCTAAGAACCTCAAGACAGTGTGGCTGAAATGGATTATTCACTCAGCACTTCTATCTGAAGATTGCAACAAATGATTCGGCCTGGTCCCAGTACTAACCAGAATTGAGAATGCGGATATTCATGGAGTCGCCTCCTCTAGCTATTTGTTTAATTGTCCATTACGATTCATGACTTGAAATGGCAGGGCTGCAGAGCATTGATCAGTGATTGTCTGTGATTATTTAGTTTTGTTCATAGCTTGTTACAATGTGGCATGCAAGAAGTCCTGTTTTGTAGCTTCACCAGGATGACACCCTATTTTTAGGTTGCCTGGTGCTGCTGCTGGGATGGTCATCCGTACTCTTCAGTGAAACAGTACTGATCCTCTTGCATGATGGTCCACATAGGTGCTCAGTTTTGATCTGTTCTGAACCTATTCCATTTAGCGGAATGGTAATACCACGCAAGATGCTGGAGGGTATCCTTAGGGTGAGTGACTTCATCTTCGACAGGACTGTGTGACAGTCACTCTTGACAATAATGTCATAAACAAATGGATCTACATCAATTAAGTTGGTGACAATAGGAATGAGTAGATTTTTCCTTCACTATCTCCCATGTCCAGTTTGGCAGCCATCTCCTACAAAAATCAGGAAGCTCGGACAGTACCGTTGCTACATCGCTACTCGTGGTGATGTGCACTGAAATCTCCCATACAGTGTACAATCTGTGCTGTTGCCACCTTTAGTGCTTCTCCTATGTAGTATTCAACAAAGACTACTGATTCATCAGCTCAGGGAGAACGGTATTTGGTAATTAGTCAAATGTTTTCTTGCCCATGTTTCAGCTGATGCTACAAGACTTCATAGGCTCCACAGTAAGTGTTGAAAACTCCAAGCAACTTCCTCCCAACTGTACCACTGTGCCACCACCTCTGGTGGGTTTGACCTACCACTGAGACAGAACATAGTCAGGGACGGTGATGGTAGCGTCTGGGACAACATAAGGTACGATTCCCCAAGTACAAATGTGTCAGTCGGCTCCTTGACTCATCAGTAGATCTGCTCCCTTATGTCTAGGTATTCTACTAAAAGTAAGTAAGGAAGGCAGCAACTTATTTGGGTGTGCCGTCATTGTTTCCAGTTCCAAAGTCGACATCAGGCAGTCAATCACGTTATTAATTTGTGACGCTCCTCTCAAGGTTTTATACAGCCAAATTATTCACTTGAACACTTGAGGACAGTTGAGAGTCAGTCAATCACTATGAAAGTGAATAGAATTGTGACATATGAAATCTTATTATTTATTAATTGGTGACCATTCGTAGCAGGCTGCATGCCAATTGTACTCAACCAGTTCAAGTATGCAAGCCTCAGAAAAATTCATCTATTAGGGGTAATTGTACCAAAAATTTATTAAATAGAGTTCTGATGAATCATATCAGACTCAAAATATTAGTTCTGTATCTTGCTCCACATTTATTGCTAGACCTGTTCAGTTTTTCCAGCATTTTCAGTCTTTATTTTCGATATCCAGCATCCATGGTATTTTGCTTTACATACTGTATATTCAATAAACCAGATAATGCTAAGAGATACACCAGAAATTAAATTTCAGACCATCATTGGGCTTGCAGTGTGATGCACTTGCAGATGCTAGAAACTACATAGATAAATACACAGTTTTATATAGCCAAAGAGGAATTTGTCCATAAATCATACCTTGTCCATAAATCATACCTTTTTCATAAAAGAAAACGGGCATGGAGTGCGCCACGCTCTGTGGCATCTCATGGCAACACCATGACAAATCAGAATCTACCTATCCCTTGTAAGAAATAAGATAGCCAGTTAACTGTTTTTAACTGCACTGGCTTGCAATCAGCACCTTCCTCTCATGCTGTGTAAAATGGTACCCTTTTTTAAAAGTCTGTCCCTTGTGTCCTGGTTCCAAGTGTGCATGACGAAGTTTCAACATCTTGTGCTCTTTTAGCAATTATTCATTAATTGAGCAATCAAGGTTAAAATGTGCTGCTGCTTTGAAGTTGCATAAATTAGTACATTATTTCACTTATCCAAAAGGTACATGTTAAAATTGGATTTTAATTTGAACAGATATCCAAAATATATTGAAAAAACATATTGTTGTATAGTTGCCTGGAAGGCAGACAGGACATTTAAACTATCCAGTAGGGTCCCAGGGGAAAGATCATTCTTTCCTTCTCTGATCCAACTTCAAGGTTTTATCCTGCAAACAAGCCAATACAATAGGGAAATGGTTTTGTACAATTCTCTCCCTAGAATATGTACTCCTGAGATGGAAGAGATTTAAATCAGTTGCATAGGATTGTAGTTGTTATGATATCCAAGTTATATTTATGACAGTTATTCAATTTTCATCTTAACAAAAGTTAAAAATTAGTCTCATTAGACTCAAGTACGCTTTAGCCCTTTAGTTTACACATTCTATGGTTTCTAGTTTGTACATAATTGACCAATGTGAAGTTACTCATCATGAATATGAAATATCTTAACAAATCTAGAGCAAATCTTAACGCAAATTTGGCATGGGTAAAAGGTTGACTGTGATACAAAAGCAAAACATTGCAGATGCTGAAGATCCGAAATAAAAACAGAAAATGTTGACAATATTCAGCTAGTCAGCAGCATATGCCGAGAGATAGTTAACAGTTGAAGTCAACGGCTTGAATTTTTGCTGTTTTCAAATCAACCCGATATGGCTGATGTTATACACCTACAAGTTACTTGATTCCTTAGGAAATTCAAAAATGATATTTCTTCAATTTTTATTAGTAGTTGTAGAAAATTGTACAAGCCTCATTCAAATATTTTTAAAAAAGTGTCTTGTTAGTTTGCTCAACCTGATTAAAATTAGCCTAAAAAAATTAATTTTCATATACTACATATCTATGGCACCATGCATGGCGACAGTACACACTTATCGCTGTATTTTACATTGTATGTATGTATGTGACAATGTGTGCTTCAATTCAGTTTGCCAGTTCTATTTTTTTGGGATCAAATTGCATTAATTAAATTAAGATTAATTACCGCTAAGTAGTGGTACATGCAGGAATCTTTAGATTTTCCAGCCAATCAACATGACTAATGTGTACCACATGATCCATCACAATGTCTTCGAGAGAGAACAAGGATTAGCAAACTTAATATTAAAGCTATTGCTTTTAATGAGAAGACTAACAATTATGCAGAAGTAATAAGTTTAATGCTTTTGAGAAAGTAGTTAAAGACTAGCAGAAGATATCCAATAAACTAGAAACTGTGTCACAGAATAAAGATACCAGTAGAGGAAGACCAAGCAAATGGCCTCACCTGCAGAAAAACAAAGTAGGTTTTGCAATCTGCAAAATGACATTATCACCCAAGTCATTCCTTTTCAACACCCTCATAGAAGCAAATAAAGGTGTTCCAGAAAATCAGGTCAGTGCTGGTTGGCTACAAGATTCATGAAAGCGCACAATTTGGCATTGTCAGAAGACAAAAAAAGGAAACAGCATTTGAACTTCACAACAAAATCAAGTTCTAACATTTTGTCATCTGATTCAAAAGTGTGTGCAATTAGCTTGCATTGGGAATGGACGTTAAACTGCAATGTACTTCAATATGCCAGCAAACCAGATCGTTCTTGGTGAAAAGAATTACCTTTGCAAAAACGCATGCATAGATAAAACCCAAAAAGACCATATCCACAAAATACAGAACAACCAGCTATTGGAAAGTCATCGAGGGTAGGGGGCAATATGTGAACACCCTCACTACCATCATGGTGTCAAAAGGGTCATAGACATGTGGAATAAATTTGATCCTAATAGTCAAAATAAAACCCTAAAAATGTGGAATATCACATGTGTAGAATGACTCAGAGGGTGGTTACTTGTAGAAACATGATGCACAGTTAATGGTACTATAAATGAAGATGATGAGGCAGACGATGTTATCCAGTCAGGCTATTAGGATAAATTGTTCAATGATTCAGATAGTGATCAGAATGATTATGAAGGATTTCAACATAAAGTATCATAGTTAATTTATTGTGGTTCATATCTTGTTTGATAAAACTTACATGGCTTGTAATTTATAAAACAAAAAAGCACCGAGAATTAAAATAAACGCTTCTGTGCTGTTTGTTTGAACTTTATTCAGTTGGGATGGCCATTCTGGGCCCAAACCAAGGATTCGTTTCAACTCCTCAAAATCACTACCAGTTAATGCGATGACTTTTAACCCAAAATATTACTTGCAAGATGTGACTTATACACAAGTATATATATGGAGACAGGGGCTATTGTAGTGCATTGGTAGTGTCCCTATCTTCGTCAAGAGACCTGGGTTCAAGGCCCACCTGCCCTAGGTGTGTAATAACATCTCTGAACAGATTGATTAGAAAATACCTATGATAATACCTCTGCAGCTTGTTGCAGTTTAGCATTCCAAAGGAGCAAATAAGAACGGTCAACAAAACAGCCTTTTTCCAGCTGCTTGCCAGTGATCTCGCAACAAAAAAAAAAGTGTGGCAATTTGGGCGTTGGGTGAAAATCAGATTATAATAATGTTGGATGGCCCATCATCACTTACCAGTTAGAGTATGGCTACTGCAAAGGTTCTTACTATCTGCAGTCAATTTTCATTTATCTACTGCTTTGTTTAAAATTAAAACATGGTTGTAAATGAATGAAAACAAGATTTACTAGATAGTTATCCGATCAATTTTTAAACCAACTTCTGGTGCCCTTAACAGACCTAAGTATTTATGTTGAGCATGTGCTCAGTTTTGGATACAAACGCAACATTTTTTTTAAAAAAAACATTCAATAGTTTCACAGTCAAAGATGGAGCTAGCTATCTCTTTCAGATTTAATTTTATATTCCAAACCGTCACAAGGTGAGGTTTGAATTCAAGTGTCAGGTTTACTAGTCTCATAACACAACTAATTATGCTACTGCATCAGATTCTAAAACTCAGCCTACATCATTCCATTCTTGATTCTACCATGTATTTTTTTTTATATAAAAACAGAGCATAAACTACCTTGTGGTTACTGATACATTAAGTACAAAAGCAAACTATTGATGTTAGCATACAAAAATAAACATTTAAAGAGGTTTCTAAACATAACCTCTTTATCAGATCGGAAACTTAGCTGAAACTTGCTTAACCCAAAGACCTTCAGCACAAGATCCATTTTTTTCAAATGTCTCAAAAATTAATCAGCATGGTTTGAAGTCTGTAGAAGGTGCTCTGCACAGCATTGCACTGATCTTGGAGATTTATGGTTTTGTTCATGGCTACCAGTATTTGTAAACACTGGCACACCAAGTGGACTCCTCTACACTTGTTCAATCTATTTAAAAATCTCAACCTACCAACCACCATGCATTTGAACGATATTGAAATAGCACTGTTAATACAATGCTGAATTTACCAGGACCTCTAATTCAAAACAGCATGGACGATTGTTCCATAATATAAATACAGTAATTGATATTTGCTAAAAAGGCCTTGAGATGGTGTGTGCAGAATAGTAGTACTGCTACTGTTATTTTCATACTGCTAATCAAAACCATGCTTCAGGGCTGCTTGTCTGAAAGCCAATTCTGGCTAGAAGGGAGGACAAGGAGAGCTATTAGTACTGGAACAAAATACAAAAGCACCAATACACAAATACTAAGTCTTTAAAAATTCAGTATTTAACCACAAAATGGAGAATTATCTTGGAACAGAAGATTGTTTGATGCAAATTCAATGCCACTTCAAGCAAAGTCTAAAGAAACATCTTGCTCTTTGAAATTCAGTTATGAATCTCCATTTACATTTGTGGAACTTTAACGTTTTAATGATAAAACGAAAGATTTTGGCATCTCATCACAATGATCGGTAACTGGTGAGGAAAGAAGTAACTATAGAAATTAAGGAAAAATATATTGTTGCTAGCATTTGACTTTTTCCCTCCTCTTGACTATGTTTAAAAAGGTGTCAAATAGCATGTCAAATAGATTATTCTTCATAACCATCTAGATTCAATGATCAACATGTAATTTAAGGGAATATTAAAATTGATTCTAATCTCACATTCACCTATTGCACATGTACTTTCTTGACACAGACTTCAGATCTCTTTTGCAGTAACAGCTACGCATGTTTTCTGATCATTCTAACTATCATACTATCATTCTAAGTCTCACCTTCAAACATTGTGATATATCAGGGGGGCGGGGGGGGGGCTGGTGGAGAAAGAGTGTTACACAGATGCTGTGTTTCAGGAAGCAGTCACATCCCTTCGATTAACTACCTTGTACTCCGTCAGCGGTCATGAATCGGAGGGAATAACTATGAGGGAGGCAGATACAAGAATCCAGCAGACAGCACTCCAGGAGCCTCAGCCCTTCATCTTGTCTAGCAGGTTTGAGATTCTTGTTCCTGGTGTGGATGAGAGTGATGCTATAGGGAGGATGAGCAAACTGACCATAGCACCATGGTAGAGAGAGCCATCCAAGTAGGGAAGGAAACAGAAATGTAGTTGTAATCAGGGAAACTTGACACTATTCTCTATCACAAGGATCAAGAGTCCCAAAGACTGTTTTGCCTGCCTGGTGCCTGCAGCTTCTGGTAGAGCTCACCAAGAAATAGGCAGTCTGGATTTAGTGATGTGTAATGAGGCAAACTTGATTAGGGAGCTTAAAGTAAAGGAATCCATAGAGGTCAGTGACCATAATACAACTAAAGTCAGGCTGCAGTTTGAGGGGCAGAAGTTAGAATTAGTGTAATGGCATTACAATTGCATAAAAAGTAACCACAAAGACATGAGGGAGGAGCTGGCTAGAGTTGATTGGAAAGGAAGCCTAGCAGGGAAGACAGTGGAGGAGCAATGGCAGGGGTTTTTGGGGGTAGTTCAGGAGGTACAACAGAATTTTATTCCAAGGAAGAAGAAACATACTAACAGAAGGATGAGGCAACCACGGCTGAGAAGGTAAGTCATGGACAGCATAAAAGCATACAATGTGGGAAGATTAGTGGGAAGTCAGAGGATTTGAAAGCCTTTAAAAACCTACAGAAGGAACTTAAAAAGCAATAAGTTGCAAAAGGATGAAACACGAGGGTAAGCTAACTAGTAATATAAGAGATTGCAGGAGTTGCTTTTAGATATATAAAAGCAAGCGAGAGGCAAGATTGGACACTGGACTATTGGAAAATGAAGCTAGAGTGGTAGTCATGGGGAGCAAAGAAATGGCAGAGGAACCGATAAGGTACTTTGCATCAGTTTTCACAGGGGAACACACCAGCAGCTGAAGAGAGTCAAGGGGCAGAGGTGATGTAGTGACCATCATAAAGTAGAAAGTGCTGGGAAAAGCTGAAAAAGATCAGAAGGTGGATAAATCACCCAGACCAGATAGACTATATCCCAGAGTTCAGAAGGAGATAGCTGAGAAGATTGTGTAGGCATTGGTGGTGATCTTTCAGGAGGCACTGAAGTCAGGAAGGGTCCCAGAGAACTGGAAAATGGCTAATGTCACACCACTCTTTAAGGAGGGAGAGGGGCAGAAGAAAGGAAACTACAGGCTAGTTAGCCTGACTGCAGTCATTGCTAAGACTTGAGTCCATTATTAAAGGGAGATCATGCTGAAATCTGTTAGAATCCTTTGAGGAGGTAAAGAGCAAGTTAGACAACGGACAGCTAATGAATGTGATCTATTTGGATTTCCAGAGGCCTTTGACAAGGTACCTGCACTGGAGTCTGCTAAATCAGAGAAGAGCCCAGTGTTACAGGCAAGGTGCTGGCATGGATAGGGGATTGACTGACTGGCAGAAGGCAGAGAGTGTGAGGATGAAGAAGTCATTTTCAGGATGGCAGCTGGTGACTATAAAAGACTTCTGCCAGGGTCCACATTAGGATCACAAATACTCACGTTATACATTAACATTCTGGACAAAAGAATGGAGGGCATTGTGTCCTCTGCAGATAAAGCAACAAAGATAGGTGAAGGGGCAGGTAGTGTTGAGGAAGCAGGAGGGTGCAGAAGGTATTGGACAGGCTAAAGAATTGGGCAAATTAGTGGCAGATGGAATACAACATGGGAAAGTCTGGGGTTATGTGTACTGTTTGGAATACAGGCAGTGACTATTTTCTCACAAGGCAAAGGATTCATAAAGTTGAAGCACAAAGGGACTTGGGAGTCCTAGTTCAGGATTCTCTTAACCGTAACATGCAGGTTCAGTTGGCAGTTAGGAAGACAAATGCAATGTTGGCATTCATTTCAAGAGGGCTAGAATACAAAAGCAGAGATGCACTGCTGAGACTGTATAAGGCTCTGGTCAGACCACACTTGGAATCGGAGTAAGAAAGGGCCCCATATCGAAGGATGTGCTGGCCCTGGAATAGTTCCAGAAATGGCTTATAAGAATGATCCCAGGAATGAAGGGCTTGTCATATGAAAAATAGTTCAGGACTCTGAATCTATCTATGGAGTTTAAAAGGATGAGGATCTGATTGAAGCTTAGAGAATACTGAGAGGTCTGGATAGAGAGTGGATGTGGAGAAGATCTTTCCACTAATAGGAGAGAGCAGGTCTCGAGGGCACAGATTTAGAGTGAAGGGATGACACTTTACAACTCCGGTGAGGATGGTTAACCTGTTAACTCACGGCCTGCACAGCCTTCAGCAGCAAAGTCATGGAGTGTATTTCAAGACAGAGATAGATAGGTTCTTGATTAGCAAGGTGATAAAAGGATTACAGGGAGAAGACAGGAGAATAAGGTTGAGAAACATGACAGAATAGCAGAGCAGACTCGATGGGCCGAATGGCCTAATTGTATTCCTACATCTTATGGACTTAAGTTATTCAGAAATTGCTGGGAAGTTATAGCTTTAACATTAATTGCTGGATTTGTGTTTACAAATTTAAGAATTAAAAGGTTGCTGGCTTATTTGCAGCAACTCACTCTGGCTTGCTGATTAAAAAAAAGTTTGCTCTCACTGCAAGATTCTCCACTAAACTAAATGGTGATTGGGAAAATTGCTGTTTGTATGACATTATTCTAAATTTTTCTCACTCCAGCATTTAGCATTAGTAATTACTGTCACAGAAGACCCTGGTAATACCCGACCCAACACTCAAACCTGGAGGGACAAATGAATCCATCAAGTATTAAATTGTTGCAAGCGGTTTTCTTTATTCCTTTTATCTATTTCAGCAATCTTTTTGTGCCATGTTGCCATTCCCATGCTTGGTGTCAAAATGCATAAATGTTCAGCTATTTTGTAACTCAAGGAGATCAATCATTCAAAATCAAATCAAATGAAACATTGGTAATATTAGAAAATAGCATTCCAGGGTACAGGATCAATAATCTCTCATACTTTGCAATGAGAGTCAGGCTTGCAAGGAGAAAAGGTACCCTAAAGCTCAACACCAATGGAGTCTTGTCATTTATAGATGCATCATAAACAGATCAATAAGAAACTTGAATGCCATGATTAGTCAATAACTCTATTAATCACTGAATCATTTAACTACAAATCATGGTAGAAGATGAGCTAGATGGACATTTAAGTTCCTGTGAAAGCAGTGCAGTCGAAGCTCACATTGGGGTTTTCATGGTTCTTAATTATGATGGAATTGGGTATGCCATTGGGTCGAGACTTCATTGGACAAGAACGTTTGTCTATTTCACAACCGTTCACCAATTAATTTCCTAATATCCAATACAACAACGTTATATTATTAGTCACCCATTTACCAAAGGAACAGGCAAAAACCAGTGTTCCACAACCGTTTATCCCCATTTTGTGGTTCAATACAAACTCCAGCCTGCTCTTTCCCCTTCCTAATCAATTCTCCATACTGAGGAAAATCAATCCTTTTTCTTAAATTTCAAGATATCCACCATGATGTCAATCAATTATTAATTAACCAAATAAACAGCACTGCACATCAGGAGCAGTCTAACAATACTAAAAAAGTTAAAATAAAAAAGGGGCAAACAAGATAGGGAACTAAATCAAAAAGTAGGGTCAGAGGGGGAAATAATACACTCCAAACCCTATGATGCCCACCTCTCTAAAAGCTTCAAAAAGTGTGTTGATGGACCCCATATACACACTCTCCAAAGTCATCCAGGTTTTGGAAAGAGAGGAAGGCAATTAGGAATTACAACCACCTCTATGACCCACTTGCTGATGGCTCCTTTACCAAGTCCCAATGAGGTCCTCTGACCTGCCTGTCCCCTCTGTACAAAGGGAAAAAAAAGTCCTATTTGTTTTAAAAACCCATCATCAAATCACCCACTTAACAAGCACTGCCCAGCAGGAGCAGTGCGAGACAAATCAAAACACAACATGACGCAGTAAACAAGGTAGGGGTTAAACCAAAACGGTGTTGGAGGGTGAGACAACACATCGCCTCTCACTGGTGTCCACCTCTCTCTCTCTCTAAGCTTTCAATGTACAAGTAAACACTGCATGCTCCCTCTCCAAGAACACCCAGGCACAAATGCAGATGTGAAGAGGGGTAGGTCATCAGAATTTATGACCTTGTCCATGTCCTGCTACCCAAGACCCTGCTACCCTACTTTAGCCAGGCCCAGAGGCAGCCCTAGGAGGAGGTCCTCTAAACTACCTGTTTCACTCCACATCAGGTGGAAAAAAAAAGCTCTTTATTTATAGACAATTTTCTAATTAACCTGTTCAATGATGTTATTGCTAAGCACTGGAGCAGGTGGGACCTGAACCCACACCTACTGGCTCAGAGGTAGGGCCACTACCACTGCACCACAAGAGCCCCTCTAAAACTGACAGCCTTTAAATATATGAGGTTCAGCTAACTGTCTTATCTTTCGAGCATGTTTTGGTCCCTTTATGAATCAACCACCATTTACAGCATTGTCACTGCAGCAATTTCTCACTCAATATTCAGATTTTGAAACCCAAATCCAAAATAACAAGTAACCATAAATTCCAATCACAAAGCAGAGCACCAGAGGCTAGAGTTCAAGCCATAGTATATCTTTCACCATCTACCTGCCAGATAAACATGGCATAGTTTATCATTTATTTGAACTGATTGCAGTTGATTCCTTTATGATAAATACCATTACAGTAAAGTGCTCAAATTCATTACAGGTTTATCTGTTAGCTAAATCCTAGATGAAAAACAATTATTTAATAACAGAACTGATCTGCCTAAAAGATTTCAAAAACAATCCCTGGCATATATTCAACTGCACAACCAAACATTCATACAACAGCAAGCAATATTTTCATCACTATTATTGGTTACTCTGGAAAAGTTCAGAGGATCATTGTAACTGGAAGCATGATTCATTTAACCTCCCTAACAAATATTTGTTACTCCATACAAAATAAATGTCACCAAAAACACTTTGCAAACAAAATGGTTTTAGAGCAAATTAAAACGCTTTTCTAAGAAACAAAACGGCATTAGTCATGGGCGACAACAGGTATAAAATCACTGCCTTGTATTTCTCTCCCTAGCATAAAAGGGGATGAAGACAATTGCAGCAGGCTTACTACCACTACAGCTTACATAATACAAATCCCAGGTTCATATCCCAGTATGTATTTTTGGTGTGGTACTAAACCATGGCTCAAATTTTACTGCCCTTTGAGGAAGGTGAATAAAATCCTTTCATGAACCGTCTCACCATAATTCATAGCATTTTTGAAAAGTTCAAAAAGGAATTACATAAGCTTATCAGGTCAAGCCAAATTAGATAAATGTATAATTTCATTTGTATTACAACCAATAAGTAAAAAATTTAATATCAATCAATAGCTAAATTGTTAAAAGAAGTGCAATGCTCATCTTAACCCACGTGATTCCCAATTCTCAAAGTTTGTCAGAATGAGACAATGACGTATCGTAAGTGCCGTGTATAATGATGAATGCACTGAATAGTTGGACCAAAAAAAGTTTACTCCAACATGCACAACGAAATTTTAACCTCTTCCAAAGACACAAGTTAAACTCTTACTAATAGCTTTGAAAACTAGAAATAAGGGCTAAGAGTATTTACTGAACAGATTAAAATTCTATATGCAGTGTTTCATCACTTACAAAGCCCAAGTACTATAATGATCTGAACCATCAAAATTTGCAGCAAATATTCCTGTAATGTAATACAGACTGCTCCACATAATTCAGATTTTGGAGTTTATTACAAAAGAATTTTATCCTTTAAAGAATATTACCAATTACAAATTCTGCTGTACACCTGCATATTTGAAAAGATAACTGACCAAGGCAAAACAGAGGACAGGCTACTTAGGCAGGTTTGCCATGTGGATTTACAACCCTGCTCAGGAAATTAAATTTCATCCACTTCCCTACATCGCAAAGCAGATATCTAGAAAAGGAGATAGGAGTCATTAATTCAACTGACTAGTTATAAAACCGTGAAACTGTCAAGAGTTCAATTACTATCTGAAATTAAAATGCCAATTATTCCTATTGTTTTGCTTTGAAAAAAAAAAATCACTCATGGGACATATGCATCGCTGGCTGGCCAGCATTTATTGTCCATCTGTAGTTGCCCTTGGGAACGTGACAATGAGCTGCCTTTTTGAACTGTTACAATCCATTTGGTGTAGGTACATCCACAATACCACTAAGGGAGGGAATTTCCAAGATTTTGACCCAGCAACACTGAAGAAATGGCAATATATTTCCAAGTCAAGATGGTGAGTCTTTAGAGGGGAACTTGCGGATACTATCTTGTCATGAAATTGTACACTTTTTACAAAACGAAGAAAAGGCCCTTTGGCCCACCGTGACTGGGCAGGTCATCAATCATGGTCTTAGCCCTGTATGCAACGGCACTTCAAGTGCTCATCTAAATTCTTAAAAGGTCTCAATGGTTCCTACCTCTACCACTCTTAGGCAATGAGTGCAAGATACCCACCATCATCTGACTGAAAAACAACCATTCCTCAGAATCCCTGTAAACGTCCTGCTCGGTACCTCACACTGACCCTGGTTATTATCTCCTCTACTAAGGGAAAGGTTACCCCCTATTTTACTGGTCAGAACTTTATCTACCTCGATCAGATCCTCCTTCAGCCTTCACTGCTAAGGAAAACAACTCGAGCCTAACTAGTGTCTCTTCATAGCTGAATTGCTCCAGCTCAGGCAACATCCTGATAAATCTCCTCTGCACCCTCTCTAATGCAACCACATCCTTCCTATAGTTGCAACCAGAACCATAAACAGCACTTGAGCTGTGGTTTGACTAACACTGTATACCTCCCTGCTCTGGTGCTGAATGCCTTGACTAAAAAAAAAGTGCATTTTTCCATGTGATCTAACCATCTTTTTTAACAGCCCTTCTAGATGACAGTGGTCATGGATCTGGAAAGGGCTGTCTAAGGAGCCTTGGTGAATTGCTATTAAAAGACAATTTCACAGGGTACACAAAATGATACAGTCTAACTTTAAAAAAGAGCCATGGGTTGCAATGGAAAAGACAAAAAAAAACAAAGAACTATCAATGGAATAGCAGATTGGAGAATCAAGGTGCAATGCTACACATCACTTTGCCTCTTCAACAATTAATTCTTGGAAATAACAGGATTTGAAGTGAATAGAAGGATGTTATTACACTGGAAAGGGTGCAAAAAAAGATTTACAAGCATCTTACTGAAACTGGAAAGTTTGAGTTATAAAGGAGAGGCTGGATAGGCTAGGACTTTTTCCCCCTGGAGCACAGGAGGCTGAGGGGTAACCTTATACAGGTTTATAAAATCATGAGGGGCATAGAGGAGGTAAATATTCAAGGTCTTTTCACCATGCCAGGGAAGTCCAAATGTAGAGGGCATAGGTTTAAGGTGAGAGGGAAAAGATTTAAAAAAGGAACTTGAGGGGCAACTTCTTCACATTTGGACAGTAACATGGATAGGAAAGGCTTTGAAAGATATAGGTCAAAAAATAGGTAATGGCACTAGTTCAGTTTACGAAATCTGGTTGACAAGTTAGGACAAAGGGTCACATATGAAATACACACACCTCTGACTCCATAAATGCTATAAAAACACAAAGCCAATGAGGAACCTGGAGTTATTTTGGCATTCACACAAAAACTAAAATGTACATACCGATTTACAATACATGTGTATTTGACAAGAATTTGTACTGGCAATGAAACATGCCTTACTTCTAATACTGATGCCCATCATGAATACAGACAGCCGGTGTGTCAGGACAGTGTAAATTCCCAAACGTAGCCGATTCCACAAGAATTTCCCATGAAATTGAAACTTCCAATGGACAATTGCCTAGTATTTGGAACTGTCTGAATAAGTCTCCAAACTTTCAATTAAACAGCCAGAGACTGTAGAGCACTCTGCCTCACCTACCTGAATAGATTGCCAGGAAAAAAACGTTAGAGAAATTAAAACCCGTTTTAACTCCTGGCCAACCACAGAACTAAAGTCCTATCACAGTGACGACACCCACAACCTCCTCCAACCTGCCCTGATGTGATTTTCCCCCTCCCACACCCCTACAGATGTAACCTAATCATGTAACCTACTTACATCCAAAATCTCCACAGACCCAACAGCATCCCCAGAACGGATCCCAAATCCTCTCAGACTTTCTGGATCAGACAGTCCCACTCAAGAACCAATCCCCAGACCAACACCAAAACTTCTTGACTTGACACCCATTTACCTGCCTCTGTACCCTGCTGCCTGCCTGGCACTGTATCCCATCACCCACCCAGAGCCCTATCCAAATCCCCAGCTTGAATCTACCTCCTCATTAACCATCTCCCAGTTTTATCAAAGTGTAATAAGGAACTTTACATTGCAAAATGCATCACATTCTGCTGAAAGAGGGGAATTAGTTCAGCAGCAATGCTCTCCAATGTGTCTTTGAGGATCCTCCAATTTGTTTATGTTGCTTTGGGTGGGAAAGCTCCTGGCCCAGAAGTTCACCCAGAAAACTACCAAAATTAAGGGGACAACTTGGTCTGATTCAGAAAGAAGGATTCCAACCCAAATTGAACTTTCAGGCCTTTAAAAACACAGAGGTTATGATAAAATTCTTTTATTGGATGTAGGCATCACTGGTATGACAGTTTTTGTTGCCCATCCGTAATTTGCCCTTGCACTGATCCAATTGCCTTCCGAATTGGCACAGCAAGCCAAAGTCAACCACATTGTTGAGGGTCTGGAGTCAAATATAGACCAGAATAGTTAAGGGGCACATTTTCTTCTCCAAAAGACAAATGAACTCAGACAGGTTTTTACATTAAAATAAATAATGACTTCATGGTTACCATTCCAGATTTTGTAAATTGAATTTAAACTCCACCAGCTAGCTGCCTGTGATGGGAATAGAAACCATGCCCAAAAGAATTGGATTGGGCACCTGGATTATTGGTCCAGTTTAATTAAGAATGCCAAGATCTCCCTATTCATTGTCCATCTTCTTGGGAGATAGACTGCACCCTGGGGATTATGTCACTTCCAAGTTTAACATCTGTTAATCTATAGTAGCTGCAAAGGGCGATTCATGAGTGGCAGTCTCTCCCATGCCAACACAGATGAATAGGATTGACCAGAGGTCGACTTTGCATTTCTTTTCCTTCTATCAGGGTCATTTCCATTTTCTTGTTATTTCTTTTGTCTAATGCTGTTTCTACGCTCAACGTGACTGGTTGTTTCCAGTCACTCCAATCAGCATGGGGTACCCATGCATTGCTTCTAATCATAGTCAATTATAAAGGTGAATAGCCAAGGTCTTCCCCCCACCCCCCCCAAACTAGGGGAGTCCAAAACTAGAGGGAATAGGTTTAAGGTAAGATAGGAAAGACTTAAAAGGGATGAGGGGCAACTTCTTCCAAACAGAGGGTTATGTGTACATGAAATACGCTGCCAAAGGACATAGTAGAGGCAAATGGGACTAGTTCAGTTTAAGAAACCTGATCAGCATCCAACGAGTCCATGCTGCATGACTCTATAACTCAACATCTCACCTCCAGACATCTTTTTATCACAGACTTGGTCGATCTGTCAGTTTCATGCCAATAGTAATTGTGCCATTGTCTTTAGAGTTGTGGCTGTCATCCATTCAATTCACATAATCCAGCTAACGGAGTCACCACTGGCACAAAAGGCAAACATACTAGACTCCCTTTATGCTGAGGTAGTTCCATTTTTGGCATCATCATAGAATAGAAACCCAGTGTGCAAACAGGCCATTCGGCCCAACAAGTCCACACCGACCCTCCAAAGAGCATCCCACCCAGACCCATCCCCATCCCTCTACCCTATCCCTGCATTTTCCCGTAGCTAATGCACCTAACCTACACATCCCTGAACACTATGGGCAATCTGGCATGGCCAATCCATTTAACTTGCACAGCTTTGGACTGTGGAAGGAAACTGGAGCACACGATGAATACCCATGCAAACTCCACACAGACAGTCACCTGAGTTTAGAACTGAACTCGGGTCTCTAGAGCTGTGAGGCAGCAGTGCTAACCACTGAGCCACCCATTTAGTTAAGCTTCAACTCAAGTGAAGGGCAAATTTGTGTTCTGTTGTTAAGTTTTAAATAAAATATAAATAATTTCCAAACTATGCTCAAGCAATGTCCAATGGCTTGTATAAATTGATTATGCTTCACTGCTGTATAGGGAGGAAAAGAGAACACAAAGCCTTGTATTTTGTTAGTTTACTATTTGCCAAAATTCTCAATTTTATTTGCATTACAGTTACAGCCTTGGCAATCCTTGTGCTCATTTCTGTTCCAAAAGGTCAGATTGCTAGAAATTGTTAATAGAAATATGCAAAACTGGCAATGGCCTCTAGAATGAGGTTGTTGATACAGACAGAATATTGAATCTTGATTGTTTTTTAATGATCCTCCTGGCTCTGACTAGGACCAATCCACAAACTGTTGCAAATGAATTTCAATAATTGGATGACACTGCAAAGTCAGCAACACAAAGCAAAATCAGACCAGGACATCACATACTTTGATCCTGGTAGATAGCGAAAAAACACATTAAGATGTACACCACAACAATGTAACAGAATTATCATGAAAAACAGAAAACGCATAGTCTAGGAGTTTGGAAGTGGAGTTGCAAAGTGACTTGTTAGGGGAAGTGGGATGAGAGTGATGGTAAAAAGTTTGTTTCCAGAAGCAGATGCTAAAGGAAGTCAGATAGGTCAAATGGGTTGTGGGATTTAAAGGAAAAGGTAAAAGAATACTCTCAAATTGTAAATGCAAATTATGGAGTGGAGAGGTCATGGAGCTACCAAGGTTAAGGAAATGACCATGGATATGGTTAGAAGCATTTATATGGAGGAAAACATTCAGACAGTACAGGAGGGCAAGGAAGAGTGGCGAAGTTCAAGCACCACCTTAGCGGAAATCAAAGGATGAGGAAGTACTCAAATGAAGAGACAAATTTTAGAATGGATGAGAACATTTTAATGAAGTACAGAGCAAAAGGAAATGTTTAAAGCAGGAGACACCAGGTATGATTTTGGCAAAAGGGCCATATGACCATCACAGTAACAAACAAAGGACAGTTTACATTGTGAATAACAAAGCAAAATAGATAATGATGACACTCCAAGAATTTGCACATTCTAAAATTTTACTACAGCTAACTCATCAGCTAGCTGGTGTGCATTGTATATAAATGTTGCAATGCGGTTGGAAATGAAAAATAAATTGTATAAAACACAAAACTAAAAATGATTTATACACATTTATGATTTCTACTGGAAAAAAAAAAGCACACAACATATCCAGAATCTTTTTAAGATCAGTTAACCATCAAAAAAACTAGAAAGTTAAGCTGTGTTAGAGACAGTATGCAAATTCCAGAACACACAACTTCCATCTACAAGATGATTATGATAAAGTTTCACTCAGTTTAGGATTTGTTCAGAAAAACTTTGTATATAAAATTTGAAAAATGTTTTTGGATGTTTTCTAGTAAAAGTAAAGTTACTAAAGTCCGAGAGGGTGAGCAGAGTTGGGTAGCTGTAGCAAATCAAACAAAGTAGAGTTAAGGCAGAAGAGCAAAATAATAATATAGAAAAATGGAGGGTCAAAGAACGGCAGGAACAAACAGCTGAATGGCCTCTTTCTGCACTGTACAGATACTACGAATATCTGGGAACGGCACATGTGTGTTTTGGGGGTAGCACAATAGCACATTGGTTAGCAGTGTTGCCTCACAGTGCCAGGGATCCAGGTTCGATTCCAGCCTTAGACAACTGTCTGCGCGGGTTTCTGCCAGGTGCTCCAGTTTCCTGCGGAGTCCGAACATGTGCAGGTTAGGTGGACTGGCCACGTTAAATTGCCCTATAGCGTCCAGGATTGTGTAAGCTAGACAGACTAGTCATGGTTAATGTGAGGTTCCGGGGATAGGGTGAGGAAGTGGGTCTGGTAGGATGCTGTTTGAGTGTCAATGCAGACTTGATGGGCCAAATGCACTGTAGGGATTATGATTCTCTGAGCAAACAGAATAAGTCAAGAGTAGACCAACAGTAAAGAATATTACAAAAAGATAATAAAGACAAAAAACTAAAAATTAATTGTGCATAACGTTTATAAATTAAATGAACACAAATTATTTACTTCAGTGTGGATTATTTGATAGCCATTACAGAGACATATGACAAAGATTGGGTCCAGAATATTGATGGGTACATGAAATTAAATAATAGGAAGCTAGGTGAAGGTGGAGAGGTAGCCCTGTTAATCAAGGATGGCATTGGTAGAGATGATCCTTGTTTAGGAGATCAGGATGTAGAATTGGTTTTGGGTGCAGATGAGGGATAGTAAGGGGAGCAAGTCACTCGTAGAGGTGGTTTACAGGTCCAATACTGTAGCCATAAAAGGTAGGACAAAGCATTTAAAAAATATTGGGTGCCTATGACCAAGGAACAGCAAATGATCATGGGCAAATTTAGTCTACATATAAACTTTATATATCAGATTGACATGGATGAGTTCATAGAATGCATGAGATAGTTTCATAAAGCAGCTTACACTATTGTGAAAACTAGACTATTTTGTGTAAAATGATAGCATTAATGACCACAACGTAAAACGATCCCTAGGTAGCAGCACCAAAGGAAAAGGAGAGATGCGTAAGACGTGTATGTTAAGTTAAATAAAGGTAACCATTAAAGGAATGACTGCTGAGTTTGCTGAAGTGAACTGATACAAGATACATAGTTAGATCAATAGAGATGCAGTATTTAAAATGATATTTCAGAATACTTGACATAAATAGATACCTGCCATAAAGAAAAGGTGTAAGGGGATGACCAACCATTCATGGTTAGCTGAAGTTAAGGAAAGCATTAAACTGGAAGAAGAATTAAATAATTGCAAAGTGACTGGCAGCTCAGATGACAAAGAATATGAAGAGAGGCAGAGAATAAAAGATTAATTAACAGAATGAAATTAGATTATATGGGGAAGTTAGCTGGAATTGCAAAAAAAAAATGGATAGCAACAATTTCTGTAGGTATTTAAAGAAGAAAAGAGTACGATGAAGAATGATCTCTAGATTGTGAAAACTAGAGAAGTAATAGTGGAAAATGAGCAATTTGCAATGAAATGAACAAATATTTTGCACTGGCTTCACTGTACAGGATACAAAAATATTTATAGATGTAAATCAGAAGGTGGAAAGGAGACAAAAACTCGGTGAAATTAAGATCACTAGGGTGATGGAGGAAACACTGGACTAACAAGTCCTAATGGACTTCATCCTCATGTCTTAAGAGGTGGCTAATGAGAAGGTTTTGACGTTAAATTTTCCAAAATTCACTACACTGGAAAGTAGTAAACACATCTCCTAAATTCAAGGAAGGAAGGATGCAGAAAATAGGTAACTATAAACCATAAAAGGTGTAGTATAAACTATAGCATATATACACTGGTACTCTTATAGGACCCAGTCATGTTTGTCTCTCCGTAGGGTATGTGGAACTTTCCCTATTCCAGTCCTACTCAGGTCATTCTCCACAACTTTTTCCAGAGAACAGATGACATCTTAGATGCCACTTCCCCCTCTGGTCTCGAATTGGAATTTTTTTTCAATTTTGCTTTTAGTTTCCATCCTGCTCTCACCTTCAATTGATCTCTCTGACTCCACCATTCCATGATACTGGTGTTTCCATTTCTGGAAATTTGCTAGCCACCAATATCCAGTGCAAACCCACTAACTCTCAGTTACCTTGTCACCCTGCTTCCGGTAAGGGCTCTATTCTATTCTCCACCGCATCTGTCTGACATGCTAATATGATTGACAGGCCTCAGCCATTTCCTACACTTCTGGCCTCACCCCTTCTCTCCATTCCCACAACGATAGGGATCCTCCAGTTCTCACATTCTACTGCTGCAGCCTCTGCATCCAAAAGGATCAAAAGCCACCATTTCTGCCACCTCCACACAGACATTCCCCTTCCCTCCCTCATCATTCTGCAGTATTGTTCCCTCCACAATACCTTGGTCCAGTCCATCTCCACTCCCAAAACCTACCCACGTAATCACACAAGGTGCAACCTTGGCCATTTACCTCCTCCCTCATTAATCAGGGCCCGAAACATACACTTCAGGTGAAGCAGCGATTTACCCAAACTTCACTCAATTTAGACTGTTCTATTAGCTGCTCACAACGCAGTCTCCTCTACATTGGGGAGGCAAAAGCACAGGTTGGGTGACCGCTTTCTGAAACACCTACACTGTCTGCAAAAGTGACCCGAAGTTCCAGCTGCCTGCCACTTCAACACACCACGTTTCCTGGCTAACACTTCTGTCTCAAACCTGCTGCAGTGTTCCAGCAAAACTTAATGCAAGCTGGAAGAGCATTACCTCATCTTCTGATTAAGGGATATTACAGCTTTCCAGACTCAATATTGAGTTTAATAATTTTAAAGCACGAACATCTCCTTCCATTTCTATGACTTACTTTGACATTCCAAATCCTGTCATGACATAGGTTACTTTCAGCACTGGCAAATCATTTTCACCCAGTCATAGCCCCTATTACCACCTATCAAGCTTTTCTTCCCTGGCTTACCATATCAATCCTATCCCCCACCCCTGATGTTTTTCTTTCTTGTCTCTTTTGGTTCCCTCTACACCTATCTGCCTCAATCTTTCTCACCACCAACTTTCCCAGCTGCTATCAGTTCTGAAGATCCACTGCACCTGAAACATTACTCTGCTTTTTCTCCACCGATACTACCAGACATACTAAGTTTCACCAGCAATTTCTGGTTTGTGCGTTTCTGAACAATAGACAAGTTATATTGGTTAGATCTGATCATTAAAGTTACAGGTGAGCACTTAGGAAAATTCAAGACAAGTGGGAAAAGTCAGCATGGTTTTGTGAAAGGGAAATCACGTACAACTATTCATTAGAGTTCACAGTGGATAAAGGGGAGCCTCCAGATGGCATTTGAAAAAGCTAACACAAGAGTTATGTGCAAAGTAGGAGCTCATGGTGTCAGGGTTAACATTCTAACATAGATAGTTGTCTGGCTAGCTGGCAGAAAACAAGAGATATTTCAGAACTCACAGGATAAGTATACTCCTACAATGAAGGAAAAGACTAAGGGCAGGAACTACCTCTGGAGGGTTATCTGAAATTGTTAAGGAAAGGACCAAACTGGAGGAAAAAAAAGCAAACAATTGCATAGAATACGTCTTTATCTTTATGATTACAATGAATGGAATCTTGCAACAGTCGGTGTTTAGCCCTTAGCCTTTTATAAGTTACAATTACTTAGATGCAGGGAGACAAGACATTGTAGCTAAATTTGCAGATGACATCAAGTTGGGTTGGAAAATAAGTTGTGAAGACGACATAACAAGGATATAGATAGGTTGAGTGTAGGCAAAAATCTGACACCTGTACTATAATGTGGAGAAATAATGACATTATTCTTTCTGCCAAAAATGAACAAATGAGTATGATTTAAATAGAAAACCAAAAGATCCTTGGACCACACTTTCCAAACACATGACCACTTCCATCAAGAAGGACAAGGGCAGCAGATAGTGGAAACACAACCACCTGCAGCTCCCCTCCAAACTGCTTACCATCCTGACTTGGAAATATATTGCCATCCCTACAGCACGTGGATTGCAGTGGTTATCCCTAGGGCAACTGGGGATAGTCAACGATGCCCACGTCAGTTATACAGGGCATGGGTGAGACTACATCTGTGTGCAGTTTTGGTGTTTTTAGTTAAGTGAAGAATATAAAAATTTGAGATAATTCAGAATAGATTTAACCAGAATGATGCCTGAAATAAGCAGGTTGTCTTGTATGGATAGGTTGGAAGGTTGGACTTGTTTCCACTATGGTCTAGAAGAGTGTGTGCTGCCTTGATTGAGTCAGAAGTCACATGACACCAGGTTACGGCCCAACAGGTTTATTTTAAATCATAAGCTTTTGGTGTGCTGTTCCTTTGTCAGGTGAAGTGGAGAGAGGCGCACCGGTACAAAATATATAGATGGAGAGATAATAGTAAGATAAATTCCTGTTTCAACAGTTTAAGTTTCAACAGATGAGTACAAATAGAGAGTACAATGTTGACAGACTGAACAACGTGTCTTTGCAGGTAATCAAGAGTGTCCATAAGATAAGACATTGGAGAAATTAGGCCACTCAGACCATCGAGTCTGCTGTGCCGTTCAAATCATGGCTGATACGTTTCTTAACCCCATTCTCCCCATAACCTTTGATCCCCTTAACAATCAAGAACCTATCTATCCTGGTCTTAAATATACTCAATGGCCTCCACAGCTTTCTGTGGCAATGAATTCCATACATTCACCAGTCTCTGGCTGAAGTTGTTTCTCCTCATCTCCGTTCTATAGGGTCTTCCCTTTACTCTAAGAATGTGCCCTCTGGTCCCAGTCTCTCCTGCTAATGGAGAGATTTTTCCAACAACCACTCTATCCAGGCCGTTCAGTATTCTGCAATTTTTAAATCAGATCCCACCCCCACCCCGCCCGACCCCCATCCTTCTAAACTCCATGGAGTACAAACCCAGAGTCGTCAAACGTTCCTCATACGTTAAGCCTTTCATTCTTGGGACCATTCTCGTGAACCTCCTCTAGACCCGCTCCAGGGCTGGTATATCCTTCCGGGGATATGGGACACAAAATTGCTCATAATATTCTAAATTGGTCTGACCAGGGCCTTATAAAGCCTTAGAGTACATCCCTACTTTTATATTCCAGCTTTCTTGAAATAAATGCCAACATTTTATTTTCCTTCCCAACTACCAGCTCAAACTGCAAGTTAACCTTAAGAAAATTCTGGACTAGGTCTCCCAAGTCCCTTTGCACTTCAGATTTCTGAATTTTCTCCCCATTTAGAAAAATGGTCTATACCTCCATTCTTCCTACCAGAGTGCACAACCTTGCACTTTCCCATGTTGTATTCCATCTGCCATATCTTTGCCCACTCTCCTAACCAGTCTAAATCCTTCTGCGGCGTCCCTGCCTCCGCAATATTACTTGTCCCTCCACCTATCTTTGTATCGTCTGCAAACTTAGCCAGAATGCCCTCAGTTGCTTCATTGAGATCATTAACCTATAAAATGAAAAATGGTGGTCCCAACATTGACCCTTATGGAACACCACCAGTTACTGGCTACCACCTCAAGAAAGACCCTTTTATCCACACTCTCTGCTTTCTGCCAGAGAGCCAATCTTCTATCCATGCAAGTATCTTGTCTCTAACACCACGGGCTCTTATCTTACTCAGCGACCTCCTGTGCAGCACCTTGTCAAAGGAAAGGCCTTCTGGAAGTCCAAGTAGATAACATCCACTGGCTCTCCTTGGTCTAATCTGCTTGTTACCTCCCGAAAGAATTCTAATAGATTTGTCAGGCATGACTTCCCCTTGATGAAATCATGCTGACTTTGCCCTGTTTTACCATGCACTTCCAAGTATTCAGAAATCTCATCCTTCACAAATGGACTCCAAAATCTTACCAACAATGGAGGTCAGGCTAATCAGCCTGTAAGTTTCCCATCTTTTGCCTTACTCCTTTCTTAAACAGGGGGGGTTACATTAGTAATTTTCCAGTCATCCGAGGACATCCACCACAACCCGATTCCAGTGATTCCTGAAAGATCATCACTAACACCTCCACTATCTCTTCAGCTATCTTCTTCAGAACTCAGGGGTGTCGTCCATCTGGTCCAGGTCATTCAGCCACCTTCAGACATTTCAGTCTTTCTAGCATTTCCTCCTTGGTGATGGCCACCATACTCACCTTTGCTCCCCAACTCTTGAATTTTTGGATGTTATTTGTGTCTTCCACAGTGAAGACTGACACAAAGTATTTGTCCAGTTCCTCCGCCGTTTCTTTATTCCCCATTACTACTTGCCATTTTCCAGCAGCCCAACGTCCACTTTTGCCTCTCTTTTGCCCTTTATATATTTTAAAAAAGCCGGAAATTTTATTTCATATTATATTACTGGCTAGTTTACGCTCATATTTAATCTTCTCCCTTTTTTTGTTGTCCTGTATTGGTCTTTGTAGGCTTCCCACTGCCCTTCGCCGCATTATATGCTTTCTCTTTAGCTTTATGCTGTTAATTACCTGGAATAATCTTGGCATTATCTCTCCACCTATATATTCTGTGCTTACACACCCCCCTCTACGTCACCTAATGAAGGAGCAGTGCTCTGAAAGTTTGTGATTTTAAATAGCCTGTTGGACTAAACCCTGGTGTCATGCGACTTCTGACTTTGTCTACCCCAGTCCAACACCTGCATCTCCACAGCATGACTTGATTGAAGTATACATGATCCTGAGTGGTGTTGACAAGATGCACATGGAAAGGATGTTTCCTCTTTTGGATAAGTCTCGAACTAGGGGGCACTTTTTAAAAATTAGGTGTTGCCCTTTTAGGGCAGAGACCAGCTGATTCCTCCCCACTGCGCCCCCCTCCTCCCAAGGGTTATGCAACTTTAGAATGCTACCTCACAAAGCAGGATCATACAAGTTTTTTTCTAGGTGGAGGTGCCTAGACTCTTGAGAGAAGAATCAGCAGTTGTCAGAGATAGACTGGAATGTGGAATTCAAAGCAAAAGATCAGTCATGATCTTACTGAATGGTAGGGTAAGCTCGTGGGACTTAAGGCATACATTTACTCTTAATAATATTTTAGTAGGATAGCTACAAGTTTCAGATTGTTGGTGTCAGCAATCAGGCCTCAGAACTCAATGGATTCGGCCATGCCCACAAGCTAAAAAAAGGACTGGTTTAAAAAGGAGCCTTAGAGTTGATCCCAGAACTGTTAAAATCAACATTTCCATTCCAGATACCATAACTAAGTTCCAGCTTGCAATCCCAATGAAAAGAAACCACTCCAGCAAAGCACACACACTGTAGCTGTTTCTGATATACAAATTGAGATAACCTTAAGATATTAGCAAATTAAAGTATGAAGGCATAAATACTTCCAAGTACAGCAGTATTTATTTATTAGAAAGCAAAACAGGCTGACAACAAATGCATATTTAGTATATTAATCAATTTCGCAGAGATGGACTCCATAATGATTCTTTTTGTCAATGAACTTTTATAGTCCATTGTTCCCCCTCCCATAAAATACTGAGGCACATGCAGTTTTCCTGGTGCCAGTAGACCATAGTTGCTTGACACAATTAACATAATTCAGCATTATTCAATAGTCAATGTGGACAATATGTAGGTTATTTATGGCAACACAAACAAAATCCCATTCACTTTTCACCTGACATCCACAAAAGCACACATTCTAGCAAAAATCATCAGACAATAAATCAGAACAAGATACTTTCCTAATCTCTCTCCTTTCAAACTCTAAACATATTGAGGCACTCTAAAATGTCCTTATTGTAAACTTGTCTGATTTCTGGTTGAAGCACTTCATTTCTTCTACTCCCTCTCCCTAGCCCTTTACAGAAGTTCTACCTGATCCCAAAGTGAAGAGTAGTCAGGCAACTCAGGCTTCCGTTACTGCTGCCTTTAAAAGAATTATTGATTACACAAGAATTTTTCCAATTCATTGCATAAATTATTATGCAATCTAATTTTCTCAATTGACAAATTTCATAATTCAGTCAGCATGTTTTAAAATACGTAAATAAAAACTGGTAGACAGCAACACTTAAAATAGAAGTTAATCTTAAATTGTAATCAGTACAAAAGAATGAATCAAGAATCCCCAAGTACATTTTTTTTTAAAATCATACTTCAACTTTAGGTGAAAAGTTTATACGTGCAAATCCATTCATCAGAAATAGCAATTGTAGGTGCCATTTCATTCTGGGCTTAAGTTCATCAGAATTAAAATTAAAATATTGATTTTTTTTCCAATCTCACAGTAATATAAAATAGATATTGTTCATCTCCCAATGTTAGGATAGTTAACAATACCAACACAGCAGACTTCAAAAGGAGTGGTCAATACTTCAACCTTTTCTCAATTCGATATTTTACCATACTTATTCTACTTGACCAAAAGCTCAAGATTAGTGTGAATGCTAAACAAGGATACTGGCCCTTGGTAATGACACATTCTCAAGAAGCTGGTGCAGACAAGGGCCAAATGGCTTCCTTCATAACAATTCTGTCATAATAGATGAAGAAAGAATGCTCATATTTGCCAGAGACAAATCTGGAAATACATCACTGCTAATTTATTTGAATCAAGATTATATTTACACACATGAGACTTAGCAGCAGTGTTTTCCAAGGAGGCCTCCACTTGCAGTTCCCATTTATTATCTGTGTGAATGCCCTTTTACCAACCCCTGACACTACCACAATCTGAAAGCGCAAACAAACACTACTGTGACATCATAAATCTCAGTTGGTTTACATTGAGATTTAAATTCTGAAGAAAAACAGAAGTTGCTGGAAAAGCTCAACAGGTCAGGCAGCATCTGTGGGGACAAAAAAAATAATCAGGGTTAATGTTTCGGGTCTGGTGACCCTTCTTCAGAACTGCCCGAATGTGAAATGTTAACCTTGTTTTGTTTTCCACAGATGCTCCCAGACCTGCTGAGCTTTTCCAGCAACTTCTGTATTTCTTCCTGATTTACAGTATCCGCAGTTCTTTCGGTTTTTAAAATCAGGATTTAAATTCTGTATTTTAAAATTATGTTTGAAGTTACATGAAAACCAATTCTAGTTTCCCTCTTTTAATCAACAGAGAGTTAGGCTTTGAAATCAAGTGCATTACTTCTTAAAAAATTTCTTCTAAACTTCATAATGTATGCATCAGATAGCCTGACACATCTACTTATTAGATTCAACTGAAGTCAAACAGGAATATAACCAACAACACAAAGGGCATCAAAAGTGACTGAAAGAAGAATTTACTTTGTAACTAATTATATTTTGTGAAGACCATTCAAGACTAAAATTGAAATTTTAGAATTGCACATATGCATGAAAACTACCAAATCCCAATATGCAATTTTGAATTCGAACCCATTCTAGATTAATCCAAACCAAAAAAGTTTGTTGCAAATAACGTTCTCCAAATATCAGAAGTGATGTTTTATGTTCAGCACTGTATGGAATAAGGCAGTAGCTAAATCACTATTTTATCAGCATTTGTCTTCATATTGAACGATCCACATTTAAATCGTGCAAGCTTAAAACAATATCTCAATCCCTTTCAACCTTATTTGTAACATTCGAATCGAACAGGGGATTGTCAACCAACAGAGAAACAACAAATAGGTACTGCTCCGCTTATCTATAGATATTAACAAACAACACTAACTGAATATGCAAACTAAATTACTTTGCATGTACTATATTGTAACTGGCAATAATGAGTACTGCTGTAAAATAAAAGCAGAGTGTATTTTTCATTGCTGGGGATTTTGCTTAGGCCACTAAATTGCACACTGTACAATTAGTTTAGGAATAGGAGTGGGCCACATAGCCTCTCACTAGCTCAGTTATTCAACAAAATCATAGCTGATTTGAACTTCAATTCTTGTTTGTCACACACCACCCTTCCATTTAATTACCCTGGAGAGAAACCTATCCTCAATCGCAATCATAAGAGATACAACTGTATATCCAAATGACATTTCTGTGGTGACACCTAATGTAAACCCTAAATGACTGAATTTTGCAACGTTAAACAACAAAATATGGAAACAAAGACATCAAATTGTGTACATTACATATCATCTGCCCTGGAACATATACATAAAGTAACAATCACTACGGTCTCAAATTAAATGCCATTTCTTACACACGGTTGCATGTCACTAAAATACACAACTAAAATCACACCCTTCTAGCCCTATTAATCAGCTATTATAGCTCCTTCATTTGACACGAACCTTAGGTAGGTAGCCTTGTATTATTATATAGGCTAACTCTAAGTGAGCGTTCATAAGTGGAGGCAGTTAAACTTAAGCATTTTGGCAGTGAGGGTGGAGATGAATGCCGAGTGGCAATAAAATTGTATTTATTATATTTAGCTTTTTATATATTCATAATGGCCCATTGTGGCATCACAAGATGGACAATTGCTTTGGTCATTTGTACCAAGACAACGAAAGTTATTTTTCTACTGGACCAGAGGTATTCATTCCACCAACCCTTAACAGCTGACTCCGATCAACTCCAAAGTAAACAATTTGCTTATGATAAGCTGTCACACAGACATGCATTAACATGCAGCACTGGGAACCCACTGCGCACAGCGATAACTTGAACAAATAGTTGCTTTAATTGTCTCTTACTGCAACTCTCTCTAATTTGAGATCAATTAATAAACTTTGCTTTCTAACTTACAATAGGCAGACACTGGATCAAAAATTGTATTAGTTAACAAATTTGCATATTACTGAAACATCACCACCTTGATGCAGTTGGTTTGAAGCTTACTAATTAATGTTCCAGCTAAGTCGAATGGCTGCAGAATTAATCGAGAACAAAACTCACAAAAGAATAGACAGGCTGAGAGCAAGAAAAGTTTCTTTTAAAATGTGTTCAGTTAGCTGGCTAGACAAATGGAAAGTTAAGGGAACGTTACCACCAATGAGCTCAGGTAAAATTTAGATCTACAAACAAAACTGCACAGCACTACTTAGCATTGGGGCTAACAATCAATAAACAGCCAGTTTTATTTTGAAAAGGAGCAGTTAATACAAAAGATTCAGAGCTGTATTCATACACGAATATACTGAGTTTAATACAGCCTCAACATTTATAAATATTTCAGGATCTATGTTATCATATGACATTCATCTATGAAAGGGTATCACTAGACATGCTACTGAATAAGCCACTCTGACAAGAAAAATCTTTGAATCAGTCTCAGTCAGATTTGATTATTGTTGTAGAAGTAGATTTCAAGCAAAGGCAGGCTACAGTCAATCTCAGTGTTTCATGCTAAGGAGGGTTCAAAGAAAAAAGTCAATCACATATGGTTAAAAAGTCAACGTGTTCTGATGTGGGCAGGATCAGACGTTGCTGTGACACTTGCTACAGAATATGACCAACACTCATTATGAAACACAAAGAATGGTCTTTTGAGTTAAGCACCACACCCCATCATCAGTCACTACAGGGAGTTGTAATAAAGGGAAATATGAACCATGTTTTTAAAAACAAAAAGTTTCAGGCAGTAGTTCTGAAAAACCGTCATTTTACTAAAATGGCAACCGAGAAAAAAAATATAAACAATTAAACCTCAACTTTCATTAAGCTATGCTGGATATTTGGAATTACAGAAAGCATTAATTATACACACAGTCAGCATGAGCAAAGGATAAAAAAAAATTGAACTATAATGCTTCAATTTATTGCACTTTACAGTTACTTTAAACAAAAGCAGGAAGACATACATATATGGGCTGCATGATTGGAGTCTGGTAACAACCTTAATTTGGTGTCATCTATACTCAATTTTAGCAATACGAGTTTTAAAATTTAAAAATTTTTAAAAACCAAAATATGGTGCAAATAATTTACTGGCTGTTGTAGGCAGCAACAAATTTCCCATTTAACACTATTACCCTAAAACAAGTAGATATGATACAGAAACCACCTTTCAATGGACAGATCGTAATAAAGTATTATTGCACCTCAGGCTTTGGCACAGGAGACGCTTACAGCAAATCAAAAGTACTTTTCTTCCCAACTACTAATCCATGCTAAACAATTCTTGTTCATTTGAAGCATTTCAGAATTATTCAGCAACATGCAACTCAAAATAATCAAAACCTCCCATCCACACAAAGCTAAAAGATAACTCCAAATAGAGTGGAACTGCAACGCTTTTCTCGGTGTGCTTTCAATCCTCTAACTGCTATCACTATTATCTGAAAACAATATGAAACAGGCTATACAATAAGTAGAACTTCAGACAGTAAAAATCCACTTCCAGAGGGAAAAAAAAAAAAAAAGAGACATCTGGGAGTAATCTACAAGGCTGCAATCTATAAAGAATACAGATTACAAAAATCAAGTTTGAATGATATCCAACAATTTTTGAATGCTGACAGTGCATAAACATAAGTCAATGGCAACCTCCAGTTCCATATTTTCCCTGTTCCAAAGAAGCGACACTTTGGACTCTAAAAATGTTAATTCTGTTTCTATCTTCACAGATGCTGCCTAACCTGAATTTCCCAGAACTTCCTTTTTTCCGCCTATGTTTTCTCTTGCCTGATCTGATCGAGATGACTGTGGTTGGGTACATTTTCATCAGACTGCATATCATTCAAGTAAGTTTTCAATGAGGAACCAGAAACAAAAAATAGACAAAACGCAGCATAAATCCATGACAAACAAATTGAGATTAGGTAACTCCCCTGAACTCTCCGTATCATGCCAAATGGTGAATTAACCCACTGTTTAGCTGGGGTAGAACTTTTCTTAAGAAGTTTCAGTGTGATTCTAGACAGAATGGGCTTTGAGGTTGCAGACATCTTAGCTAGATAGTCAACAGCAGCAGAGCAAGTGCTTCAACTTTTGCCCTATCAATCTGACTGCCAATCACACTACATACTTCTTCACAGCCACAATGACATAATTACAGATTGATTTACATTCTAATCAAAACTGTTCAGTACTCAATTCAAAGAAGTCACATTTCCATGCAGTATGAGGAAGATTGCTGCAGTTGGTTTGATAGAGGAGAGAATGAACTCACTCACCATGAAGTCCTTATCTCAAACGGTCGCAACTAGTGAAAGTGAAATGGCAGCTAAGTCTGTTTTTTTTTAAAAATCCAAAATAAATAAATATTTCAACGCTCATTCACAAACACAATATCCAACAAAGCCTGAAGGTAAAAATAAAAACACAAACAAAACATTCCGTTTGAAGATCAGAAGTGGGAATGTTTTATACAGTTTACTTGACATGTTGCCATAAGTGCCTAAGTGCCATAACTCATAATAAATTGACACTTTCTCAATGGAAAAATGAAAAAAAATCTTGGAAGCAGAAAAATCTAAGTTTGATGTTCCACTTAAATAAATCAGACCTAACTCAGACGCTTTGACCAAAAACAGAAATTTTCAGAAAAGCTTGGGTGATTCACGCAGAGCACAAAAGGCTATAGGGTAACTTTATTAGCTTCCACTGTTAGAACCAATACTTCAATCAGAAATTAAGTATCGGTAGTTCAAAAGGAGATTATTCTATTAATTCAATTGAACTATTAATCATGACTCACTGAATTTTGCTACATAATCCCTTATAACTCTATTACAGTTGTTTTTCTTTCTGCATTTAAAATTCTACTTCAAAAACTTACTTGATTTCATGTACTTATCACATGATGGAAATATTTAGGTTTTATTAGACTTTCTCACCTCTTAAAGCCCTTATATTTGTGACTGCCAATGCAAGCTTGTAAATTTCTGCATGCAAATTCTAATAAAATTTACAGCTTGAACTGGTTTACAGTCTGACCTTGATTAATGAACGCTCAGACACTAGCAAGATTTTCAGACTCCATTTTATTTTTCAATGTTTCCTTTTGCATCAGTAATTTGTCTTTAACTCCCTCTTGAAAACTTTACTGCTCTTAAAGTCACCAGTCTAAACATGGTTATAGTCTTATTAATCAAAACTAAATATCAAGCAGCTTCTTTATTAAAAATAGTTATTTCTCAGCACTCCCCCTGCAAAATGGCATTTCACCTGGGATACTATTACTGATACAATATCTTATCTGGTCACAAAAACAAAGTTGCTGGAAAAGCTCAGCAGGTCTGGCAGCATCTTTGAAGGAAAAAACAGTCAACATTTCGGGTCCAGTGACCCTTCCTCAGAACAGTTTTTTCCTGCACAGATGCTGCCAGACCAGCCGAGCTTTTCCAGCAACTTTGTTTTTGTTCCTGATTAACAGCATCTGCAGTTCTTTCATTTTTTTTATCTTAACTGGTCATTCTTCATGCAAATCCAGATATTATATGAATGGACAATTTGTACTGGAAGACATCCAATCTTATCCTCAAGTATGAGCCTTTAACGTCGATTACAGAATAACAAATGTGCAATTAAAAGCCCAGCTCTATTTCCCACTACAATTACTTTGGGGGACAAAGGTGGTTTCTTGCACATTCCCCTATGTCAATTCAAACCAGTTAACTCAGCACAAGCCTCAGATCAAAACTGAATTTGTCTGATCTCTATGGCTTAAAGTAGACCAGTCAATACTTTGAATCATTATGCAAGTGGTAAAACCCCAAAATTATCATCAAGATTGCAGCAGTAGCCCAATCTACAAGAAGCTAAGCGATTTAACAAAAAAGATGGACATTACCAGTGGTCAGACTAATATTGACACAGTAATAAACTCCAACCAGTAGTTTGTTTTACCAGTTTTACTTTACCTTAATAAGTTGAATATCATTGCTGTCGATTGGAGAATGGAAATCAAGGTTTGGGCTGGAGGCAATTTTCCTTTGGTGTTGTAAAATAAAATGAAATTTTTAATAAAAATTGAAAATAAAAATAAAAAGCTAGATCTCATTGTTAATATTTTTGTACTTGTTAATAAAGGTCAGGCTATAACTGTTAATGCTTTCAATTAAATATTTTCAGACAGAAAATTTGGAAGCTGATATCAACAGTTAGAAATAGAAGGGCTTTATGAATCAGAGTGTACTGGGTGGGGGCGGGGGTCATGGCAACGCGAATTGGCTATAACGTGATTGACAAATAGGGGAACAGTATTTGTAAAACACAAACTTTGTCTCAGCTACAACACGATTCCAACGTCGACATCACATGATCGGATTGTGGGCTTTGTCCCCAGCATGCATCCAAAGAGTCACTGCATTGGCATCAAGGATCCTCACGCTGTGAAATGTACTGTACAATTCAGCTGTGTTACCCACAAAAAGCAAAGACAAAAGTGACAAGAATGATAACAAGAAACATCCTGGTGATAAAATTGCAGGTGGTGTATGTAAAAGAAAGGCTATAACGCTGGAAGAGAAGTTAGATGTGGTAAAACATTTTGAGCAGAATGAGAAAAAATATGATATTGCTCGTGCAAATGGGAATGAAGGAGTCTACCTTATGCACCATTACAGACAATGCAGAAAAGATTAAAGCAAGCAGTATTACTGGAACAAGTCTAAGAGCTAGCAAATCTGACAGGTTACAGATAAAGGAACTTGAGGAGATTGAGCAGCTTCTAAGTTTGTGGATAGAACAGCAAACTAAGAAGCAATCTGGGGCCATCCTTCTCACCATAAAAGAAGAGAAAACCTTATCAATTTATGAAGATCTAACAAAACAAGCCAAAGATCCTGCAGATGTGCTTGCCTTTAATGCTAGCAGTGGCTGGCTTAAGAACAGTTAGGCTTTTCATAATGTAAAGTTATGTGGCAAAGCTGTCAATGCAGACAAGGAGCATGCAATCGCATTTCTTGCCATAGCTTAAAAAACTAACTGACGAAGAAGGCTACAACTTAGATCAAGTTTTCAATTTGGATGAGACAGGTTTATACAGGAAGCAAATGCCATCAAGAACCTACATTTCTATGAATGAAGCACATGCTCCAGGCTTCAAGGTGGCAAAGAATCGTATGACTGTGCTGCTGTGTGCCAATACAAGTGGAGACTTAAAGCTTAAGCTTGTGGTGGTGTACCAATCTGCCAACCCACGAGCCTTGAAAGGTTACCTTAATTCGACTCTAGGCATCTACTTTAGGTCAAGCAAAAGAGGTTGCATGACTGGGCAAATTTTTTCTGACTTTATTATTGATGTTTTCTAGAAAGTATTGCAGGAAAAAAAGAAGTGATTTCAAGATTTTCCTCATCCTGAATAATGCGCAAAGCCATCCTCAGACCACTGGTGAGCTTTCTGAAAACAAAGTTTTATTTCTACCCCCAAACACAACCTCTCTCCTTCAACCCATGGACCACAGTGCAATCGCAGCTTTTCAAGCTTATTATGTAAGGTCCACATTTAAGAGGCTGACTGCAACCACTGAGGGAGAGAAGGGCAGTGTTCTTCAATTTGGAAGAGCTTTAACATCAAGAATGCAATTGACATTATCATGGAGGCCTGGGGTGATGTCAGTAAGGGCTGCTCGCATGCAGTTTGGCAGAAGCTTCTCCCAGACTTTTTTCAAGATTTAAAAAACTTTGATCCATCAGAGGAGCTCCCAAGAATTAAAGAACATTGTGTTGATCTTGCAAAGCAAGCTGGATTGAAGAAGTGGAGCGTGAGGATGTTGAAGAAGTGGAGAGTGAGGATGTTGAAGAACTGCTCGAGTCCCACTATGAAGACCTCTGTATAGCTGATCTATAACAATTTGTCACTGAGGGGGAAGTGGAAGCTGGACATGAAGAAGGTGAAATCCAGGATGCAGCACCATGACAGCTTTCCACTTCTGTTTTGTCTTTATCCTGGGGGAAATTGAGAACCAGCTGCAATGAATAGAGGACAACGATTACAATGCAGAACGCAGCAGGGTAGCAGTTCATGACGAACAAAGAACAGGGGTAAAACAGCAAAAGCTGGATATCTTTTTTTAAGCCAACCCCCAAGAAATAGTCAGAAGACGATGGACAACAGCTACCCATTTCTGGATTAACTATCCTTCGCCCTAACCCTGCAAACGAAACTGCCCCTGAAGGGGGCGGAGGCGGCAGGTGATGACGACAATCCTCAGCTCCTGCATTAACAACACAGCTACCTCAGAACCACCTCCCCCGTGAAGTCATCTCGACATTTTTTCAAGATAAGGTAATAAATTTACTGTTTTTTCATTACATGTGAATTAAACATTTGTTCAAACTGTGCTATCCTTTGTGTTACGCTTTTGAGTGATGAATCATTTTGAGTGACTTTTTTTGTTGATCTGCCCCAACCCCCTTTTCCCATAGGCCCTGTTATTTCTACAGTGTGATTTTCTATAATGCATCATTTCACAGGAATACATCTATCGTGTTATAGCAGAACTCCTGCAGTTCATCCAATAGAATTCAAATATCTTCATCACATGAAATGCAAAGTGTAAGAGATCAGGTAAGTTCAAATTAGAATTTTAAATGAAATAAAACAGTTGTGATAGTGATTTAAATGGATAATTTAGCCAAATTCAGCAATGCGGGGGTGAATAATAACTGAAATAAAGAATCTTCTTGTTGGACATGTGAAATAGAGACACATAAGAACGTTAGTAAGCCATTCAATCGCTCAAGCTTATGCTACCATACAATTTGATCATGGTTGATCTAGCCATTTTAGTTCTGTAATACTCAAATGTCCTTGGTTAACAGAAAAAAAAAATCAAAAATTTTCAACTGACCTCGCCTTAAGAGAGAAATTTTCAAGTTTTCTACAAGACTTCACATGAAAAGGTGCTTTCTGACATCACCTCCAAACAGCCTACCTAAGATTTTAAAGCTCTGGCTTGTTTTTCTGAAAACCATCACCAAAGAAAATAAGGGAATTAGTGCCACACTATCTAAATCACTTCATCATCCTAAACACCTCAGCTAGATCAATCCTGAATCTTCCATATTCAAAAGGATTACAACTTTTCTTCAGGCAACCTATGCTCATGATTTAACTGCTTTACCTTGGTGTCATTCTGGTTAATGTGTTGCACCTCACTCCAATGTCAGCATATTCTTCCTGATGCTACTTTGAGGAGTTTTAGAACATTTACTGTATAATCTATGTAATTATTCATCAATAAAATCTGCTGGTTTTAGTATACTGACAGTGTATTAAAATAACCAGAATATTGAAACTTAAAAAGAAAAATAAATCAATAATCTTTTATCCAAAAAAAAGGGCTCAATCTGTCAAGTCAGGTAACTGAATACACAATCTTCCTATAGCTAGTAAACAGAAGTAAATTTTGCAATATTAGTACAGAAAAGTTGTCAGTTAATAGCCAAAGAAATAGCTCAGTGAGAAATTCATAGATCTCTGGCAATTTCAAGGTTGTTTCCAGGCATTTCAATTTAGCTAGATAGAATTAAAAACTGCAGGCACACAATCGAAAGTTTTAGTTAATGACACCATTGAATTTCCTCAAAAATATTGGTCACTAAACCAAAATCCATCAAACTGAAAATATTATAGTGACAGCCATCAGAAAGGAACTCTCTTCATGCTCTTTCCGTGGTGTAACACAGAGCAAGTGGTCTAAGATACTTAAAAATAAACTTCACGTCCTGCATCATATATGCAGTATATTGCATAATTCCGCTGCACATAGCAAACAAACCTTGTACTTAGATAACAAGGTGTA
>NC_063333.1:90062961-90120647 GCF_021869965.1 Rhincodon typus | reverse complement strand
TACACCTTGTTATCTCAGATTCACCAGCATCTGCAGTTCCTACTATCTCTGAAACCTTGTACTTAACTTGTTCTAATCTTCTTCATTCTTCTTTCAGAGTCCATCAAGAATGATGAATGGACAGTGATGTCCCTCAAAGCCATCACTTCAGTGGAATGATGATCAGTAGCTACATGCATCTCAGTTTGCAAAATATTCAGCAGCTGCTGCATGAAGAGTTCTCTTAGTCCTGTATGTTCAGATTTACTTCAATGCCATAGCTAGAACAGCTCCATGCCAGAGTCCACATCCTTGCACATATGCGCATAGAAGAAAAAGAAATCAAGAATACTGGGGTGCAGTTAGATAGGAAGATCTATACTTACCTAAAGCACTGTGTCAAACTGATCCAGCTCAAGGGAAATCCAACTGATCTGCCTGCTCAACATTTAGATAATGCACTAAAGTGGCTTTCTGCTCCATGGCATCCAATCTGGCTGCCTCACAACAGAGAGTAATGTCATACAATTTTTCTTTTCATTCAAGTGTCCGAGAAAGGTGTTAAGAATAACACCAACAATCCTGCGGGCCTGTGCCTATACTATCATAGCAATAGGTTATCAATGCAGCAAACTCTCATGCACATTTAAGGAAACCACTTTCCCCTCCATGTCAGAGTTAGGTTAACTCAACCTTCCATATTTCTGCCCAACCCCTATATCATCACAGAATAGTTTGTTTTAAATTGGGAGAAATCAAAACCAAGCACAGTTATCCGCAAAACCAGGCACCAATGCCTGCAATGCCAGAGCATGTACATACTGAAGCAAGTCTACCTCAGAGTTGTATCTAAAAACACTAGTATGGCCAAAGCTGGTATGCCTATGTTGTACATTCATTCACTCCAGTGCATTTCAATCAAACATTATTCAAATTTCTTAGTTATAACTCATAAGCTTTGTGCAGTATTTCAGTAATTTTGAGATTCTACTGTCACCCATTTATTCACAGCTTATGCTATCACATAGATTGATTGAATTACAGGTTTTAAACTCACTTATCTATTTACTATCTCATAAATTAGAGAGAAAACATACCCATTTTGTGATGGAATACCAAGAGTGCAGCGTACATCCCATGCCAATATCATTTCTGAAACCTAATTAATATCGTAAAACTTATTTCTGGACCCGAAGTTCATGGAATCGTTCCAATTGTCTCCTTCATAAAACATAAGAATTTTCATGCGCAACATAACTGTAGGCTCTATCTTGGACAAATATACAACAAATGAATCAATGACTAATATCCAAGAAGGGTGGTGTTTTAAATAAATGCTCAAGTTATAAGTGAAGTGAAAGAGTTCCACAACCAGGAAGTGATCCAACTCAAGTGGAAATGATTTTTAAACGTTTTTCACGACATAGGTACTGAGTGCCATTTTTGTTCTCATCAAGAAAACAAAAACGAACTACAATCCAGAAGACATCATAACTGCGAATCTTGTTTTGTCCTAAAATGTGACAACATCTCAATCACTATCTCACATTTTGTACATTAGTTAATTATAGGCAGACCTTATTCTGGTCTTCCAAAACCAGTCAAAAAAAAAATTTAAGGAGTTTTGTTTTGAAAAGAAAGGTGAGACTTAAAATTATCCATTGGATGGGAACTTGTCACCATCTTATCAGCATTGATTAAAATCATTTAAAGACAAATTACTCGCATTTGCGGTATCTGTGAAGGATAGAATCTTTACTTATCAAAAATGAGCATATCTATCACATACACAACCAGAACACTTCACTACCCCCAGTACCTCCCACCAAAAAAAAAATCACAATTGTGAAACAGCCCAAATGCAGATGGACAAGAATCTTCCAGGAAGTTCAGTACTGATGGGAATCCCCTCAACGTGGAGGAAAGTTTCAAGCTTCCAAAATGAAACTTATTAGGGAAACTTCACTTCAAAGTACTGACGTTTAAGATCTATTTGATTCTACAAATAGAAAATTGGCCTGAATCCCAATTTCTGTTTCAATACAACAATCACTACTCCTTTAATTCATTAACCAGATTTTTAAAATAAAACAAAAATCGCACGCCCTTTTAACGCATACATTAAAGCAGACCATTTATTTTCTGAGAAATAACTAACCTGCAGTTCGGTGGTGGATCCAACGTGATGTCAGCCAGCTCCTTCTGGATTCTGTCAAACATAAAACATTGACCATTTTAAAAACTCACGGCATACCTAAGAATGCCACATTCCCATCACATTCCCCGAAATTTCACGACTTCAAAAAGTTAAGAAAAAAATAAAGACGTTGACCCTCAGCCGGTACGAGAAAGCGAGAGGGGGGGAAAAACATGGCCGCCTCTCACAGCTCCAAGAAGCTAATACAGTGAAAAATTTCCAACTCGATTGCCGCACTCCCCCGGCGAGCAGAGTCCGCACAAGCCGGCCCAGTGGAAAGTAGTTGGCGACAGCAATGCAAACCCGGGGCAGTGGGGTCAGAACTCGGCCCTGTTTTTTTGTATAAAATGATCTTAGCTAATATGCAAATGAGCCTCCTGTGTTAAAGAAGTCTGGCGTGTCGCGGGTGAGAGAAAGGAGGAAACCCCGGAGGGTGGGGGGAGGGGAAAGAGAAGAGAAGAGAAGCGAAGCAAAGCAGGAGCCCCATGACCCCCCCCCCTCCCCCCCCCCACCCCAAACCAACGGCCGGAGCTCGTGCCCCCCTCCCCCCAACCACCAGCGCTGCCCGGCCCGCGCCATCCGCACTCACCTCTTGGCGCTGGTGGTGAGTAGCTTAGGGTTCTTGCTCATGGTGTTGTTCTTCGCTTCTCTTTTCCTCTTGCTCCCTCCGCCGCTACCACCCCCACCGCCGCCGTTGTTATCGCTGCTGCCGCCGCCGCCGGTGATGCTGTCGTTGTTGTTTCTCGTCTCTTTCTCAGCTGCTTGTGAAGAACTTGAAGACGAGGAGGAGCTGGTGCTGGCCCTCGAGTCGTCATCCGACATCTCCACCGCTGGCTCGCTGTCACACACTGACTGCGTTGAAGCACGACAGTGTCTCACTCTCTGCTCCCCTCCCACCTCCCAAACAAACAAACAAACAAACAAACACACCGATAATAACGGAAAAGATGGAGAATCAAGACATAGAACTTAACATAATTAAGAAGGAAAGCGGACACCAGACATACACCTGAAGAGATAAGAGTATAGAGAGAGGTGAGGATACAATGTCAGTAAGAGTGAGTCACAGTGTATCTGATGTAGTGTAACACTCACAGCAACAACGCACTGACTGACACTCACTCACCGAGCAATATCCCGTCATCGGCTGCGCACTATCAGCTGGAGCTGCTCCAGTCCTGGAGTGATTGAGGGGACTATCCTCGCAACAATAACAAAACAGACAGGATCCCACACTCTGTGGAAAAACAAGTGCTGCACCATATGGATTTGAAGAATGAACCAGCTGTCAGACTTTGACTTTTGTATTTGTTATACTTTTCGCTGTGTGTGTTTCTATCCTCCTCTTACTTTATTTTCCCTCTTTGTTGGATTCTTTTACACTTTTGCTTCTCTGGTAATCTGGACAGCGATTGTCGCCGACCTGGCGGCTGCCAGGGCTGGTACAGGGTCAGACGCGTGTCTCATTCAGACAGAGAAAGGAACGGAAGTACACCAACCACAAATGCAGGGAGGAGACAGGGCTTCTCTGGGATTGTCACAAGGTCTGGTAACTACATAGAAAATTGTACTCTCACGCACTTCTAGGCATATTGTTTGTCTATTTGCGGATTAATTGACTTGGTTCATTAGGTTTCATGGAAATTTTTATTCTATTGCCCATAAAGTTTGTATTTAAACACTTAAATGTTTTTAAAAGACAACATGGATAATTTGTTGAATGAAATGAAGACGTTTTCAGACTTTTTTTTCTTTCTTATGTAAAAACTCCATTGAAGTAGGGTCTTTCAGGATCTCGGAGTCCCAAAGCACTCGGTCAAACGAAGTAGTTTATAACGTATGAAATGGCGGCTGCCAATTTACAAACTGCAAGGCAATAATAACCAGATAATTTGTTTGCAATGTGTTGGTGAAAGGACAACATTCATTAGGACACTAGAGGGAATACTCAATCTCTTCTTCTAAATTGACATAAGCAAAATAATAATACTGATAAATGTAATGAATCTAAACAGTGCCAAATGCGCAGGACTAAGTGATTTTCATCCCATGGTTTTGCAGGAAGGAGAGAATCCTTAATGCCCAAACTGTATTCCTCTCTCATTCTCTCAATTGAACAATTCATGTAGATTGAGAAAACTCCAGACCACTTAGTTATTTAAGAAAGGTGAGAAAGGAAACCTGAGTGTGTGAACCAATTTGTGAAACTTATAACGTCTATATTAAAGTAGAGAGTAATTGAGCACCTTAAAAGCTTTCAGCTAATCAGAATGGGCCAACTTGGGTTGTGAAGGGCAGGTTATTCCTGACAAACCTGAATGAATTTTTTGAAGAAAAAAAAGTGTTTGAAATACTAGTCTGAGGAATGTCTATGAATGTTATTTATATGAATTTCCAAAAGATATTTGATAAAGCCTCTCATTAGAGACTTATCAAAAATTCAGGTTTGTGTAATTGAAAGCAAATTATTGTCTTCATTATGATATTGACTGAACAGCAGGGAAAATAGGCAGGTACCATAATTGATGGATATGACAAGTGATGTCTTACAGATCTGTGTTGGGGCTTTAACTATTAGCTATATTTTATTAGTTACAATAATTTGGCATGGACAGCCATATATCCAAGTTTGCTGATAGCTTAAAGATGTCAAACTGGAAGCCACATAAATGGAAGTACACAACTATGAAGAGATACTGAATATCAAGTGAATATCCAAAACTGTGACAAATGGATTTCAATGTAGGGAAATACAAACAGAATAAATCAAAGTACTTTCTAAGTGATGAAAAGCTAGGAACGGTGACTGTACAGGGAGACTTGCAGGTCAATGTATATAGGTTTTAAAACATCATAGATAAGAACATAAAATAATGGAATATGGGCCTTAGTATCTAGAGGACTAGAATACAAGGGTTAAAACCTACCCTGCAGGTGTACAGAGTCTGAGTTATACCACACACCTGGAGAACTATTTTCAGTTGTAGGGACCACACCTTAGGAAATGATACATTGGTCCTGGAGGTGTTACAGCATGGAATTAACAGAATTATATCTAAACTCCAAGTGTTATATTGCACAAATCATAGTTTTGTTTCTTGGGAATAAGAAGATTACAGAGTGACTTAAACAAAGCACTTACTCAAACCAAGTTATTTATAACGTAGGAAATGGGGACTGCCAATTTTGAGATATTAATGAGAACTGATAAGATAGATAGAAGATATTACAGTTATGTAGGGTGCTTAGGTGTAGGGGACATAGCCTGAATATTAGAGCCATGTCTTTCAATAGTAAAGTTAAGATTAAAGTTTTGGCAAAGATCTGTAGCTCCGGTTGTGGATGAGGTTGTTGACTTGCTTGTCGAGCTGGCTGGTTCTTGTTCAGACATTTCATCACCATACTAGGTGACATCATCAGTGGAGCCTCCAATGAAGCGGTGTTATTCTACTCCCCTTAGAATTTATACTGTTTGGTCCATTATGGTGAGTAAACTCATACAGACCAAAACCAGAAATGACACTGCTCACCATAATGGAACAAACAGTATAAATTCCAAGCGGAGTAGAATAACACCACTTCATTGGAGGGTCTGCTGATGATGTCACCTAGTTTGGTGAAAAATGTCTGAACGAGAACAAGCCAGCTCAGCGAGCAAGTCAACAACCTCAGTAAAGTTAAGAAAGACTTCCACATGGAAAGATTGGTAGAAATTTGAGAGATTTTTATTTGTTTGTGAAAGGTGGGTGTTGCTAACTAGACCATTGTCCATTCCTAATTGCCTTAGAGAAGGTGGTGGTGAGCTGCCTTCTTGAACCACTGTAACTTGGGGTGTAGGGATGATCACAGTGCTTTTAGAAACTTAACTCCAGCATTTTGATACAGTAACAGTGAGGGGATGGCACTACCATGCAAGTCAGGATGGTGTATAACTTAGAAATTGCAGGTGTATTGACCCCAAGTACCTGTTGCTGTGGTGCTTCTAGGTAGTAGAGGTCATAGGTTTGAAAGGTGTTTTCGGCGGAGTCCTGGTGAGTTATCGTATTGGATCGTCTAGATGGTATACATTGCTGTTACTGTGTGTTGGTGGTGAAGGGATTTAATATTAAAAATGGTGGTTAGGGTGCCAGTGAAGTCACCTGCTGTGCCTTGGATAGAACATAGAACTTTACAGCACAGGAACAGGCCCTTCAGCCCACGATGTTCTGCGGAACATGACGCCAAATTGAACTAATCCCTTTGCCTGCCCTTGGTCCATATCCCTCTATTCCTTGCATAACAGCATCAAGCTTAGTGAGTGTTTTTGGAGCTGTCCATCCAGACAAATGGAGGGTACTCTATCACATTGCTGACTTGTGCCTGTCGATAACAGACAGGGATTGGGGGAGATGGCAGGTGAGTTACTTCCCACAAAATTCCTGGCCTCTGACCTACTCTTGTAGCCACTGTATGTAAATTGCAGGCCTAGTTCGGTTTCTAGTCAATGGTAACCCAGAGGATGTTGATAATGGGGAATTCAAGGGAAGTGGTGACACAGTGGTCATGTCACTGGACCAGCAATTCACAATGCCAAACTTATGTTTGGGGGATATGTCTTCAAATCCCAATATGTCAAATGGTGAAAATTTACATTTGATAACAACAAATAAGCTGGTATAAACAACAACCATGGAATCATTGTTGATTGTTGTAAAATCTCATTTTGATCCCTGATGTTCTTTAGGGGAGAACATCTGCCAGCCTTACTTTGTCTGGCTAACATGTGACTCCAGACCCACAAAAATATAGTGAACTGTTAAATGTTTTGCAAAATGGCTTAGCAAGCCACTCAATTCAAGGGCATTTAGTGACGAGCAATAAATGCTGTCCCATACAGCAATACCCACATTCCATGAATGAATTGTTAAAAATAAAATATCAATGCCTCTTGACATTCAATGGCATAAGCAATGATTATATACTCTCTTACTGGAAACGATCATTGCCTGGTACTTGTGTGGCATGAATATTACTTGCCATTTACACATTCAAGCCTAGACGTTGCCCAGGACTTGCTGCAAATGGACATGGACTGCTTCACTATCAGGGATGTTGCAATGGTGCTGAACACTGCACAAGCTTCAGAAAATATCCCCACTTCTGATAGTTGGGCCCAGCATACTACCTTGAGGAATGGCTACAGAGAAGTCTTGTGGCAGAGATGATTGATCTCAAAGCCACTATCATCTTTTTTTCAGTTACATCTAACTCCAACTAGCAGCGAGTTCCTCCCCGATTCTCATTGACTTTGTATTATGGGGGTTACTTGATGCCGTACTCTGCTAAATGCTAGAAATCAGAGTTAATATTTCAGATCCAGTGACCCTTCAGGGCAGGAGAAGGGTCACTGAACCTGAGAGGTTAACTCTTGATGCTCTCCACAGATGTTGCCAGACTTGAGTTTTTCCAGCAATTTCTGTTTCTGTTTCTGATTTCCAGCAGTTCTTTCAGCTTTGTGCTAAATACTGCCTAGATATGAAGGACAGTTACTTCTGGAATTCAGCTTGTTTTGTCCATGTTTGGTCCAAGGTTGTAATGCAGTATGGAACTGAGTGGCCATGGTGCAGCTCAAAACAGAACATCAGTGAGCCAGTTATTCCTTTGAAAATGTGGGTTGGTAAGATGGTTGACAATTCCTTCCATCATTTTGCTGATGAAGAGTAGGCAGATGGAATGGAACTTTGCTTGGTTGGATTTGTCCTGCTGTTTGTGAACACATACCTAGGGAATGTACCACACTTTCACATAGATGCTAGTGTTGTGCAGTACCAGAACAACTTGGCTGGGGTCATGGAAAATTCTGGAACACACCTTCATTACTGTTGGAGTGTTGTCAGGCCCCATAGCCTTTTGCATATCCATGGAGTGAAACAAATTGTTTAAAGATTGGCACCTATGATGCTGGGAACCTCAGGAAGAGGCCCAGATGGATTATCCACTCAACATTTTTGGCCAAAGATGGATGCAGTGGTTCAGCCTTATTATGTGCACTGATGTGCTGGACTTCCCATTGATGAGAAGAGATATTTTGGATCATCAACCCCCTATTAGTTGTTAATTGCAACTGTTTGTAAATGGATGGTTGGAGTGCAGAATTTAGATCTGACCCATTGACTGTATGATCACTTAACTCTGTCTTCTACAAACAACAATTAATTGTAGGACAATTGTTGATTTTAACTCAGATTGGTTAACCAAAAAAAAAAAATCCAGCCACTTTAATGGAGCTGGAACACAAGACCTACTAACTCAGAGGTGGGAGTGTTATCAATTGATCAGAGAGAAACATGAACATGGCCGAACTCACCATGCATAAGTCTCTACACAGTCAATGCAGCACTGGCTTCACGCTGCACTGAAATGTCAGCCTAAATTTTGTGCTTGTATCTCTGGATTAGTACTCTCAACTGTTTGACTGGACACCTGAACAATAACTGACACAGGAAGTGTAAAGTTCATTCATGCATTGATGAAAATAACATTGGCACCAGGCTGATAGAAACGGATATTATTTTGTTTTTAATCAGATTGGGAAAAAACAGATTTTTGTACATCTTTATCTACTTTTCCTGTTACTACTTCAAAAGAAATTAATAAGGTTAGTGAAGCATGACCTTTTTTAAAAACTTTAGCAATTATTCATATTTTTGATTTATTAGATGTTTCTCTATTACATCTTTGATGGTAGCAAAGATGAATACTTTTCTTCGGTATTCACAACTGAGAGGGACCTAGTTGTAGAGGAGGACAGTGTGAAACAGGCTGGTAGGCTAGAGGAGGTTGCTGTTAGTAAGGAAGATGTGCTAGGAATTTTGAGGAAGTTGAAGATAGATAAGTCCCCCGGGCCTGATGGGATTTATCAAAGGATTCTATGGGAAGCAAGGGAAGAGATCGCAGGGCCTTTGGCTATGATCTTTTCGTCCTCACTGTCCACGGGTATAGTGCCGGAAGATTGGAGAGAGGCAAATATCATTCCCTCATTCAAAAAAGGGAATAAGGATAACCCCGGAAATTACAGGCCAGTTAGTCTTATGTCAGTGGTGGGCAAATTATTGGAAAGGGCTCTGAGAGATAGGATGTATGATCACTTGGAAAGGCACAGTCTGATTTGTGATAGTCAGCATGGATTTGTGAGGGGTAGATCATGCCTCACAAACCTTACTGAGGTCTTTGAAGAGGTGACCAAACATGTGGTTGAAGGTAGAGCAGTGGATGTGGTACACATGGATTTAAGTAAGACGTTTGATAAGGATCCCCACTGTAGGCTCATGCAGAAAGTAAGGAGGCATGGGATAGGGGAAAATGTGGCAGATTGGATTCAGAATTGGCTAACCCCTAGAAGACAAAGCATGGTAGTGGACGGAAAATATTCAACAAGGTGCTTAGTTACGAGTGGTGTACAAGAATCTGTTCTGGATCCTCTTCTCTTTGTGATTTTTGTAAATGATTTGGATGAAGGAGTGGAAGGGTGGATTAGTAAATTCACGGACGATATGAAGGTGGGTCGCGTTGTGGACAGTGCGGAGGGCTGTTCTAGGTTACAAAGGATACAGAGCTGGGCTGAGAAGTGGCAGATGGAATTTAACCCTGAAAAGTGTGAGGTGATTCATTTTGGAAGGACAAACTTGAAAGCAGAATACAGGGTTAATGGAAAGATTCTTGGCAGTGTGGAGGAGCAGAGGGATCTTGGGGTTCATGTCCACAGTTCCCTGAAAGCTGCCACCCAGATGGATAGAGTTGTTAAGAAGGCGTATGGTGTGTTAGCTTTCATTAATAGAGGGATTGAGTTCAAGAGCCGTGAAGTTATGCTCCAGCAATACAAAAGCCTGGTTCGGCCACATCTGGAGTATTGTGTCCAGTTCTGGTCGCTTCATTACAGGAAAGATGTGGAAGCGTTGGAAAAGGTGCAGAAGAGAGTTACCAGGATGTTGCCTGGAATGGAAGGAAGGTCTTACGAGGAATGGTTGAGAGAGCTAGGGCTTTTCTCTTTAGAACGACGAAGGATGAGAGGTGACTTGATAGAGGTGTACAAAATGATCAGAGGTATAGATAGAGTGGACAGCCAGAGACTTTTTCCTAGGGTGGAGGTAGCTATTACGAGGGGGCATAGTTTTAAAGTGAATGGAGATAGATATAGGGGAGACGTCAGAGGTAGGTTCTTTACTCAGAGAGTGGTCGGGGCGTGGAGTTGGCCTCATTAGGGGCATTTAAGCAGCTAGTAGATAGGCGTATGGATGATAGTATAAAAGGAAGGTGTGGAGGTTAGATAGACCTTAGGATTAGGGTAAAAGTTCGGCACAACATCGTGGGCCGAAGGCCCTGTCCTGTGCTGTACTGTTCTATGTTCTATAGAACATGAAATTGTTACTCAGTGTTAAGCAACTCAGCCTATGCTTCCCTGGACTTGTATCTTTTTAAATAAAAAAGGATGACAGCTGCTGTCTGTTAATTTTTCTAGCACTATTCCCTTTTCTAATAAACATAAATGCAATAGTGCCTCAGTTGTCTTTCCCCAGTTCATTTTAGTACATGCAGATACCTCTCTAAATTTTAGTAATTTATCATTTATCTCCCCCTTCTATTTTTAATGATTAATTTTATTTTCAAGTCTCATCTTTTAATGCCATGTCCTTTTCTAATTTTATGTTATCTTAATACACTGTACTAAAATCACAAAACACTTTTGCACGAATGGTTGGAAATTTGGAACAATCTCCTCTTAAATAAGATTAGATTCTGTGATAATTAATGTTCTCAATACAGCGATTAACAAAGTTTGCTTGATAAAAAGGAAGAGGGTTAGAAGTAGGCACATGGGGAGTTTAACCATGGGCACAATCCAGTTAGGCCAAATGGCCTATTGATATGCTCTAATCTATGTATGGTTTTAAGGAATCTGAATCAAAGGCAAGTACAGTAATTGAAAATGAGCATACGATTGAATGCTAAAACGGATCTCAGGATTAAAAGCATGACCCCTGTTCCCATTTACGCTCAAAGTCGTTCATTTGGAATCCAAGGTATTTCTGTGCAGTAAGATGCTACTCAACTGTTCCTTTGTATAACCCTTAATAAATTCCCTGAATGCCGAGATGTTTGGAAATGGAGCATCCCATTTTTGGATGGCAAACAATTCAGGCTCAGGAGCCAGGATGGTTTTCTTTTGTCATTTTCTTTGAGTGTGAATGGATCAAAAGGTATACGGAATATGGCATGGTTTCTCCTTGTTGCTTGGCTGTTTTGTCTTGTTAGTTCAGTATGGTTTATGGGACATTGCTGTGAGAAAATTGCCTACAATGTGCTCTGCATCACAGCAGTTACCACACTTCAAAAATATTGATTGTAAAGCACTTTGGAACAACCGGAGATCAGGAAACCATTATATAAATGGTGGTTCTTTCTTTGTTTCTTATACTGACAATAAAACCAATGATTCAAGTGATTAATTGAGTGGGTGAAATTGTGGCAGTCAGATTTCAACATAGGGTTGTGCAAGATCATTCATTTTGTACCAAAAATAGGATAATGCTGAAAAGCCAGGAATTGAAGATCCAAAAAGAATCAGGGGTCAATATACATTAAGTATGGTGATCAAGTAAAAAAAAAAATGTTGTCGCACACAAAGACAGAAATTGATAGAGGAACTCAGCAGATATGGCAGCAACTGTGGAGAGAAAACAGTTGATGTTTCAAGTCTAGTGACCCTTCTTCAGTTCTGTTCTTTTGGTTTGAGGGAAGATTAAATTAACTTACATACCATGAAGTATTGAAGTTTAAAGGATTACTTGATTGAGGTTTTGGCATTTTGAAAGGAATTGTTAGGGTAGAAAAGAGAGATTCTTGCTGTTGATATGATAGCTAGGATAAGGGAACAGAACTTCAAAGTCAGAAACAGACCATTTAGGAGAGAGGTTAGGAAACATTTTTTCAGGCAGTGGATGGTAGAAGAATGGAACCCTCGCCCCAGAAACAAAATAGATCCTAAAAATTGAGGAGTTTGAAATTGATGTAGACCTTTGCTAGCCAAGGCACTTAGGGTAGAGATCAACCATGATCTTTGAGCCTGTTCCACCATTCACTAAGGGCTGAACATACCACTTCTGTTCCTCATTCATTTGACTCTAATTAAGAACATTGAGAATCAGAAGTACAACTACAATTTTATATAATATATGCAGGGAAATGAGTTTCATCCTAGTTTTTTTTAGATCAAGGAACATAAAGCAAACATTGTCATTATTGCTTTTCTCAACATTAGTTTGAATATTCTAATGAAAAACATCAACTTTGAATTGTCCTGAATCAATTTCTGTTTTAGGAAAAAGTAATTATAGTAATACTTTTAGCACTGGACATTGCAAATTGTTTACTAGCCTCTTGTGTAGCAGAAAATAATAGTGTTCAGTAATTACTATAAATAATAGTGATAAAAGCAAGGAATGCTGGAAAGACTGAGCAGTCAAGCAGCATTTGTGGAGAAATAAACACAGCTAGTGTTTTGGACACAATCACAATTGGGAAATGTTAGACATGCAATTGGTCTTAAGCATATTCAGAGCTGGGGAAAGTGTGTGTGGGGATCAGAGGCAGCAGAATTAGGTGGAAGGGGGAAAGTTAAAAAGGCAAATGTGTGATAGGATGGAAGAGGAGACTTACTAAATATTGAAGGAAATGATGGTGGAAGTCAAAGAGAAAAAGTAGTGGCGGAATGAAACAAGTAAAAGGACAAAAGTTGATGCAAGTCTTTTGTAGTTAGAAATCCGCATGATCATCAACACCTCCTGGGGAGGTTGAATTTTTGTGACTTCTGAAGGTGGAAAATCGAGACTAGTGGGAAAGTGGGTTGGTAACATGAATAAACCAATGTAAAGTGGATATCAATTTCAAGATGCTGATCCCAGTGTGGACAATAATAAAGAAGGTTCAAGTTCCACCTGCCCCAGACACGCATCATGAGACATCCAAATTTTAAGCACATGATTCCCATTCTCCTCCCCATTGAGGCTATGTAAATCTTTTTTAAGTTTAACAAGTAAAACTTGTATGAACAAGTTTTTAACATCAAAGGAGGCCAGATGGGAAATTTAATGGCGCACGTGGGTTTGGGAAACTGTCCATTGGCTGTGTACAGGTGGGTGTACAAATTGTGGATTACTGCAGCCAGTAAGGGCTGCATGTGGATGCATGGTAAGTGTTCACCCTTCGTGCTACATTAGTAAGGACAGAAAGTACACAGCACCCAAGCTTTGAAAACAAGTTAGACATGCTCCCTGGTTTCGCAAATACAAAGGAACAAGTAGGCAAGGCTGACAAAGAGAATGGGTAGCTACCTGCTGTAAAGGAAAGCTGCAGACAGCAATGAAGCATGATGGTCATGTCTTGAGTTTTGTGGCAAAAAAAGGGCAACATTTTCATAGGAACAAATCAGAAGTTTCTGGAAGACACCAAAGAGAAAAGGAGACCAGGAAGAGAATGGAGGCCAAACCTTCAATACAGGATCAACTGGTGAAGACTAAGCTGTTTAGAGATGAATTAGGGCTGAAAGAAACTGTGAATCTCAAGACAGATGACAACAGAGATTTGTGATCTTATTACCGAAGACTGCTGTGCGATGCTCTGTCAACGGTTGTCAAAGTCACTGTGGCCTCGAACATCTTTGTCTTGAACTTCTAAGGATTAGCTACAGACGTTAGGTGTTTAAAAATGTCTGCACACGACTGCATCTTTGGTTACTGATATGCTCTTTGCCAGAAACTGTCTATATGTTCATTCACCAACAGAAACCATTAGGTTTTTCTTCTGTTGGCTTCCCCAGGGTGTAGGGCATTATCGACTGAAATCATGTGGCTATCAAAACAGCCAGTGACTTGCTAGTGAGGTCCATCAACAGGAAAGCCTTCCCCATCCTCAACATCCATGTCTATGCTTACTTTTCTACCAATCACCACCACTCCTTCATCCACAGCCAGTTCAGACTGCCTCAGCACTTTACTGCAACAGCAAATGCCATTAAAGTACATGGATGGATCCTACTGCACATAGGATATCCCTTGAAGTGATAATGACTGATCCCTCATAAGAACCCCATGAACAGGTGTGAAGTTGATTGAACTCAGCTGAGGTGGCAAAATTGTTTTTTTTTTATTCTAACGGCCCTTGCGTAGCTTCCTACCTCCAGGTCAGGAGGCCTAGAGTTAAATCCTGCCTGCTGAGAGTTGTGATACTATCTCTAACAGGATGATTTTTAAAAAAGGCTTCTTATGAGATTTTCTCAAGGGTTAACACGTGATTTTGAGGGACACCTTTTTCATTCTAACTTTCTTATTATGTTATGCTGTTACAGAGTAACATTATCTTCCGTATTTGTGTTGGCTTTTCCTTTTAGGATTTTCTTCTTTTGTCATAACTTGACATGAAAGAGAATACTAATAAACATGTCCCCCTGTTCCACGAGCTGTTTAAAAAAGTGTATAAAATTGCAAATTAGACCAGCAAGCTAATCAGTTTGCTTGGTTGCTATTCAGGACAAAAGCAATTCACATCAGGTTTTATCACTAACAGAAAGTAACTATTCATTATAACACACTTAACTTTAATAAATGGCAGAGAAGAGAAATGATTATTCATCTAATACTTTTTACCTTAAACTATGTACCTTTTAAAAACTCCAAATACACACACACGACAGATGATGCCATGATCTACTGGAATCATCAAAAATGTGAAAATTTGATTAAATTGCCAAATTGCTCAATTTTACCTCACTGTCTAATTCAGGTTAAAAATCATATACCAGGCCGTTTCATTAAAAAGACAATAATTCATTGTTGTCAAACTTTTTAAGTAATGGCATGAAAGAAATACGAATTTCTAACATGTACTCTATAACTTAAACTCTATCCCTTTTTGAAATAGCCCAACACACAAATGTTACAAGCTAGGGAGGGAAAAGAAAATCAGACAAACACAGTCCTAACACCTGTTCAGACCACCGATGTTGATGAGTTGTTTTCTTTCAGTTACCTCCACTTCCTTTCAGTTCTTTGCTCGTGACACCACATTGTTTGCACACTCATGCTATTTTTCATTCACTGCTTCAGAAGTTAACCCTTTCAGTGCTTCTGTAGGCATTTTTCCCCTTTCAACAGACAATTTGGAGAGACAGCAATTTAAACAAAAAAATTACGAGTGCAAATAGCTTTGAAGAGGTTTTCTGTTATATCTCTACACAGGAGGGAGAGAGACAGATTTAGATGCTTTCTCTTTGCAGCCTTGATGTTTCCCCTGAAACACAAGACTGTGGGCCACCTGTCCAGGAACCAATCACAATGCTGAGCACACCTGACCATCCCAACTGGTAGTTTTTGAAGAACCAATCAAAAGATTGTTGCAAAACAGATTCTCTCTCTTGCTCTCTCTCTCACTCTCTCTCTGACTGACTCACGCTCACACTGTGTCATTCCAATAAAAGTGGTATTTGGCACAGATGCTTTAGGTGAACAAAGAACAGAATTCTGAAGATCGCAACTCCAGATTTCAAGGGTGGTCTATTTGTTCGTTTTCATGTCAGCCTTGATGATGCTGTTGTCTGTGAAGTAATAGTTGATCGTCATGTTGATGATTGATCTGATGTGCTAGGTCTTTTTTAGGTCAAATTCTTTCTTTTAAACTTTCTTGGTTTTTTTTTGTCTTTTCACTTACACTGTGAGAAGTGGCGATCTCACTGTTTCAGACTGGCGTTGTCTTGCACTAAAGTGTGCACCACATGTCTTTAGTCAAGTTGCAAACCTCTCCTGATATTTCAGCTACACAGCAGTTCAACTTCTATTTCAGTTTGAAGTCCATGAAGGGAAAAAAAGGGTCCTTTACACTTTAGAAAGATTGGATAGCAGAGTCAGCAAAGATTGTTCATGTACATAATTTGTAATCTATAAATAAAATGTTTTTGTTAATTTATTGAACATAAACTTTCCATATTTCATTTCCAAAAGGAAAATACTAAATATTTAGTTAGAAGTGGCCTATTGCGAATAAAATAAATAAAAGTTGAGGATTAAGATTAAGTTTATCCCTAAATAAACATGAGCAAATAAAATTTGTTGCTGGCTTGAAATAGACTGCAGATAGTGAAGGTAAGTGTATTGTGATTACACTTTGTGATTATAACTAGGTCCTGCCTATTCAATATACAGTCATCAAGCTCATCCATACTTAAGTGCTGAAAGACCATAAAACCGTAAAATGTAAGTGGAGAGGTAAGACACTTAGCTCACCGAATCTGCTGTGCCATTCAATGAGATTGTGGCTGATCTGATAATTTTCATTCCACTTTCCTGCTTTATCCTCATAACCCTTGATTCCCTTACTGACGAGACAAACCAAATAATGCATTCACTTGAATCTTGAGACTGTCAAAAATCAAAGCATTACTGGTTGGAATGACAACAGTATGGCCAACAGCTCCATTAGCCTCCCCTACCCTGGCCAAAACTTAATCCCCAGCACCTTGTCCCTGACTTGCTGAACCAATATGATTGTAGATTTCCTGGTCTAAGTGGTGAATAACTCTTAAAACAGTGTAATAAATACTTTTTAAGATAAATGTAATATTTGTACAATCAGGCTGTGCCCTGCCCACCACCGACCTGGCTCAGCATGCACCCTGACTGGTTAGAAATCAGACCAACTCCCAGTGGACAAGCGCTTACAACAAGCATTGGTAGCTTGCTTTTAAAAATTGTAGCAAAGCCTTCCACAAACCCTGGATTTTAAAAGAGCGCTTTTCCCATTTCAGTCCGTAATCACAGATACATAAAAATAAAAAGCTATGGTCATTATAACTGGCAACATGTTTCTGTACCTTCAGAACTTGCCCTAATGAGACTTTGAATTTTAATCCATTTTCCCTAGAGGCATGCCATTCAAAAACAGATTGAGTCCTTATTTCTTCCTCCTGTGGTGAAAATTCAGCAGCTACTGCCTGAAAAACATAGCAACATTATTTTGATGTGACATTATAGAAGTCAGTATTTAGTCTGGAAGACTGCCCAATAGTTGAAAGACATGATGCTCCTCAAGCCGATATTGAGCAACATGGTAACAGTATTGAAAGCTTCAGGCATAGAGGTCGGAGTGGGAGTGGGATAGAGAAGTCACAGTCATGCTTACAGGTTGAATGGAGGCATTCATCAGAGTGATCACCCAATTTGTGTCTGGCCTTCCAAGTGTAGATGCTATCCATATGATGACCAGCAAATACAAATACTATGTTGAAAAAAGTACAGGTGAGGCAAATGAATATTGGAGTTGATTGATTAATATATCTGGGTATAAGAGGGGGAATAATCCCTTCTGTCGGGCATAGCTGTTATGTTTCTGTTTTAATGGTTAAATAAATTGACTTAACATTTAAAGCCTGAAATAGAATTAATTAGCAATGTTATTCTGCAGCTTGAAGAGAGTTTAATCAGGCCACAAAGATAGTTTTGTTTCAAAAAATTTGTTATTCTGACACACCATAATATTTTCCCCACATATTGGTGTAAATGAAACTGCTCAAGACCTAGGGAATAAGGGATGTGCTTAGGCTGGGCGATTTCAAACCGGGTAATGAAACCTCTATTTTAACTATTCAATTGCCTGTTTTCTGTTAGTTGGGCAGTGGGGGTGTTGCTTGAAAGATTGGTGTTCAATTTCACTTTTCAGGAATTCAGTTATGTCCTTACAAATAGGGCATTTATGAATAATAAAGGTTTTAAATTATCTAAAGTTATAAATTACACAATCAGAATGTGCAGGTTAAAGAGAAAAAGTCAAAAAACTTCATCTGCAGAGTTCTGTTGAAAAAAAATCTTTGACAAAATAATTGTTAATAATTGCCCAACTTGTCAAGGACAACTAAATATGGGCAATAAATGCTGGCCCAGCTAGTGAAGCCCATGTCCTACAAGTGAATAAAAGAAATTATTCAAGGAGCAGCCAATAACTTAATGCTGAAATTTAAGTTGTGTTTCTTGAATTGTGTGAGAAACTTTTCCTTCTTCTCACCAATGTGCATGAACAGCTTTGGCATTATTTATTATTGAACCCACCTTCATAGTTACTATCAGCTGCAGACTTGCCCTGACTCGTCCAAGAAACAATGTATGTGAAAGTATTGATTCACCAGTAATAGGAGGATAGAATTGTGTTGCATGTTTCAAGGCAACCTTCATCAGAGGACAGGCACAGCACTGCCAGAAATTATTATGGTTACTTTGGCCTGGACGTTATTGCCTCCAGCAATTTCCAGGATTCCTCACATGACTTCAGCAATACCAGCCAGTCTTCATTCCTGTTATCGGTGAGGTTGGAGGAGTGCACTGTCTTACTCTCATTCTACTGGTCACAACATATATTTAAATGTTTCCAAATACAAAAAAAATCTGCAAATCGGGTTTCTTTAATAAACAAACAGAATTATTCTCTTATTATAATGCAAAATTAAATCAAGAAAAATGCAGAGCTGTTTAACACACATTATGATATATGAAAGTTAAAGTATTAACCTTTCTATATAACCTAGAACCTGTGCACAACTCTAACACGCACATTAAAGCAAAAAAAATCAAGGAACTTTGTCTGCAGACCTTGATTTAAAAAAAAGACTTTGCCCAAGTAATTGTTAATTATTGAATAAAAAGGAGTAACATATGAAATGTTCCAGTCAATTGCAATCTGACATTCTGGTGCACATAGACAATCTGGGATCTATTTAGAAGCAATTCAAAGACTAGTATGTAAGATGCAATGAATGTTGTGCTGCAGTGATCTGTACTGGGACTTCAAGATTTTACAATTGATATTACTGACTTGGATTAAGGAACCAAAAACATGCTTGCTAAACTTACTGATGACCTGAAGATAGGTAGGAAATTGAGTTATGAAGAGGACATAAGCAGACTGCAAAGGGAAATACATATAGGTTGAGTGAGTGGACAAATCTGACAAATGGAGTTTAATGTGGCAAAATGTGACATTTTCCATTTTAACTGGAAGAATGAGAAAAAGCATATTATCTAAATGATGAGAGTTCTTTTTTATCTATTCAAGGAATGTGGACTTCACTGGCTGTGCCTGCATTTATGGCCCATCTTTTGTTACTCTTGAGAAGGTGCTGCTCAGCAACTACTTTGAACTGCTGCAGTCTGTCTGGTTTAAATGCAGCCACAATGCTATTAGGAAGGGAGTTCCAAGATTTTGACACAGTGGCACTGAAGGAATGGTGATATATTTCCATGTCAGAGTGGTGAGTGGCTTGGAAGGGAATTTGCAGGTTGTGGTGTTACTACATATGTCCTGCCTTTTCCCTTCTAGATGGTAAAGGTTGAGACTTTGGAAGGTGCTTTCTGAGGAACCTTGGTGATTTCTCCAATACATCTTGTTAATGGTACACTGCTGCTACTATGCATCAGTGGTGGAGAGAGTGAATGTTTGTGCATCTGATAAAGTGGCTGCTTTGCCCTGGTTGGTGTCAAGCTTGTTGAGTGTTGTTGGAACTGCACTCATCCAGTAAAGTGGGGAATGTTCTATCCCATTCCTGACTTGTGCCTTGGACAGGCTTTGGCGAGTCAGAAGGTGAGCTACTTGCTGCCGCGTTCCCATTCTTTGACCTGCCTTTGTAGCCACAGGATTTAATGGCTTGTCCAGTTCAGTTTCCGGTCGATGGTAACTTCCAGAATGTTTTTGATGGTAATGCCATTGAATGTAATGGGACAATGGTTAGGTTTTCTCTTGTTCTGTTGGACATAGTCATTGCCTGGCACTTCTGTAGTGCAAATGCTGGTCGCCACTTATCAGCCCAAGCATGGATATTGTCCTGATCTTGCTTCATTTAGCCACAGACTGCTTTAGCATCTGGATAATCACAAATTGTGTTGAATGTTGTGCAGTCATCAGCAAACATCCCCACTTCTGACATTGATGTAGCCTTGATGTCAAGCGTAGTCACTCTCACCTACCCTCTGTCTTGACCTCAGGAAGGTAATTAACAGATGATAATTGGTCCTAGGACACTACTATGAAAATGCAGAGGGATCTGTGTGTCCTGGTGCATGAATTAGCAAAGTCTAATACTCAGGTACAGTAAATAGTTAGGAAAGCTAATAGAATGTTTGTTATGGGGATTTGAATAGCACCTTCCAAATCCTCAAAAGTAGGTAGGTTCTACTTGAGTTGTGCAGGGCTCGATGAGATCACAAATATTGGTTTCTTAAATTCAGGAAGGATGTAAATAGGTTGGAAGCAATTCAGAGAAGGTTTACTAGATTGATATTTGGAAGGAGCAGGCTATCTTTTTGAGCAAAGGTTGAACAATCTAGGCTTGCATCCACTGGAGTTTAGAAGACGACTTGGTTAAAATACAGAAAATCCTCACAGGACTTGACAGAATGGATGTGACAAGGGTATTTTATCCAGTGGGTGTAGCTAGAATTATGGGTCACCATATAATAATAAGGGATATGCCATTAATTAGGTTCTTTGTTCTCTAAGAAGGTTGTGAGTCCTTGGAACTATTCTTCAACCAGCAGCGGAAGCAGAGTTTTTGAGTATTTTTAAGACAGAGGTGGATAGATTCTTGGTAAGCAAGAAGGTGAATGCTACTGGGGATAGTCAGGAATGTGGAGTTCAGGTTACAATTGGATCAGCCATGGTCTTAGTAAATCGCAGAGCAGGCTTCAGGAACCAAATGGTCTACTCCTGCTCCTAATTCATCTGTATGTCAGTTGGTTCAAGCAATTTTGAGAGAAAGTCTTTGAAAGCTTTTCAGGAGGATTGGTCCATCACCTTTTCAGCTCTCATACTGGATTCTCAAGGGCTTCCTCAAAAGTTGGGAAAGGATGAATTAGGTTGCTTCTCTCTTAGCAGAGAGTTCACCTGGCCTTTTTAAATAAGGCTGAAAAATACCCTCTAAACTCATGACTTCTCTGTAAGTAAATCCAATCAGTTCCAGACTCTTCAACGCTCCAGTGTCAATTTATCAAAAATTGTCTCTTCTAGTAAGTATTTTTAAAAAGAAATGTCTTTGCGGTAACCTTTTGAAAAGAACAAGTCCAGACATCTCCATAGTTTTTCAAATAAACTAATTTTTTGCAAACCTTTAAACATAAGTACTATAATAATAATAATAGTAATAATAAAAGCACCTGCATAAATTACTTTCCCAAAAACTAGAAACAACAGGAGGTAGACCAAGAATGTTAATTTCCCTAAACTCCAAAGTGCATATGTAATCCTGTGGATTGCAAAAATGCTTTTTTATTATGCTTTGTGTATAATAATTTGTAATTGAAAAATACTGTCATACCATTAATGTGCAGTTTGGTTGTGACAAACTGAATGCAATTGAGCAGGTCAATCTTCCACAATGGCTTTCTCCAATCAATTGGTAAATCTGTACTAAGAAGATCAAGAGCCCAAATCAGGTACAGCAATATTTTAAACATCACTCAAGATGTGAGAAAAGCTCTTCCATTTCTTCTCAGTCTCAGAATTTACTTCACGTAACAAGGTAGATAGTACAGTTTCTGTTTTAATGCACGATTTTGATAAGATCCCACTTAAGAGGTTAGCACTTGGGGTTGGGGATAATGTACTGACATAGGTAGAGAACAGATCAGCAGAGAGGAAGCAGAGATTAGGCATGAAGATCATTTTCTGAGTGGCAGACAGTGACTAGTGGGGTATCGTAGGGATCAGTGCTTGGACCTCAGCTGTTCACAATATATATCAATGATTTAGAAATGGGAATTAAATGTAATTGCTCCCAGATTGCAGATGACGCAAAGCTGGGTGGGAGGGTAATCTGTAAGGAGAATGCAGAGAGGCTTTGATGTGATTTGAACAAGTTCAGTGAATGGGAAATGCTTGACAGTGAAGTATCGCAGAGAAATGGTTTTGGAGGAATTGATGTGATTCAAGGCTGATAAATCCCCAGGGCCTGATAATCAGCATCTCAGAGTGCTTATGGAAGTGGCCCTAGAAATAGTAGATGCATTGGTGGTCACCTTCCAAAATTCTTTAGACTCTAGAATGGTTCCTATAGGTTGGAGGGTAGCTAATGTAACCCCACTATTTAAGATGGGATGTAGAGAGAAAACAAGAAATTATGGACCAGTGAGTCTGGCGTCAGTAATGGGGAAGATGCTGGAGTCCAATATCTAGGATTTTATAGCAGAGTGCTTAGAAAAGAGTGGTAGAATCTGACACAATTGGCATGGATTTATAAAAAGGAAATCATGTTTGATAGATCTACTGGATTTCTTTGAGGATGGAATGAGTTCTTGGGAGCCAGTGGATGTGGTTTATTTGGACTTTCAGAATGCTTTTGACAAAGTTCCACAGAAGAGATTAATGTGTAAAATTGAAATATATGGGATTGGGGACAGTGTATTGAGATGTGTTGAAAATTGGTCAACAGACAGGTAATAGGCGAGGAATAAATGGGTCTTTTTCAGTGACTAGTGGGGTATGACAGGTATCAGTACTAAGTTCCCAGCTATTCACAGTATATGTTAATGATTTAGATTACAGAACTTCATGTTGCTGCTGGGCAGGACATTGGTTAGGCCACTTTTGGAAAACTGCATTCAGTTCTGGTCTCCCTGTCATAGGAAAGATGTTGTGAAACTTGAAAGGGTTCAGAAAAGATTTACAAGGATGTTACCAGGGTTGGACAGTTTGAGTTAGAGGGAGAGGCTGAGTAGGCTGGGGCTATTTTCCCTGGAGCGTCAGGACTGAGGGGTGACCTTATAGAAGTTTACAAAATCGTGAGGGGCGTGGATAGGGTGAAAGCCAAGGTCTTTTCCCCAGGGTTAGGAAGTTGAAAGCTAGAGGGCATAGTTTAAGGTGAGAGGGGAAAGAATCAAAAGCAACCAAAGGGGCAAATTTTTCACACAGAGGATGGTGCATGTATGGAATGAGCTGCCAGAGGAAGTCTTGGAGGCTGGTACATTACAATATTTAAAAGGCATCTGGATGACTATATGAATAGAAAAGGTTTAGAGGGATATGGGCCAAATGCTGGCAATTGGGACTAGATTAATTTAGGATATTTGGTCGGCATGAACGAATTGGACTGAAGGGTCTGTTTCAATGCTGTACAGCTCTGACTCTATGACTAAATGTAATATCTCAACATTTCAGGTGAAAAAAAGCTAGGTCAAAAAGTGAGCTATGAGGAAGATGCAGAGATGCTGCAGTGTGATTTGGACAGTCTGAGTGAGCGGAAAAATGCTTGGCAGATGCAGTATAATGTGGATAAATGTGAGGTTTTTCACTTTGGTAGCAAAAGTAGGAAGGCAGATTGTTATTTGAATGGCTGAAAATTGAGAGGAATCTTCATTGACCCGGGTGTCCTCGTACACCAGTTGCCAAAAATAAGTGTGCAGGTGCAACAGGCAGTAAAGAAAGCAAGCTGTGTGTTGGCCTTCATAGCGAGAGGAGGGATATCTTGCTCCAATGATACAGGGCACTGGTGAGGCCACACCAGGAATATTGTGTGCAGTTTTGGTCTCCTTATCTGAGGAAGGATGTTCTTGCTATAGAAGGAGTGCAGTAAAGTTTTACCAAATAGATTCCTGGGATGGCTGGACTGATATATGAGGAGAGATTGAGTTGGTTAGGGTTGTATTCACCGGAGTTGAGAAGAATGAGGGGGATGGATACTCTTAAAGCAACCTAAAAAATTTTACAGGTCTAGACAAGGTAGATGGAGAATGAGTGTTCCCAATGGTGGAGATTCCAGAACGGGGGGGGAGGGGTCATAGTTTAAACAAAATGAGTAAACCTTTTAGGACTGAAATAAGAAGAAATTTCTTCACCCAAAGAATGGTGAGCCTGTGGAATTCACTACTATAGAAACTGATTGAGGCAGAAGGAGGTAAATATAGTTTTTGTGGCTAAATGGAACCAACAGATATGGAGGAGGGAGGGATTGAGATATTGTGCTTGATGACCAGCCATGTTCTTATTGAATGGTAGAACATGTTGAAGGGTTGAATGACCTACGCCTGCTCCTATTTTCTATGTTTCTATATATAGTTCATAAATGTAAGGTTATTCACGTTGGTAGCAAAAACAGGAATTCAGATCATTGTGTGAATGGTGATAGATTGGAAAAAGGGGAGATGCAATGAGACCTGGATGTTCTTGTACACTAGTTGTTGAAAGTACACATGCAGATGCAGCAGGGGGTAGATGTGGCAAATGGTATGTTGGCCGTCATAGTGAATGGATTTGCATACAGGAGCAGGAATGTCTTGCTGAAGTTGCATAGGGCCTTGGTGAGACCACACCTTGAGTATTGTGCGCAGTTTTAGTCTCCTTGAGGAAGGATGTTGAGGCTATGGAGGGAGTGTAACAAAGATTTACGAGACTGATTCCTGTGATGGCAGGACTGATACATGCGTTAGAGATTAGGGTCTGTTAGGTTTTATTTCACTGGAGTTTGGAAAAATGGGGTGGGGGGAAATCTCATAGCAACATAAAATCCTAACAGGACTAGACAGCATAAATGCAGGAAGGATGTTTTTGATTTACAGGTTAGCTCAGAACCAGGCGTTACAGACTGAGGATATGGAATAGTTCATTTAGGAATGAAATGAGGATGAATTGCTTCATCCAGAGAGTAGTGAGCCTGTGGCTCTCTACCACAGAAAGCGGTTAAGACTAAAACATTAAATGTTTTCAAAAAGAAGTTAGATATAGTTCTTAGGGCTAAGGGGGTAAAAAAGAGTATGGAGAGAAAACAGGAACAGGATATTGAGTAGGATGATCAACCATCATCTTGTTGAATGCAGGAGCAGGCTCAAAGGCCTATTCCTGCTTCTATTTTCAATATTTCACAGTCATAGAATCTCTGCAGTGTGGAAACAGGCCCTTTGGCCCAACAAGTCCACACTGACCCTCAGCATCCCATCCAGACTCATCCCCCATAACCCACCTACTCTGCAAATCCCTGAACACTGTGGGCAGTTTAGCACGGCCAATCCACCTAGCCTGCACATCTTTGGACTGTGGGAGGAAACCAGAGCACCTGGAGGAAACCCACACAGACACAGGGCAAACTCCACACAGTCACCCAGCGGTGGAATTGAACCTGGGTCCCTGGCGCTGTGAGGCAGCAGTGCTAACCACTGAGCCACTGTGCTGCCGTTTTCCCACCCTTTTCTGTCAGTACATCACAAATATAGAATATGGAATCCTCTTCATCAGCCACTGTGTTACTAAAGATTGACAGGTGTCCTCAGCAATTATTCTATTTTTTTTATCCAATTGAACATGTCTTATTTTATAGCTAGGTCCCAGGGATTAGAATCCCTGGCTTCATAAACTATGGAAGTGAACAATCTCACTCTCTGGCATCCTATTTCCGACACATTTGTTCTGACCAGTACTTTAAGTGGTTTACTCTCTGCAAACTCACTTTCTAATTTTCTTACAGTGGCCAGCTCTAAGATTTTACTGACCAAGTAATACTGAGTCATATAACATGCTTTTAAGAGCCTTTTTGGTTCTGGTCATTTGCCTCTGCCTCAGCTTGGTCCTTTATAGCAAAACTATCAAACTTTTTACACTATCATGTAACTCATCATACATGCCTGCATGGCTGTCAAAATGTACTTTGGCTCAATGAGCACTATTAACCCTGACAGAGCGCCAGACCTTCCAATCTGTACTTTCTAGTTTTAAATCTCACGCAATGGATAGAGCTAAATGATCCCATAACCAAAGGATTATATCAAAGCTCTGGAGTTGTGCCACATCCAATCATAAATAGGGTGCACAGTAAACAACTGGAGGTGGAAGCTCCACAATTGTCACCACCTTCAATAATGGAGGATCCTAGCATGTGAATACTAAAGATAAGACTGAACATTTCTAACTTACTGGATGATTCATAGCTACCTCCACCATTATCAGAAAATTCCATTTTTCAGTAATATGATTCACTTCACATAACACACTGGATACTCGAAAGGTTTTGAGCCTGCCAACATTTTGGCTGAGGAACTAAAAAATCGTGCTGCAGACCTAGTCTTGCCTGTGGCCAAACTATTCCAGTAAAATTACATAACTGGCATCCACCTGAGAACTGGAAAATTTTGCAGGTATGTCCTGTTCACAGAAACACAGGGAAAATCTAACCCAACCAAACATCACCATGTCAGTCTCCTCTCAATCATCAGCAGAGTGATGGAAATTGTTGTCAACAGTGCTATCAAACTGTATTTACACAGGCAATAACAACTTGCTGATGCTAGGTTTGGGGTCCACTAGGGCTACTCAGCTCCTAGCCTCATCATCGTCTTGTTCCAAACATGTGAAAAAAGAGTGAAATGGGATTGGCTGCCCTTGACATCATTTCAGGATTTGACTCCGTGTAGAATCAAAAGCCCTAGCAAAACTGGAGCCAATGGGAATCAGGAAGAAAGGTTTTCAGCAGCTGGAATCATGCATAGCAAAAAAAGATGTTTATTGAAAACCATTCATCCTAGTCTCAGGGCATTAATGTAACAGTTTCTCAGGGTAGTGTTCTCGGCCCAAGCATCTTCAGCTGCTTCATCAGTGACCTCTTTATCCTAAGGTTAGAAGTGGATACTTTTGCTGAACACTGTGTGACATTCAATACCATTCATTAACTTTTCCTGTAAAGTATCAAGACTTGGATCGATGAGTCAAGTAAAATTCAAGCCAAAACCATCTAGGCAATCGCCATCTCTAACAAGGGAGAATTTAATCATCTCTCCTTAACACTCAGTGGCATCACAATCACTGAAATAACTGTTATTAACTTCCTAGGGTTACCATTGTCCAGAAGTTGAGTAGAACTGACCACGTACATGTCATAGCTACAAGAACAGTTTAAAGGCTTGGAATTCTGTAGTAACAGCCCACCTCATCAAAGCGTATCCATTACCTACATGGCACAACTTAAAAGTACGATGGAATACTGTCTACTTACATGGATGCATATAGCCCTCCAGCACTCAAAAGACTAGACACATCTATGACAAAGCAGCCCACTTGATTGACAGTCCCTGCATCACATTCAATCTTCACTGGCTTCTATTGGTGCAGTAGTTCATCAAAGCTCCTTTCACATCACCCTCAAAACACTGTGATATCTGCTCCCTAGAAGGGCAGCATTCCCAAACACATACTCACCAAGGCACTCACTATTCTGGTTTGAAACTATCTCTTTCATTGTAACTGAGTCAAAACAGTACCGTAGGTGTGCTTACGCCAAAGGATTGCAGCAGGTGGAGAAGTTGGCTAACCACCATTTTCTCAAGGACAATTAGAGATAGGCAATTAATGCTGGCCTAGCCAGTGACGGGCACATCTTCTGAAAAGATGAGAATAAAATTGAAGAACTTGTTTCTCGAACATTGAGAACACATGTTTTTGGTATATGTGCTCTATGCCTGCAAAAATAGTCATATTCATTGAGTGGTTAACATTGATAATCTGGAGTATCCATAGGTGTTTTGAAAGACAAATGTAGCTGCCATGGATTTTGTTTGCAGAATAATGTCCGGTGGTAGTGTTAGTTGTTGGTAAGAAAATATGAGAATGTAGGTGGGAGCAAAGCCTTCAAAGTAGTTATAGTTATTGCGGTGTTTGCAGTGCATCGTAAGTAGCCAATGTTTTCATACCTGGTGAGTTTACATGATCAGTGATCTCTTGTTTTGACCCACACTTTGGTTGATCCAATTGAGCAAAGAGAGTATTCTTCCTCTAGCTTCAGTGCAGCAAAGTTTCTGTTATTTGCTTCTCAAGTGTCCGTGGTCTTCTTCTCATACAACTATTCATAGATACTTTCCTGTCCTGATTTTAATATGTCAAAGTGTAAGAAACACTCTTCAACCTTCAGGGATAGCAAGAATTGCAGATGCTGGAGTCAGAGACAGCACAGTATGGAGCTGGAGGAACACAGCAGGTCAGGCAGCATCAGAGGAACAGGAAAGCTGATGTTTCGGGTTGGGACCCTTCTTCAGAAATGGGGAGGGGGAAGAGAGCTGGGAAATAAATAGAGAGAGGAGGCGTGGGGCTGGGGAAGTTAGGTGGGATGATCATAGGTGAGTGAGGGAGGGAGTGGTGGGGATTGGTCAGTAGGAAGGGTGGTGCTGACAGGTGGGAGAGAAGATGGACAAGTTGTGTCAGGTCAAGGAGGAGGGGATGAGAGGAAGGGTTGGACATAGGATGAGGCCGGGAGTGGGAAGATTTTAAAACTGGTGAATTCCATGTTTAGGCCATCAGGCTGTAGGCTCCCGAGGTGGAATATGAGGTGTTGCTCCTCCAGTTTGCGAGTGGTGTCATTGTGACCCTGGAGGAGGTCCAGGATGGACATGTCACCCAGGAAGTGGGAAGGGGAATTAAAATGGTTTGTTGTGTACAGAGTACAGATGCTCTACGAAACGGTCTCTGAGTCTACACTTGGTCTCACTGATGTACAGGAGGCACATCGGGTACAGCGGATACAGTAGACCAAGTTGACGGATGTGCAGGTGAATCCCTGTCTGATATGAAAGGTTTGTTTTGGGCCCATACTGAAGATGAGTGGGGAGGTGTAGGTATAGCAGGTATAGCACTTCCTACGGTTGCAGGGAAAGTGCTGAGTGTGGTGGGATTAGTGGAGAGTGTGGAGGTTGGGGTGAAAGGTGTTAGTAAAGTTGATGGACTGTTCAAGCTCCTCATGAGAGCACGAGGCAGCGCCAATACAGTCTTTGATGTAGTGGAGGAAGAGGTGTGGGATAGTGCGACAATGTAACAGTGGAAAAGGGACTATTCCATGTACTCATAGAATCCCTACAGTGTGGAAACAGGCCCTTTGGCCCAACCAGTCCACACCGAACCTCAAAGCATCCCATCCAGACCCACCCCGCTATGACCCACCTAATCTACACATCCCTGAACACTATGGGCAATTTACCATGGCCAATCCACCTAGCATGCACATCTTTGGACTGTGGGAGGAAACCGGAGCACCCGGAGGAAACCCACGCAGACACGGGGAGAATGTGCAAACTCCACACAGACAGTCGCCCGAGGATGGAATCGAACCCGAGTCCCTGGCGCTGTGAGGCAGCAGTGCTAACCACTGAACCACCGTGCCGCCCCACTCTATGGTTATGGGCACTGGCATGGGCCCAAGCTATGCCTGCCTCTTCGTAGGGTACGTGGAACAGTCCCTTTTCTGCTGTTACACTGGCACTATCCCCCACCTCTTCCTCTGCTACATCGATGACTATATCGGTGCTGCCTCGTGGTCCCATGAGGAGCTTGAACAGGTCATCAGCTTTACCAACACATTTCACCACAACCTCAAATTCACCTGGACCATCTCCAATACCTGTCTCTTTTCTGGACCTCTCCGCCTCCATCTCTGGTGACCGCCTTGAAACTGACGTCCATTTCAAGCCCACTGACTCCCACAGCTGCCTGGACTACACCTCCTCTCACCCATCTTCTTGCAAGAATGCAATCCCCTACTCCCTATTCCTCCCCCTCCGCCGCATCTGCTCCCAAGATGGGGCGTTCCACTCCCAAACATCCCAGATGTCCTCCTATTTCAAGGACCATAACTACCCCCCTCTGGTGATTGATTGAAAATGCCCTCAACCATATCTCTTGCATTTTCCACACTTCTGCCCTCACACCCCCTCCCCCAACAAAAATAAAGACAGGATCCCCCCTTGTCCTCACATATCACCACCAACCTCCACATCCAATGTATCATTCTCCGCCACTTCCGCCACCTACAATCCGACCCCACAACGAAAGAGATATTTCCCTCCCCACCCCTATCTGCCTTTCATCGGGATTGCTCACTCTGCGACTCCCTTGTCTGCTGCACACTCCACACTAACCCCACTGCACCTGGCACCTTTCCCTGCAACCGCAGGAAGTGCTACATCTGCCCCTACACCCCCTCCCCCCCGCTGCTCCCGATGTGGTACATCGGTGAGACCAAGCGTATACTCACTTGGTTTCGTAGAGCATCTGCGCTCTGTACACAACAAATGACAACACCTTCCAATCGCCAACCATTTTAACTCCCTCTCCCACTCCATTTTAACTCCCTCTCCCACTCCCTGGGTGACATGTCCATCCTGGACCTCCTCCAGTGTCACAATGACACCACTCGCAAACTGGAGGAGCAACACCTCATATTCCACCTCGGGAGCCTACAGCCTGATGGCCTAAACATGGAATTCATCAGTTTTATTCATCTCCCCACCCCGGCCTCATCCTGTGTCCAACCTTCCCTCTCATCCCCACCTCTTTGACCTGACACAACCTGTCCATCTTCTCTCCCACCTGTCAGCCCCACCCTTCCTACTGACCAATCCCCACCACTCCCTACCTCACTCACCTATGATCATCCCACCTAACTTCCCCAGCCCCACGCTTCCCCTCTCTATTTATTTCCCAGCTCTCTTCCCCCTCCCCATTTCTGAAGAAGGGTCCCAACCCGAAACGTCAACATTCCTGTTCCTCTGATGCTGCCTGGCCTGCAGTGTTCCTCCAGCTCCATTCTGTGTTGTCTTCAACCTTCAGGGTGTTGCAAACAAAGATCTGCAACAGCATACAAACTCTCTGCATTAAATAAGATGCATGACTCAAAATCATTGCTTGTTCAACTCATTCAATCTGGCTGGGTTAATCAAACTTGAAGTTAAGCATATTAAAATTTGGAGTAAAGGAAAGACGTTTGTTACTGTTCCTGTGATCCAACTCCTGTCAGTCTGAGGGCTGAGTCATTCATGCTTTTATGTTGACTCAAATAACACTCAAATACATGTTAAAAACACACACAGTTGTGGTGCAGGGTGCAGCATGGTGGCTCAGTGGTTAGGGTTGCTGGCTCACAGAACCAGGGACCTGGGTGCGATTCCACTCTCGGGCGACTGTCTGTGTGGACTTTGAACATTCCCCCCGTGTCTCAGTGGGTTTCCTCCTGGTGCTCCGGTTTTCTCCCACAGTCCAAAGATGTGCAAGTTAGGTGGATTGGCCATGCTAAATTACCCATAGGGTTTAGGAACGTATAGGTTAGGTGTGTTAGTCATGGGAAATGCAAGGTTACAGGGATAGGGTAGGATGATGGGCCTGGGTGGGATGCTCTTTGGACACTTGGTGTGGACTTGTTGGATTGAGTGGCCTGCTTCCACGCTGTAGGGATTCTATTCTATAAGGTCTGATTGCATCTGTGGAGGGGGACAGTTAATGAAGAATATATTCATTGATTTTTACTTTGGCAGAGAGTATCACTGGCAGTAACTGCACCTAATAGGGGGATGGGTCTGGGTGGGATACTCTGAGGTGGAAGGGCCTGTTTCCACACTGTAGGGATTCTATGATTCTGTGATAATATGAAGAAAATTGCATTGGGTGGGGCCTGCAGCACTTCCTATCACAAAGAATTGTTGTAAATTTGCATAGAGCCACTAGAAATGGTTACATGTCCCAAGGTTTCAGGCTAACTTTCTGTCAGAATAATTTGACTCAGTTGTACTTATCTTCATTAATATCTAAAATTGGGTGGAGTGAAGTTTTTACATTCCTAGGTGGGTAAAGCTTGTGAGTACAAATTCAATGACACGTTTCCTTTAAAGAATGACTAATAGCTATGTCTTTATTATCAGACTTTCTGAATTAATGTTAATGAAGTATACATTAAACTGGAACATCTGTATTTTGCAGTTGAGTCATCAACAATTGCTGTAATATTTTCCTCATTTCCTTTCCAGTAACCATTGGGTTAAATTTGAGGTTTCTAACCATGTTGCTTCCCTTCTTGCAGTGCCATGTACTGTACTTGAAGCGAAAAATTAAACTTGTTTCCACTTGTTTTAATGTTGCCTCTGAATGCAGCATTGAGCTATGATTTAATTCAGGTCATTCTTAAATATTTTTTTGTGTATTCTAATTGCAAATATGACTCCAAATGTACATATGCAATTGTTTCAGATAAAGTAGATGAAATATAAAAAAGAAAGTTATTATATTAACTTAAAAGTCTTAAGTATCCTAGAATAGAAAGACATCAACAATCCTTTGGATCTAATGCCCTTGATAAGCTGGATGGTCATACCCAATGTTCATGGCAGCACAGAGACATGATTACAATCTAGTTTTCACTACCACTTTGTCAACTGTTACTTGAGCCTTGCTTGACCTCATGACACCATGTTAAATGTGGTTCATTCTGAGCAACTTTATACAATTCAGAGCACACTCATACAGAGTAAGAAGGATCTGAATTTTTAGATGGTTCCTTATGTAAAACAATTTGATATTATTTCTTCCTGCTGTTCTGGTAAGTAATATGATGCATTTGCTTTCATTGTAAACTAGTGCAAAATTTATATATTACCTTGAATATAAACTATCCTAAAAATATGTTGTGACCAAAGTGGTTGGCTAAGTTTATCTGGAACGCAAGTAAAGATTAATGACAATTTTTATGCATATCTTTCTTTTAATCCAGTCTTCCAAAACTTACAATCTACTTTTGAATTCCAGGAATCAAATGAACCACTTACTGTAACCTGGATGAGGTTATTTGTTTGCCATGAGTAGTTTAGATTTTTCAGAATTGACCTGGTTTAGCCTTTGTAAGCTCCAACCACACATCAGAAGCTTGAACATGTCATCTAAGAACTTCAGTGCATTGTTCATGCAATACAGTACAAAGTGGATCCTATATTTTTATTTGAGTTAAACATCACTCTGAGGCCTAAATTTTGTGTCTTTGGGTGCTAAAGTTTACTATATAGCAATAATGGCAGGACAAAATATTTTCTTTGCAATTGGATGACATTCCTCTTTGAAAAATGCCATCAAAAACAGCTGAATTATTTACTTACTTTCTTTATGATTCTGGACTTTTGCTGTCAGCAAAAAGGCTTTTCTGTTTGCTTACATGATTATCACTGCATTGAAAAATAATTAACTGAATTTGAAGCTATTTAAAATGCTCATTTTATTGGGTATTTGCACAAATTTTGAATTACCATGACTATTTGTAATTGCATGGATTAATCAAGGAATTTGCTGATGTTACACAGCTTTTCAATAAGTTTTGTTATGAAGAAGAAAATTTTGCAATAGATAGTCTTTGGGACCACTTCCCAAATCCATGATTGCTACCATTATAGAAGGACAAGGGCAACAAACAGAAATGAATGCTACCACTGACAAGTTCCCCTTTAAGTCTCGCACCATTGTGAATTGGAAGTGTATCACAATCTCTGCGTTGTTTCTGGATCAAAATTCTGGCACACACTATGTAAGAGAATTGTGGGAACACTTTCAATACATGAATTGCAATGGTTCAAGAAGAAGGCTCACTATGATCTTCTCAAGTTGTTTAGAGAAGGTTTGAAAGTGGTGTATCTCAGACATCTTTGCTGGATCCCGTATATATTCTTTCAGATATAAATGATTTAAAGGTAGGTTTGAAGAAAATAATTTCAACATTTGCTCACAATATTAAAGTGGGAGTTTTCAAAAACATTATGGTAAGGCTGGGATTTAGTTAGAGCAAGGCACGTATGCTCAGGGTATGCCTGGGGAGGAAGTGAGGCTGGTTCTGAAAGACACAACGAGCCCATTAAAACGTTGCCTCTGTTAGCTGAGGCACTGAAACTTACCAGGTCTCTCACCTATTGTTGGCCTCTCTGACTGTTGTTCAAGTCCTCGCCGTGGCAGGAGAATGCATTTAAATGGTTATTATTTAGCCACTTAAGGCTTCAATTTGACTATGGGTGTCTCCATGGCCACTGATAAAGTTGTGATGAGGTGACAGAAGGCTTCAGGAACAGGGCCTATTACATGGTGCTCAAACCTCTCTGTCTTTTTTGCCATGGGTCTGCCAACCCACCCAGAGTCCATAAAATACAATCCATAGAGAATGCACAGATTAGATCAGAATCTTTGCAGAAATTGGAAATTACAGTTGTCAGGAGAAAACTGAATCACCGGGACTATTTTCAGCAGAGGCTTGAAGAAAATTTCCTAGAATTAAAATTATGAAAGTTTTAGATAGAATATGTAGTATAAAACTACTTTGTGTATTTGGAGACAACTATTTAAAATCGATACAGTCAGGAGAAAGATAGTGAGAATTTCTTTTACACTGTGGTGATTGAAAGTATGATCGAAACAGGCATATTTGCATCTTTTAGGGAAAAGTTCATTCAACACGAGGGTCTGGAGAGAATTCTCTGGAATATTCTATGTTTAATTATACGTATTTCTACTTAAGAGCTGGTACAGATATGATGGATCAAATAGTCTCCAATACTGGAAATATTGATTTTCAGTGTGATAAAGTACAGCATAAATTTATATGAACATATGATTAGGAGTAGCCATTTGATCTCTTGAGCCTGCTTCATCATTTAATAAGATCATGGCTGATCTGATTGTAACCTCAACACTAGATTTCTGCATACCTTTGATAATGTTTTGTCTCCTTTCTCATGAGGAATCATGAGATGTCATAAAATATTCAAAGAATCAGCTTCCACTGCCCTCTGGGAGAAGAAATTTCGGTTTATTTTTGTTTTAAATCGCTTGGTTTTAAAAAAAATGACACCTAGTTTTACATTCTCCCACCAGAGGAAACATCCTCCCCATATGCACCCTGTCAAGCCCCCTTAGGATCTTGTATGTTTCAATCAAGTCATCTTTTACGGTCCTAAACTCTGGCGGATACAAACCTAAATCAAAACCGAAAGAACTGTGGATGCTGTATATCTGAAACAAAAACAGAAGTTGCTGGAAAAGCTCAGCAGGTCTGGCAACAAATGTGAAGAAAAATCAGGGTCAACGTTTCGGGTCCAGTGACCCTTCCTCAGAACAGAACTCAGAGTTCTGATGAAGGGTCACCGGACCCGAAATGATAACTCTGATTTCTCTTCACAGATGCTGCCAGACCTGTTGAGCTTTTCCAGCAACTTCTGTTTTTGTTTCAGATACAAACCTAGCCGGTCGAACGTTTCCTGTTAAGACAATCAATCCATTCTAGGTGTTAGTCTAGTAAATTTGCACCGAACTTCTTCCAGAATCACTGAACAACTATCACAAAATCCCTACAGTATGGAAGCAGGTGATTTGGTCCATTGAGTTCACACTGACCCTCTGAAGAGCATTCCACCAAGACCTTTACTCTATCCCTGCATTCCTACGGCTAACCCACCTAGCCTGCACATGCCTGGACACTGTGGGAAATTTAGCATTGCTAATCCACCTAGCCTGCTCATCTTTGGACTGTGGGAGGAAACTGGAGCACTTGGAGGAAACCCACGCAGACACAGGGAGAATGTGTAGTCTCCACACAGACAGTCACTCAAGGCTGGAATCAAACCCAAGTCCCTGGCGCTGTGAGGCAGCGGTGCTAACCACTGAGCCACTGTGCTGCAGAGGGAAGTCATTTGGCCCATCATGTATGTAGTGGTTCTCTGAATGAGCATTACAATACAGTATGTTTACATTCTTCTTTAAATAAGGAGACCAATTATGTTCATAGTACTCCAGATGTGATTTCACCAGTGCCCTGTATAACAGAAGCATAGCTTCCTAACTTTTGTATTCAATTCCCTCACAATAAACAATAACATTCTGTTAGCTTCCTAATCATTGCTGTTCCTGCATATTTCTTGTTGTGATTCATTCTCTGGCCCTTCCAGATCCCTCTGCAACTCTTACAATTTAGACGATAGACTTCTTTTTTATTCCTCTTGCCAAAATGTAACATTTCGCGTTTTCCCATATTAAACTCCATATGCCAGGTCTTTGCCAACTCACTTAGTCTATTTACCTGTAGTCTTCCTATGTCCTCCTCAGAACTTAACTTCTAACATTTATTTATATTATCACCAAATTCACCTTTGTCACCTTCATCCAATCATTTAAATAAATTATAAAATGAATGGAGGCGCCAGCTCCGTGGCACACCATTCATCACAACTTGCTTGAGCACAAGGTCTAGCCTGAGATTCCAGAGGACTACTAAGAACTGCTTGCTGAATTAGATAAAAATTATTCTTCAAATGTAATTAATAGGCTAAAGGAGGCTGGAAAGGCCTGAGGATGTGAAAGGTGCTGTATAAATGCAAGTACTTCTTTATTTACAGATTAAACATAGTTCTAAAAAAGAGTGCACTGAAGAATAGAACTTTGTGGAAAACTGAAAAGATTGAAACAAAACTAAAGTTTAAAAGGGAGGCATATGCTCAATTTAGGGTAGACAGTATAATTACCATGTGGATGCCATAGGGAGGTGAAAATGGTGATAAGATGGGTGCACAGTCTATAGGAAAAAACTGGTAAATAAAATACAAAGCATTGAGGGCTGAAAAAAGCTTACATGCAATAAAAGAATTAGAGATGGCAGGAACAATCAATTGAAGGGAGGAGTCCAATCGTGGAGCATGAAATATGCAGAAAGTGTGATGCTAGTGTTTTGCAACTACATTTACAAATGAAAGTAAAAGTGAGAATACAGTTTTACTGGAGGAGGACGTGGAACAATCAGCAGAGATTGCGATGTATAGGGAGGTGGTAATGCTCATAGTAATGTTACTCATTATCCTGAGACACAGGTTAATGCTCTGGGCCATGTATTCAAACTTCAACATGGCAACTGGCAGAATTAAATACCGTTAATAAAATTAGTAATTGAAAGCTAGTATCTGTAACAGTGACCATAACACTATCATCAATTGTTGCACACCCATTCAGTTTATTTTAACGAAGATAATTACTCACAGGTCTCTGACCTACATGTAACTTCAGACCTACAATAATGTGATTGCCTTTTAACTGCCCTCTGAAATAGCCTCATAATAGCTCTGCAGAATTCGTGAGCATGCAGAATTTAATGGGATGCAACCAGCCATCACAATGGCTGCAATGAGAGATCAGATGTGGTCTTTATAAATAGAGGCCTTAGCAGTGGGGAAGCACTGCATTTTGCATCACTAATGTATCCTTGTATATAATGTTACAGGTGATGAGTTCAAGGGGGTAGCTGCCATTTCTAGAGGTGAAAGAGGTTAGTCAGCTTGATCAAGCAGGCATGGCTGAAGGTAGCTGCAGATGTCAGCAGCTCAGACATCATCAAGAAGACCAGGATACAGTGCAAGAAGTGTTTTAGTGATCTCTAGATGGCTGGCAAGGTGGTTGCTCAGCAATTATGAGCTGGCAACCACAACTCTGACTTTCTCAGCACTCTGCACAGGAAGGGCACCAAAATGATCAACAAAAATGAATGTTCTGCAGGGTCCCTTCATGCCTTTTGTTTACGCGGGCAGCTCTGACTCTCTGCCTTAAAGTCATGATGTAGTGAAGTTCTAAAAATGTCACCTGTCTTATAAGCTTTAAATTGCTGCCTCATATTCCTAACATACTTTTTCTCAATGCAGGAGGAAAAGTGGATAATTTCCAAGAGTGGAGATGAGCCAAGGTGACATGTCCCTACTAGCAATATTAGTGCATGAGGGGGAGGATGCCCTGGAGATTGACAGGGTGTCATTAGGATAGGCCATCACCAAAGACAACAGAGAGCAGCTGAAAGAAATATGTTGTAAATATAGCGTTAGATATGAGCAGCTTTTCAGGAGCTCACGTATCCATTAGTGGTAATTTTGTGCTCAGCAACATGTTATGAAAGCAATATCATAAAAATGGCTAACATATTGAGGTCTTCTTTCTCCTGCAGGGGCAATGTCAGAGTCACAGCAGCAGTGCAGATCTCAGAGAATGATCAACACATGAGTCAGATATACCCTCCACCAGCACAGAGACAAATCAAAGGGTGGTGCAAGGTAAGCAGCATGTCATATGAGTAGGAGCACGTGCTGAATGCAATTACAACTGTGGATAGTCCTCAACAGAGGACTGAGAACAGTTCCAACATATTCAGCTGAATAGAGGTATTCAGGTCTAGAGTTATATACGAAGCAGATTTTGAGGAGAAGAAAAGAGGGGATGTGAAAGCATCTGTTAGTGTTTCCTAAGGTAGTGCTCACCCTTATCTAGAAGATGGAGGAATCCATCCATGCCTTGAGTGTCTCAGACATATGAACTCATGAACTCCTTTGTTGAAACAATGTCCAGCCTTATGGAGAGTTTTATGTGGTAAGCTGTGAGTTGATGTAGGAACAGCGCAATGGCCTCAGTGCTGCATCTGCAGACTTAACAGATTGGAACACTCATAAATATGTGGAGGCATAGGCAGGTGCTCAGATGCAGTTGTGGCACAAAAGGGTAGAGGGAGAGTGACAAAATTGGCAATGGGCCTCAAGGTCTGCCTCTGGCCCATGGGCTACACCGACACAGACACAATGCTGTATCCTTATTTCATGAACAAGGTTACCTGTCCTTAGTGCAGCTTGCTTGTCTGTGGCAAGCCTCCACAGGCACTGCAACCCAGAGAACATGTGCCATCAACATCGCAGAGTACAGAAGCAAAGAGGCTGCCTACTTTACACTTTTGGCCACAGGGATAATACATGTAAAAGTACAAAGACGTGAATATGCAAACTGTTTTAATTGCACAGTGGAATTCACTTGGGTACATACTTTTATGGCATCGTGACATTAATGTATTTCATTACAAAGAACCCACTTATATTTGCCATCTGATAGTGTCACCGTGTAATTTTTGCTGCTCCATTTCACATTGAGCATAAAGTAATCTGGACGCAGCTGCAAAGCTTGTCATGGGTCTCACAGTATAGTGAATGGGGTAGTGGCTTGAGCTTTCTGTAGGCAAGGGGATCTTTAGTTGCGATGGACTTGTGATTGCTGCCATACTGATGCAGTGGAGACCTGATGCCAGAAATACAGAGTACAAAGTCCCATACCCAGATGAGTTTTAACAGGATGAAGGTGTTGTGGGGTTCTCTGGCATGTAGGACTTCACTGGGATGGCACCAGTGGGATCTCTGGATGGGCATGCTGCAAACCTGATTATTACCATCAACCCGTTTCTGGCCCCAATCCTATTTTCTCCATAGCACCAAGCTTTGCAGAGCATAACACAACACCACTGTACATAACACCTCTAAAGGGCCCCATTCAAGTTTCCTCCTTGAGCAATCAAGAGACCAACAATGCATTTTCAGCATGCTGGTGGCATCTTAAATGGTTTCCCTGATCAACAGTAGGTTATAGTTGTGTTTTTTTGTGTGTGTATATGGGATTCTGCACCAGCGTAATCCAACATGACTTCAGATACCTGTTGTCACATAGGTGCTATCTACACCTGAGACTGTCCCTGTATGAATGCGTCAGAATAGCTGCCCATAAATCTTAATCAATTTTTAAAGATTCTTGTACGGTGGCCATATATCAGCTGCATATTGTTCATAGAATCCCTACAGTGTGGAAACAGGCCATTCGGCCCAGCAAGTCCACACCGACTTTCTGAAGATCATCCCACCCAGACTCTATTCCTGAAACCCTGCATTTCCCATGTCTAATCCACCTAATTTACACATCCCTGGACACTATGGACAATTTAGCATGGCCAATCCACCTAAACTGCACACCTTTGGACTGTGGAAGGAAACCGGGGCACTGGGAGGAAACCCACACAAACACGGGGAGAATGTGCAAACTCCACACAGTCACCTGAGGTGATTATTTAATGAGTAGAATTCTTTTCTCTTTAGATATACACACCAGGCCAGTCTGATGAAGGCTCAAAGGCTAAATGTGTGCAACCCTACACTCCTTGCAAATTGTGGGCTCAGCCATGCACTGAGTGAATGATACCCAATGATCCTTGGCACACATATCCCATGGTCCTTCACATGTCCGGCTGTGCACATACACCCCACGATCCTTTGCCTGCCCATGGCTGTAAGGGCCAACTTTGTACTGTACTGGGCCATACAACTGCTCCCAGCTTCAGGCAAACTGTGAAAATTCGTGATCATTGAAACATTGAGAGATTGGCTCGGAGGGGAGTGGAAGATGCTAGGTCACATCATTTTCTTTTCAAATGGTATTGCTTAAATGACCATTTTGTTCTTTTGTTCTCAAAGAAAAGAGCAATAAATAATAAAATATTCATTTATTGTCAATTGAAAATTACACTAATTGATGCTGCTGCTTGGAGCTACACTCGCCAGGAGATTTGCTGCTCATTTGTCTTGCATCATCTTCATCTATCTACTCTAGCTTGTCTACAGTCACTTTGTGACATCCGTCGTTCAGCTACACATTTATGCCTAGGTCATCCCCTCTTTCTGCTGTGCTTCAGTTTTCCCCCCTAAAATGATCTGTATCTGGAATATTTTCCGTGTATGTCTTAGCCTCCACATTTCAAAGGTCTTTTTTTTTCATAGATTTTTATTTCTGTCCAGCTTTCTGAGGCAATCAGAAAAGAGGATACAATGTATCATCTTATAAATTCTTTCCTTGTTACAAGCTCGAGTTTTTTTGCTAAGATATTCTTCATCTTAACAAAATTACTTCTGTCTATCTCTATCCTAACTTCAGCATCACATCTGCTATCTTCTGTTTTCAATGGTCCTACATAGACAAACATATTTACTTGTCCCAGTGTGACACCGTCAATTTAAGTTTTCACTCCAGCTTCTTCTGATGTGTTCTTTCTAAGTACCATCATTTTGTCTTTTTGATGTTCATTCTCAATTCATATTTTAAACATACAGATTTTACTTGATCTATAATATTTTGTGGGGCCTCCTCTGATTCTGCAAGAAGCTCTGTCATCCATATGCAGGAAGTTTATGTTCTTGCCTCCAATTTGTACCTCTACAAATACATCTAATTCTCTGAGTATTTGTTTTCTGTACAGATTGAATAAATTTGGCAACAGTACGCAGCCTTGTCATCTTGTTCTCTGCATTTGAACCATGTCTAATATCCCTCTGCAACCCTAATATATGCTATTACTGCCAATGTCATATTTCAGCTACATGTCTATTAAATTTTGGTGATAAATGGAATACTTTCTCATAGTGAATTAAGCGTATTATGTAAGTGTTGTTTACTTCTAAATGTTCATCAAAGACTGTTCTTAGTTTCAATATTCCTTCTCTTGTTTTTACCCCAGATCTAAATCCAGGTTTAATTTCTCCAATCTCTGCTTTAAGTACATTAATATTTATTTCTATTATGAATTTCAAGATAGCTTTAGTGAGTTAATTCATTAATCCTATAGGTCTAAATTGATTGTGCTACATTGCTTTAGGTCTCATAGGCAACCCAACAAATAATGATTATTTATCCAAGGGCTTTCAGACATTCTGCTGTTAATCTGTGCCTGAAAATTTTCATTTATTCATTAATTTCAATGCATTCTTGATCTTTGATGTCATAATTTTCCCTTCCATCATTTGGCTTTATATTTTGAGGACTTCGGATCATCATGCAATTCATTTATGTATTCAGCCCATTTCTTTTGCTACTATGCCCCTTGCAAACACCAATTTATCATCTTTGTCTTTTAGGTACATACCAACTGCTGTTATCTCTTTCTTCCTATCTGTCTAAGATTTCACCGTCTGGTGCATAATTTGCCTGATTTCTTAGAAGCTCCTTAACTATTTAATACATGATGAGATCACACATCTCCTTAAACTATTTTTCTTTAGCCTGCTTCCTGTAATCTTAATTTTCTTTTGAATTTCATGACATTCAGGCGAATTTCTTTCTTTCCTCCTATTTTTCTTCATCTCATCTGTTGTCCAGTGCTCATGTCTTCTTTTCAATTTTGATAATTTTGTTTTGCAGTATATTGTGTGCTTTTTAAAAATGTTTTAGCTTTGCTTTATTTTATTCTGAGACTTCTGTTTACTCTGATTCCTTAATCTGAAACATTCATACTTGTTTTTAAATTTACGATGATTGCCTCTTTGATATTTTCATCCTTTAAATTGTCAAGGTCTAAATGGTAATTCATCATCTTCGTTTTTGATATTTTTGATTTCAGTTTAATTTTTGCCAGAGGGAGACAATATCTGAAGTTATATTTGTGCCTGGATGCATTTGAATGTTTTTAAAACTGTTTCTAAACATTATTTCACCATAACACCAACTATTTGATTTCTGAATACACCACCTACATATGCGGTTCTTTTAAAGAAGGTGTTTGCTACCATCAGATTTTAGTGTTTAAGTCAGCCATTACAATTAGCACAGCCATAACACTTCACTATAAAATGCCTCTATTTCCTGCTTACTGTGACTTTGTGTTGTGGTATAAATTTGTATGACAACCAGATCAAAAGTTTTGTTTCAGTTTAATGGTGATCATTCTGTCCAGGAAACTTGAACTTATCTCTCATGCCCTCTGTTTACTAAGAATTCTACTCCATTCCTGTGCTTTTCGCTTCCTGCAAGGTAAAGCATATAATTCTTTCACAAATGACCAGAAACTGACCATCTTACTTCTACAAATCCTGGTAAGTCAATATTGTATACAACTGTATGTATTGTTAAACATTCCCATCAAAAATAAAGCCCTTATTCTATGTTCTTGTTCTCAAGAAAGTACCCTTTCCACTGAGTGCAAAGGGCTCAAAAGCTAGTTTTTCTTGTGAGATTAGGTTAACATCATTATAAATTTGTTGATTACTCCATTTGGCAAGAGCTTCACCTTCTTTGATACTACTTAAAACAGAATTACTTGCATGGGGCAAAGGTGTACTGTATCTCCCATATTACAATGAATTTCCGTGGCTAACTAGAGATGTTACAGTGTGAGGTCCCTGCCTCTTCACAAGTAACTGAATAATTGAGACCATAAGACCTCGGAGCAGAAGTAAGATTTCAGTACATCTAGTCTGCTTTGCCATTTCAATGACATCATGGCTGATCTGATAATCTTCAACCTCACTTTCCTGCCTTTTCCTCCATAACCCATGATTCCCTTATTGATTAAAAATTAGCCTTGAATATATTTAAAGACCCAGCCTCAACAGCACCATAAAAGGGGTGATGCCCCGACAACACAGCAGCTGTAAGTTGTCGGGCTGTTCACTTAATTTTGCACAACTATCAAGTCAAGATCCTGGGGTATAAATACTGGTATGCACAACTAGCTACTCGAGAACAAAGACTTCATTTCATGGCAGGCCCAAGAGTTCCATACATGTGCAGAATGTGACAGGCTGTGAATGGTTTGTTCAAGTTTCTTTCTTACAATTGAAGGCTTCAGCCATCTATGATAATAGTGTTGCTGTGTGGTAGCGTGTGAAAAGAACAATTGTGGCACCCAGTATGGCATCATAAGTAGAGTGACCGAGGGAGAGATATCCACACTACAAAGGTGCAGCTTCTCATTCAGTATAAAATGGTGTCTCTTTCTTCTAGTGTCCTAATTTTGATGAGTGCACAATGAATAGTTTCAACTTCTAGTATCCTTTTAGCAGTATTTATATATTGTATTACCAAGTTGTATTTTCTGCATTTTGAGAAAAAAAGATAATGAACTAATGTTTTTTAGTTCATTATTACAATAGTGACATTGTAATATTTATTACATACAGATATCAGTTATTAGTAATGTAAATTTTTAAAAAAACTATTATTTTGAGAGCATTTTGCTTTCTGAGACTTCCGCCTTGCAGCTGTCCCTACTCCCACCCTATTGTGCTTCCAAACCACACAGTATCTGGGTAGGATGCATTCAAACTTCACTCAGGCAGCTTGTTTAACTTGAAAGTGCATGCAGCAACTTGCCACACAACTGTGCAATCAGAGCCAATTTGACATGCTGTGGTGCAGGCCAGTCATGGAAAGCTTAATAGTTATAGTCATTGACCACTCTGATAGAGATCTGTACATGCAGAAGCAGTGTACAGGCCTCACCTCATGGCGTTGGGCTGAAGTGTCCTGTGGACTCTGGGGACTAATACCTGAACTGAATGGGAAACCTGAGCACACACTTGTTCTGAAAAATACTGACACAGAATGTTCCTGGAGGCACCCTGCTAATTGATTATCTCTGTGCTTGCCATCCAAGTAAAGACACCAGGTGGACCATTATATTGTTGGCACAATCAGAGGACCAGCAGTTCTGGAGCTACGGCAGCCTCATTTGAAGAGGTGGGTACTACTGAGGCAGGTAGGAGATCTAGAGTGTGCATCAAAATAGAGGCATCTTCAGAGGTGAACAAATACTTAAACATTTTTGAGGGGCTAAAGGGGCTAAGAACTCAGGCCCCTCCAATTTGGAAGCAAAATCTCTCCAGCAGCAGTGTTTGGCATACAGTGCAGTCTTTGCTGCTTGCAGTCCTCTTTTGGCACCGATGGCTCCAGATGCCACAGTAAGGCCAGACCATTAAACTGGTAGCCTTTGCACATGGCCAAAGGGGGTGGTCAGATCATTTTGTAGCCAGCAAAATGCTAGCAACCGTGAAAAGTCGATCCTAATTGGGATCCTAATGATTTCTATTAACTGCTCACTAAGTAGGCAGCTGATTTGCCTGTTCAGTGGGAATGTGTTGGACAGCCATCATGATGAGGCTTCCCACTATGCCATATGCTCCTCTGCCACCTCCAAGCCTCGCCAGTCCAGTTCTGGAAAGAATTTACCCTTTGTGCTCCTGAGTATCTATGTGATGGATTTCACCACGTATAGGAACCACTTGTGATTCTTTTACTCACTTCCTTGCACATGAGTAATTAAAAATCTGTCTTAAAAATGTAGCCAAACATTGAGAAGCAAATCTCATGAGGCAGATGTAGACTAAGTGCTGCAAACTCTGGCACTACAGCTATATATGAGAAGTTTTTTGAATCTGACAGTGGATTGTGTATTTAACATCAACATCTACAACGTGACATGTGTAATTATTGGATACCACCATGCTGTGAGAAAAGTGTGGAAAAAGCCATTGAGAAAAGTAAAAAAAAAGGAATGAAGGCAAGTAGAAGTAAAGAAAGCAGGACAAAATTACAGGAAGTGACCTTGGGCCCAGACTTCCAGCAGCTTCTGCCAAACTATTGCCATTACCTCAGCAGATCCTTCAGAGCAAAAACAGTATTAAAAAGTGTCCTGACAAAGGGTTTCAGCCTGAACCGTTGACTTTCCTGCTCCCCTGATGCTGCCTGACCTGCTGTGCTTTTCCAACCTCACACTTATACACTTATCTGGCTTCCAGCATCTGCAGTCCATATTATCTCTAAATGTCCCTTTTGCTAGTTCTCCAAGATTTCTGCCAATCTGCTGCTTAATCTGGTGTTGTGTGATTTCTAAATTATGGTCCAACAGGTTTATTTGAAAATACAAGCTTTTGGAGTCTTAGTCCTTCTTCAGGTGTTAGTTAATTTACAGTGAGAGATTGTCAAAGTCTTGTAAAAGTTCTCTGTAGTGATTTTGGGTTTGTGCAGCCATAAGAAATCACCTATAATATATAGTAAAATATTATGCATTAAAAGGGCTCAGAATGCTAAAATTAAATAATGTATGCTTTAACCTTAGCATGAGCAACGTCCTGAGAGATTCACTGGCAAATCCTTTCCCCATTCTTCAGAAAAGACACTGGCTCATTCTAAGCACTACTTCTCACTTCAGGGAATAAAATCATCATGGTTTCAGATGAGGGTGGATGTTTATTTAGAAGACTACAATTCAATTAAATAGTTCATTTGATCTAATACCTACAAAGCATAACAGTGTGCTGATGGTTTATTAGGAACATCTCTCTCAGAGCAGAATCATCCAAGGGCAGCGCATGGAAAGATTATTTGAAAGCAAGGAGGAATCATCTCAATATTTATGGTCAGAGGTTGAAGCCTGAGGAAATTGGAATTACAAGTATATAGGCCTGAAAAAGTGGAATTTACAGTGTGAAGAGCTTTGTAGCACAGTGTGGATGCAGTTTGAGGGCAGTTAGCAGAGTCATCAGTCCACAATTTCTGGAATTTCCATTTGGTGTTGATACAAATTACATTGAATTTTATATGACTGGTTCATCATGCTTACCAAATCTGAATGCGTTACTCTGGCAGGAGAATCATTCTCAACATTTTGTGCCATGTTGTTATGGATATACCACCCCAAACGGACTGCAGCAGTTCAGGAAAGCAGTTCACCGCCACCTTCTCAAGAGCAACCAGAGATGGGCAATAAATGCTGATCTATCACACCCAGATTCCAGGAATAAATTTTCAAAAAATTCCTGGCAGGTAGCTGGTGACAGCAAGCACCATGGAGCTCCTGGAGTTTGTGTTCCTGACCTAATAAATGTTAACACTTGCATTGAATGATGCTGATCAGATGCTGACTTTTTTTAGGCAGAAAGCAGCCACAAAGTTAGAGGAACCTGAAGATATGAAGGAGAGGGCAGCTGGCTGCAGGGGAAGTCTAAGTTCTGAGATATTGGGATGGGAAATTCAGGATAGATTTGGCCTAGACTTCTCTTGTGAACCTTGGAGAAACAGTTCTGCTCCTCTAGTGTCAGAAAGAAAATTTCTTTATTTATATTTAATAGCATCATAAGTTCCCCTGCAAATTTATCACCACTGATAAGGGCAACATATTAGTATCACATGGAAAGAAAAAGTCAAATGAGCATTTTAGAGATTCAGCCATTAAACATAAGAAACTTAAGATTAAAAAATATTAATATCTTTAGTAAATTCAGGGTTGTACAGTGTAACATAAAATGTGAGAATTGTGTATTTTCTTCACTGTGATCAAATACTAGAGCTTTACTACATTGACCCTTTATCAGGTCACAACTCTATATCTCAGTCCAAAGCAGTGATCCAATATTTCTGCTACAGGTTTGGAAAAGCAAGCATTGCTTTCTTTGCTAAGTATGAATGGGTTAATGAACTGAACTACTTTTCAGCTCATACATTCCTAATGGCAGTTGTTAATATCCAATCCTTTGGATATCCCAGTATGGAATGAAGGAAAAAGGAATGCACTTGTACCCGAGAATTACTTGTAATTTGAATAATCAAATATATTTTACACAAATTGAAAATGTGCAAATAAAGGCTGTGAATGCAAATATGTCTACAGTTATACTAAAGATCATATGACCCAGGAGCAGAAGTAGATCATTCAGTCCATCAAGTCTGCACCACCATTCAATGAAATCATTGGCTGATTCCACTGATTCACTACCCTCTGAGAGAATAAATTCCTCCTTCTCCCTGTTTTAAATGTGCAACACTTTATTCTGAGATTATGCTCTCTGGTTCTAGACTCTTCCACTAGTTTTTCACATCTACTCTGCCACATCCCCTAAGAATCTTATATGTTTCAATAAAGTCATCTCCCTTTCTCCTAAACAACAAATAGCTGAGGCCCAACCTATTCAACTTTATAAGACAGTCCCTCTGAGCCTGAATGAGCCTAGTGAAGTTCTCTGGATTGCTTCCAATGCCAATATCTTTCTTTAGATAAGAGTCAACTTCCCACAATTCCAGCTGTGGTCTGACTAGAATACTTTTAACAAGACCTTCCTATTTGTATATTTCATTCTCTGAAATAAAGGCCAGCAATCCATTTGTTTTTCCGATTACCCGCTGAACTTGAACTTCAGATTTTTGTGATTTATACATGAGAATTCCCAAACCCCGCTCTGCTGTAGCTTTCTGCAGTCTTTCTCCATTTAAATAGTATTCAGCTCCTCTAGTCTTCCTACCAATATATTCCATCTGCCAAGTTTTTGCCCACTTGCTTATCCTGACTCTATCCTCTGCAGATTCATTGTGTCATCCTCACCACTTGCCTTCCCATCGATTTTTGACTGCTTGACGTTCATTTTCCTCAAGTCGATTAACATATACTGTAAATAATTCTGGCCATGGCACTGAATCCTATGGTACTGCACTAGTTACAGGTTGCCATCCTGAAAATGCCCGCCATTATCCCAACTATCTGGCTTCAATTAGTTAGTTAATCCTCTATCTGTGTTAATATACTAGCTCCAACATGGGGTCTTACTAATTAGCCTGAAATGTGGTACCTTAACTAAATATATTGCATCTATTGCTTCCACTTTAACTATCCTGCTTGTTATCTCCTCAAAGAATTCTAATAAATTTGACATGCATGATATCCCCTTCATGAAACCACATTGACTCTGCTAGATCATATTATGCATTTCTTAATGCTCTGCTAATTTACGCTGTATAATAGACTCTAATATTTTCCCAATAACAGACATTAAACTAATTGACTTACGGTTGCCTGCAGAGGTAGCCACAAAGAAGAATTCATAGAATGTATTTAGCACAGTTTCCTAGAGCAATATCTTGTGGACCCAACCAGGGATCAGGCTGTATGGATCTGATGATATGTAATGAGGTACTTGTAATAAATTATGTCAGAGTGAAAGGTCCCCGAAGAAACGGTGACCATAACATGGTAGAATTTAGTGTTCAGTTGAGACGGAGGAACCTGGGCCAGAAACAACTATGCTAAGCTTAAGTAAGGGTAATTACGAAGGAATGAAGGAAGAGCTACTTGGGGTGTACTGGAACTTGAACATCTTTATTCTTCTTAGTTATTCAAATGAAAATTCCACCTCATCTGATTATCCAAATTGGTTGCTAACTTTGAATTCAACCTGGTTAATACAGATAGCTGAATTGGGTTTTAACTTTCTGGAAAAACTGAATTTGCTGAAGTATTTGGAACCAATGTGCAGATCAACTATATTGAAAGCCGTCATATAATCATGTCCTCCTTTTCTGTAAACCTGGATAACTTCATTCCCACAGAAAGAAGAAAATAAGATTTGTTATAAACCTGAAGACAGCTTTAATGCTGATTAAACTGATTTCTTTTACAAGTTGCACCTAAACATGCTTGGTCGAGAATAAAGGGTAAGTTATTACCACTGTGGTTTGGTCAGAGTTTTATGAAAGCTGCTAAGCATTGCGAATTCTAAAAAGCTTTGGCATATATTGGAACCGTTAATCTGTTGCACCAACAGAAACAACAAGGTGCATTACAAAACAGAAAGTTTGCCTTTTTCAGTTGATAAATGTGAACCAACCAAGCCCTGTATCAAAAAGCAGAACCTGTTGCCAGTTTCTTTAAGGCTGTAAATGCACCCAATCAGCAGAGGAAGCAGGTGCATCTGGCACATTTGGAGGTCTGTCAAGACACAGTCTTGACCAGTTGTTTCTGAATTAGTGGTTCTCCTCAGTTGTAAAAATTATTTATTGTGGCAGTCATTAGATATGAGGCGAAATATTCTGGGCACAGCTTTTGGAAGGGTGAGTGGAGGAGAATTGGTTGGGCAGATGACAAAAACTGAGTTTCTTGGCTCGGGTTCAAAATTTGCAATTAAGTTCTCAGAACTTACCAGGCAATTCATGGTCAGGAACCCGTTTTGCATTCATTAGCATATCACGTATACTCATCAATATCCCAGCTCATTGGAATTAGGTTCATGGGTACAAACTTGTGAACCAAAAATGGGATATATGTTCACAAACTTATCTGTATATATGAGGTGTGTGTGCAGTGAGATAGACTTCTTCCTCGATATTCTGCTGAGAACACACATCTTCAGTTACCTATCTCTTTCGTAACCAATGTGTTTCTTTGCATCAACACTTATGTTAGTGATGAAGCATTGCATGTTGATCAGCTCATGAGAAGCTTCAGACCTATATATGTAGTCTGGCTGACTGTTGTAAATACTTACACTATTAGGAGTGAAGCTTGACCAGGCCAACAAGCCAGCCCATTTTTTCATTTGTGTGGTTGTAGCTTTGTCCCCTGCAAGTCTTGGATGAACAGGTATCAGACATATACACTTTCCTAGTTGGGACTAAAAGTCTGATCTGACAGTATGTGATCTGTGAGTGCATATTTCCTATTATGTTTTAAGCGTGAAACGTGACAGATGGGAGAGGCAGTACCACGGCGGTGCCAGTGGTGTTACACTGGTAGCTGCAAAAAAATGACAGATTTTGGCCTACATTTTCCATGGCTAGACATTTGTTATTACATTGTAGATGGGAATTAAGTTTGAGAGGACCTAGTGGAATCCCCATCGTAATAAAATCCAAAGAAATTGCCCAGGAAATTGAAGATTGCACAGGAATTCCTCTACATTGGAACCCTCCAAAAACCTCTTTTTAACTCAGAGATATTCAAGGGTTCCAAGGAACTTGAGTTTGGAGATCTAGGATTCTTGTACAAAAAAAGTGTTGCTTTCAGAGAACATCTATATAAGAAGTTATTAACTTATTAATAAATTATACTTTCACAGTTTCAAAAATTTGCTATGAAAATTTTAGACTGTTAAATACATAATCTGACTCCTGAGTAACTATTGAACTAACCCCATACTTAGCTCCCACAACTCCAACTACACCTCCCCCCAGACTGTACACCAACCTCAAACTCCCCAATCCCACCACCCTCCCAGCTCAACCTGCCCTGATACTTTTGGGATGTAACACCACCCTTTACTTGCTCCAAACCTGAACACCCTTCATCTGTCAGGGTCTTAAACCCCTTTTCCAGCTCTGGTCCTTACAACCCTTCCCCCAGATCTCACCTCCTCAGGCACTCAAGTGCTCCCTTCCAAACTCTTAAGCCAATACACCTTCCTTGCTCTGGACCCAAACCCCCTGCCCTTCCCTCACACCACATCTGATTTCCTCTGACCTAGCTGTGATTCCATAATAGGTTTTAGGTGAGAGGGGAAAGATTTAAAAGGGACCCAAAGGACAACTTTTCCACACAGAGGTTGGTGTGTGTATGGAACGAGCTGTCAGAGGAGGTCGTGAAGGCGGGTACAATTACAACATTTGAAAGGCATCTGTACAGGTTACTCCAAAACTAAATCATCCTTGTCAACAGTGACAATGGTTAGCATGCAAAAAGCACTGAAAGTTAATTAAATATTTTTATATTTCTTTCTTGCATCACTTTTGCTTATCTACATACTTGATGGTTAGTAGCAAAATAAAGAACTTACGTTTATTTAACGTTGATCATGACCTTTGGAGTCCTAAAGTCATTCACAACCAATAAAATGCTTTTGAAATGCATTTACTTCTGTAATGTAGACATATGTGGTAGCTTGTATGTGCACAGCAAGGTCACACAGCAATGAGGCAAGATCAGTTAATCCATTTCTAGTGCTTCCAGTAAAGGAATAACAGTTAGCAGTGCAACAGGAATACTGGTCCTTCTAGTTGGTAGAGGTCATGGGTTTGGGTGATTCTAAGGAATGAGCTTCGGAGAGTTTTGATACACACTGTGGTCACATTGCATTGGTGGTAGATGAAGTGATTGTTTAAAGTGTAAGATTGGTGACTGCTGATCAAAGGACTGCTTTGTCCTGGACGCTGTTGAACTTCTCATCCAGACAAGTGCGGTGTTTCATAACAATCATGACCTGTGTGTTGGAGTCGATGAAAAAGTCTTTGGGAGTCATGAGGTATGTCATTGACCAAAGACCTAACCTCTGGCCTATCAGTGTAGTTAGGTTTATGATCAATTGAATCATTTGAATTGAATCATTTATTGTCATGTGTATGCAATACAAAATACAGTGAAAAGTGTGTACCATTGTCATATGTAGGTGCCATTCACATTAACTTTGAATTAAAAAAAAGATAACTTAAAGAGAGTCCAAAATTTCCATATCTGCCACCAGAGTCCCGCTCCGGCCTACACCAGCCCATGCCATGCCGCCACCAGAGTCCTGCTCGGGGCTACACCAGCCCACGCAATGCCACCACCAGAGTCCTGCTCAGGGCTACACCAGCCCACGCCATGCCGCCACCAGAGTCCTGCTCGGGGCTACACCAGCCCACACCATGCAGCCACCAGAGTCCTGTTCTGGGTTACATCAGCCCACATCAGGGGCCACTGCAGGCGGGAAGTGAAAGTCCCGCTTCAGGCTTCACAGGCCGACCAACTGACTCTGTAACCAAGCTGCCTCTGAAGATGCTGCCGCCACTCCGGAGCCCATCGAAGCCATCTTCCCACCGAAGACCACTCTTAATCAGGGAAGTTTGAGAAAAAAAAAGGGGAAGAAGGAAAAAGGGTAACCACCCCCCACTCCCCATCACCACCCCCCCCCCCAAGAGATTTTGATGGTGAGCAAGTCAATGATGGAACTTCTTTTGTTGAATGCCAACTGGAAATGGTTAGACTGTCTCTCATTGGAAATGATCATTGCCTAGCTTTTGTGTATTACAAATGTTATTGAATGTGGTTCAGGCTTGGTAGCATTTTTTAATTGTGAGAATTGGTAAATGGAACTCAATGCTGTGCAGTCATCCATAAACCCATGTGTGCCTCTGAGGGAAGATCATTTGATGAAGTGCTGAAACTTTGTTGCGTCTCGAACATTGGTCTGAAGAACGAGAATTCTTGTGATGCAGTGGTAGTGTCCCTATCTTTGGGCCAAGACACTTAGCTTCAAGTCCAACTTGCTCCAGAGGCATGTAATATCACCTCTGAACAGGTTGGTTAGAAAATGGATACCCTGAAGAACTGAGGGCTGTTGTGGTAGTTTACCTATCCCTGAGGCCAGAGGCCTTGATTCAAGTCTCACCTGCTCCAGAGGTTTGAACAGGTTGATTCAAGATATGTACCCTGAAGAGCTGAGGGCTTTTGAGGTGTAATAGTAATGTCCCAACCTCTGAGCCAAAAGTCATAGGTTCACGTTCCACCTCCCCGAGAAGTGTGCCACAATATCTCTGAACAGGCTAATTATAAGTAGTCTCCTTGTAGTTTAACTTCTGAACCAGAAAGCTGATATTAGAAAATATCTTACACTGAGGAACTCGTATAGCAATGTCTGAGGGCTGAGATGCTCTTTGGCAATCACCATCTTCTTCCTTTTTTTCTAGGCATGACTCTAGCCAGCAAAGCGTTTTCACTTTTATCCTAATTTTTATCAATTTTGCTAGTATTTGTAGGTGCCAGACTAGGTTGAATGCTGTCTTGATATCCAGGACAATCACAGTCACGTCTGGAATTCGGCTTTTTTATGCAGATTTGGACCAATCTTATAATGAGATCTCAAACTGAGTTTTCTGGCTCTGTTGATATCACCTTCCAAAACTTTGCAACTTTTTCGAAAGTAGACAAATAGGGTGTTAATTGACTGGATTGGTTTGTCATGTTTTTGTGTGAAAGATCTACCTGTGCAATTTCATACTCTGTTGGTTTGATGTGAATGTTGTAGCCATAGTGTAATAGCTTGACTTGTGATGCAGGTCTGGAGCATAAATCTTCAATTCCATAGCTGAGATATTGTATCTTGTGCAATTAGTTGTTTCTTATCAGATTTAGTGAATTGAAATGGCTGAAGTCTGGCACCTGTAAGAATAGAGACCTTTGGAAGAACCCATGAATGATCACTCACTTGGAACCTTCGGCTGAAAAAGTCTTTTGCACTGTTATGCAAACTGATTAAATGCCACAGGGAGGTTATGTCTGTTTTGCTTGTTGCTGATATTTGAGTTCAGAGATTATACATTTCAGAAGTTCTCAAATTAAATAAGTTACTACAATTGTTCCAACTGTTCTTGAAATACAGTCTGCTCAGTTTTTGAAGATAAAATTGAAGGAAAGAATAAACTTGAATTGATTTCGTTAAGAGCATTGCAAAAATCATGTTTATAATAGTTGTATTTTATAAAAGGTGTCAGATTTTCAATTATCTTCAATTCTGCCAAATTGTCAGTAAGAGAAGTTAGAAAGCAAGGTGTAGAGCTGGATGAACACAGCAGGCCAAGCAGCATCATAGGAGCAGGAAGGCTGACGTTTCGGGCCTAGACCCTTCATCAGAAATGCTGTTTCAGGAGTCGCAGGGAGAAACGCTTCTGAAGGATCTCAATGCTATGAATGTAGGCATTATCACGGTTGGGGCCAAATTGGGAAGGCCTGAATGTGGACTGTAGTCCATTGGGGATGATCTGGTTCCGTAGGCGGGTACTAAGAAAGGTGATGTGGCTGTAGTACCTGGTTTGCTTCAGGACATGGTCGAGCAGTTTCAAGGCCGAAGAGATTACGAGAGAGTTGCAGTGGGAGAGAGATCCCCTGAGTTTGTCCGGAGGGAGGAGGGTAACTTCTTCAGGGCAGGCATCCTTAGAAGAGGCTTCGCAGTGGGTTAAAATTGTATCAGAGATAGTAGGAACTGCAGATGCTGGAAAATCTGAGATAACAAGGTGTAGAGCTGGATGAACACAGCAGGCCAAGCAGCATCATAGGAGCAGGAAGGCTGACGTTTCGGGCCTAGACCCTTCATCAGAAATGGGAACTTAGTTTGATTTTAATGTTGATCAATAGGATCAATGTGTTGTTAAAAGCCATGGAATTCTTAACTGAAAAATTCATTTGTGGTGATACAATGAGGGATTCTAAAAGACAAAAACAACTGTGTAACATCATGGAAAATACCTAAACAACATAATTGGTATACCATAGGATCTACAAGAAATGTATGGTGTATGCACTTTATCCCAAAACAATTAATTGATAACTTAAGCAAGTAATTAATTAAAGTGACCATTAAAAATTGCAGTGCTGCAGAGTTGACTAGTAAAACCTTTATTTACCTTTTTGGTGAAGAAGTAGAGCTAGAGAGAGAAAATAAGTTGACTCCATGTCCTGATCACAAGGGCAAGGCCAAGCTTTTAGGGGTCTTGTGGTACACCGGTAGTTCCTGACCTCTGGACTAGGAGACCTACTCCAAAGGTGTATGATAACATCTCTGAACAGATTGCTTAGAAAATAAAAAAAGAGCTAGATTTTATAAACAGTGGTTTGACTCTGGTTGGGCACACTAAAGGCTGGCCTTGATGGAACTCACATGAAAGTGGGATTGGAAACAAGTTGCCTTTCAGCTCTGCTTTTCTTCCGCTCCCAACCTGGGTTCCGGACAGGTTTTTGAGGTGGGAGGAGAAAGATGGTTGTGTATCTTGCTTAATCTCAGTCACTCAATCACCTAGCTATTAACTCATCCAGCCACTCATTTGCTCACCTAGCTACTCAGTCACTCACTTGATTGGCCATTGGCTCACCCACACAGCCAGCTACTTGCTTATACACTCAGTCACCCAGTCATTCACTGTCCTGGCCACATAACCACTTGCCCAGCTGCTCTCACACACACTCCTTGAGGTCTGTTGATTAATATTGCTTTGGATCAGTTCAGGAATGTTTTGAAGGTTCAAATCTATGCATCCTCCACCCGGTCTAACAGTCCAAATATCTTGTAAAGGCAACCTGCTTCTAACGTACACTTTCATGTGAATTTCACCAAGGTCAGCCTTTAGCGTGCCCCTCCAGAGGCAAACTGGTGTCAGTTAAATCCAGCTCCATAGCTGTTGCTGTAAGTGCTGCTTCTCATGACCTCTCTGTTCCCAATCCTGATTGTCATAGTAGCTGGAGAGGTAGGGGGTAGACCTACCTTCCCTGAATCCAGCTTCCTGTTTAATTAAGAAAAAGCCTTCCTTCCGGGGGTATCTGAAGGTTACTCCCCACTTGGTGGAAGGTTGATCTACCATTGGCAAAAGGATGATGGCCTGGAAAAATAGCATTCAACAGGACATTGTTATGATATGAAGACAGCCAGCTAAATCAACTAGCCTGTCTTTCCCTGCATGTGCAAGACAGTAAAATGAAAACATTAAATGTCGATTAAAATTGACTGCAATGGTCCCTAATCAGATTTTTTAAATAGCCAGTACCAGACTTTGTGAATAACTGATATCAAAGATCTGGTTTATTGCTTAAACAAAATATTTTAAGAATTATTAATAATACAGTAGTTTTAGCAGAGTGAAATTAAACAAGGTAATCTATTTAATATCTATGATTTAAACACAATCTTCTTTGATTCTAGCCCCACTCTTTCACAAAGATAGATGGACAAACAGACACGTTTAAAGGATAAATCAGTAAATAAAATATAACTGGCCAGTTCCCCTAAGCGATCTTTATGACCCATAATTTCACAGGCACAAGCGTTTGTAACTTACTTGGTTTTGTGAAGAAAGTGATGCATGCAAACAGCTTCCAGTAGACTCCGAGGAATATTTTTTATTCTCTGAACTTTCAATAGGTTGCCAATAAAAGGATAATCAGGAAGCAATCAAACCTCCATCCTGTATCTTTCATAAGCACAATCCTTCTGACTTAAACATAGGTCAAAACTAGTTGAAAATTTGTTTCTCTGGTTGTCTCTCTATGAGTCTCCAGTTAACATCCAACACCTGCAATCTGTTTGAACCAAGTGCCAGGAGTTGAAATGTATACAGTGCATTCTTTGAACAAGAATTAACCTGCAATTAACTTCCAGGCCTAGCCTCATGAATGTGTATCAGTTTGTTTGTTGTCTTTTTTGCTACTCACTGTCCAATGATCACCTTCAACTCTCAGCTCACACTTCACAGCTCCAAAATGAACAAATGTAAAAAGGATTTTAAAAAATTAAAAAAAGAAAATAATGACAGCCTTACAACACTTGAATATTTAAGTGTACTGTCAAAACCTGCCAAGGGCACCTCTGGTAAAATACCCTCATGTGGGCTGGCAGAATTCCGTCTGTTGTTCACTGCACGGGAAGATCGACAAACAAATCACTCCCAATTCTCTACTAATGTTGCTTTGCTAAGGAACAGTCCTGACCAGTGTTCCTTGCAATATTTTATGCTGTGGACCTCCGAGGTCTGAGTGGCAGCGGCTTCCAGGAACAGAAACTGTTCATTGGCACACAAATCAGTGTGCACAAAGCTTCCCAGTGGCTGCATAGCTTAGGAGGAATAATAATATCTCCTTACTTGGCTTAGTGCTGAATTTTATTTGATATCATTTCTATGATACACTTGGGATTCTCCTTTAAAGGCACTATGGAAATGCAAATTGTTGTAATTCACATTCTCATGACTAATTATAATCTTAATCAGCTATACAGTTGAGGTTTGTCTCAACACCCTTTATTGGGTAAGATCACAAAGGTATTTTATTAATAAAGTCACAGAAGGAATGTTGGGCCTGACTCAAATTCCCCATTGCTATTACCCATCTGGAAGCTGCCTAATCCCTGTCCCAGACACTTACTGCCGTAACTCCGGATCTTGGTCTAATTAAGAACACTCACACTGCACTGCTCCTTCGATCACCATCGGTTCTTCCCCTCATTTACTGCTGATAGAACCTACCAGCAGCAAGTTCAGGATGTAACCAACTGTGATTGGAGGAGTATCTCTGTCAAAATCATACAAAGGAAAGGAAACATGCTCAGGGTTGGGAAGGCAATGCTGTGATACAAGAAGTGGAGTCATGTTCCACACAACTATTTAGCTAGAAGGAAACAAAACAAGCCTATAAAGGTGAGATAACAAGGTGTAGAGCTGGATGAACACAGCAGGCCAAGCAGCATCAGAGGAGCAGGAAGGCTGACGTTTCGGGCCTAGACCCGAAACGTCAGCC
>NC_063333.1:90031295-90057961 GCF_021869965.1 Rhincodon typus | reverse complement strand
TTCTCTGAAGCTGCCTGGCCTGCTGTGTTCCTCCAGCTCCACACTGTGTTATTATGATGACTGATATTGGTCTTCAGTTTATGAGTGAAGAATCCAGCTGTTTTATAAAAGGTTGGGAAATTCAACATCATACATTATCTCTACACAATCCCCAGTCAAATGGAAAGGCTAAAATGGCAGTGAAGTCACTGAAGGGATTGTAAAGAAATCAAGCCAATCCTGCACAGACTTGTACAAAGGAATTTCTAATGAAAGTAGACCTATCCAAAGGCTAATGCCACATTGCATCCACACAACTCTTCCAATTGCAAAAAATGACTGAAGTCAGAAGTAGTAACAGGTGTAAGCAACAAAGTCAAAGTGAAATAACAGAAAACTAAATTTCACTTTGATAAAACTGCTGAGCTTTTGCTAGGGCTGAACATTGGAGAATGAGTTAGAATGCAGTAGTCCGGTTCTCTCAACAAAAATCAGCCAATTTGGTATCTTGGGACTTTTCATCTTAATTTTACGCAGTGAACATGAATACCCAGATATATCATCGCAACTCCAGACATCTACGCATAACTAAAATGCCTTTACTAAGTCGACAGATCAAAAAGAAGTGAGCTCACCACCTGCACAGAGTGTAGAATGATCATCAGTTCCAGAGATAAACTGTTACCCAGCATAGGAAATCGATTGTTAACAACAGTTACCACAGCAACAGCTGTTACCATGGGAATGACACTCCCTGGAGGGGGAATATCACCTTAGGAGTGAGCAGGTACCAGAGGAACAGTCATTGATAACATACATATGTACCATTAGGGGATCTGCATGATTTTATAGACTACATGTGCAATAGATGTCGAAGACTGACAAAAAGTGGAACTGACTAGAGTTAACACAGTTTTGTTAATGAATAATAATTTTCTTTATGACCATATATGTTGGGTAATTTGTAACTGCAAATGATAGTGCATGCATTTTTTTTTAATGTAAGGGGGATGTTTGGAGAATTTTGCAAATGTATTGCCTTTGTTTCTGTAATCATGTGGCTTACTTCTGCTGTATGTCCCTTTATGTGCAATTAGCAGCAACCATGAAACACACCACTTGAAACAGGGATGAGGTGGTAATCCTATTTCAAATCGCTTTGTGATGTACTTGTACGCATTAAGAGCTGGTTGCAGATTATGCATCTTCACCCAACCAAGCAATAAAAATAATCAAAAAGGGAGAAAAATAATTTTAAAATACTCGGCTTCGCACTAAGGAAAAACCCACTGATTTAATTACTACAGACTATTGATAATTCATCAACAGTGGAGGAAATTGTTATTGTAGCCAGTGTCAATCCAATTGTATTAAGCTGTGAGAAAGCAATTAAATGCACAATAGTCTGGTTCAAACAATAATATGAAAAGGTAGTACTACCTCAATGTGAGTTCATAGAGTCATGTCTGGGATGATTTTGCATTTATTTGTGGAATTGAAAAATGATAAATTGGAAGTCATATTACACATTAAATTAAACAAGCAGAATTAAAAGATTTCATCATAATTCACACTCCATTCTGTCTGTTCAGGCGTGAAAATCATGACTTAATATTAGTATCTATCTATTTCTTGATAATTATACATGATGGACTGGGTTTCTGCCACTGCTGCAATTAACTGTGTTGAAACCACTTGAAGACAGCAAAAAAGCAAGGCAATTCATCGCATATTAATCTCAGTCCAACAAGTAGGTCTCAGTCAACAAATCTGTCTGAGCAACAGGGGTGAATGCATCAACATTAGCTGAATAGTTATCTAACTGTGCATATTAGGTAACACACTCAATAGAGTATCCACTTTATTTTAGAAGGAAATAAAACGTGTCTTTGCTAGTTATTTGGAATCAAACCTTTCCTAGTCAGGGAATAAACTGAATATCACACTATGGTGCATTATGGCCTCTCGATGCAAACAGTATACTGGGGACAGTATCATATCAAATTATCCTGGGTGATTCTCAGATTGTTGTTTGGCAAGGATAGCCAAGATTATTGGGGTTAGATGAGAATGTGAAATTTGAAACATAATAAAATTAGCCATGACCTTATTAAATGGCAGAGGAAGGGTCAGGTCTTGATCTACTTCTGTTTCTATTTTATATAGAACATAGAACAGTCCAGCACAGTATAGGGCCTTCGGCCCATGATGTTGTGCTGACCTATTATGCTACTAAGATCAATCTACCGTGCATACCCTACGTTTTACTATCCTCCATGTGCCTATCCAAGAGTCGCTTAAAAGTCTCTAAAGTATCTGACTCCACTACCACTGCCAGCAGCGCATTCCACATGTCCACCACTCTCTGTGTGAAGAACCTACCTCTGTCATCTCCCCTATATCTTCCTCCAATCACCTTAAAATTATGTCCCCTCGTAATAGTCATTTCCGCCCTGGGAAAAAGTCTGTGACTATCCACTCTATCTATGCCTCTCATCATCTTGTACACCTCTATCAAGTCACCTCTCATCCTTCTTCACTCCAATGAAAAAAGCCCTAGCTCTCTCAACCTTTCCTCCATAAGACCTGCCCTCCAGTCCAGGCAGCATCCTGGTAAATCTCCTCTGCACCCTCTCTAAAGCTTCCACATCTTTCTTATATTGAGGTGACCAGAACTGAACACAGTATTCCAAGTGTGGTCTAACCAGAGTTTTATTGAGCTGCAGCATAACTTCACGGCTCTTAAACTCAATTCCCCTGCCATATGTTCATAAATGGGAGTGAAAGGGGTCTCCACACTTTAACATTACCCTGATGGTGGCAAGGGGTTGTGATAATAGGACAAGAAGTACATCCAGGCATTCCCTGTATTTTGATAAACAAAAATTCGAAACATACTAACCAAATCAGGCAGCATCTGTGGAGAGAGAAATAAAGGCATGTTTCACGTTGCTGACTCTTCATCACAGTTCATCAATTTTGACTTGAAGCATGAACCCTGTTTTTCTCTTTTTACTGATGTTGCTTGACTTTGAATATTTCCAGCATTTTCTACTTCTAATTTAAATTGAAAACCTAATGAGCCCTGGAACATAATAAATAAAATGTAGAGAGTGAATATTGTCAAGCTATTTAATTGTCATATTCATTACAAATGAGCCCAAACCCTCTCATATTTCATATGGGGGCTGTCCAGCAGGAATTAATAGATGAAAGTCAGGGGAAAGAACCTTGGCTGATTGTTGCTTGCACAGTACACAGATGTGATGGGTTGACTTTCTCCTGAAGTGGACACAAAGTTGGAGATGTATGAAAATTTGCCCTGGTGATTTTTGGGAAGCCATTCCTTATGAGAATGCTCTACCGATAATATTGACAATATAGAAATTAAAAATTTGATGCTGCCATGGGTGTGGTATCTTCTTCCAGTACGTCCATTCAGAATATCCCATATGATTTTCTTTATCCTGCACATCTTTGCTATACAGTGAGGACTAAATATGGAGTTTGTAGGGATCCGGACTCTGCTCACTAAGGCAGCATCGTGTTCTCATTTATCTGCTGTCTTTGTCCTTTTAGATGGAAGTGGTTGTGAGTTTGTAAGGTGCTGTCTAAGGATTTGTGGTGAATTTCTGCAGTGCATCTTGCAGATCATACACACTGCTGCAACTGAGCATTATGTAGTAGAGGGAGTGGATATTTGTGAATGTGGTGCCAATCACCCAGGCTGCTTTGTCCTGGGTGGTGTCAAGCTTCTTGGGTGTTGTTGGAATTGCATCCATCCAGGCAAGTGGGGGGTATTCCATGACATTCCTGACTTGAGCCTTGTAGATGATAGATAGGCTTTGGGGTGTCAGGAGGTGAGTTGCTCGCTGCAGGATTCCTAGCCTCTGACTTGCTCTCATAGCCACTGTATTTATACAGCAAGTCCAGCTGAGTTTCTGGTCAATGGCAACCCAAGGATGTTGATATTGGGGGATTCAATATTGAATGTGAAGAGGTGTTATTTAGATTGTCTCTAGTTATAGGGGGCGTGAATTACACTTGTCAGCCCAAGTCTGGATATTTTCCAGATCTTGATGCATTTGAACATGGACTGCCACTACAAAACTGCCATGGCAGCAGGAATATACCTTGGCAGTGCTCCTGACAAAGATACCCATTGTTCACTTGCTTACACTCTCCAATCCTGCCTCCCCAAGTTTAGGAAAATTACACTTTTATGATAGAGAATTTTTTTTTTCCACCATTTGCCCCTAGTCCTTGACTCCCCAATGTTTGAATTATAGAGTCAGACCTTTCAGGCATGAAATTAGGAAATATCTTTCACCACAAAGGGTGAGTCTGAGTTTGGAACTTCGTTATGCAAGTGGAAATTAATATTGGATCAATTAAAAATTTGAGATCCTCGATTGATGGACTTTTGATCTCTGGAAAATGAAGGGATAAGGGGGAGAAGGGAAGCATATAGAGCTAGGTTGCAGGTCAGCCATAATCTCTTTGAATAGTGGAAATAGCTCAACAGGCTAAGTAACTTACTTTTGAACCATGTTCCTATAGGAGCAATTGAAAATGTTCTACTGGAAACTTGCTTTCAATACAATTGCACTGCTCTGACATTACTGTTTATACTGTTTTCAAATGATGTAAATTATTACAGGTAGATTAGTTTTTTTTTAAAATTAATTGAACCAGAAAATGTTAAATAGTAGGTGGTGGAAACAACAGAGTTAAGATCGAATAACATATGTGCAATAGAATGAAGATGCCACAGCTGTTTATGAATTTTTTTGTTGTGAAAAAGCTACTGACACATTCTTTTCTTCTAGTATCCTTTGGTGTAGCTGGACAGAAATCAGAACATAGTAGCAATTTACCTGAGGTCATATTAGAACGGAAAGAAAATAACAGAAGTTAATTTATGTATAAATTAAACTAATTGGTTCTCATACCATTGAAACAACTGAGGGACAACTTATCCAAGTTAGCTCAGGACACTCGTTGTAAGAGAGAGCCCTCTCGACTGAAAGGTTGTCATAGAATCATAGAATCCCTACAGTGTGGAAACAGGCCCTTTGGCCCAACAAGTCCACACCGACCCTCAGACATCCCACCCAGACCCATCCCCCTATAACCTACCTAATCTACACATCCCTGAACACTATGGGCAATTTAGCATGGCCAGTCCACCTAGCCTGCACATCTTTGGACTGTGGGAGGAAACCAGAGTACCTGGAGGAAACCCACGCAGACACGGGGAGAATGTGCAAACTCCACACAGACAGTGGCCCGAGGGTGGAATTGAACCCAGGTCCCTGGTATTATGAGGCAGCAGTGCTGACCACTGAGCCACCATGCCACCCCAATGGGAATTTAACAGGTCATTAACTGTTGCCAGAACAATTCATTCTTTCAAGTGCGGAGAAGGTCATATTACAGATTTGAGGTAGACAGTGTGAGCTGCACACTACAAAGTGTTATGACTCACTGTACAACTCACTGGGGTAGCATGCTGGAAACAAAATCCTGCTATAGTTGCCAACGAGTTGCATCTGTAGACCCTGTCAGCTCCCAATTGTCTGAAACTCGAACTTCAATTACCATTTGTTCAAACAGTTGAGTTTCTGATGCTTGTCATGAGTGTCAGGTTGCTTGCTTTCAAGACAACCCTTTCAAACTTTGGTTTTGAAACAGCTCTTTCTCATTGCACTCCACAGACTTTTAAAGAAAAAACAAACTAAAAATTCACGGTCCTTCCAAGAGTAGATGTAGGCAGTGTGAGCTCCATACCACAGAGTAGGAATAGACTGAATGAGCTGTGTACTTCAAATTGCTAGTTGGCATCATCCTTGAAATAGTTTTTGCAGCAAAGGGATATGCATTGTTGGGAAGCACAAGAAGTAGGAATCAAAGGTGAGATGCTTTGTCTCATTAGAGTGGAACGAATGGATTTAGACAAAACACATTCTCATAGTGCTCATCAAAGTCTGTATGTTATCCAGCTCTTTCTGTATGTTGGTTCAGATGACCTCAGTATCTGAGGAGGTGTGAATGATACTGGTCTGACCTTATTGCTGAAGCAGACACTACCCCAAGAAACGTCTGAGATGCGATCCTGTAAATCCCGTAGATGATAGAACTCGAACAACCATGACCATCTTCCTTTTTGTTCAGCATGACTCTGACCAGTGTAGACTTTTCCCACTGATTACCATTGACTTCAATTTTTATAGGACTCCTTGATGCAACACTTAGCAAAATGCTCACCTCATCTCTAGAATTCAGTTCTCATCTTTGACCCAAGAGTGCAAAGAGATCAGGTGTTGAGTGGCCCTGATGGAATCTAAACTGAGTGTCAGTTTGCAGATTATTGCTGTTTAAGTGCCACTTGTTAGCATTGTCATTGACACCTTCCATCTCCTTGCTGATGATTAAGATTAGACTGACGGGTGGCAATCGGTCAGGTTGGATTTGTACTGCTTCTGTGCTTTTTCCACATTATTGGGTAGATATCAATGTTTTCACTGTGCTGGAACAATGTAGCTAAATGTCCCATTCATCTTGGATCACAATTCCACAATACTGCTGCTAGAAATTCGTTGGGACCCACAGCCTTTGCAGTAGCTCGTACCTTGAGCCATTTCCTGATATCGTGGAGTAAATCCAAATGTCTCAAGACTGGCAAGTTTGATGGTGGAGACCTCAGATGAAGACAAGATGATCCATATGGCACTTTTGTTTGGTGGAGTTAAAGATTGATCATATTAATTTCTTAGGCAACAGCTCAGGTTTTTTTGGTTGTACTTGAAATGTCCATCTCTAATTGCCAATGGGAAGATATTGGTGAACCACCTTGAACTATGGCTGTTTGTAGCCTTGTCCTTTGCACTGATGTTCTGAGTTGCCCCATCATTGAGGAGAGGGATGTCTTTAGAACCTCAACCTCTAGTTAGTTGTTTATTGTACACCATTCATGACTACATTTCTAAATTTGTTTATGTTAAAAATATATTGGATCAAGGTTTGTCCAATTGAGCAAATGAGCAGTTCATTTAATTCATGTCGTTGAGTGATGCACCATGAGAATAAACATACCAATCAACCAATGGTGGTAGTGTCGACACAGGATGGTTGGAGTTGGGAGATGATACGATAAAACCTCCTAGAAAATGTTTAACCAGGGTTACTGATACTGGTGGAGAATGGTAGATTTACATTTTCAATGACAACAGAAAACTGGTGTTAATGTATTAACAACATTTATGCAGTAGAATCAACAGTTTGCATTTACATAGTCCCTTTAATATAATTAAATATGCTACAGCAATACTAACAAACAAAATTTGACTGTGAGCCATTTGGACAGGTGTGCGAATGTTTGGTCAAAGAGTTAAGTATTAGGAAGCATGGTCAAGGAGGAGAAAGAAGCGGAGACGTTTAGGAAAGGCATTCCAGAATGCTAAGCCTAGTCAACAGAAGGAACAGTATGGAGCAATTAATATTTATGATGCACAAGTGGCCAGTATTAAAGGTGTGCAGAGATCTCAGAAGGCTGTATGTCCAGAGGAAGTTATAGAGAAGAGGATGGGAGGGGTAGGGAGTGATTTGTAAACAAGGATAAGAATTTTGAGACAATGTTGGAGCAGGGCCTAATGTGCATCAGTGAACAGAGGGGTAATCAGTAAACAGTACTTGGCACAAGTTAAGATATAGGCAGCAGAGTTCTGGATGAGCTTGCCACCCACCTGAATTTTAGTTGCATTTATTGTCCAATAAATCAACAATTTCATTATTATTGTACTATGCAAATACTAAGATGACAGAATAGACTTTAGCCTCTTTTCCTCTAACAATTAACCTATTCTCTATGTAACCTATATTGTCAATTAAGAAACTTTGATGATTAAGAACAGCTGTAGTATATGTTTAGAATTTACATCTATTTCTTGTTTAACACTGTAGTTGTAGATCAAAGCTCTGAATTATTATCAATTGTGTGCTGGGTGACAAAAAAAATTGATTCTTGAAGTGTAACACTATTCAATTTTGGCCCAAATGGTAACAGATTTTGTGGTTGGTTGGCTCACTGATCTGGTTCGTTGTTCCGCAGACGTTTCATTACCCTGCTGGGTAACATCATCAGTGCAACCTCTGATGAAGCGCTGTTGTGTTTTCCCGCCAGTTATTTAAACTCAGGTGTCCGTTGAGCTGGGTTACCTCACTTCCGGTTTTCCTTTGCAGTGGAGTATATACGGGATCTAGCTCTATGTGTTTGTTGATGGCCTTCTTAGTGGAGAACCAGGCCTATAGAAATTCCTGTGTTTGTCTCTCCTTGGCCTGTCGCAGGATCCTAGTGTTGTCCCAATCAAACTAGTGGTTTTCCTTATCCATGTGGATGGAGATGAGTGAGTATTGGTCGTGTCTTTTTGTTGCTAGTTGATGTTCGTGTACTCTTGTGGCTAATTTTCTTCCTGTCTGTGCAATGTAATGTTTGTCGCAGTCTTTGCAGGGGATCTCGGACATTATGTTGGTCCTGTCCATAGTGGGTAATGGGTCTTTGGTTCGGGTTAGCGGTTGGCGTAGGGTTGATGTGGGTTTGTGTGCTACTCTGATGCCCAGTGGTTGCAAGAGTCTTGTGGTCAGTTCAGATGTGTTCTTGATGTAAGGTAGCGTGGTGAGTGTGTCGGGGCGTGCAGTATCTTCCTGGTGTCGTTCGTGTAATAGGCATCTTCTTGACCCAGTTTTTTGGGTATCCGTTGTCCTTGAATACTTGGAGGAGGTACTCTTCTTCTTTCTGGCGTAGTTCTGTGTTGCTGCAGTGTGTTGTTGCCCGTTTAAATAGAGTTTTCACGCAACTTTGTTTGTTAGTGTGGTTGCTGTTGAAATTCAGTACTTGGTCAGTGTGTGTGGCTTTCCTGTGTACCTTTGTTAGGAATTCCCTATTGGTCCTGCGTTCCACCATGACGTCCAGGAATGGGAGCTGTTTGTTCTTATCCTCTTCCTTGGTGAATCTGATCCTGGTGAGAGTGTTGTTTATTAGTTCTTGTGTCTCCTCTAGTTTAGTCCGTTTAATACTGACGAAGGTGTTGTCCACGTATCGTATTCATAGTTTTGGTTGGATTCAACCACAACATCCACAACCCGAGCTACAAATATACTCAAAAACCTTGGTAACAGATTTGTAATATGTTACAAAAAATAGCACTAATTGAAGCAACTGCAGTATTATTTGACACTTACTCTTCCTGTTGCCTTTTAACAGCTTTCATCTAGGTTGGAAAGTCACAGGTTCAATTTTGTATCAAGATTTGACTTCATAATCTAGACTGTCCACCAGAGAGTGTTTTGCATTGCTAGTGGTGCTGGCCGTTGGATTGGTTAACATGTAATTGTTTTAAATTAATATTAATGACTCTAATAAAGCAGAAATTCTCCTGGAACTTTGGTTAAAATTCTTCCTTTGACTATATGACTCTGCTGGCAGAAAGCAACTGATATATTTGGTATTTGGTATCTTCTGCCTGATAACCTCTTCACCACCACCACAGGGCAGCACTGTCAACCCCATTCTCTTGCAGGTCTAGGCTCTCTTTTAGAAGTTGAATGCAAGATGGGAGTGCCCTTCTAAAACCCTAGAAGAGAAAGTGGAAATCGGCATCGTTATTCCATCAAAAAGTGGAGAAATAGATGCTTTCTGCAGTGGTGTTGCTATGTGAAGGAAAACAGACTTAATGTTGCTCAGATTTTGTTCTCAATGAAACAATAGCATTCACCGTTCAGTTCATTTTGGGGAGCCGATGGCCTAGTGGTATTATCGCTGGACTGTTAATCCAGAGACCCAGATAACATTCTGGGGCCTGGGTTCAAATGGTGGCATATGGTGGAATTTGAATTGAATAAATATCTGGAATTAAGAATCTAATGATGACCATGAGTTGATTGTCAGGAAAAACATATCTGATTCACTAATGTCCTTTAGGGAAAGAAACTGCCATACTTACCTGGTCTGGCCTACTGGTGACTCCAGACCCACAGCAATGTGGTTGATTCTCAACTGCCCTCCGGGCAATTAGGGATGGGCAATAAATGCTGCCTAGCCAGCAATGCCCTCATCCTGTAAATGAATAAAGAAAAAAAGACACTGCTGGCCACCAAAACCTTTTTTTGCAGACTTGACAATAGAGTTTTCCTCTAATTTGATTACCTTTCAAAGCACAGTGCTGTCTAAAGTGAATCTGTGCCACTTCTAAACAAGGCCAGCAACAGTTAGGCTGTTCACCTTGTTGGATTAAAGTACCATCATTGAACTGTACAGAGTTTACTCTAAGAAGAATAGGGCAGGAAATAGAAATTTGGTTTAAATGAAGTACATAAAATCAAATGAAGGTTAAGAAAAACAGTGGGCTTGAGAGAGACAAAAGGGGCAGAGAGAAGCAGTTTTAATTTAAGTAATTTCTTTAAAAAATCTAGTACTTCTAACTCTTTGAAGGAATCAGATTCTACACTCATTTTTTTCTGGATTTTTATAAGTCATTATCACTTATCATATGATAACAGATCTTTGCACCTAAATGCTTAAATTTTCCAGACATTTCAGTGGGGAATCAGCAGAAAGGTATCCTAACTTCACACCATTAGAACTAATTCAATGCTGGATCTTTCAATGAACAATGGTACTTGCTGTGGAGGTGCAGTGTATCTTTGACAGCAAATTATGGGTTTCAGCATTTAACTGTGCATGTATATACAGTTGTTGTTAGATACCTTTTGACTACGACGTACAGTGACAGTTGGTGTTATTCTCATCTGAAATTCAACACCTCTGTTACATTTATGAATTGTTAATGATGCTACTTCCTTTTTAATTGGTTACCTGACCCTTCAATTATTTTTGAGAGAAAATTTGCAGACAGTCTGCTCAGGTGATGAAGGTCTGAATGTTCTGAGGAGTGGCAGTCACAACCAGATTTCCACTCTGCTTTTTTTTAAAGTTAATTCTGAGCTGGCTCCAGAAGCATTGAGGAGCATACCTGAAATCAGAGTTCCCTGGAAGTGCAGAGTAACTGGGGGAAGTCAAACTTTTTGTAGTAGTATGTTGTGGTCCGAGATTTAAATGTATAGCACTGGAGCCAGGTGCTTAGAAAAGGGAAAAGGGCCTGTGGGATGAGGGTTGTTGGGTCCAGCAGGATGGATCATCAATTCTGGTGGCAAGTGAGGGTTGCTGGGGCTGGCATTGGTGGGAGATATTGCATCTGGCAGGTTTGGGACTGGTGGGGATTCAGGCCCTTGGCAGTGGGAGGGTGTTAGGTATGGAAGATGGGTGGGAGTTGTCAGGAATCCTGGGCTGTAAGGGTTCAGGGGAGGTAGGGAGGTATTGTGGGTAGACAAACAGGAGGCTGGAAGAACACAGCAGGCCAGGCAGCATCTAGAGGAAAGGAGCAGTCAACCCTTCTCAGGACTGGATGGGGGGGTAGAGGGAACTGCAGATAAAGGCAGGAAGGAGTGAAGGCAGAATGGTGGTGATAGGTGGACACTGGTGCTAGGTACAATCTGGCTGGTCGATGGGAGGGGTATTGTGGTTGGGTTGGTACAGTGAGTCAAAGGTTCAGTTTAATAGCTATCCAGGAGTTAGACTGTTGCTGGATAATTATTAACTGAGTTGGAACCTTCTGAATTCTCTGACTTTTTTGGTCTCTTTTGGAGTGTTCCATCTGCAGGGGATTTGCCTATCGCAATCTTCATTTCGCTGTCAGAATCTACGGTTCGCCAGGAAATCCCATGGAGTCAACTGTGTCTGGGATTCCACAGCGTCAACTCCAGTCTGCTCCATTGATAATCTGGTCATCAGAATATCCAGACCTGTAGTGGATACACTTTGTATAATTTATGGAAGAAATGAGCTTAGCCAAATGGTCGTTTCCTGTTGTACACATTCTCAATCTGTGTCATGAGGATATTACTGCTTTTCTGTCTTACAAATACAATCAACTTCGTCAAATTTGAATAGTCATTTGAAGCTTATATAGAAGTTCAGATAAATGTGAGATATCTACTCAGGCAGTTTTCTGGAACCTAACCTAAAAAAGCATTTTAAATTCCTTGTTCATCATCTAAATATAGAGATCTTTTTCATGTGGTTAAAATTATGCAACAGCTGGGTTTATTCAATACATATCATGGACAGTCATAACATTTTTCATGATTTAATTAACTGGTAAATTGGACGTAAATTTGTTTGTGAGTCGGAATATTTTGACTGAACAAGATGCAATTATAGGTTCCTTATTCCTAAAGAACAGGTTCTTTCTAAGAATTTTTGTTTTTAACTAACTTCTTAACAGCTAGGACCAAAAACTATAACCTATTTATGAGATAATATACAGTTCAGTAATAATTAGACAAAATTAATGTACCTTTTAGCTTCCTAACGTATCATGAATCACATTTTGGTCTGTGACTCTCATTAATCACTTCAGCAGCTGACAGAATCAGAAAGCCAGAGTGAAATGAAAATGCTGTCAATGCCAGCATGAGGAAGAAATGCTGTTAAAGACTGTGAAAACAATTCTGACGGACAATGGTATTTACATTGAATTCGCCAAATAACTAAACACATGCAATTGTGGGGGCACTGGCCCTAATCTTTCAGTCTTCCCTGGACTCAGGAAAGTCGCCAGAAAGAAGGCTGGAGGACTGCAAATGAGGTTCAGTGCAGTGATCTGTGAGGTGATACATTTTGGTCGGTATGATAAAACAAGGAGCATAGTTCCAAAGCATGGGCAGATGAACCAAGCTGTGTATGTGGACAGATCATGGGAGATGGCAGGATAAATGGAGAGAGTGGTTAATACAGCATATAGTGGCTTTATTAGTAATGGCAAACAGTATAAGAGTAAGGAGGTGATGTTGAACTTATACAAGACACTTATTAGACCTCAGCTACAATATTGTGTACAGTTGTGAGCACCATGTTATAGGAAAGATGCGAATACATTGGAGAGAGTGCAGAAGTGATTTACATGAATGGTTCCAGGAATGAGAAACTTCAGCTAGGAGGATAAATTGAAGGAGTTGGGACTGACCTCATTGGACAGAAGAAGGCTGAGAGGAGATTTGATAGAAATTTTCAAAATGATGAATGGGCTGAATACAGTAGACAGGGTCAAGCTGTTCCCACTTGTAAAAGAGAAAAGAATGAGTCAGCATAGATTTAAAGTGATGTGCAAATGAAGCAAGAGTGACATGAGAATAGCTTTTAGCACAGTGAGTAATTAGAGCATGGAATGCAAAGCCTGCTGCCTGCAAATGTGTTAGAGGCAGGTTCAATTGAGACATTCAAGTGAGCATTAGATGTTCATAGAAATAATGCGCAAGGATATGGGGAAAAGGCAGATTGGCAACACATAATAAAACCAGTGCAGACACGATGGCTTGAAAATTTTCCTTCTCCACCATAACTATTCAAATAAATGGTAGTAAATAAATGGGTAGCTATAGTATTGTGTGACTAAAAGTCCAGAATTTTTAACCAGTATTTTAAGTAGCTTTGGCAATAAATTTGCCAAAACTATGATTCCCTGAACCCTTTAAAAGTGTTATGTGGGCCCAAAGATAATTAACACTGTGCATTTCATGCCTTTCCTTCCTTTCTGATCTGAGAGGATAGCACTCTCATTTTATGAATGTGTTCTACTTTACAAGTTTCAACCTTTAACCTACTAAGAAGATAAATAGAAATGTAAGAATAGTTTGGAAAGAGCGCAGTATGGCAAATACAGAATTTGTTTTATGCATTCTCTGGATTTTGATTAATTTTTAAATTCCATATAATTATCATCATTATGAAAGAACTTGTTCCATTCTGAGGAGGTTTCTAAATATTTCAGAGACGGTGGCTTAATTTTAAGATGAAGTAAGGTAAGTGATCAAGGAATCTACTTTGGTGGTGACTATTGAAGATAATATTACCTGGGCAACCTAGAAAACCTCCTCCTCTCCTTGCAACTGGTGTCACAGAACTTTTCAAATCTATTTGATTAAGATAGTAGGACTTTGCTTTACCTCTTATCCAAATGATGTTTCCTCTGTTAATCCTTCAGTTCACCTCAGAAATGTTAACCTAGGTTACATATTCACATCTTTATGTAAAGCTTGAATCCACTACTTGCTCAGCAGTAGGAGTACTACCAAAAGCTCAAGTCTAATAAGTATTTTTGAATTTGTTTGGGGGCCAGAAGATAAGTTTTTCACTTAGCAGTATTGGGATTTCAATATGCAAAAATTGGAAAGTTGTATCGAGCATTTTACCTTCCCAACTGGTTGGAAGTGATTTTAGTTTCTCCACTGACTGGAGAACGTAGGGATTTCACAATCTGAATCAGCCAGAGGATCAGCTTGTTTTCTGTTTTTTCCAGTTTGATGTCATCATTTCCCAGTGCAGAGTCCATGTACTGTTGGAATTGTACACTGCATTATTTACCTTGCTCATTCAGAAAGGAATCCGTATTCTGTGGGTAAACTGAGTGCAATGCTGATGGGGCTTTTACTGGGTTGGTTGAATCCTCCAAAAGCTATGGCATGACATTACTTTTATTGATTCTGATCAAACAAAAATAAACTGAAAGAACTGTACTTCTAAATCATACCATTCCAAAGATTTCACGTGACTGCCCAACATAGACTTGTAGTTTCACTTTTGATTTTATCTCTCTCAGTTAAAGGGGTACCCCTGTAGCTTAAACAAAACTAAGTTCCAAAATTATTTGCCATGCTGGGTCACAAGACAATTTAACTCAACTAAAATCCATTAATTCTAAAGCCAAGCCTCAAACTGGTTTTAAAAAAAAACTGAAATAAAAACTGAAAGAACTGCAGATGCTGTAAATCAGGAACAAAAACAGAAGTTGCTGGAAAAACTCAGCAGGTCTGGCAGCATCTGTGAAGAAAAATCAGAGTTAACGTTTCGGGTCCGAGAACAGACCCAAAATGTTAACTCTGATTTTTTTCTTCACAGGTGCTGCCAAACCTGCTGAGCTTTTCCAGCAACGTCTGCTTTTGTTTTAAAAAAAGTCACCATGCCTGCAGAGATACTTGCAATTTAGTTATTAATTTCAGATGTACAGAAAATCTACCAGTTACAAACTCAAAAAACAGAAACCCAAACTCACTACAAATAACATTACAAATTAAAGATATAAATTCCATAGTTTGCATCACATCCAATATAAGCCACAAAATCATATGTTACATTATGATTAAGTCTGCAAGTGCGCTAATAGAATTTCCACACTGGAGCGTAAAGATTTAAGCTCTTTGCAAATCCATAGGCCAAATTCATGCTGTATCCCTTTCTGCTGATTCACATTGACCACAGGTTTTCTGGCAAACCTTCCAGTGCACAAAAATTTCATGGTATATACTCATCGACCTTATTCTGTAGAGCACGCTATCGACATCTTCATATGAATCCTGTGTTTTCTATAGCAGGACTCATGTGACCTTGGTGCCAATAATCTGGTACCATTTTTCCCTGCTGGGGCTGCAGCCATTATTCTAGATGTTTCCACATGTGCAGATCCCATTTTTAAGCTATTCTTTAAAGAATGCGTTGTGTCAATGTCTGATGCAGGGGCTGCATTTGTGAGTAATAATGATACTACTTCTTATTTACTGTCTTCCTGTTTTTCTGAATCTTTCTCTTCCTGGACTGTTTGGTCAGGTTGCAGTTCTTGAAAGGACAAATTCACAAAGGTGGGATTGCAGTGAAGAAGAGGATGTGGGTGTTGGAAAGCAAGAAGTACAAGCTTACATTATGTACAGCAAATTAGAAAAAAAATGTTGTGGAATGAGGGAAGGTTGGATGAAAGAAGGAGGATTAGGTCTGAGCTTGCCATCATGTTCAATAGTTTCAATCCTGCCACAGCCTCAGCATAACCTCTATAGCAATGATGACCGAGGTCCCTTCCATGAGGTTAAGGACATGCAATTGCGCCTGATGCCTGTTTATTCATTGCTGCTGCTGCTCTGCAAGAGAGTAAAGTGTATAATTGAGTATTGTGCAAACTGTTTTGGTGATATGGCTGTCAAGGTAGAATTTGTGTGCATGCTGTGACTTGTGGGCACGAGGCTCGCAGTAATGCTAAGTATGTTTGAATGAGGTGAACTTGTGAGTCATGTAGGCAATTGATTGATGTCAGTGCAGTTATTCAGCAGTATGTGAAGCTCGTGGTGCAGTTGATAGGAGATTTAATTCGAAGATAGATTAACTGATATTGACCAATTGTGTGATGTCTTTGAATTTTTCATGGTACTACATCTAGCAATTCAGGGCTGGATGCCTGCCATGGCTAGCTGGTTCCACTGCTTTTTTAATGTTTGTTTGGATGACCTCCTTGTTTCCTGAAGATGGATCACATCTTGCCTTCTCACCACATCCACCCCAAGACACCCAGTGCATTACCAGAAAAAAATAGAGCCAGTCTCTGCCCTGTTGTCCCTCATGTTAAAATTACTTTTGAGAATGTTTTCAGCACCTGAACCAGGCAATGCACTATCATAGGTATAGACCTAACCCTATTGCTTGAATAGGACAGGCTAGTTTAAACTTGTGAAATTCTCATGATTTCTGTGCACTTGCTCAGACCACCTAGCACACTTAGGATTGGCTGCACACTGTAACCAGTTGAATTTACAAAGCCACACAAAGTTTGTATGTTCATTATAAGCAAGGGGCCTTCATTAATACTTCTTCAAGATTCATATGCTTGCTATCAGGTCCTTCCAATTTCACAGCTGCAGTCTCGAAATTAAAATATTGAAGTCAATTTAAAACAATAAATTGAAATCAAAGTTATAGGGAATAAAAAACTGGATTGAAAGAGAGATAAAAGATGCAAAGAAAATGTAAAAGTGATTTTAATGCTTTTATGTTTAAATAATCTCCAACAAATGTTTGAAGAAATGAGAACCCACAATTGCAAAATTACATTTTTAGTCACAAAGGCTTATTGCCTAGGGCAGAGTATATTTATCCTACCTTTATCTGATAATGTTAATAGATCACTACAAGAACTTTATATTCTTTACATTTAAATGCTGAATCTTTGATCAGGTACAATTGTAGCAAAATTTATGGAGGAGCAGGACAGCTTGGATAGCAACATCCTGATTTCCATGCTTAATTGCATCTGCACATTATATTGGAGGTTTTAATTTTCACCATAATAATAGTGAAGTGTTGATTACAGATAGGCTTACTCTTATTCTATTACAAGTCCTGCCAATGTATCTCCATAACATAATGTTAACTGTTTACATAAGTTTTTCATTAACTGAATTTAAGATTGTTTTGAAAACATTGCATTTGGCATGCAATATTATTGGATGGCTATTCAGAATGATCCCAAAGCAAAATTCTGATTTTAAATGTTACAGAGTTATTGCCTATTCACAATATGGTTTGTGTTGTTATAGTGTAGTGATTGTAATGAGTTTAGCCAGCTGGACCTCATACAGTATGAGTTCCCTGATTGGAGCTGTCAGACATTCTGACACTCTGAGAACCTGTTCTGAGGAAGTTGGACCGGTGTCAAGGACTTTCCACATGTAAATAAAGGGTGACTTGATGACAGGATATGGGCCTCTGTGGCGTTATTTCAGTGGTGAAAGAGTAAAGCACATTCCTGAAGAAACTTGCTTGCAAAAGTCGTCTTTGAGTTGGGGTCAGCATTTCTGGCATTCTGCCGTTATCTAGGAAGTGTGACTTGTTCAACCCTGCTGTTGAAAACTGAGCTCAGTATATGGAAAGAATGGGTATTTTTTCGGGGCAAATTACCTTGGCTAGATGAAAAGCAATGAGTAATTCTCCTGACATCTTGTAGACCTGCAGCTTTTTTAGTTATTAGGAGCCTAACTTTCCCTGAGGCACCAAATACTAAAGCCTTTAGTTAAGATTTAGTTAAGGAATATTATGACCCGAAGCCTACTCTAATGCAGAGATGCTATTGTTTTTACTTGGCAATTTGAGAACCAGGGGAATCTTTATCGGGATTTTTGTTAAGATGACTAGCAGAGGCATGTGACTTTGGTTTAACTCTTAATGAGATACTGAGAGACTGGTTGCTATGTGCGATTAATAACATAACTATGAAAAAGCGCCTACCAGCTGAAGCCCAACTGGACTTCAAACTGCCTTTACCATGGAAAATGTGCAAGTAGGGCATATGAGTTGCAGGGTATTCCAATGGAAGTGGACACTCTCATTAGTCTGACTGAGCTTGGGGACCACCACTTGAGTGAAGGCAATTGCATAACCATACAAAGGACATATCCTGAACAGAGGGATATAGGTGACCCCGCAGCATAACCCCAAAACAAAGCCAGACCCGGCCAAACGGTTAAATTTTCTTCGGGTTCCAGACCAGCAAGCCAATGTAGTTGCTGCTGGTATGTGAACTTGAGATACCAAAGAAGTCCTTCTAGACCTCAACTGAGTAAGAGAACTCATAGGTCAGTATCGAGGAGAATGCACATCCTGGAATGCCCACCTACATCTGGTTTGGAACAGTTAAATTGCTTAGCAACATCAAAATCAGAACCAATCAAAATAAACATCTGGTTAAATGATCATCTGCTTCTAAGGAGATTGAAACTGGCGCACTGTTTCACTGATTGCAGAACCAATCCTTAACAAACTTCACTCTGGACTCAGTCCTTAAGTTTATGTAAGACCTCGGCTAGACTGAGAACCTGTACTGGGGAAGCTTTACAGATTAAGAGTACAAATTTGGTTCAGGTCTCACAAGTAGCAGCTGGTCCAATTACTACTGATTGTAGTAAAAGGCTTGGGCCCAAGCCTGATGGGGTGAAATTGGTTGAGAGAAATTCACCTTGATTGACTCAACATATTGCAATTAGAAAATTGCTGCCTGAGTGAAGTCCTAATTAAATACCTAGAAGTCTTTCACAAAGGTTCAGGGACTATCAAAGGAGTCAAGGCCACCTTGCATGTTGACCAGGAAGCAAATCTGTGATGCTGCAAGGCCCGCCCAGTGCCATTTGCCTTACGGATGAAAGTAGAGGCAGAAATCAGAAGGCTGGAAAGTGAAGGAATCGTCGAATCAGTCCAATTTTTGGAACGGGCAGTACCAGTCATACAGATTTTGAAGCCCAATGGGCAGGTTCACCTTCATGGTGATTTTAAACAAACGGTAAACCGCTTTTCACAGCTGGATGAAGACCCAATCCCCCGCATAGAGGATTTATATGCAAAGCTGGCAGGGGTCTGTCCTTCACAAAGCTGGACATGAGCCATATATACTTGCAATTGCAGTAAAATGAGGATGCCTAGAAGTATGCTACAATTAACACTCATAAAGGTTTATACCAATATATGAGATTGCCTTTTGGAGTATCATCAGCCTGTGCAATGTTTTGGCGGACAATGGAGAATATTTTGCAAGGACTACCCCAGATCACCATTTATCTAGATAATATGCTGATAATAGATAGACCAATAAGGAGCACTTAGAGATGGTCACGTAGCCAAGCCCTAGCTTTCAGGGAAGTGAAGGAACAGCTGTCATCCTCTAAAGTGTTGGCACACTATGATCCCAAACGAGATTTCCCCGAGGCGTCGACCTTCCTGCTCCTCTGATGCTGCTTGGCCTGCTGTGTTCATCCAGCACTACACCTTGTTATCTCATAAATCCCAATATGGCTTGGGGTAGTATTAGCTCATAGGTGGCTCAATAGAGAGGAATGCCCAATAGCTTATGAATCCAGGACTTTGGCTAATGTGCAGTGTAAATACACCCAGATAGAGAAGGAAGGTTTGGCAGTCATACTTGGAGTCAGGAAGTTCCACCAATACTTTTACAGACATAAATTGGTGATAATAATGGACCACAAACCCCTGCTAGGTCTACTTAAAAAAGACAAGGCAGTGCCACCCATAGCTTCAGGCCGAATTCAGCAGTGGGCTGTAATACTAAGTGCATATAATTACAAGTTGGAACACCATCCAGGAGCCAAATAGCAAATGCGGATGCCTTGAGCTGCCTCCTGCTGACGGATACACCACCAGTGGTACTGCCACTGGAAGAGTCAGTAATGGTTTTACGTTTTCTGGGCACCTTTCCAATCACAGCAGACAATATCAGACTCTGGACACAAAAGGATCCCGTCTTGGCAACAAAAACAGAAGTTGCTGGAAAAGCTCAGCAGGTCTGGTAGCATCTGTGAAGAAACAATGAGTTAACATTTCGGGTCCAGTGAGCCTTCCTGTCCTGGTAAAACTGAAAAAGCCAGTGGTGATGGGGAATCCCAGCGGGCTCTCACATCCAGAATTGAAATCTTTTTGGACCTGGAAAGACTGGATCACAGCATAGGATGACATAACATTTTGGGGAACAAGAGTGATTGTTTCAAGCAAAGGTCATTGCCAGAAACTGGCTGAACTCCACCAGGGTCATCCAGGGGTCTCCAAAATGATGGTGTTGGTGAGAAGTTATGTCTGGTGGCCATGCTTGGTTGCAGACATAGCCGTGTTAGTGGGGCAGTGCCCAGAATGCCAACATGGACAATAATTATTGCTAGCAGCTCCATCACATTCATGGGAATGTCCAGGTAAATCCCTGACTCGGTTACACGTTGAGTATGCGGGTCCTTTCATGGCCTCAACGTTCTTAGTTTTTGTAGACACCCTCATAGTGGTTAGATGTACATAGAGTTTGTTCATCAAACATGGGGACAATGATAGAAAAACCGCGCACATCTTTTGCAATACAGGGACTCCTGGAAGTGTTGATCACAGATAACGAGCCATCATTTCCCATCACGGAGTTTGAGTATTTTCTAAAGTCAAATGAAATTCGACATACAAAACAGTTCCATACCATCCAGCATCCAATGGCCTGCCAGAAAAAAACAGTCCAAACTTTAAAGGCAAGTTTGAAGAAACAGCCTCGAGCTTTGTTAGATACCAAACTGTTCTGGTTCCTGTTTGATCAGAGGATCACACCTCATGCAACTTCCAGTTCTGAGGAAGAGTCGCTGGATGCAAAACATTAACTCTGATTTTTCTTCACAGATGCTGCCAGACCTGCCGAGCTTTTCCAGCAACTTCTGTTTTTGTTCCTGATTTACAGCATCTGCAGTTCTTTCGATTCTCATTGAGTATTAGTTCCCTGATTGAGGCTGTTAATCTGGTCCAATCAGGGAGCCCTGACAGACAGATAAAAAGAGGAGTGTCAGATATTCTGACACTGTGAAAGCTGGTTCGGAGAGAGCTGGACCAGTATCAAGGACTTTCCATGAGTGTCTTGGTGACAGGATATGTGGAGTTATTTCATAGTACATCAGAATAAGTTCCACCATAGGTTTATGTAACTGTCATTGATAAACTTTGTATTCTGACAAGGGCTGCAGGGTCCTCAAGGAAAAAATGAGATTCTGTTCTTCGAACTAGCACTGAGTCTCACTGGAGCAGCAGGCCTGCAACAGAAATGCTGGTGTGGGAACACAGTGGCAACTGGAAGCTCAGGGTCATTTTTACAGACAGAACGTAGGTGTTCTGCAAAGTAGTCACCCAGAGTATTTCATCTCCCCATTGTAGAGGAGACCACATTGTGAACAGCGAATACAGTCAACTAGATTGAATGAAGGTAATTCTAGATCTTGGATAGTGAGGAGGAGGAGCAGGAAGTAAATGGGCAAGTGTTAGACCTTATCCAATTGCATGGGAAGGTGCCATTGGGGTTTGGGGAGGTGTTAGGCATGGAGGAATAGTGGATTAGGGTATCCTGGATGGAACAGTTCTGGTGGAATGCTGACAAGGAAAGGGAGGAGAATATGTGTCAGGTGGTATTATCTTACTGGAGGTGACAGACATGGAGGCTTATAATCCTTCGGATGCAGAAATTTGTGGGATGGCAAGTGAGGACCGGGGAGCCCTATCATTGTTGTGGGAGGGAAGAGAAGGAGTGAGGGCAGAAGCGCAGGAGATGAGTTGGACTGGGTAAGGACCCTGTCAATCCTAGTAGTGGGGAATCCTCAGTTGAGGGAAAGGTAACCATTTCTGAGGGTCCCTTCTGTGGAAATTGACATCATCAGAACAGTTGCAATGGAGACAGAAATGGGGAGAATGGAATGGAGACCTTACAGGAAGCAGGGTGTGCGAATTTATAGTCTAGATAACTGTGGGCGATGGTGGGTTTGTAATGGATATCAGTGGCCAGCCTATCCCCAGAAATAACAACAGAGATGGTTGCTTTTCTCTTTGAAAAGTATTCCATGTCAAATTCTGTAAGAAAGATTCAAATAAATCTGTCGAGTTAATTTGTTTTGATAAATCCCTTTCAGTCTTTTACCAGATTCCCGGTGTTGTACTCTTGGTTATGCTGCAGGCTTCTGTAGATAACTCTATTTATAAATTATTCTGTATTGTACTTCAGCCTGTTATGAAAAGTGAATAGTAAGGCTGATGTTATCCATCTTTGAAGTGAAATGATATATTGTGTAGTGCAGACCACTAACATTACAATGAAGTATGTTATTTGCTTTGTAACACATTACCTTCATGTAATGAATGTGTAAATCTACATTTCAGATTGTAAGGAAGACATGTTTTCCTTTGGAAGCTGTTTTAGGTTGTTTGAATACAGAAACATTTTAGTAGCAAGCTTAAAGTACTTGAAAATAATCACCAAAGAATATATGTTCAATAAATATTAAAGATGTTGATTGTTATATAAACCAGACTTTGCACAATGAAAAACCTGAAAATAGATAACGAGAATTAATTTTTAAAATCATTTTTTTATTCATTCATGGGATGTGGTCAGGAAATTCTGAAGGCTCCCGGGACCTTCCAGGTTCCTACATACAAGTGCCATAATTAAAAGGCACCCATAGGACTTGACTTTCTGCAACTCAGGAGTATTAATCAATCTTTGCTCGTCACCTCCACTCAACTCTGGAGATGTCAGAGACCAGGCACAAAGTGGTGCTACACTTTACTGATACCTACCAAAAAGTTCTCTTGAAGGCCATCCATGAGAGAAGGAAAGTTCTTTTCCTGGCGGATGGCAACAAGAGACCATCCCAACTGGCAAAATAGCCTGGACAGAGGGGCTGAGGAGGTCAGCACTGATGGGTAGCTCAAAAGAATTTGACAGCAGTGCCATAAGAAGACAGTTGATCTGCTATTCTCCCAGGGTTGTACTGTTGTCTATTCAATACTTTCTGCCCAATGAGTCTGACTTAGTATTGTATTTATCACTGCTGATGACTGTCACGTTTCAGTTTGGGTGCCAGGCAGAGTTCACATTCAAAAATATAAAAGGAGCTACAACACTCAGGTCTTGCAGCAACAGGGCACTGAAATTTCATCACAACCAAGACAGTGTACATATCTATATTTTCACTAAAGGCTTGCATAGGACAAAGCCACAAGGTCAAAAGATGACCTTTCAAGTTCAGCCTTGATTGCCATCTGCAGTGAAGTTTGCAGTTTAGCCAGTATGGATGCTTCGCTTGGGTAGACTTCTTGGACTGATCACTCAAACTGTGAAGCATTTGTGCAAATAGATAGCTTTGATATAAATTAGACAAGTACCTCAGGAAATTCGTGCTGTGGAGCTTAGAAGAAGAAATCTACTTCATCAGGTACATACCTCACATATATAGTCAGGTTTGTGAATACACTTGTTTCCTGTTTTTGGCTAACAGAATTGTGCTTGTGTTGTAATTCCAGTGGGCTGAGGTGTTAATGAGTATATATGGCATGCTAGTGGTGCGAAACAGGTTCCTGACATTGAAAGTCGGAACAGCCAATCCACCTGAAACGTTCTGAGAACTTGATAACAAAACTTTAAATGCCATCCCTCATCAGGAAGCAGAATCTGTACCATCTTCACTTTTTTTTAAACTTATTTTTTTAAACAACCTGTTCAGAGATGTTAATGCACAACTCTGGAGATCATCTTCACTTGTACTTAACATAACAGATTTGCCTTAGCTGTTGAATAAATGAGGTAATAACTGTCTATTCCCAGCAGTGGCCATCATCCTGCTGGATTGCTACACGCTCTCCAATTGGCTGTTAGCTCTTAGGTATGGGATCTTGTCCCTTAAAGTGAGACCCCGAACTGCAATAATAAGCTGCCTAACGGGCATTAGATCCAGTCAAGCTCCTAGAAGTTGTCACTTTGGGATTTCTTCAAATTTATAGCCTACAGATTGTGTTACCATTTGCCCATTAAATCCAGCCACAGTCATCCTAATGTTGGCAAATGTGGCAGCCTGTTTTAAAAAAGCAGAATCCCTTGAATAATAACTGAGTTAAAAGACCAGTTAATCAGTTATTAGTTGAATAACTAGTTGAACGATTAATATTAGGCAGGATTGCTGGGTTACTTCCTGCTATCCTTTGAACAAAACCCTTGGATTTATTTTTATATTATCTGAACATCTTAGGTTAATGTCATGTCTCAGAGATGTCACTTGCAGAAATACAGCTGTCTCTCACTCCTGCACTAATGTGACGATCTGGATTGTGTGTTCAAGATCTGGAGTATGTCTTGAACTGCCAGTCTTCTAACTCAGATATACAATGCTTATACTGAATTGTAGCTGATAGAGCTTATGGTTACATTGAATGTTTCTGGGAAATATCAGCCAATACCAATTAAAGCTCTTGATTGCAGTAAATACCTTAATCAGCTCTCTGAGTGCTAGAAATCATACTGGGGTATTCATCATAGTCACAATACACAGCCTCGAATCGTTATTTGACAGCAGAGCACTGTAGAATTAGTGAATAGGCCACCTAAGTTTATGGGTTGTGCATTTCGTTTGATCTATAGGTTCCATTACAGTAATGAGGGACCACTGCATTGTTTAAGTTATTTTCTTTTGGATGCAATATTAAATCAAGTTCTGTCTGCCCTCTTAGCCAAATGTAAAAAAGTCTTATGGCATTACTTTCAAAAAAGAACATGGGATTTAATTCTGGTGCCCTGGGTAATATCAATCCCTCAGTCAATATCACTAAAACAGATTGTTTATTATCATGGTATGGTTTTGGGACCACATTGTGCACAAATTTGCTCTGTGTTTTCTGTATTGTGAAAGTAGTTACAATTTAATAATAAATTATTAGTTAAAAGTTCGTTAAGGTATACTGATATTGTGAAAATTGCAGGTCTTTTATATTGGCTTGCAAAACTGTGTAATGGATGGCACAGTATGTTTTCACACTGGCATTTTGCCTCTGAACATTTGGGTTCAAATCCAGCCTAGATGGATGGGGTAGAAGCCTGGTGACTGAGAGAGTAACATCTGCAATCAGATGGGCACTCCCAACTGAGCTTCTTGTGGGTAGGGACCTTTGATGGGCATTAGGTTGAGAATCAGGGGGTCTGCAGAATGTCTGGGATACGAGATGACTAAAACTTACTAAAAGAAGATAACTTCTTTCTGTTGCTAAGCAACATTAGCTATGAATCGACATGTGTTATACCATGTGATGCCAGGCCCCGGGTTGCCAAATTTAGCTGAATGTGTTCCTGGAGGACCTCCCATCTCCAACTACTCTGTCCTGTCGTTCAATTCACATTTCCAATATTTATATAATTACTAAGTAAAAATGTTCAAAAAAATTAAAATCACATGGTACTTTTCAATACCCCTATGCATTTTCTTCAGGAGTTGCTTTTCAGTAGCATCCAAGAAAATATTCTATAATTCCTGGAGACTACAGGTTAATTTTGAAAGGTTGGGCATCCAACTTAGGCCTGAAAAGGATAATGTAAGATTTCCACTATTTGCTGGTGAAATAACTCCATCCTGTCTTCAAGCCACCTTTTATTTACACGTGCACAGTACATGGAATCTGACCAGCAAGCTCAGAGCCAGTCCCTGGAACGAGGAGAATCCCTGAGGCTGCTGTTTATGTCTGTCAGCCAGAATTCCCTGATCGACCCAGGTTAATAATCCCAATCAGGGAACTCATACTCAATGAGATCCACCTGGCCAACCTCATTCCAATCATTACATCTGGAAAACCTGAAAAGGATCAATAAATCTAGAGGGAAAATATGAAACTGAAAAGGAAAACATTCCAAAATAAACCCTTTAACCCATACATTTCACTGATTTACAACATTAATCTCCCATAGCTGTAGCTATCAAAATGCTGACCAATCTGGCTTGCATGATTTTTTAAATAAATTGCAAACATTGCAGATAATTTTGTGCTGTCACAATTTGAATATCAGCCAATTTGCCTCAGTACTTAACTTATCTCATGATTATATCACTGATAGCAGCTCTGTGTTATGGAGCATGCCATCACTTCCTCTGTTTGGAAGACGTCCAATAAAGCCATTATGTTGTTCCTGATATTTGTAGAATAACTTAAGATAGTGAAATAAATCAATGTGAATTTTAAACAGATGCCACAATTAATGAGAAAAGAAATCCAGAGGGTAGATGGACCCTCTTATCCAACTCACTCATTATCAACAACAAAAACAGAAGTTGCTGGAAAAGCTCAGCAGGTCTGGCAGCATCTGTGAAGAAAAATTCAGAGTTAACATTTCAGATCCAGTTCTGAGGAAGGATCACTGGACCTGAAACATTAACGTCTGATTTTTTTCTTCACAGATGCTGCCAGACCTGCTGAGCTT
>NC_063333.1:89989862-90030895 GCF_021869965.1 Rhincodon typus | reverse complement strand
ATCAAGACGATTTCTAGACAAACCACTGATTCCAGTTTGTGTCCTCCATTTAATACGTATGTGCAAAAACAAGTTCAATGAACATATCTTAATACACAGATTTCAATCTGATGTGTTAAATGATAAAATCCAGAGGCTGGGTGCAGTATTATAAAGAGCAAATCTGCTGCTTTTGTTACCTTGGTAGACTTCAGCCTTGGTGTTACCATTGTCGATCACATTGGTTCATGTAATGGCCTCCGGATCAAATGAGACATTTGGGAAATATGGCTGATCGGTACCTCGTCAACCATGCATGCTTATCCCTCATTGAACACCAAATTATCTAGGTGTTAATATATTGCCACTTCTGGGAGCTTGCTGTACACAAATTGGTGGGCTAGTTTGTGGAGGTGATTCTTCTGATTGGGCATTGTGCCCACAGAGGGCAAGGGCTGCCACCACAGAAACACCCACCCATCCATCACTAACCCCTCATCACTTCTATCCTCTTAACAATTCCAACCCCACTTACCTTGGTTCAAAGGCGGCATCGACGCTGCCTCTCCTGGCTGGGTGCAGTGCAATAGCAGCAGCTCCTTGCTCCCAGCTATCAAAACAAAGCACTGATTTAAATAAAGTCCATTTTGCCAATTGACTTTATTGTTTCCAGCAAGCCTTGTGTAATTTGTACTGCTCTGGGCTCATTAATTTATTTAGGAGATTACTCCAGGGCAAATGAAACTGTCAAAAAATTGTATTCATGAGATATGCTTTGGCATTTAGATGTTCCTAAATTCAAATATTAAGTTTAAATGGATTTGTATGCTTATTTTACTTTAATGCATTCCACATTTTCTTATACTATAGTAATTTGGAAACAAACATTGGCTGTGCCATGGTTACACCAACCACAAGATGCAATAAATCTTCTGCTTCTTCTTCTCTTTGGCAGTCCTTCAGTGTCAAGCATGACTTACTTCCACCCCTGGGGGCTGGGTTGGGGGCGGCGTTATTGGCCTGGGAGAGGATACTCATGTTGGTACACCTATCCTGCTGTTATATTTGCAGGATGTTGCAAAGGCAACGCTGGTGTGATACACATTCCAAGGGTTTGAAGTGTCTGCTCTACATATTTCCGCTGCATGCAGGATGATGGGGACCATGTTTGGTGTGTAGAGCATGAGCTTTGTGCTGGATTTGAAGACGAGGACTTCAAACACTGTGTTCCTCCGGCATCGGAAGGCTGCACTGGCACATTAGAGTTGATGTTGGATTTCATCATCAATGGCAGCTGGCATCGAGATGAAAAAAGAACGTTGATGAGTAAAGGCTAAAATAATCAATGTTGTTAAATTTCAATTGTTTGACTTGGAAACTATCAAGCTAAAGCTTTGCGAACTTGCTTAAACTTCTAATTTCGAAGCCAGAAACATGTTATTTCCTCAAAATTATAATTGACATAATCTTGTTGTTTTCAAACATATTTAGTAAATATTTTGACAGTATGTGTCTTGTTGGTTAGGTATTCACATTGGTGAGGGAATAACATGAAAGGAAGAGAAATTGAAAATTGCTCTGCACAATCATCTCATTTCAAAATGTAATCAGAAGATGAAAGTAATAGATAGAAAAATAAAAATCAGAAATATGATATTTGAAGTTTTTTTAGACATGACAATATTAAGCTAATTAGTTAATTTGAGCCACATTTTGTAAAAAATATAACAGGTGCGTTGGGCTATGATTTCGAGGAAAAGATGATATAAGCATTCAAATGTCATGGATAATAAGCCCCCCTTTGGAGATGGAAAATTAATTGTCTATGGTCTTATTCTTAATCTATTTTCACTTCCTTCTTTATTCACTGGTTTACTTTTTATCAATGTTTTCTTTTTAAATGAATCCCAAAAGATACCACATGAAGTGTGTTTCAAGTAACAACCTTGGCAAGAAATTGACGAGATGTGTTTCTGGGAGAATTTTTTTAAATTCACTTGTGGGACGTGGGCATCATTAGCTGGCCAGCTTTCATTGCTCATCCCCAAGTAATAGTGAGTTAGTAATCATGTAGTTGGGCTGCTTTCTATTTGAGCTCAATGCATTCTGTCTGAATAAAACAATTTTATTTCTGTCTTCTGATACATAAAAATCCACTGCCATATGATGCCTTCATCATGGTGGTGATGTCTGTACTTTGTGGACTGTGCTATTATGCTTTAAAAGCTGATTTTTTAAATTGATGAAACTTTCATATTTTGTAATTGAAAAGGGATTATCTGGTGATGAATTGTTTTGATTGTTTGGTTGTTTTACCATAATTGAATTGTGAATAAGATAAATGATTTTGGGCTGCCATAGATTATGCGATATTTACATTGTACAGTATAAATATGTTCAGTCAGGTGCTGTTCTGGATTGCCTGCTTACATTTTTGGACAGACTCAAAATCTGACACCATAGATTAGCACAGCTATATTTGTAGAAATCTTCCATGTATATGTCCTTGTTATTCACATGAGTAATTTTCAGATTCTGTCTGTGGCAACTGACTCATAAAAACATGCAATGTAAAACAGTGTGGCTGCCCTGTTTTGGTGGGCTGGAAAATGGTTGCTTGATATGCAGGAGGAAGTTGGCAGTCATTTTATCTTCACTGCAGGATTTGGATTCAGTCAAAAATTCTCAGTTGGTTCAAATTAGAAGAATACCAAGAGCTTTTATTTATACCTCTCTTATTTAAAGTTGGTATTGATGTGCAGCCAATGTTATGTAGGTAAATACAATAGATAAATTTTGCGTAGCAATGTCCCCTAACCAACAAATGATCAGTTAATTGTTTGATTGCTTGCTATCGCACCTGAAGGACAATTTCCTTTCTTCATTCAAAACCATGGGATTTTGATAATGACCTGAAAAAATAGACAGGATCTTAATCTGAAGGATGGAGCGCTCAACAGTGGACCTAGCCTCGGTACTTTGCTGAAGTATCAACCGAGATGGGTTTAGTGTTGCAATAGGATTTGAACACATTAGCTCCATAACTCAGAAGATAGCATACTGCCATGCTTACTGAACCAAATTTGTGTACAATAAATTGATGTGGGAATAACTTTGTACTGACCTTGGGGAAATCTATGCACCAGACTTCCATTTGCTAGTGAATGCAAGTTTAGTTAAAATAAGGATTTCCAGTTGAATACTTTGTTGAAGAATATGTATCTTGACTAGGCTGAAGAATTAAACAATGTAAGATAAGTTAGCATTAGAAGCACTGAACAAGAACCTTAGTTCTTCATGATTGGGATAGGTGTAGAAAAGAAGTTAAAATTCTGATTCCTAGGGCTTAACTAAATACCTTAGCTTTTCAGAATTTGAAACACTTTTGGGTCAAAAACACAGCTACCATTGAAGTGTGCCCTTTGGTTCCGATTTGCCAAAACAAGCTTATTAAAAGCCTGCCGTAGTACAGTGGGGGAGGGAGTCTCAGCCAAATAAAGAGGACAGGATGGGCATAATTATTTTGACAGAGTTAGGATTTCTGTTTAAAAAGGCCATGGCATGTTTTAAAGAAGTTCAGCAGGACTTGGAGTTCTTAGATTGCAGCACACACAGGAATGGTAAAGAGATCTGAGAAGGCTAGACTTGACTCTTTTACTCCTAAATGCAGGTACAGTTGAAGAGGCTGAGGCTTGGCCTTCAGTAAGTTGAGCCCTCCTAAGGGCATGGGGAATAAAACAATGTCTTCAATGAGCAAACATGGATGGGAAAGAGTCAAGGAAGTGAGCAGCAGCAATGTGACCCCTCTAACATGGAGACACTAGGGATGTAACAGGACATCCAGAACCTCAAAAGAAAATGAAAGGTGAGTGGGAATATTGTGTTCAGTTTTGGTTGCCTCATTATTGGAAGGATGTGGAAGCTTCAGAGAGGGTGCAGAGGAGATCTACCAGGATGCTGCCTGGACTGAAGGGCAGGTCTTATGAAGAAAAGTTGAGGGAGCTAGGGCTTTTCGCATTGGAGCAAAGAAGGATGAGAGGTAATTTGATAGAGGTGTACAAGATGATGAGAGGCATAGATAGAGTGGATAGTCACAGACTTTTTCCCAGGGCGAAAATGACAATTACGAGGGGGCATAATTTTAAGGTGATTGGAAGAAGGTATAGGGGAGATGTCAGAGGTAGGTTCTTTACAGAGAGTGGTGGGTGCGTGGAATGCGCTGCCAACAGTGGTAGTAGAGTCAGATACATCAGGGACATTTGAGCGACTGTTGGATAGGTACATGAATGATAGTAAAATGTAGGGTATGCAGGGTAGTTTGATCTTAGAGTAGGATAATAGGTCGCACAACATTGTGGGCTGAAGGGCCTGTACTGTGCTGTACTGATGGATGTTCCATGTTCTATGTAACACGATCGGATATCAAATCCCATGCTCAGATTTGCAGAGCTCCCTGAATTCTGTACTTACAGCAGAAGAGATCACTGAACTTGGCAATAGTCATGTGGGGTTAGAAGAATGTGGGGGGATGGGTATGGGGAAGAGGGTGGGGCTTTAGTGACTACGTCAGGAACTGGTAATGTCTTTTAGGAGCTGATAATGTCTGCTTGCTCAACTGGGAAGGGATCTTGAAGCATGCAGAATGCAGATGTCGGCAGCAAACTGCCATGAGACTCTGAGTCACTTGAGGCACGTGCTTGCACATGTTGTGATAGCTGGTTCTCTTCCTGTGGATCCAACTGTTTACAATCTATATTAATGTCTTGGATGCAGGGATAGGATGTACTGTAGCCAAATTTGCAGGTGGCACTAAAGTAGGTGCATGAGTCACAAAAAATCTAATGCGCAGGTGCAGCAGGTAATAAAGAAGGCACATGGAATTTTTGGTGTTAATTTTAATAAATGGAGTATAAAAGTAGGGAAGTCTTGCTGCAACTATACAAGGCCTGCATCTGGAGTACTGCATACAGTTTTAGCCCTTATTTGAGGAGGGATATAATTGCATTGGAGGTAGTTCAGGGAATGTTCACCAGATTAATTGCAGAGATGAAATTGTATCGGGTGCTGGTGAGGCCACACCTGGACTATTCTGCACAGTTTGGGTCTCCTTACTTGAGAAAGGGTGACCTGGCACTGGAGGGGGTGCAGAGGATGTTCACTAGATTGATTCTGGAATTGAGAGGATTGAGTAGACTGGGACTGTATTCATTGGAACTTAGAAGAATGAAGGGGATCTTTTGAAATATATAAAATTGTGAAGAGAATAGGTAAGATAGTAGCAGGGAGGTTGTTTCTACTGGTGGGTGAAACTAGAACTAGGGAGCATAGCATCCAAACAAAGGGGAGCAGATTTAGGACTGATTTGAGGAGGAGCTTCTTCACCCAAAAGGTTGTGAATCTGTGAATTCTCTGCCCAGTGAAGCAACTGAGGCTACCTCTTAAGGCAGAGAAAGATTTTTGAACAGTAAAGGAATTAAGGGTTAAGGTGAGCGGGTGGGTAAGTGGAGCAGAGTCCATGAAGAGATCAACCATGATCTTATTGAATGGCAGAGCAGTCTCGATGAGCCAGATGGCCTACCTCTGCTCCTATTTCTTATGCTTTTTATGTTCTTATGAAAGGTTCACCTTACAAGAAGAGATTGAACAGTTTAGGCCCATACTCACTTGAGTTTGGAATGAGTTTCGATGAGAGGAAATATGATTAAGGTTATAATATGCTAAATGGGATTGACCAGATTGTCTCGGAGCAATTTTTTCCCTTTGAGGGGCAATCTAGAAAGTGAGGTTTTAGGCTATGTGGTGGCAGATTTAAAACAGAGATGAGGAGGAATTACTTCTCTCAAAGGATTATCACTACCCTAGAGTGAGGTGGATGCTGAGACACTAAAAAACATTTGAGGAAGGGATAGATTTTTAAAATTAGTAATGGGTTAAAAGCTTTTGGAGAAATTGGCAGAAGAGGCAAAATTGATCACCAGACCCAGCTAACCTCAACTGAGATAGCGGACCAGGTCACTGCAGATTCTCTAGCATCTGCAGTTCCTACTATCCCTAAATATGAGCGTTGGTTTCTGATTGTCAGCGGATTTTCATAGAATCATTTCAGGATCATTTATAAAATATAAAGGTGTCATTTGGCCCACTGAGCCTGTTCAGTTGTGGAAAAATTGTGCTATATATATCTCACAAGTTTATATATTAACACTTGGAGTCTTGAATTTTTGAAGAAAGATGTGTATTTAACAATAGCAAAGCTCAAATGTGAGGCTAGATTTTACGTACCACTGATTGCCTTTTGACTACTCTTGATATTTTAATTGAACTTGCCATCAGAATATTTTTACATATCTTGTAGATTTAGTGGGATCCATCCAACATGGAAATGTGCACTGTTTTGTACAGATCAGTTTATAGAACGTTTATAATATAGAAGGTCATTTGACCCATTGTGTCTATGCAAATTCCTTGTAATTCAGCTTGTGCTGAACGTTCTGAGGAAGGGTCACCGGACCTGAAACGTTAACTCTGTTTTCTCCTCCACAGATGCTGCCAGACCTGCCGAGCTTTTCCAGCAACTTTGTTTTTGTTCCTGATTTACAGCATCCACAGTTCTTTCGGTTTTTAACTTGTTATCTTCTATGTACTATTATATATTTGAGAGTAGTTAAGTGGATAGGTGGTGATGGAGCCCAGAGAGAGAAAGAAAGACAGACGAAAGGATGGCTGGAAGTAAGCTAGGGAAGGTGAAAAGCTGTTAATGGGAGCATAAGTAGGTGTAAATGAGTTGGCTTTGCTGAAAACAACTCATGTCATGTCGAGTGTGGGGTGGGTAAAGGACATGGAAGGAGGTGTTCAGGTTCTAAAATTATTGAAGTTGATATTGTGTCCTGAAGGCTGCAGTGTCCCCAAGCGAAAAATGAGACACTGTTCTTCAAGCTTGCACTGAGCCTCTCTGGGGCACTGCAGCAGGCCAGAGACAGAAATGTTTGCCAGTAGACATAGTAGACATTTTGAAGCAACTGGAATCTCGAGGTCATTTTTACAGACAGAAGCATCCACCATCCTTTGTTTTATTTTAACAAGTTCCAGCACCTATGTTACCTTCTGTAATATAAGGGTGTGGAGGTAGTTTTTCTTGATCCTTGCTCTACAGAATCCCATTTCTTCAGCTGCAAAAGTCAGAAAAAAATAGATAGTGACCCAATTTGCTATGTCACTGGGAGTTCTGTGGCTTCTCTAGAACAGAAAACCCACACAAAATTTTCACGAGAGTTTTCTTTCTCAGAACATTGAGCTGATATTGTGGCCTCAGAAGAGAGTTCTGCAATGTTGGGAATTTTCAAAACAGCATGAATTTCTCGGGTAAGAGTAACACTGGATGTGGGTGGGAACACCAAACCAGCTGCTTTTCTTTTTGTATGTATGTTTAACTCAATGTGAAGGGCTTGGGACCTGGCCAAAGAAGTCAGAGCCTAGGGCTAGGATCATGGCTTCTCCAGCTGTAGTCAGGGCTGGTTCCTGGAAACTTACAATACTCCCCGACAGCCACCTGCATGCAATTGGCAGAATGCTTTGGTTGTTGGTTTGAGGCAACAACCATCAAGCTACAATAACCAAAGTGTGCAAAGAATCTATTAAAGGGCCTGGCATAGTCAATCTTTCTGGCTTTTAAGAAAATTCTGTTCGCAGCATAGATGTGACTGCGGGCATTGCATACATAAGCTTTATTGTCATCATTTTGAAGATGAACTTTGATACAAGATTGGTTGTTTCAGTTTTTAACCTTGCGTGGTCCTGTGAATTTAATTAAGCTGGTACTACCATTAAAAGGAATGATAATGATGGTTTCTGAAGTCCAGTCTCATACTGAAAAAAACTTCAATGGTACTGGGCCATGCTAGATAATGTAAAAATCCATTATATTTGCTTTTATTTTGATAATATCAGTACCATGGAACATATGCTTTAAGATGTAGCTTTGAAACTGTTTAAAAGTCTACTCAATTAAAGGAATAAGCTATAGCTCACATTTTAGATATCACTAGTTTAATTTGATAGGGATTTTTCTTGCATGATGGCTTTTTAAAATCTTGGAATATTTCAAGAATTTTTCTGATCATTTGGACTTTCCAAGCTTATGAGGATGTGAGTTCATTATTTTAGTTTTTATTTTTAACACCTGGCACTGTTTTTCCAGACAAATATCTTTTAGTAAACAAAATTTGTCAGAGCAGAGATGCAGATTAATGTGCTGATAACAAGCAGGAGTTTTAAAAAGACTTTTTTGAGAGTGTGTTGCTTATCATTGTCTTTTTTTAATTGACTTCTTAACAATCTTAACAAATGTTGCTTGTCCATTACTTCTGTATACTGTTGCTGAATTCTGGAAATCTTGTAACACAGTGGGTAGTATCACTGCTTCTGAATCAAAAACTCCATACTTGGAGTTCCAATTTGGTCAAACAAGGTCTGTTCATAATGCAGCCAAACAGACTGGTCAACTTGCACATCCTTCCAACAAAAGCCAACAGCAGGTGGTAAACATAGGCAAAATTTTTGGTCATTCAAGTGATGGGAAAGAGGTTGGAGTCTCAGGCATTACTTGTCCATAGGTCCAGATGACAATTTTCATGTAAAATTGCATGTTGCCGCAGCATCTCGCACTCCCTGAATGATCTGTAATGCACCACCACTGTTGTACTTCTCATGCAGAAAATTGGACAACAGTGAACACCTGTAATACACTTTGTGACCTTTACTTCTGTTAATTTAAACAGTTAACCTTTCTCAAGTTTACAGCTTCTATACTTAGATTCATAGGCAGAGAGATCAAAAGATAGTACAAATGGTGATCGTTGGTACACCATTTGTACTATGTTTTGATCTCTCTGCCTATAAATTCTGTGCTTGTGTGCTTACCTTCACTGCTCCTTCATCAGGTGAAATGCTCAGAAAGCTAGTGATTTCACATAAACCTGTTGGACTATAACCTGGTGTTGTGTGACTTCTGGCCTTGTCCACCCCAGTCCCACACCATCACCTCCACATCATATTTAAATTAACACCTTTGTAATTTACTAGAAAACTGACCATTTGCTCAGAAGAATATGAACTTAGCTATCACCAAGGCTCACTGGAAGTGGCAACACAAGTGGATAAGGTGATGAAGAAGGCGTATGACATGCTTGCCTTCATCGGTTGGGACATTGGCAAGTTATTTGCAGCAGTATAAGACTTTGGTTAGGCCGTATTAGGAGTATTATATGCAGTTCAGGTCACCACACTATGGGAAGGATGTCCTTCGAGAGGGTGCAAAAGAAATTTACCAGGATGCTACTTCGATTGGAGTGTATTACCAATTAGGGAACTTTAGACAAACTTGGATTGTTTTTGGTAGAGAATCGGAGGCTGAGGGATGACCTGATGGAAGTATATAAAATTATGAGAGGTGTGGATAGGGTGGATAGTCAGACTTCAGTTTCCCAGGGTGGAAATGTCAAATAGCAGGGTGCATAGGTTTAAGGTGAGAGGGGAAGAGATTAAAGGAAATGTACAAGGAAAGTTTTTTTACACAGGGTGGTAGGTGCCTAAAAAGCGCTGTGAGGTGACATGGTAGAAATAGATACAACAGCAACATTTAAGAGGCATTTAAACAGACACATGAACAGCCAGGGATTATAGATCATATGCAGGCAGATGGGATTAATTTAGAATGGTCGGCACAGACAGGGTGGGCCGAAGAGTCTGTTCCTGTGTTGAATTGCTCTGTAAGGAAACTCAATTCAAGAGGACAAGTTTAGTTAATGACCAAAATGATTGATTCAATTACAAGTTTTCTTTCCAAGGTGTTATTCAAATAACAGACACAAGTTGCTTGGTATAATTTGTTTGATAAGGAACTAAGTGGTAAACATTATTTTTCATTTGGTGCCAACTATGTAAGGAAAGCTAGTCTTTCATAAATATATTTCAAGATTCTACCTGCTTTGTTAACTTGATGGAGTCTCCGTTATGATTTCATTTATGTAATGGGCATTTTGCTATCAAAACACGTGGTTGTACTCTTCAACATCTGTCAGTATTAATACAAAATTAGCATTTTTTAATTCCACACTGATCATATCAGTTAAAATTCATTGTTCAATTGTGTATTTAAGAAAAACCTTCATATGGAATGAAGGAAGAGTAAATGGATTCTGAAACTCATGTCTTTTACCTGCCTCATTCATAGCTGTAATTGATAGTTCGTTCGTGATGTTCCGAGAAGACAGACCAAATATTAGGAATGAGTCTGTAAGAAGGTAAGCAGTGGGGGCAGGCCTTAAGACTATTCGATTCATAAATTCAAGATTCATAAGGGAAGTTCTGGATCAGTTCACAGTTTTATTTATCAGTTTCAATGCTGATTGAATTTGCTCATTTGCATTTAGGTGTCAGGCTGAAGTAATTGGTGCTCAAGAAATATTCCATCCTCGAAAAGTAAAAGCAGTTTGCCTCACAATAACTATGATATCTGCCAGCCATCAATACTGGACAGATGTATGTGGCCTGAAATGTTGTTCTCAGTTCTATAAATTCCTGTACTTCACAAGAATCTTCAGCCAAGTATCAATGTGGAAATAATTTTGCAAAGCCAACAACTTATGCAGCTGCCAAAGTCCTAAAATATCTCAGCAACTTAATGTATTCCGTGCACTCTGCAGTGTGGGAACCCATTACCCAAGTCATGAAAAGTAATAACATTTAGAAATATTTATTTCCTGTACATACAAGCCAGGACACTAATGAAAGAATAAGAGAGTCTATTATGGGAAAAGAGGAAAGAAGGGCCCAGAAACTTATGTGATATTCAGAAAAACATTTTATGAAATAAGGCCTTAAATTCCTTCATTCTTCCTCTTAAATGTTTGTTCTTTTATTTTCATTTGTCTCTCTCACTGGCTGATATTAAGATGTGGTTGCAAATAGCTATTCTTCATAAGTGAACTTTGTCACTGCTGTTGGCAGGTTAATTAATTATGGTGGGAGAGATCATATTACAGCTGAGCTCCACACCAACTTACCCGGTGTTCACCAAAATACAGTTTCCAGCCAAGTCACTGCATGATGATGAATGTAAGAGCCCTCTTTTATTTTTATTCCTTGAGCCTTTCCTTTTCTAGACTAAAACAAGGTGAGGCATCACATGACACTAGGTTATAGTCCAACAGGTTTATTTGAAATCACAAGCTTTCGGATAATAGCCCTTTTGTCAGGTGAAGCCACCCCAGTCCAACACCAGCACCTCCACATCAAGACTAAAACAATGCAGCGTCGTTTCAATTGGAGCATCTCAAACAGTTCTGGACATCCTATTGTCAAAAAAAGCATCCAAGCTGTGGAAATTAACATCAGAACACGAGTGAGAAATTACAATTATGAAGAGAGGTTTAAATGAATTGTAGCATTCATTGAATCAGAGAAATTTGGGGAGCTGGTGAGGTAGGGAGGATGTAATAACAATTTTAAAATTTGTGAAATATTTTGAAAGTGTAAATAGTGAAAGGTTTTCATTGCATGTGCATTTCTGGAAAAGAGTTTAGATTCAGCTGGCGTGAGGAGAGCTGAGAGAGAATCGGCAGATATTGTTTACACAAAAACATGTTAAAATATGAAATTCAAAAATTGCGTATGGTTCTTGAAGCAGATATTATAACATTATTGAAAATCGAGCTGATTAAACATTTGAATTGGAAGCATATAAAATGATATGGGGAAAGGGCACAGAAATTGAATTAGAATAACTGGATGGAAAATTGAAGTTGTTGGTGCCAACTGGTCGGGTGTTACAAGTTGTCTTAGAGCTCCAAAATGGACCACACTGAGTTCACACATGAGAATTGCACCTGCTGCCATATCAAGCTGGCATTAAAAATGAACAAGATGCACTTCTGTCAGAAGAATGCAGAGCAAACACATCATGCTATTTACAAGTTAGTTGTTGTTGATTTCTTCTGGTCACTGCTATGATTCTGCATGTGTTAATAGATTTCTTTTAGATGTTTCAAGTTTCAAACGTTAACAGAGAGTGGCGTAGTACGTGGTGAAAATATTTTCTACGCCGGCCTTTGCTCTCAGATGTGGATGAACTAATAGGCATTCCTCTTGGAATTTAGCATCTTGCCTGCTCTTTCCCTTGTTGTGGCCAAATCAGATTCTCTTCAGCCTCCTCTTAACAGCACTTGTTCCAAGCAAAATGTTCCTCCCCTTTAAAAGAGGCAGACTGACTTTGAATAGTGTCAGACACTCATGAGATCAGCCCCTTGCTAATACATTCAGGCAGTGAAGAGCACTGCTAGTGCAGTCTGGTTACAGAGATCATTCAAATGGTATTCTAATCAACGAATGTGAGTAAACTATGCATCACAATCCCATGTCTTTTTATGATGGCTCCCAGTAGTTCCAGTTAAGACTGGTTCAATGTGAATGGCTCACTTTTAAAAATTGGTTACATTTTATCTCAGATTTATCTCGTGGAGTAAGATGAGGTAGCAGAAGATTAATGCTTTGGATCCATAATAGTGCAATCTGCTTAATTTAGTTGTCTAGTGTGTGGATCAGATTAACATGAACAGCACAGGACTCAATCCTTATTACAGCTGTGACAGGCTTGGGCCCTGTCTCTGTGCCCTACACATATTAAAGAATTATGCCACTTCCTCATGGTTCAGTAAATAATAACCAAGCACCTGCCTTTGGGCAGAGAATTCAAGACCACCATCTGTGGTAGTGTAAATTATGAATGATTATTGGAGCAATGAGCATATGGGCAGAGCCTTTAATATGATGGCCTTATCAGGATTTAACTGAAGCCCATAATGCAGATTTTCCTTCAAAAAATCTTTCAAAAGGCAATAGCAGGAAATATGCATCTCAGTCAGTGGCTGCAACATAGCCCTAAGCACCTGAATGTAAGGTGGCAAGATGTTCAGTCACCTTATTTGAGTGGTCAAGGTCAATGCCATATCCTAATATCAATACCATGAGCCTCGTATGCATTGCTCAATGTACTGCAACCCATTGCATTTATTTCAGGGGGCAAAGTGGGATCTGTGTGGGGTGAGGCTTTGGGTGCAAGTGACCAGCCAGGAGGGGAGGGGCAAACTATAGAACAGGTGCCAATGCACCAGAATTCTGCTGCACAGGACCTAGACAAGGACTTTAATGGAGCATTGTATAAGGCTGGTGGGTATGCACAATAAACTGCTTACTGGTCAGAAAGTCTACAGTCACTGTTAGGAAGCAACAGGCAGCGTGACACAAAGTTAGCATATTGCGCACGGCTTGGAGCCTACATATTTCAGTGTGGAACTGGTGGTCAACTTCATTACTACACTTGTGGACACAAATGTGGTACAGCTTCTGATGATCTATGTCTCGGCTTCTACTACAACACGAGCAGAGCCACTTAATGCACAAGTGCTTCAGTGGAAAGTTTGACCAAAGTCATGCAGTCTTTACTTGCTGTCACATAGACTCATGGCTGTTTATGGTAGTTTACAGGCACTTTCTGATTCCCTCAGCAGTCTAGCATTGTGTCCTTCAACAGATTACTAGAATTTCTAGAGCTCCTCTTCAGAGGACTGTCAGTGGCCCAATGGATAATGGATCTGCTGTCCTCTCTCAGAAGGATAACATACATGCTCCTACCACTGCCACTCCTCCATTGTCATGCCTGTTGCCTGTCAGCCAGTCTAGAATGTTATCATTCATTCCAAGACAGTGCAGGCCAAAATCAGGACTTCGACAGTCACAGTTATTTAAAGATGTCATGCAAAGTCACCTGCAGTTTCTGTAACTGAAAGTTAGCAGCCTTCCACCAGCCACGCTGTAGCTATTGAGGTAACTCTGTTTAGGAGCTGTAGGGTAAGCTAGTGGACACCAAAGAAAAGCACTAAAGAAAACTAGTCCTGACAATGATCAGTTAACTTTGTATACAACGTGGGATGGTTTGTTTGAGTACATTGGTTTGGAATGTTTGTTCTATGGTGACTTGTATCTCATCAGTGTAGGCAGGAGAATACAGTGATGTAACAGAGGAAAGATAAGATGTGGGGCTGGTGTTTAAGGTGGAATTGGGGTTAGTTTCACTAGTACTGCAGTTGGACAATCTGGTCATAGTCCAGTTGGACAGGGAGCATGGAGAGTTCAGCATAGTACAGTTTTGACAGACTATTAAACTTGGGAATTTAGTAGGTGAGGAATTCTATGTGTTTTAAAGTTGATTTCTTTCTAAAATCAGTCAATTATTTCATTTCTGCATCTAACTTAATTTTAGCATTGACTAATTGGGATCTGAGTGATGTTGGCTGTGATAAAATTTGAGGCCTAATTAGACAAGAAGTCCAGCAACCTCCCATCTCAACGTTGAGACCATCTCGCTCCAATTTTTATTTTCACAAGCCACATAGCAAGTTTCTTGCTAGGCAGCAGTAAGTTGCGAAGTAAGGAGAATTATTTCTTGTTAAAGGCCTTGTTGACAGCATGACTCACCTCATTAATATTAAGCTTTCTATCTTACCAAACTTGCCAAACAAGCTATTTGTGAAGAAACCTCAGTGTGGAAATCAGAGTGGCTATCTGGCAAATTCAGTTCACTGCTAGCACTAGAGGACCTCCATGTTAGACACCAGGCCCTGGCATGTCAGGGCATAATTCACAGACTGGACCAGGCTGCATTTTGGGCTTTGTGCACTGTCAAAGTGCATGCTCACTCTGAATCTACTTGGATGCCCACAATATCTCTGCCCTGCATCTCTTGCCTTGTCTTTTTGCATTTTGCCATCTCAGCCAGAGATACCAGGCTCAAGAAAGGAAGATTATCATGATTGTTAGCAGGCCTTAGTCATATCAAGGGGTATACCTTTGCTCAGGGGATCCCAGAACCGCAAGTCAAGGATGGCCTCCAATACCAGTTCAGGGTCTTGGAAATTATCAATCAGCCAGTAGAGGTGGTCAAAGTCAGAATATTGTCCACATCAGGAGTTAGGAGCTGAATGTCAGGCAACCCACCACTGGTCTTGAGCTTTTCTGCCATATTGCAAGCTGTGTTCCTCCTGCAATGAGAGAGAGGCAGACATTAAGGCAGGTGGGAATAGTAGCAGGGATAGAGGTACCAAAGAGAGGATGGTGACAATTACATTGGAAGAGTGGAGAAGGTCATTGACTTTCTTTCAATAGTGCTAGGTATTCCTCCAGATGACTGAGACTGCTGTAAACCCAGTGACAATCCTGGTCCAGGGTGGCATGGTCTGGTGTCATTGCCCCCATTCCTGATCCTGGGGGAAGAGGAAGTCTCACCTCTGCAAGACTCTGTTCAGCAACTATTCAGATCCCCACCCACATAGCAGGGTGTCTGCCGTGTCTGGAGCAAATATCAGACACTGTGCTGGGCAATTCCAGACTGATAGCACTATCTGCATGCACAGTTGGCTTTTACAGATGGTGCAGGCATGATGCTGTTGGTGTATTCTTGGATATGTGCTGAGTAATGAGTTGTTCTGGAAATGCGTGTAGTAAGGTGGGACCAGAATTAGATGTGAGGAATGCTATAGTGGTGTAGTAAGTCAGTAAGTAACTAATGAAGTAAGTTTGTCAGGACATGGTGAGAAAACCTGCCAGGTCTCTTGGCAGAAATTCCACCAAAAACTTGATGCAGCAAGGCCTCAGTCAAAAAAACTGTAAGACTCAGTCCATTGTTTCTTTCAGTCTTAATCAGGGTAAACAATAACTACCTGCTATTGGAAGGCTACCTGCCAGGTCCAGGGTGGAGGACAGGGATGTCCTCTGGGGGAGGAGGTAACTGCAAGAAATGTGGGAGGAAGAAAGAGGCTCCAAATAGGGTTGGGCGAGAAGGAATTGCAAAGGCTGAGGGTTGAGGGTTGAGAGTGCGGGTGGATGAGAGAAGAAGGAGGACAAAGCAAGAATGGGTGAGAAGAAAGCTGCAGGAGGGTTGTACTGGAGAAGAAGGTTGCAAGAGGTGTGTGGGGGAGAAGGAGAGATTTGCGTAAAAGAAAGTAAGAGGTGTTGGTGGGGTCGAGAAATAGGCTAAAAGGTGGCAGAGAACAAGGCTGCAAGTGGGGGACAGCACAAGCTATAAAGGAGACACAACAGTTTTAAACTGTCCATGAAAGAATGCTCAGCTAATTTGTATTCAGGAAAAGTAGAAATCACTGAGGTTTTGAATTTTTTGCAAATGACTGCAAAATCTCTAGCTTAAGGCTGCAATGCTTTAGGAGCTACTTTACAGGAAAAAAATGTATTGGATAGTATTCTAATAAAAATTGTGTAAACTATTAAACAAATTTAAAATTGAGATCTGAGATGCCTTTTTTGAAGAAAATAAACCTAGTAACTTATGCCTGTTATTTTGTACTAATTTAAATACTATGATGCAGATGGAAATCATGTTTTTCTTGTAAGTTATAATTTTAAGTTTAATGGAGCATTGATAATTATTGAGTATATTGGCGAATTCATCTAATTGTCCTTCTTTATGAGTTCAAATACCATTATGTCAATACATAGAGAAATGATTGTTATGATGTGACTACATCACCTAAAAAATAAGTTAGAATGAAAATGCAGCCCCTGAATACAAAAAAAAGTAGACCCTGAACATCATAAAGTATAAAGCCTTTGAGAAGCTCTCATGAAAAGCTCTTGAGAAAAAGCAAATTATTTTAAGCCCTAACTAGAAGAATTATCCCTACTTTGTTTTAAGGCTGAAGATCTGCCTGCAAGAGATTGACGTTTTCAGCAAGCACCTCCTTCATACTATGGGAATACCACACAAAGGTTAGAAGATGAGAATTGTTCCCTGAACACGCTGGACGAATAAAACTTCTGATTGAGACCTTCTCCCACTTCCTCTTCCTGTGTGACAAGCTTGTACTCTGTGTTGTCTTTGCTCAATTTCCCTGTCATGCCATGCCAAGGAGGTGGTAACTACAACACTCAAAACTAAGAGGAAGTGGTTTTAGCAGAGCTCTCAAGTGAGAACCAAGACATCAATCATACATAATGCCACTCCCAGTAGACTTAATCAAATTCAAGTTAAAGGATAAAACTCAAAGGACCAGGAGAAATTAATTTGCAACTGACCTGCAAGCAATTGATGATCTTTTTGAATAGCATTGTTGAAGTGTTCTGCTTGCTGCTGAATAACTGTTTCATTATGCATATTGAAAAGAGGGCATTGCCTGCAGGGTTGAGATAGAACATGGTATCAATGATGTCAAATAAGCGTGACACAGTTTACCTATCCTACATAATTCCAGTGCAGGCTCATAATACATGCCCTACTGCCTTGCCCCGAAATGGTCTTTGTTGTGGTCCTCACCAGAATATGCATACCACACAGATGCCATTTTGCAATACAGCAACCCTCTGGGGTCAAAAATATGCAGCCATATTTTGTAGCCATCAGTTTTATAGAACGGAACAATCCTTTAGTCCAACAAGTTGGCACCAGTGTTTATCCTCCGAACAATCATTCTCAGAGCTTATTTCATTCATCTTTCCAGCTGGATATCCTACACGAAATTTATTTAGATCTAACATCCCAAGACCTGCATCTAATTTCCTGAACTTTACATAAATAAATATTTTCTCCCTTTTATCTGCATTGAAAAGGTATGGCAGTTACTATTACAAAAGAGTTCTGAGAAACATAGCATAGCTTAAACGCCAAAAATGAAATGAACTAGTATAATATCTTGTGGTGAGAAAGCAGAAGTTCCATATTAGAATTGTTACTTTTCTAGAAAATTAGGTCATAATTTCAAATAAATGGAAACATTTAAAAATGTTGTGGTTTGACTCCTGCTGTTTGTGTCATGCACATATCTGGTGGTGGGTGGTAGTGAGATAACTGCCTAAATCTGTCCTTTAATTAGCAGTGCAAACATGATCAATTTTGACTTTGAGCAAGCCTAAGTCTTGAGTCATTTTAATGCCAAGATTAATTCGTGGGCAATCAAATGTAACCGCATTGCTCATTTGCAGCCACACAAATTCCATTCTATAGGGCTAAAAAAACTAAAGACCAATAATTAGTTACATATGGCTATACGCATTCAGTGACTGATCTCACCATGCCCATTGCATTCAAAACAAAAACAAATGCTTTGTTAAAGCTGTCTGTACAAACAGAGCAACTACATCCATCAGTATCGTAGATTATGCCACAAGTGCATAAAGACTGGTACCAACTTTGGTGGGCTAAAGGATTGCTCTGAACAATAAATTAAATATATGATAAACATTCCTGTACTTCCACTGTGCAAACTTAGCAAACTAAATTTCTATATAACCTGCTAACGACAACAGTGTTTTATGTAGGCCCTTTAATGCAATAAAATGACATAAGGAGCCTCACCGAGATGTAATAAAGCAAGATTTTACAATGAACCAAGAGGCATCAGGACGTATTGGATAAAGAGTTACTAAGTTATTTAAAAAAAACTGTGAATACTGGAAATCTGAAAACAAAAACAGAAAGTGCTGGAGAAACTCAGCAGGTCTTGTACCACCAGTAGAGATAAAAATAGATTTAATATTTTGAGTCCAGTGACCCTTCGTCAGAGCTGAAAATAACTGGGAAAGGGTGGTATTTATTCTGATGATGGAATGAGGATGGAAGTGAGGGAGAATAGAGTACTTTGAGATGGAGCCCAGAGAGAGAGAAAGAGAAACAGGTAGTTAACAAAGAGATTGCTGATGATAAACTGCGGGAGAGAGAAAAATTCGAAGTTGAGTGCTAATGAAAAGTATAAATATTTGACAACGGATTGACTGTAGAAGCAGCTCATAAGGAACAGAACCTAAGGGTGTGGGAAGAATGTAATAAACATAGAGGAAGGTGTTCACGTTCTGAAATTATTAAATTCAATGTTGAGTCCTGAACGCTGTGAGGTACCTAAGTGGAATTTGAGATGTTGTTCCTCCAGCTTGCATTGAGCCCAGCTGGAGCACTGCAGCAGGCCTGAGATGGATATGTTGACATGGAGACACAGTGGCATGTTGAAGTGGCTGGCAACTGGAAGCTTGGGGTCATTTTTACAGACAGAGTGTATACGTTCAGAAAAGACTGGCTACCCAGTCTGTATTTCATCTCCCCACTGTAGAGGAGATCACATGTGAGCAGCAAATACAGTTGACTAGATTGAGTGAAGTACAGGAAAATTGCTGCTTCACCTGGAAGATGTGGCTGGAGCCTTGGATAGTGAGGAAGGAGAAAGTAAAACAGGCAAGTGTTACACCTTCTGCAGTTGTATGGAGAGGTACCATAGGGGTGTAGGGAGGTGGTGGTTGTGGATGAGGAGGAGACCAGGGTGTAACAGAGGAAATGGGCCCTGCAGAATTCTGACCAAGAAGGAGAAGGGAGTATGTGTTTGGTGGTGGCATACTGTGGAGGTGTCAGAAATGGTGGCTTATGATCCTTTGGATATGGAGGCTGGTGGCGTGGAAAGTGAGGACAAGGTGTTGTTGTGAAGGGAAGGGGTGAGGGAGGAAATGCAGGAAATGGCTTGGAACAGCTGAGGGCCCTATCAACCATGGCAGGGAATCCAACAATTTTGCCTGAGACCTGCTACATTTCTCTAGTGAGGCTCAATGCAGGCTGGAGGAACAACATCTCATCTTCCACCAAGGTACCTTACTAATCTCAAGACTCAACAATGAGTTTAACAATTTCAGAATGTGATCACCCTCCTCTACATTTGATATCCTTCCCCCACACCCCAGGTCCTGTTTAATATGATTGGTCCCTACACAGCCAACCCATTTTAAACCATTTACACTCCTCATTAGGATCCTGCCTAGCATTGGTATCTCATTTGCCTTATCAGAAATATTTTTGTTTGCTGATCTGGTTTTTCTCCCTCTTTATCTTTCTCTGGGACCCATCTCCATGTACTCTATTTTCAATACTACCCTGCCAGTCATCACCACAAATAACCTCTTTCCCAGCTATTTTCAGTTCTCACAAAGTGTCAAATGACTCAACGTTAACTGTTTCTCTTTGTTTAGGTGCTGCCAGACCAGCTGAATTTCTCCAGCACTTTCTGTCTTTGTTTTAGTTAAGGAGTGTCTTTGTAGAGAAAAAAAAGTAAGGGATTCAGGGAGGGAATTCTAGAACCCAAGGTCCTACAGCAAAAAGCATGGGCACTAAGGAGGAACTGATTAAACTTTGGGATGTTCAAGAGGCACAGATGAACAGAGATATTTTTAAGGAATTGAGTTCTAAAAAGATTACACATAGGGAAGGCAAGGCTGTGAAGGGACTTGAGAACAAAGGTGAGAATTTTAAACTTGAAGCATTGTTTGACAATAGATGCAAATGTGCAGAGCAGCTGAATGATATTTGGCATCAGAAAGAATACAGGCACCAGAGTTTTGGAAAACCTAAAGTTGTGGAAAGGGAATGAAGGATAGGGAAGGGATGAAAGTATACGGAAGGAAGCAAGCAAAGAGAGGGAAGGAAGGATAGAGACTTTCTCATGGTCACCAAATGTTTTAAATGTTTTGCAGCCAATTAGGTACCTTTTGAAGTATAGTCACTGTTAGAATGTAGGAGAACCTGCAGGTAATTTGCACTCAGCACGTTCCCACGAAAAGCAATGAAATGATGACCAATTGTTTGGTTTCTTGTAATGTTGATTGAGTGAAAAGTGTTAGCCTGGACATTGGGGATAATAGTGCCATGGGATGTTTAACATCAAAACAAGTAGGCACATGGGGCCTTGGGTTAAAGTATCATTTGAAAGGTAGTATCCCCAACAGTGCGATGCTCTGTCAGTACTGCAATAGATTGTCAGCTTTGACTTTTGTGCTCAGGCCTGGAGTAGAACATGAAACAAGGATCTTGTGACTCAGACGTGTGTGCTACCAACTGAGGTATAGCTGACACATTGGAGAGTGGAATGTGGGTGGACAGCCATGAGTGCATTGGAATAGTCAGGTCTAGAGGTAACCCAAAACATGGATGAAGGTTTCCATCACAGAGGAACTGAGGCAGGGATAGAAGTGGGTATTGTGGTGGGGTGGATATAACTAGTTTCATGATAGCGTTATGTGCTCATAATGAGGCCATGAAAGGAGAGTGAAGCAGGATCTCATGGGAGACAGACCTAAGTCTGAGTTCTCCCTTGTAGTAATGTAGAGCCTATTCTTATAACCTGTAAATAATAAATCTTATAACTTAGTAATAGCAAAGGCGTCAAGAGAATTGGTGATGAAATATTGCTGAGTGTCATCAGTGTATCGGGGAAAACTAATATTGTGTTTTCAGATGAAGTCATCAAGGGACAGCATGGAGATGAGTAATAAGGGGCACTAAAGACAGATCCTTTGGGGGCTCCACAGGAAATGTTACTTTGTTTGTGGGGTTGGGGGGAGGTTGGTGGAGGAGGTTGGTGGATCAGAAGAGAAGATAATACAAGCAATTCTTGCACAAAATAAAATATTGAGAATGAGTGCAGCAGTTTCAGTCCCACCCAGCTGGATAATTTTAGAGAAGTCAAGAAGTATCAGGATGGATGGTCTCTTTTTGTCACAATCACTTATGGTGTCATTTATGGCTTTTATAAGAGCTGTTTCATACTGTCGCAGGAATGGACAACATATCGTTCGAGGAAAGATGGTCAAGTGAATAATGGAAATGGTAGTATATTCAAGGACTTTGAGATAAAAAGAAAGTTGATGTGGGATGATTGTTTGCAAGGATACATCAAAATGAAATATTCTTCAATTTCATGGAGTTGGGTGAAGCCCTGTTTAGAAAGACTAAGAGTTCTAGTTTTCTCAAATATTTTGATGAATGTTTTTATTAGCACATATGTAGATTGATAAATGTTTAGGAGGAATCTGAAAGGCTGTAATTTATTCAAGGTGTGTACATATCTTATGGATTGCAACGGAAAGAGTCACACCACATTTCCATTCACAGAATTCAAAAATTGGAGAATTACTGTATTACTGATGACACACAGTACATTGTCATCTTATTCTTGTACAAATTTCAAGGAAAAATGTAAATTAATGAAGAATGCTGTCATTTCTTGCTGCAACTACTCCAAAATTTTTTTGTTAAATTGACCTGTTTCATTTGACAGTAACTCCTTAAATCAACTTCCTTGCTCTGTTACATTAATGCCAGGTCAATGTACTCACACTTTAATATAATTATAAAGGTGTAGTAATGAGACATTGACTGATTTACTATAGGATAATTCTGACATATAGCTGATAAAAGTGGATAAATCTGTTTACTGTAGTAAATTATCAGGGATGCTAATGCAAAGAATAAAATCTGTTATTTTAGCATACGTCTAATAAGTATAATCGTCCATATATTCCAATCAGGGACCAAACTAAGTTTCTGACCCTGATTGAATTAAAAATGACCCGCTTACCTTTCGGAGTTCTTCTATACTTGAGATTCCTGGACAGGGCTGATGTGGTGATTGCTTTCCTCCTGTATTTTGTGCAGAAGACATGCCTTAAGAAATATTCCACATTGCTAGGTTGATGCGTGTGTTGTATCTTTACAGGAACAATTTAGCTAGGGTTGTGTCAAATACTGGAGTGGTCTTCGGTACTAATGCAGGAATGTTTCAGGGTCCACGAAGGATGTGCTTTGCAAAATGGGCATTACAGGGGGAATCCAAAATTGGATCTGCCTGCTCCACATCACCAACAGTAATGTAGTCTCAATCAATGTGTGAGAATCGGAGACTTTCCCGATCAGATCTCGAGTCAGGCAGGCCTGCCTTGTTTGTGTAGTATAAACCCTTTTGCTGAGTCCATCAGGAAGGATGTGAGCCTGAGAGGGGTGACTATTCCAGGCAGCAGAGGCCTGCAGGTCAAAACTCCCTGGACATGGATGACATCATCATTTTCTGCTCAGATCCACTGTCAGTGCACAGACTAATGAGCATCTGCCACCAGCTTGAACTTGCCTCATGAGCCAAGGTAAATCAAGACTTAGAAAATGGGCCAACAGATCTTTTATCCCGTTCACTATCAGGTCTGATCCCCTGAAGGTGCTGGGTATATGGTTCAGAGGGGCCAGGGTGTGTGCCAAAATATAGGAGGAACGTATTGCCAAGGTAAGGCAGGAACTGGACAGATGGGATGATTGTTCCCTCTCCATGTTGGGTAAAAACCTGTTTGTCAGGAATAAGGTACTCTCTGTGTTGTATGTGGCGCAGGTCTGGCCCATTCCCTGAGCTTGTGCCACTGCAGTCACCCAAGCCATCTTCCACTTCATCTGGACGGACTGTGTCTGCAGGGACACCATGTACAAAACTCTAGGTAACTGAGAGAAGAATATACCCAATGTCGCCCTCAACCTGAAAGTCACCTTAGCGTGTGGCTACATAGAGAAAAATTTACAAAAGAAAACACTTGACCGCAAGTCCATCAGGAAGTAGTCAGCACATAATGTTCTTGAGACCCTGAGGGAAAAGGAGAGGATGGATCCTGTCACATGGTTCCGTGAGCAGACTGTCAAAGTTTTTTGGCAGAATGCCTCATCACCAGAATTTTCCAACAAGCACCAAAACATAGCTTGGCTGGTGCTGAGAAGGGGCACTATCTGTCAGATCCTTTGTGTACACCTGGACTCTCTCTGCCACCACACACTGCCCTCGAAGTGGCTGCACTGGAGAAGAGACTTCATAGTTTTTGCCTTTTCAAAGAACATCTGGAAAGAGATGCAATCCAAAGGAGGCTCCGTGATGCAGCATTCAGTGCTCTATGGTCTGTTCGCTAAGATGCACACTGAGACAAACATTGACTGTGCCTAGAGTACTATCAACTTGGTGAAAGATGCTGTTTGGTCTACCCGAAACCTGTTGGTCTTCCAATGTAAAGAGTTGACCTCAAGGTCAACTAAGGTCTAGAGCTACATACTGAGGGACACACAAAAGCTTGGGGCAACTGTCACCAAGGCACAGTGGAGAAAGACAACAGTCTAAGGTCTTTATGCCAAAGTATGACGAGGGTCTGTTCAGTTTTCAGACCCTCTTGGTGTCTCAAAATGTAAACATTTTTCCGACATAAGTTAAAAATGCCCATTTTATTGGCAATTACACGGTAGCTCTGTGGGATGTCAAATTCCAATGTGCAGTTTATGTTTCCTTTTCCTTGTTGGACAGATTGTACAGAAAAGAAAGAGAATATTTTTGTATATATTTATGGATAATTTCTCTGATGAATAAAGTATATTTTTGCAATTAAAAAATTAATGATATCACATGAAGTGAATTGAATTTGCTGAACATTGACATCTGTGAGCCTGGGGACCTCAAGTAGATGCCAAGATAAGTTATTCACTCTGCACTTCTGGCCGAAAGTTGTTGGAAATTCGTCAGCCTTGTTTTTCGCACTGATGTGTTGGGCTCCCACGTCATTGAGCTTGGGGATGTTTGTACAGCTTTCTGTTAATTGTTTAATTGCCCACCATATTTCATGACTGGATGTGGCAGGACTACAAAGTTTATCGCTAATTTGTTTGTTGTAGGATTACTTAGGCCTGGTTGCTTCTGTTGTTTGGATTGGACCAGTGCAGTAGCTTCACCAGATTAACATCTCATTCTTAGGCATGCCTGGTATTGCTCCTGGCATGGCCTCCTGCACAGTTCATTGAACCAGGATTCAAACCCTGGCTTGAAGGTGTGGTAGAGTGAGTGTTCTTGCCAGGCCATGAGGCTACAGATTGTATTTGAATGTAACACTGCTGTTGCTCATGGCCGATAGTGCTGCATGGATGCCCAATTTGAAATTGCAATCTGTCTTCAAAAAGTACCCTATTTAGCATGGTGATAGTGCCACACAATACACTTGGGTATACTCAATATGAAGTTGAGATTTCATCTCCTCCAGTCCTGTGCTGTGATCACTCCAACCAATACTAACACAGCCAGATACATCTGTAAGGTAGCTTGATGAAAACAAGTTAAAGCAGGTTTTTCCCTCTTGTTGGTTCCCTTACCACCTGTCACAGACCAGTCTAGCAGCTTTGTCCTTCAGGGTTTAGCTAACTTGATCAAAAGTAGTGTTTCTGGCCTGCACTAGATGATGGATATTGAAAATCTCTCATCCTGAGTACATTCTGTGCCCTTGGCACCCTCAATATCTCTTTCAGTTACTATTCAACATGGAGGAGTACTGATTCATCAGCTGAGAGAAGGGTGCCAGTAGATGGTAATCAACAGGAGATTTCCTTGCCCACATTTCTCCTGATGCCATGAGGCTTCATAGGGTCTAGTGTCAATGTTGAGAATTTCCAGGGCTGCTTCCTCCTGACTGTATACCACAATGCCACCACTACTGTTGAATCTGTTTTGCCAGTGAGACAGAACGTGCTCAAGGACGGTAACGGTGTTGGCTGAGACATTGTGTATAAGGTATGATTCTGTGTGTTTGACTCTTTCAAGCTGTTGCTTGACTAGTCTGTGGCAGAATTCTCCAAGTTATGGCAGAAGCCCTCCCAGAAGTCTGTGTAGAGAACTTTGCAGGGGTGGCAGGCCTGGTTTGTTGTTTCTGGTGCCTAAGTCATCACTGTGCTCAATCACTATTGAATCTGTAGTACACAGCAACATTCCTGTCATACCCTTAAATATTAGGGCTTGGCCTAATTTGAAGAATTCAGATGATGCTGCCTCTGCCCACACAGTACAGTATGAGAAATTCTATGTTATTGAGAAGATTGACAATCCTTTTAATGTGGGCTCTCACAGCTCCAATTTCTACTACTTATCTCCTCCTGTATGCAGTCTTGTCTCTTTCTGTTTGCCAGCCTTGTCTGCATTTGGGACTTATTATTTTGTTTAATTAATTAACAGAATTTCAATTCACACACAACCTTTAAGGAATGACAAATATTTATGGTAGAAAAAACTGCACAGTTGCTGGCCTTGTTGCACAGATTACACCAATACAAATCACCCCGAATTCAACATTTAAACCTTACATTTTACGAGTCAAGAGTATTGATTTTCTTCCTCTTAACTTTCTGCACAAAAGCTGAATCAGAAAATGAAAGATTTGTACATCCAGCCAAGAACACAGCTTCTCCCTGATGAAGGGTCTAGGCCTGAAACGTCAGCCTTCCTGCTCCTATGATGCTGCTTGGCCTGCTGTGTTCATCCAGCTCTATACCTTGTTATCTCAAATGTTGTGTTTGTTTATAGTCATGTGTTGCATAGCTCTGTGTCAGAGTTACTTGAATGACACATACCCTACTCACACCCTGTTTTTCTCAGAATAATAGTCTCACAAACTCAATTACATCAGATGCAGATGGTGAAATGAAAGGAGAAACCTGCCCACGTGAACAGGGCATTAATGCTCATTGTGCAAACACACCCACCTGAAGAAAATACATAAACTGGAGGGCTTGTCATACATCTGAAATTAGTACCTCCAATTTTCTTAACACGACAACAGCTGCTGATATACTTTTTTAAATGTCAAAACTGCAAATTAAAATTCAGGTCTTGTGAATAAAATAGAACAACAACTCTCATAAGGATGGTGTTCATTTTAACAGGAGACAGATAAAAACAAATTTAATGTGCCTTGCAGGCTAGCATAATGAACAAAATGCATCCTTCCCTCAGTGGCTAGGTGGGCAAATATACTGCTGTTGTAGTGCTAGACCACAGAAACCACAAATTACTAGGTTAAAGCCTTGATCTGTACTGGGTTGGTTGTTCTTATGCAGGACACCATTAGGAGCTCTAATGAATTATTGTAAAAAATACATCAGGGATCATGCTGTTGATTCTATTTAGTAACATTGACTAGAAAGTACATGAGGTCAGGTTCTGTTGTGATGCCCTATGCATTTGGATAGCCTGACAATGCATATGGGTGATCATGATCACCCATAGCTAGATATTTGAATAAATTGCAGGCTTGCAACTCGCAGATTTATGTCCCTTAAAGTAATGAACCAAACATATTGGATACAATTCAGGTATATCTTGACAGGTGTGACTGGTGCTTAAAGTTACCCACAGGTAGCACACATTAAAAAGACTGGAGTGTCTTGGGTCATTTGAGAACAATACCACATTGAGCAGATAAAAGTGAGCTGTTGATAGCCCTGGAACCATAATGCAAAATGTCTGCAGTTTTTCTCCAGCCTTTCCACGGATTTTCCATTGGAGCTGTGACAGTTGGCCAGAAGAAACCCTTAGAGCTTTCACCACAAAATAGCTTGCATTTCTCCCAATCATTAATTGAGTATCAGCGGAGACTCAATTCTAGCACTTTCACCTTTGAGCTAGATGACTGTGGATTCCATCCTGAAGACTTGAGCAAATGAATTAGATTGATACTTCAGTGCTTTACTATCAGAAGTCCTCCTTTTTGGATGAATCAAGATTACACAAACTGTCTGGTGCATGTCAAAAATCCCAGGTCATTACTGAAGGAGTGGAGTAGAGATTTCTTGGTGTCCTGGCAAAAAATTATCAATCAACACCGAAACCAATTGATCGAACCATTTAGTTTTGTACTGTTTGTGGGAGCTTTAAGTGTGCAAATTGGCTGCAGTACTTCCAACACTCTGTGACTAACTTTATTTCAGAAGCACCTTATTGATTGAAATACATTTGCAATGTTCTGGAGTAAACAAAAAATGCTGTATAAATGCAAGTTCCTCTTTTTATTACCCATTAATAGATTTACAAATAAACACACTCTAGTTTCAACAAATATGTCACAACGCTAAAGTTGGTACGATGAATTCAAATGCAAATCCTTGATCAATTGAAACACAAGAGAATTGGAGCACATCAAAGCTTAATTTTTTCAGATCATTAAAATTAATTGGGAAAATTGAGTAATGTTTGCAAATAGGAATAGACCTTCCAGATGTGAAATTAATAACAGTTCTACACACAAAGTGTGGTAAAACTTTGGAACTCTCTTTTGGAAATGGCAGCTGATGCTAAATCAGTTGTTAATGTTAAATCAGAGATTAATTGATTTTTATTAATCAAATGTGGTCAGGTGACTCACCACTCCCAGGATTGTTAAAAAAGTATTGATTTCTTTTTGGAGCATGGAGACAAACTCAGAATAAGGAAGCCAAGTTTAAACCTAGCCAGACTCTGCAATTTGCCCAGTCCTGATGAAGGGTTCTGGCCAGACATGTGGACTTTTCTGCTCCTCGGATGCTTTCCGACCAGCTGTGCTTTCCCAGCTTCACATCTATTGATTCTGCAATTTACAAACTGCAGAGCTGGAACAGACAGTATTCATACAGCCAGGCCTGGGACAATCAACTTCCCAGTGAAACCAGACAGGCCTGGAACTGCCTGGCCAGGTACTAACAGCCACATTGTTTCAGAATGACCTGTGTTTACACCTCCAGTGGGGCTGCTTCGTTAGAAGAATACTACGCAGACTTGGTGGCACCCAGCTCAGTCAGAGACCAGAGGCATAGCGTGACAAGGAAAACATAGTGTGACAGTTGTACGTTCAAAACCAGGTTCTTCAACCTCCAAATATGGGAAGAGGTCACCTTGTTGGATCTTCCTGCCCCCACCCAATGCTCGTAGTGGAACAGGCCAGAGAATCTTAGTGAAGAGGGGGATAAAAGGGGCAACCTGGAGCCCCAGCTCTCTCTGGTTTTTGCACCTTCTTCACTGACGTCTCCAAAGAGCACCTTCTAACTCGCACTGAGCTGCACAGTATCTCCAGTTCCTTGTACCTCATGGTGAGCACCATCAGACCAACCTGACCCAGAAAGACCACCTCGGTGAGATGACCCAAAGACAAATAGCCCCAGATGAGAGGGGGAAGCCCAAATCGACAACTGCAGATCCTGAAACATCAGCCAACCCTCAAAGACCAAGGAATAGCCTGTCCCAGCCTTAGTGAAGGGTAATACCATCCTTTTCAGACAAACAGTTCAAGTACAGTGGTAGGGACCTGAGGATAGGGTGTAGCAAATCCTTGGAAGGGCATGTCAGAAGTACAAAGCTAGTGTAGATTTGAGACAGTTTAAGGATTTAGAACTGTTTACTGAAGAGTCCTGTGAACAGAGTGATAGACTTTAATTAAAGTTCATTCATAGAGTCTGATAAATATTGTTCTTCCTTGATAAAGTGTTCAATGTGGTTATGTTGGAGCTTCCCCTTATTCTTGTCCCCTTTGTCTATCTCACCAGATGAGAGTCCTTAGTTAAAAAGTTTTCTGTAAACTGGTCAAGGTTATTCAGGGTACATTTACCCACCCTTTCAGTTTACAACAAAGAGGTGTTGAGGGAAATGGGACAAAGGGGGTATGTGAATTTAAACTGGAGACTAACCCTAATCTCATTGAATACCAAAATAGATGGGAGGAGCTAAATGGCTTACTCCTGTTCCTATGTTTAATGGAAATGGTATTGCACAAAAATTTTTGTCCTTTTAACTCCTAAAATTATTCTGCAGCAAAGAGCAAATGTAAGACACATTAAGAGATATGCTTCTACTTTCTAGTGTAAATACAAAGTAGGTGGCATGGCTAAATTGGATTATTATTTAAAACTAGAATAAAATGAGTTATCCCTTTGGTGTTTAAAGTTTGACCAGCTTTGGTTCAGAGTTTATGAGCTGGAGATTGAACTACATACACAGCGAAGCATCATGGAGAGGTGGAGATCACCTCGGTTTTTCGTGTCAGGAGGCTGCCACACCACTTACTGTAGGGTCTTTTGATTTGGTCAGAGGTCAGGGACCAGGTCAGGAGGGTATCACTGTGAGTGAGAAAGGTAAGGGGATGCAGACTGAAGGAGTGTCAGTCTGTACAATTGTCCACTAAGATTGAGGTTCTGTCAACTTATTTGAATGAGAGTGGAGGCTGAAGAGTAGATGTGCAAACTAACCATGGCACAGGTGGTACAGGAAGCCATTCAAGTAATGGGAGCAACAAGGAATGCAGCAGTACTAATAGCAGTAGTAGCAGCAAGGGATAGGATACTGAGGGGATAATACTGCTCTCTGTAGCAAAGGGTGAGACTCAAGACCACTGATCTGCCTGCAGGATTTGGAGCATCTGCTTAGGGCTGGAAAGGAACTTGTCGTGGGAGGGAGAGGATCTAGTGGTCGTGGTCCATATAGTAATGATCACATAAGTAAGACGGTGCATTGAGTATAGGAGTTGTGATGTCATGTTGTGGCCATATAGGACATTGGTTAGGCTACTTTTGGAAAACCATGTTCAGTTCTGGTCTCCCCACTATAGGAAAGACGTTGGTAAACTTGAGAGGCTGCATAAAAGATTTACAAGGATGTTGCCAGGGTTGGAGAGTTAGAGCTATAGGAAGAGGCTGAATAGGGCTGGGGTTACTTTCCCTGGAGCATTGAAGGCTGAGGGGTGACCTTATAGAGGTTTATAAAATCATGAGGGGCATGGATAGGGTGAATAGTCAAGGTCTTTTTCCTAGGGTAGGGGAGTCCAAAACTAGAGACCATTGATTTAAAGTGGCTGGGGAAAGATTTAAAGGAGATCTAAGGGACAACATTTTCACACAGAGGTGGTGTGCATATGGAATGAGTTGCCAGAGGAGGTATGGAGGCTGATACAGTTACAACATTTAAAAGGCATCTGGATGGTTATACGAATAAGAAGGGTTTAGAGGGATATGGGCCAAATGCTGGAAAATAGGACTAGATTAGTTTAGGATATCTGGTTGGCATGGACAAGTTGGACTGAAGGGTCTGTTTCCATGCTGTGCAACTCTATGGCTCTAGGAAAGAGTTTCTGCATTGACAGTATGAAGAGCTAGGCATTAATTTGAAAAGCAGAACCTCAGAGTTTATAATCTTTGGATTATTGCCTGTGTTGCATACAAATTAGAATAGGGTACATAAAATTAGAAAGATAAATACATGGCTCAAAGACTGGTGTGGGAGATGTATGTTCTGGCTCCTGGGTCATTGACACCAGTATGGAGAAAATGAGATCAGAACATTTGGGACAGGACTATCTGAGCCATGCTGGAGCAAGAGTTCTTGCAAACTGTATAACCAGGAAAGTTGAGAAGGTTTTAAACTAAATAGTGAAGAGCAAGGGATCAAATGTGGAAAGATGTGGCTGAAGTGCAAGGTAAGAAATGAAAATAGTAATATGGGAGATCAGAATCAGAGAATGGCAAAAATTGGCAGAGGGAAGAAACATATAACAATACACCAACAGCCAAGATGAGATGTTATGAAGATAACAAAAAGACAAAACTGAAGGGATTGTATCCAAATGCACGTAGCATTCATAACAAAATAAATTAATTAACAGAGTACTTTGAAGCACATAAATATGACCTGATAGCCATTATGGAAACATGACTTCAGGATGACAGGAAGTGGTTTCCAAATATTGAGGATTCTATGACATTCAAGAAAAATACATAGCTAGTTAAAGGTGGAGAGATACCACTGTTAATCAGTTGTGCACTTGTGTAATCGTTGGAGGTGGTCTTGGGTTGAGGAGATCAGGATGTGGAGATCAGTTTTGGGTAGGGATGAGCAAGATTAGGGGAAAGAAGTCACTAGTGGGAGCGGTCAACTGGCCACTCAACAGTAACTACAATGTGGGACAAAGTGTAAAAGAAATATTGGCTACTTTTCATAAAGGGGTGGTGGGCTATGAGATTATAGATTCTGGTTGAATATAATTCTGCTGCTCCTGATATCTCTCAGCACCTCATAAATGTCCAGTTTTAAGCTGCTAGATCAGTTCTGAATCTGTCTCATTTAACATGATGAAGGGTATTCTTGTGTAAGTATAGGGCTTTCTCTTCATAAGGACTGTATGTTAGTCACTCCTACCAATATGATAATGCACTGACCACTTTTAGATTAGTGATGATAAGGTTACTAGGCTTTTTCTTCGTGTCGATTCCATCACCTTTTAACCCAGAAAAAAGGAATTATGAATGTGCAATAAATGCTGGCTGAGCCAGTGTCATCCACATGTCATAGAATTAATTTTTTAAAATGTCTAGTCTAGCATATTGCATGTTCTTCTGGACTTGGCAACTTGATCCGTTAGGGGTGCTGATGGGCCAGTCATGGTGCTGGACATTGAAGTCCCCCATCTGACCTGCATTTTGTGTCTTTGCCGTTCTCAATGTTTGTTCGAATTTGTTTCCAAGATGGAGGAGCATTGATTCATCAACTGGAGGCAGAAGGTGATAATCAACATGCAGTTTCATTCCCTGTGTTTGAACTGATGCCATGAAACTTTATGGGTCCACTCTAGTGAAGTGTCCCAGCATTCTGCAGTGGGACAGGGAAGGTGATTATGGCATTCAATCAGGCTGTTGCTTGACCAGTTTGTGGGACAGTGGTCCTAACACTGGCATAAGTCCCCCAGATATCAGTGAGAAGGATTTTGCAGGGTCGATGAATGAGTTTGCCTTCGTCTTTTCTGGTTATTGTAATCAATGTCAGGAGGTCCTTCTAGTTTTATTTCTCTTCTGTAGCAGTCTGATACGACTGAGAGATTTGCTAAGCAGGTCAAGAGAAACTGAACCGTACAAACCATGACACATTTATGACCAACACTAGGCAATGTGGAGTTGCTGTTGGTCTCAGTTCCTGTCAACAGCCAAGATCATTCAGACTCGTATAGTCTTCAATCTACTCACTCCTCACTCGTCTATAATCCAGTTGAAACAAAGCCTAATCTGTCCGCCCTGTCCTTTTTCAGACAATCCACTCATTCCAGGTGTCCTGCTGAGATAAAATTCAGTTTTTTCTCAGCATCATTCCAACAAACAAACCCCGCATTCCCTATAATCCAGATAGCAATTTACTTAAGTAATCACAATATTTGTAACAGAAAATCCTTACTGGCTTTTGAAATATTATCTGTGAATCTTCTTTTTCCGAAAAACTGGGCCAAAGGAAACCAACGCTTGGTTTAAAATCCATGGATGTACAGTGCATAGATTTTCATAGTAAATTGGATCTCTCATGTAGAATTACACCTCATTTAGACGACTAAAACAGGCCCCTTGGCTCAACTGGCCTATGCTGCATTTATACACCTCACAAGCTTTGTCTCACTCTACTTCATCTAATTCTAATTCTATCAACATCACTTTTTAATCCTTTTCCCCTACATGCAACTACCCAACTTCTACTACAATGCAATCTCTCAAAACCAATTCTTTTGACAGATAGCAGTCTAAATGTAGCCTTTCTTCCATAGCACCTAATTTAAAGCTTGATCAATCTTTTCCCTAGTTATGGATTCGCTTTACCTGGGTCCATCTATGTTCCAACTCTGATATCTCTGAAAGTGCTTTTACTTTGAAATTGTTTAGTTTGTATTGTGGAAAAGTATGAATTAAGACTGCTCCCTCTAACTATAGTTTAATTCCAATGCAGAATTTCAGACTCACAAAACATGAGGTCAGTGATTCTATCAGGAGAAGAAAAATTGATTTAGCAACACAAGTGTGGAAGCTGAAGCCAAAACCTGTTTTACAGGATCAGAACTAAATAGACACTAGTGTAAAAGAGCCTCAACTGATTACGTCTATTGGCTAGTCTCTTAGATTCTTTGTGACTGAGCCCTTCCCGAAGGCTACATGCTCTGAAACCTAATTGGCTCATCGACTGATTCCTTTCCACAGATGTTATTGCCTCTATGGGTTTAATTGCATAGTGCAATATTATCATTCAATGTGTTAATGTTCTAATATTGCATGATGCAATTTCACACCGTTTTTGACACTAGCTGTTTCTGCTAAATGATGTTATCTTCATTGTTACTTCAGGATCAGCCAACTTCTTTCCCTCTCTGTTTGATTTCTCATAATTATTAGCAAAACAAATTAAACAAATATGTAAATACAACAAACAAAAAAGAATGAAACAAAGTGGAGGACCTCAGTAGCCTGTGAAATCAGGTACAAATAGAATAAGTGCTAACGTGCAGTAAAAAGAAAATAAATCAAAGTTTTAAATGCCTGAAAGGGCACAATGATCATTAAATTATTTGTTAAAATTTAATTAATTTCTGCAGTAAGATATTGAGTGCTTTGAACCTATAAAAACAGCAGAACCTGACATAGAGGAGTTGTGTAAATATTATTCAAGTGAGCTAATTAAATATAAACATCGTTGTGCTTTGGGTCCTTTGAAACTTTGACTCTAAATAAACAGTTGCACTGACCTCTGATTGTTGAAGGGGATTTTTAGGTTCTGCAGCAGTCACTTTAACCACTTCCTCCACTTATATCCTTCCGTTACCACATTCACTGATGATCTAGCAAAGGTGGCTTTCTTCTTCCCAACTGTTCATGAGTTACTTATTTTGCTTCCATGATACTCAGTTGAGAGAACTATCAAGTGACTGCTTTCCAAACTTCTGTTGATGACAGTTTATACTGAGCACTTAGATAATGCACAGGACTGCGGAAAATTGTCTTAGCTTTCTCAAGGACAAATAGACCACATACCCACCAGATTCTACACTGGCTGAATAAAATTGGGAAATCATGGAAACAACAAAAGGATAAATATCCTTAGCAGCTGTTTAGCATGGAAAAGAGCTGGCTCATAAACTCAACTTACTCTTCTGAAAAGTATTAAGCAAACTTTAGTGTAAATGAAGGGAAAATATGGGGGAGTGTGATACAACAACGCCTTTCAATTTCATGCTTTAATGAACATATTTTAATTAAAATGATGGGGCTTTAAGAAGTTATAAAGTTTTACTATTATGTAATGTTTCATACAGGATGACCACATAATTGTTGACTATCTGGAATATTTAGCAGATGTTTCACAAGGAATGGTGATTGGCAAAAATGTCCTGCAATAACTTGCATTCATGTTGCACTTTTCACAACTTCAGAATGTTTCAAAGACTCTATATTCAATGAAGTACAGTTGAAGTGTTGTCTCCACTATATTCTAGAGAAACCCAATTTGTTCACAACAAAGACTCACGAATAGTAATGAGACAATGACCTGATCATGTGTTTTAATGACATCAGTTGACAGATAAATTGTTGTCCAGAATTTGAAATAGAAAATAGGTCGGATAATTTTATCATACTACTTACTTCACTTTATTAATGTATGTCTGAAATACGTCTTTCGACTCACAGCACATTCATTAATTACATCTCAACTTAAAGTCTTTCATGTGGATAAGGTCGTAAACTGGTTGTGGGATTAAAATGTGCAATTGACTCTTATCTGTTTGAAGTGCAGATTTGTGTGCCTGGCTCATTTGCTTGGGAGCTATTTGCAGTCAGCACTAAACATACTGTAGAGTGGCTGAAAATCTCTGCGGGGAGCACCAGTTTGTATCACCACTTAAAGCCAGCTGCACAGGATAAAGGCAAGGTGCTGTGAAAGAGAAGGATTGAAACATGGCACGGGAGAGAAAGGGTACTTCAAAATTCACAGGCATGGATTTCTTGATGCAAGTATCCTTCCTAAGGTATGGTTCTTGGAATTAGACATAATTTTCCAGTTGAGGCTGAACTACTTTAAGAAAAGTTCATCATCATTTCCTTGCTTTTGTACTGTTTGGGCAGAATTTCTTGGATGGTGGGGGCACAACCTTATTGATTACAGCAGCGCTGGAGCCATTTAATGCTGAGATTAATTAGTTGGAGATGGGCCTCCTGCTGCTCACTCAATTGGGTGTCATGCCTCAGAGAACTGCTGGCCAGCTGGATTGACTGGTAGTTCTGTTGTCCCAGTAACATTAGTAGCAGCAGTGGCCAGGGCAGGGACAACAAGCAGTCCCCAGATCCCAGGAAGAGGTCAGTATAGGGTGCATCTCAGCAGAGTGGTGAGGTGGGAGTGGAGTGTTAGAGAGGACTGGGTTTCTTGGTAAAAAGGAGGGGGCACAGGGAAGAGAGGCACATACAGAAAGTAGAATTGCTGGATTTCTCCTCTGCCCTTGAATTCTGAGACAGGGTACTTCTGACAGTGCACTACATCTTTCAATATCATTCAGGGTGACAGCAATGTTCCTCCTAATTTTTCTTGCTCCTGCACGAACAAGTAAGTGGAAGCCATCTGCCAGCATGCTGATCAAAATGTGCAGAGCTTCCAATGGCGTGTGCAGTTTAGAGGGAAGGTTGAGACATGGCTTTTGTATTCAAGTTCTGGACTGCGACTTGAATCCATAACCTTCCAATTCAGAGGTGGGAGTGCCGCCAACTGAGCCACATCTTGCTACTTTTACTTCTTTTTAAACTCTGTAGCAGCAAACTTTAGGTGCATTCTGTCTTTTACTGCTTCTTTGCCTTCAAAGTGGTGATTGTGGCATGTTTGAAGATATTTTCAGCTCTGGTTGCACCAGATATAATTTCGATGAGCATGTGTGCACACAGAGAATATGCACCTGTAAAGTAGGCAAATGATATTTTTAGTCAATGTGTAAGGCTGATGTATTGCCAATGCTACCATTTGTAATACATTGCTCCAGCTATTGCCCTTGTGTGCTCTGCAGCAGCTAATTGATTTCTACTGGCTTTTGCTAAGATTGGTTTCCACAGTTGTGCTTTAAGTTGGCCAAGTCTACCAGCAATGGTAAAGCATAGTGAAAATTTTGTCCTGACATCAGTGAGTCTGTACAGACCACTTGTTCCCAGATGTTGGTGCAGTAGTTTGCATCCATTTTGATCATCATGTGACAGAGAGAACAAGGAGAGCTGTCACACAGCAGGACAAGCTGCTAGAAAGAGGAGGAGTACATGGACAAACACACGGCAGCGAACTTTACCTGGCCAGATTTTCTCACTGCTTTCTCCAGCTGAACCTCATTATGGAACAACGTTTTCATTCTTTTCTTTTCTGAAAATAAACCTTTAACAGCTTAAGACCATAAGATATAGAAGTAGAATTAGGCCATTTGGCCCATCAAGTCTGCTGCACCGTTCAATCATTGCTGATATGTTTCTCAACGCCATTCTCCTGCCTTCTTCCCATAACCCTTGATTCCCATACTAATCAAGAACCTATCTATCTGGCTTAAATACACTCAATAACTTCGCCTCCATAGCCCTCTGTGGCAATTAGTTCCGCAGATTAACCACCCTCTGAAGAAATTCTTCCTCATCTCAGTTCTAAAAGGTCATCCTGAGGTTATGCCCGGTCCTAGTCTCTCCCAGTACTAGAAATATCCTCTCAATATCCAATCTATCCAGGTCTCTCAGTATTCTGTAAGTTTCAATCAGATCTTCCCTCATCTTTCTAAACTCCGTCAAGTACAGATAAGGTGGGAGTGACAGTCCTTGACATCAAGGCTGCATTTAACTGAGTGTGGTGTCAAGGATCCCTAGCAAAACTGGAATCGATTAGTATTGGGGGGCAAACTCTCCATTGGTTGAAGTCATACCTGGAATATAGAAAGATGTTCATGGTTGTTGGAGGTCAGTCATCCCAGCTCCAGGACATCGCTGCAGGAGTTCCTCAGGGTAGTGTCCTAGCCCAACCTTCTTCAGCTACTTCATCAATGACCTTCCCTCCATCATAAGGTCAGAAATGGGGATTAACACCGATGATTGCACAATGTTCAGCACCATTCACGACTCCTCAGATACTGAAGCAGTCGAATGCAACAAGGTCTGGACAATATTCAGGCTTGGGCTGACAAGTGGCAAATAACATTTGTGTCACACAGATGCCAGACTATGACTATCACCAATAAGATACATCTAGCCACCACCTCTTGACATTCAGTGGTGTCACCATCACTGAATCCCCCACTATCAACATCTTTGGGGTTACCATTGACCAGAAACTCAACTGGACTCATCACTTAAACATAGTAGCTACAAGAGCAGGTCAGAGGCTAGGAATACTGCAGCGATTAGCTCACCTCCTGACTGCCCAAACCTGTCCACCATCTGCAAAGCACAAGTCAGGAGTGTGATGGAATACTCCCCATTTGCCTGGATGGGTGCAGCTCCAATAACACCCAAAATGTTTGATACCGTCCAGGACAAGCAGCAAACTTGATTGGTATTACATCCACAAGCATCCACTCCCTCCAACGTCAATGCTCAGTAGCAGCAGTGTGTACTATCTACAAGATGCACTGCAGAAATTCACCAAAGATCCTCAGACAGCCCCTTCCAAACTCACGACCACTTCCATCTATAAGGACAAGGGCAGCAGATATATGAGCATACCACCACCTTTAAGTTCCCCAACAAGATACTCATCATCCTGATGTAGAACACCATTACTTCACTGTCACTGGGGTCAAAATCCTGGAATTCCCACCCTAATGGCATTGTGGGTCATCCTACAGCAAGTGGACTGCAGTGGTTAAGGAAGGCAGCTCACATAAGAACTAGGAACTAGGAGCAGGAGTAGGCTGTCCGGCCCTTCAAGCGTGCTCCGCCATTCAATAAGATCATGGCTGATCTTTTCGTGGACTCAGATCCACTTAGCTGCGTTCTCATCGTATCCCTTAATTCCTTTATTGTTCAAAAAAAATCTACCTTATCTTTAAAAACGTTTACTGAAGTAGCGTCAACTACTTCACTGGGCAAGAATTCCATAGATTAACAACCCTCTGGGTGAAGAAGTTCCTTCTCAATTCAGTCCTAAATCTGCTCCCTCTAATCTTGAGGCTATGCCCTCTTGTTCTAGCTTCACCTGCCAGTGGAAACATCCTCTCTACTTCTATCTTATCTATTCCCTTCATAATTTTATATGTTTCTATAAGATCCCCCCTCAATCTTCTGAATTCCAATGAATATAATCCCAATCTACTCAGTATCTCCTCATAAGCCAACCCCCTCAACTCCGGAATCAACCTAGTGAACCTCCTTTGCACCCCCTCCAGTGCCAGCACATCTTTTCTCAAGTAAGGAGACCAAAACTGCACACAGTACTCCAGGTGTGGCCTCACCAGCACCTTCTACAGCTGCAACATAACCTCTCTGCTTTTAATCTCAATCCCTTTAACAATGAAGGACAAAATTCCATTTGCCTTCCTAATTACTTGTTGTACCGGCAGACCTACCTTCTGTGATTCATCCCCCACCTTCTTAAAGTCTACCAGGGATAGGCAATAAATGCTGGCCAGTTAGCCATGCCCACATCCTACAAATGAATGAAAAAAAGCCCAGAGTCTTTAACAGCTCCTCATAAAACAAGCCCTTCATCCTCACAGTCATTCTTGTAAATCTCCTGTGGACTCCCTCCAATGCCAGTATATCCATCCTTAGATAGGGAGCCCAAAACTGTTCACAGTATTCCAAATGCAGTCTAACCAGAGCTTTATGCAACCTCAGCAGTACATTTCTGCTCTTGTACTCCAGACTTATTGAAACAAATGCTAAAATTGCATTTGCCTGACCTACATTTTAACCTTTAGAGAATCTTGAACTAGGACTTCCAAGTCCCCTTGTGCTTCAGATTTGTGAAGCCTTTCCCTGTTTAGAAAATAGTTTACACCTCTCTTCTTCACACCAAAGTGCATAACCTTACACTTCCCCGCATTATATTATATCTGCCACTTCTTTGCCCAAACTTCTGGCCTGTCACAGTCCTTCTGCAGCCTCCCTGTTTCCTCAACACTACCTGTGCCTTTCTTATCTTTGTGTCATCTGTAAATTTAACAACAATGCCCTCAGTTCCTTCATACAGATCGTTAATGTATAACGTAAACAATCGTGATCCCAACACGGACCCCTGCGGAACTCCACTAGTCACCGGCTGCCATCCTGAAAAAGACTCCTTTATCCCTTCTCTCTGCTCTCTGCCAGTCAGCCAATCACTTTTCCATGCTAGGACCTTGCCCCTAACACCATGGACTCTTATCTTATTTAGTAGTCTCCGTTGTGGCGCTTTGTCAAAGGCCTTCTGCAAATCCAAATCAATTATGTCCACTGGCTCGCCTTTGTCAAACTTGCTCTTTACCTTCTCAAAGAATTCTAACAGATTTGTCAGCATGATCTCCCCTTGATGAAGCCATGCTGACTCAGCCCTATTTTAATGTGCTGGTCCAAGTATTCTGCAATTTCATCCTTAATAGTGGATTCTAAAATCTTCCCAAAGACCGAAGTCAGGCTAACCGGCTTATAATTTCCTACCGTCTGCCCCTTCTTATGTTACATTAGCCATTTTCCAGTCCTCTGGTACCTTCCCTGACTACAGTGATTCCTGAAGACCACCAATGCCTCTCCAATCTCCTCAGATATCTCCTTTAGAAATCTGGGATGTAGTCCATCTGCTCTGGGTGATTTATTCACCTTGAGACCTTTCACTTTCCTCAGCACTTTCTCCAGTCCCTGTTACAGGCACTGTAACAGAAACAAAATCAAATGTTTAACTAACCCTTCTAAATTTAGAACAGAAACTTATCAAAATCAGATCTCAATGACATTATCTGGGATAATGATGAACCCCAGTCCCAGCAGTGCAGTGCCCACTGGTCTCTGAAGTCCTCTGATGTGCCAGTGAACACTGCATATTCCTTCTTAATAGATACTTGCACTGATGTAATTGTGGAAGAGGGGCAGGGTTGGAGCAGGCCCATGAGAAGGCCCTGTGAACTGTCTGCCCCTTATATGGGGCACCTATAGATTAGGAGAATGGAGCAGAAGTGCGGCCAGAAGTTCAAAAAAACTGTCAGGTGCTGCAAATACAAACTCGCAACATATATAAGGAAATCAATTTTCTCCAGGCCACAAAAACTGGGTGGCTTGGTACTCTCTACTTAATTTTGCCTTAGAGCTGGGTGTGCTGTGCCAGTGAAGATGGCTGTGGTCAGGAATGTGGTCAGGAGAGAGCCTCTTGCTCTTGCAGGCTGGATCAGCTGACATTTGCTACATTTCCCAGTTTACCATCCATTTTTGTGTTAAGAGGTCACTGGTTCTTTGTATTCTCAGACAACAGAATGGATGTTTTTCTTACATTCCAAAGAGAAGGGCGGCACAGTGGTTAGCACTGCTGCCTCACTGCGCCAGAGACCCGTGTTCGATTCCAGCCTTGGGTGACTGCCTGTGTGGGTGCTCTGGTTTC
>NC_063333.1:89964362-89989362 GCF_021869965.1 Rhincodon typus | reverse complement strand
TACTTACTGCTTCCAGTTAATTAGCCAATCGTCTATCCTTGCCAGTATGACATCCACTGCATTATGAGCCTTTATTTTGCGCAATAACTTTTGATGGCATTTAATCAAATGTAGATCCAAGTATAATATGTGCATCAGTTCCCTTTATAACATCACACGTTACTGATTCAAAAAAACAATTCAATCAATTGTTTGAACATGATTTCCCTCCAGCAAAACTATCCTGACTCAGGCTGATATTCTTGGACTTTTCTAAGTGACCTGTCTTTAATAACATCCTTTAACATTTTCCCTAATACAGATGTTTGAACTAATTGGCCTATAGTTTCCTGCTTTATGTCTTTCTCACATTTTGAATAAAGGAGCTACAGTAGTTTTCATGCAATCTAATGTAATCTTTACCTAATCTAGGAAATTCTGTAAAATTTAAACCAGTTAACTTCCCCAGTTAACCACGATTGTTGGGTCCACCTTTTTGAACTATTTCTATATTGTTAGGATGCATGTATTCTGTGTACATGAAAATAGTTCATTAAATGTCTGCTACTGCATCTAATCTGACTGGTCCCAAATCTATTTGCTAGTTCATTCTAATTAGCATGATTGCCCACATTTATTTAAAGTATGAGACTTGCTACCTTCTTCTCTTCCTAAAATTGAACATTAAATTCAATCATATTACGATCGCTGCTCCTAGGTGTGTCTTCAGTTCAATGTAAGGTCATTAATGATTCTTATCTCATTGAGCCAGTCTAATGCTATATGATTCAACACAGAACGTGCTGCTCCAAAAAAAATCCTGTAAACTTTCTATGAGCCCCTCATCCAAGTTACCTTTGCCATCATTTTTTTCCCCAGACCATAAGCAGATTGAAATTCCCCATTATTGTTGCCTTAATTATGTCTTGTTGACAGGCTCCCATTATTTCTTCCTTTAACCCCCATCCTACTGTGTGGTTACTGATAAGGGGCCGAGAGCCCACTTCTACAATGATCTCTTGCCTTCAACTTTCTCATCTCTACGCAAACCTCTTCTACATCTAGTTTTCTAAGGTTTAGGTCATCTCTCTCATTAATTAATCCCATCATTAATGAACAGAGCCAGCCCGCCATCATTTCCTAACTTTCTGTGCTTCCTAAACATCCTGTACTCTTCAGTATTTTGATCCTACTGATATCCTGCAGCCATGTAATAGCTAACAGATTATAGTTATTTATTATTATTTGCGCTAACAATTTGTTTTAAATACGTAAATTTAAATAAGAGCCTTTAGACTTATCCATTTATTATTGTTGTAACCCTAGTCTTATCTGTTAATTTACTGCCAGGGAGAGCACATCTCTGTTCCTGTCACAATCTATTTATCGTTTTCCTTAAAAATACCTTTCTCCATTTTCCCTAATTTGATCCCTTACGCTCACTATTTAGTTTAAAAATCCTCTCTACTTCCCATGGGTGTTGGGGCTGTCTAGAACACTTGTCCCAGTCTCGTTCAGGTACAGATTCCGCTTTCTCCAATACTTGTGCCTTTCCACTGTGAACCCACCTCTCCCACACCAATCTTTGAGCCAATCATTCATTTCCCTAATCTTATTTGCCCAATGCCAAATTGATTATTCAATAATCCAGCGATTGTAATCTTTGAGTTGCTGCTTTTAAATTTGGTGCCTAGCACCTTGTACTAATTATTCAGAGAATCTGTATTTGTCTCGCATGTCATTAGTACCTACGTGAGTGGCTGCACATTCCCCCTCCCCTCTTCAACCATTAGCTGATGTCCTGAACCTGGCAGCCAACACTATCTTTCTAAATTCTCATTCTTTGCTGCCGAATGTCAATCCCTCCCATTAAACTAACCACTGACAATCAATAAATTCATTTTTGCAAATCCGCCTTTCATCCAGTTAAGCTCAAAAAACTTCACTCCTGGTGGACAATTAAAAAAGCTGAGGCTACTGTGTTCCTGACTTTTGCATCCCCTTTCCAAAAGGGTACGAATGTTTCCTGCAACAAAGTGCCTTGGTAAGTTTCCCTCGTTCAGTGACTGCAGATCACCCTCCAGCTCAAAGTCTGAGCTAAAGCTCCTCTATGTGCAAACACTTACTGCACGCATTTTTCTCCTGGCTCACACTAGCATTCAGAACTCCCGCATCCCTCAACCCTGACACATCACCTATCTGGCCATCCTTGATATAATTTAATTAATCATTCAATTTTTTAAATATATTTGATTAATCTTACCATTAGTTCCTACAATATTTTAAACCTTAGGAATGGAATTGACCTTAACTACTTGACAGATATTTATCAAGCAGCTACTTTCTTCTCTTGTAGTGGACTGAGAACCAATTCCTAGAGAATGAAACCATAGAAAAAGCGAAAGTAAATGTGCATCTCCTTCATTTCCTAGCACCCTGTCATAAATGAAAGGCCCCTTATCCCGACTGTGCCACTCTCTTTTCCATCTTCCCCCGCCAAGGTAAACACTATTTCAATATGTTCCAAATAATGCTAATACTAGGCCTTTCTTGCAGCTAAATGCTTTATCTTCGTTGAACAAAGTGCAAATTTGTTAAACATACAAGCATGAGCCAAATTTAGTAATTGGATATTACTCAGCTAAACGTGCTGTTTGACATATAATGTTGTTCAGCTGCTTCTATTGCTTGTAAGCAATGCTCACCTTGCTCAGTAACTACTGCCTCTGAATTTCATACCCGAACAATTTCCTTAATGTACAAGCTACGTTGCTTTTCTCGTCACGATAAAATGTTTAGAAATGGAGAGGATCACGTCTGGGATAGTATGCTTTTTGCGGATTTAGCCACTGGTATCGTTGTTAAATCACATCGTGACAGAAGGAGCTAAATACATGGCATAAGTTTGGCATGTTCAGTATGTTAAAGCACAATGTACCCTAATATGCAAATATATCACTGGACCTAATACAATTTAAGTCTACATTGCTTTTGGGACTCTAGAAGTCACAATAACACATGTAGCAGGGCCATGAGCCAATAGGAAACCACACATTTCACAAATGGCCTTTCATAAAAGTAAAAGTTACTTTTATACCCACTGAACTTACAGTACCAAAAGTATGTTAGTAGAGCTATTTCCACAATGAGCTCTGTAATGCTGCCTCAGGAACTTAGTACGATGGGTATCTGCCCTGTGTAATAAAAAGACACACTCCACAGCAGCCAAAAAAAGTGATACACTTAAGTAAAACTGGCCTTTGATGAGCCAAACCATCCAGCTTGCCAGCAGACATAAAATGTGGTTACCTTCACCTCTGATGGCAAATACCTTTCCGAGTTAATATTTACTGCAAGTCAGCACTGCCTCTTTGTGTTGGTGTTCTCAAAATCCAGCTGTTGCTTATCTTTGGATCCTCTGGATGCAGCATTTCACTTGCTTTGTAATGATTTCACTGAAATTCATAGTTGTTGTTTGTGAACGCAAAAGGAGTTAGCTGATCTGTTTCTGTGAAGGTTTGACTTTACCTTAAATTTGATAGGTGACCTTCCGAACAAGGATCTATCATTGCAATATCAACAGTCAAGGAGTGATCTGTTTGGATATCCTGAAGGACAACTGGAGCCCAGCACTGACCATCTCCAAAGTTCTCTTGTCAATTTGTTCTCTTCTAACAGATTGCAATCCTGGTAAGAGGAATTATGGTCCTTCATTTATTTACACTTCACCTTTGTCTTTGTGGTGAAAAGATAAGTGACTAAGTTATGAAAATATTAAAGAGATACAAATAAATACAAAGAAGAGTCTCTCCCAATGTATTAATCAGAATGTCTTCTCACTTCATTCTGACTTTTCTTTGTTCACAATTCTTGGATTTAAGAACTTAAAGGAAGCTTAAATTTATCTTGTCAACTACACTTATATTGCAAGAAAACAAACAGCTAAGTAGAATATAATTATTTTATGTTATGATACTTTTTGACTTATGTGAGCAAAGAAACTCATTCTAACGATCAATTGTACAAAACAGAAAATCCTTAAATATCAAATCCTGAACAGTCATCATCTAGAAACATTTCAGAGCAATGAAGTTGTAAATGCATAATGAACAAATCAGTATAATCTCTGAAAACCAAGGCTGAATTTAACAGAAACAAAGAAACAGCACAAAAGGAAGCTGTTTGGCACTTTCTACCTATGATAAATTTATGTACCTTACAAGTTATTTTATAGTTGTTTTCCAGGTTCTGAATAAACCCTCTACCATTAAAGTTCAGCCATTGCTCACTTGGTAGCATTTTGCCTCTGAGTCACAGAGTTCCAGATTCAAGTCCCACTCCAGGGTTCGAGTGCAATAAATAAAGATGATACTCTAGCGCGGTACCAGAGTGAGAGCAACAGCTAAACATCCCTCTTCAATCAATTCAATTTACTCCACTTGATGTCAAGAAAACAGCTGAAGGCACTGGATACATTTGTGCTTCAGTAATAGCTATGCCCTTAGCCAAGCTGTTTCAATACAGTTACAAGGCTGGCATCTACCCAGCAATCTGGAAAATTGCCCAAGCATATCCTATCCAGAATGTGGCTCTCTTGGTGCAGTAGTAGCATCCCTTCCTCTGAATCAGGTCTTCTGGCTTTAAGATCCACCTACTCCAGAGGTGTGTCATAGCACATCTGAACATGTGGGTTAAAAGAAGATCTATCCTATCCAGAAAAAGCAGTACAAATCCAATCTGGCCAATTACTACCTTACCAGCTAGCCTTGATTATCAGCAAAGTAATGACAGCATTATCGAGCAGCATTCTTTTTTTTCATTCATTCATGGGATGTGGGTTTCACTGGCTAGGCTAGAATTTATTGCCTGTCCCTAATTGTCCTGCAGAAAATGGTGGCAAACTACTTTCTTGGACTGCTGCAGTCTTTGGGGCTGTTGGGATACACACAATGCTGTTAGGAAGAGAGTTTCAGGAACTTGACCCAAAAACAGGGAAGGAAAAGTGATGCAGTTCTAAGTAAGGATAATGTGTGGCTTGGAAAGAAACTTGCAAGTGGTGGTGCTGAAATGCATCTGCTACCCTTGCCCCTTCTAGGTTGTAGATGTGTGGGTCTTGAAGGAGCGTTGGTGAGTTGTTTCAGTATATCTTGCAAATGGTACACACTGTTGTGAGTATGCATTGGCGGTGAAGAGAATGAATGTTGAAATGGTGAATATAATGCAATCAAGACTTACATATCAAGATGGCAGCAGAGTAGGATGCTCCAGCCAGAGTTCATCCACTCCACCCACTGTTCTTCTTTTCTTTTTCTTCCTCCTAGTGTTTTTCTCTTCTTTATTTTTTCCCTTCGATTTCCAGCCTCCAGCAACCTCTGGTGAGAAGCAACGATCCCCGGCCTGGCGCAGCGGCCTCCTGTAATGGTCTCCTGGCCTGGGACAGTGGCCCCTTGCAGTGGGCCTCCCGGTGTGGTGACCTCCTGGCCTCCCACAGCAGCTTCCCAGTATTGATGTCCTGGCGTGGTGTGGTGACTCTCTGGCCTCCTGCAGTGGCCTCCCAGCATGGCGTGTCGCAGGTGCTGTGTGGAGCCAGGGCCAGCGCAGACTGGAAGCTGAATGCCAGTGTGGTCTGCTGTGCTGAATTCTTTTTCACTATGTTGGACATTTTATTTCTGTATTGTCTAAAATCTTGTAACAAAAAGAAACTGTGCCTAGGTACTTTTGTATCTAAGTCGGCGCAGTAATTGGCAACTATAAACCTTTCACTATGCTCACTGAGTATATGTGACAATAAAGGCTATTGTATTCTATTCTATTCTATCAAGCAAGCTGCTGAATGAGGCTCAGTTTGGGTTCTCTCAGAACCACTTAGCTCCTGGCCTCATTAAAGCTACAGTTGAAATACGGATAAAAGAGATGAACTCCAGGTATGTGATGAGAGTGACTGAATGCAATATCAAGGCAGTAAGTGATCAACTATGACTTCAAGGAAACTAGCAAAACTGGAGTCAATGGGAATCGAGGTGAAAACTCTCTGTTGGTTGGATTCAAGTCTAGCGTAAAGGAAGCTGATTGTGTTGTTGGAGATCAATCATCTCAGCCACAGGATATATCTGCAGGATTTCCTCAGGTTTTTTTTTTATTTAATCTATTTTTCTAATCAACTTGTTCAGAGATGTAATTACACACCTCTGGAGCAGGTGGGACTTGAACCCGGATCTCTTAGTCCAACAGTAGAAACAGTACCACTGTGCCACAAGAGGGCCACAAATTTAAATTGCACAGGATGGCTTTGATCCATCATCCTCAGAGTTATGGAGGGCAGCACACTCCTGCTGCATCACCCACCGAACAGGATTTCCTCAGGGTAGTGTCCTAGGTTTAACCATCTTCAGCTGCTGCATCAATGCAGAGGGTGGCACGGTGGTTAGCACTGCTGCCTCACAGCACCTGGGATTTGGGTTTGATTCAAGCTTTGGGGGACTGTCTGTGTGGAGCTTGCACGTTCTCCCTGTGTCTGCATGGGTTTCCTTCCAAAGTCCAAAGATGTGCAGGCTAGGTGGATTAGCCATAGGAAATACAGAGTTACAGGAATAGGGTAGGGGGGTGGGTCTGGGTGGGATGCTCTTCAGAGGGGAGCTGTGGACTTGATAGGCCGAATGGCCTGCTTCCACACTGTAGGCATTCCAGGGTTCTATGATTCAAGGACCTTCCTTCCGTTATCCAATAAAAAAATGCCAAAATTCTATTCTTGCTGTTTGTATTTAGTAGTGCCAAACATCTTTATTTTTGACAAGATCAATAATTATTTATTGAAATGACAAAGCCATCACTTTGCATATTTGTAATGATCAGCATTTGAACAGAGAAAATGGAATTCTATTTGATGCATGGCACTGGCTAACATACAACTCCAATCAATATCAATCTATTTTTTTGACTTTGCAATTGATACTTAAGATTCCGGCTCAAGAATTATATAACCATTGTTGCAAATGCAGCCAAGCCTGCACAGTAGCTACTGAGGTGTTTATGCTTCCTTTTTCAAAACATAACTACCTGTCCAAACCACTGACAACATATTCCTCCTTAGGAAAGAAGCAATGTCTTGTCAAATACATGCATAAGCAGGATTTTGATGAAAACAAACAGTCTTCACTTTAATCCAGCTCTCAACTTTGTGACAAAAAAGAAACCATTCTCATCATAGGCACTGATCCATGTGCCTCATAAAATCATAAAGTATACACAGAAGTAGGCTAACTTGGCAATTAATTTTGCAATGTTTTCCTTTACATAAACTACCTAATCTGATTGCACTGCTCTTGTCTGCTATTCATACATTTATAAACTTCTTCTTATTGAGTAATTACCTACATCCCTTTTAAAGGAACTTTGGCGTTTTATAGCAGGGAATTCCAATTCATAGCTATCTGCTTTGGGTGAAGAAATTTCTAATCTCTTCTTAACTTTGTTAATAATTTAGATTTCCATGGTCTCATTATTATCCTGCCGGCCAGTGAAACAACAGCTATTATTTGCTCTATCACATTTATCAATGATCTTAGAAACATTTGTTAGGTCATTCCTTAATCTCTTGGTTACTCCTTCTTCATTTTCGTAAAACAGCTCAACTTCTCAAAATTTTCTTTGTAACTATAATTTTTATCCTAACAGTTGAGTGAACACAACTTGCCTTTTCCATTGCTTTTTTTTAAAAAAGGAAGGTGTCCATAATGTGGTTCTCCAATCTGCACACAGCACAAAAGGCAGTCCAGCACTAGCCTCGCAGGAACCTAGGCCATAACAAGTTTGTGATAATGTTTATGTCTATACAACCAAAATAAAGAAATTAACCTCTGCATTTTTACATCAAATGCCTCCAAATTAACAGCATGATCTAGTGTGATTATTTGCAAGAAGTTGATGTTGATGAGTAACTAAGATAGTCAATGTTAGTCACACAAGCAAGTTCCTCAGGATGAGAAACAAACAAATATCTTACTTTTCCCAAGGAACTGCAAACATACAGCCTCATGTGCATTCTGGAAATACTGAATAAATTAATTGAGAAGCAAAAGTTCAAAACAGTGCAACTATCTCAAGACTTTAAAACCATATAACCAAGAGACTGGCTGATAACAAGAAGTCACATGGAATTTACTTTCATGTTGCCATTAAGGTTTCATCACAATTTTCTGAGGTTCAGCCTTCCATTTTAGAGTTACCAGGGTGGGGGGGAAGAGAATTGCTCCCTCTAACTTTTCTTCAGACTTCCAGCACATTTGCAATTGCTAAATTTTGCCAGAAATCCATTTTGTGCCTTATCCTGAAAATAATGTGAAGGCATTAGAGAGGGTACAGAAAGGATTAAAAATAATTATTCCAGAAATTAGAAACTTCAGTTGCTAAAAAAAAAATTGGAGGGGCTGGGGCTATTTTGCTTGAAGGAGTGAAAGTTGAAAGGAGATATAACAGAGATATTTAAAATCATGAGCGGATTGGACAACAGACAGAGGAAAACTTCTCTCATTGGTGAAAGAATTGAGTGCCAGAGAACTCCAGTTTCAGTGATTGGCAAAAGAAACAATGGCAAAATGAAGAATAATTTTCCTACACCATATGTGCTTAAGATATGGAATGCATTGCCTGAGCTGGTTGTGGCAGATTCAATCATAGCTTTCAAAACAATTATCCGAGGAGAAAAAAATGCAGGGTTAGGGGAAAAAAATTGGGAGAGTAGCACAAAGTGAATTACTCTTGGGGCAGAATTAACCTCCTTCTGTGCTAAAATTTTTCCATGATTCTATAAATAAGGAAACGGGACATGATCTCCCCACAGGATATGGGAAACATGAGCTGCATATGGTTCTGATTCTGCTTCCAGTGAGAAACAGATTGAGCTTGGATATTCTGGAGTATGAGTTCTTAGTTGATATGCAGTTAAGCTTCATATCTAATTAAAGCTGTTGTGAGACAGAAACAAAGGCAGGTTTCAGAAACCCAAGGCAGCCACTACTGAAGCTGCTGGTTGTCCTGAGGAAGAGATTTTGTGCCAAAGCTTGTCACTGCATGACAGAAATCCAAGATGCAACAGGAAGCTAGAGGCCAGGCAATCATGGTATATAGGGTCAACTGTGCCTGACTCCAGGTCCTTCTCCTCCTCTCTTACTTGATGAGCTCACCATCCTTAAGGTCCACAACTGCCTGGGTGGGCCATGTTATGGAGGGCACAGCAGACCACCACAATGACAAAAAGATTTGTAGGAGGGTATTGTAAGACCAATGGCATTTTGGCCACACCTAGAATATTGTGTGCAGTTTTGGTCTCCTTTTCTGAGAAAGGGTGCTCTTGCTCTCGAGGGATTGTAGCGAACGTTCACCAGGCTGATTCTGGGGATGGCAGGACTGACATACGAGGAGAGATTGATTAGGTCAGGATTGTTTTCGCCGGAGTTCAGATGAATGAGACTTATAAAATTCTAACAGGATGTTCCCGATGGTGGGTGTGTCCAGAACCAGGGGTCACAGTATGAGAATTCGGGGTAGATGATTTAGGACGGTGATGAGAAAACATTTCTTCACCCAAAGAGTGGTCAGTCTGTGGAATTCATTACCACAGGAAGTAGCTGATGCCAACACGTTGAACATATTCAAGAGGCGACCAGGTATAATACTTGGGGCGAATGGGATCAAAGGTTATGGGAAGAAAGCAGGATTAGGCTATTGCGCTGGACAATCAGCCATAATCATAATGAATGGCAGAGCAAGCTCAAAGGGCCGAATGGCCTCCTCATGCTTCTATCTTCTATGATCAGTATCCTCTGAATCTACATTGTCCCAATAGTGGAGATTCTATGCAATAAAGGGAGAATCTGTCACCCCAATACTGCACCAGTCTGACATACCATGAGCAACTTGTGAGTTGGTGCAGAAATCCACAATGACAATGCACAGATGTCAATGTTCACCTTTCTAGTGAGTTGCAGCTTCCTTTTGTGCTGGAACGCAGTCATCTATAGGTTTCATCACCTATGCCTATAGATCCTATTCTCAGGCTAATGTATCTTTCATGCTCTCTCCCTCTCCTCTGGCCCCCTGATACCCAACTGCCTTTCCTGTGGGGGTGGTTCTCCTGATTTCTAATAGTCTCGATTTCTGAGGATGCAGCCTTCCTCGTACTTTAGTGGACTTCCAAAACGGGCAGCACAGTGGCTCAGTGGTTAGCACTGCTGCCTCACAGCACCAGGGACCCAGGTTCAATCCCAGCCTTGGGCAACTGTCTGTGTGGAGTTTGCACATTCTCCCTGTGTCTGCGTGGGTTTCCTCCGGGTGCTCTGGTTTCCTCCCACAGTCCAAAAATGTGCACGCTAGGTGGATTGGCCACAGTAAATTACCCATAGTGTTCAGGGATGTGTAGATTAGGTGGGTTATGGGTCTGGGCAGGATGCTCCAAGGGTCGGTGTGGACTTGTTGGGCTGAAGGGCCTGTTTCCACACTGTAGGGATTCTATGATCCATGCCCAATGTTCTGAGAACCAGGCAATGCAAAGAGGGTGAAAACACCTTGAACTGACAAAATTCTTAATTCTGGCTCCTCCTCTGACCTTTTATGGACTGCTGCAAATTTTACTTCAAATTATTAAGCCCTTTAAACGTTAAAAAAATATTTTTTCTTTCCTTTTTTAAATACTTTCCACCTCCATCACTTGCCAGAGACACAGCCAGCATCTCCATGAATCTGTCAGATTGAGACTGCTTCCAAACATTGGTTTTCTCTTTTTGGTAAATGGGATTTTAATAAGTCTGCAAATTTGTTAAATGGCCTCACAACTGATGCAGACCAATTCAGAGGCCCATGTTCTTCCTCACCCTCAGGAAATTTAAAAAATCCGAAATGGAGATTGGCCACACGGTGTCACTGTCTCTTCATTTTACTGGCCCACCTCCATAGTGTTCCAGAGGTTTCACATGGGATCATTGCTAGATCCCTGGACATATTTTCTGTCAGCACCACCCCTTTCCCAATGCAGGGTCCATCAATAAGACAACATGTACCACTAAACAAAGGGACTTCTCATCCCATAAGGCCACAGAGAAACCCAACAGCATTTCTTGAACCATCAATGGAAAACACAGGATAGCCATGCAATTCCCATTAAATTTAAGAACCACTGCTAAATTCCAACGGGCTCATGGATAACTGGTATCAAGTAGCTCTCACATTGATTCCTATCTCAATTAGAGATGATTTTTCTGATGCCAGAAATCTGATCTGGATACTCTTGTCTGATTTGCCCAATCCCCAAACCCCATTCCTCATGTCCACCTCAATTAAACCACAGTTTTCAGTGGCCACAGGTGTTCAACTCAGTCTCACAGGAAAGGCAGAATTGGAATGTTTTAAACTTACCAAATCAATATTAATTAAGTGTGGCCAAATCAGTGTTACAGATACATGTCGTAGGTTAGAGCCACAGATAATAATGGTAAAGGTTCCAACTTTCTTTCCATGACATGGCTAATCAAGAACCTCTTTCTTACTGCCTGCTATTGGCACGTGTTGGCATTTTTAATTTAATTATTGCACCTCTCTTTTACCTCTCAATTTCCTCTTTTTCAAAACTTTCTCACTCCTCCCTCTCTTTTCTTCTGTTTCAAATGTTCTTTCTGTTTCTTCCTTTTCTGTTTTAAAATCGCCCTACATTGACAAGTATTGTGTAATTGTTGTCAAACATTACGTCAACTTTTAATTTGTCAACAGTACCATTACTAAAATATAATTTTAAAAGTCCTGTTGATCAGTTCTGTCAAGGTTTGTATTGTGATTTAAGTCAGCTGACAGCTCTATTTTTAAAACATCATGTTTTAGTAAGTTGAAAAAAATCTCTACACTCCTCCCTACCATTGATTGACAGGAACTCTGCTTTGAGATGGAAATTGAACACCATTCTGTTCTGTCAGTTTGAGACAATGTATCCGGAATCCGTTTACAAATGTTTGACTGGGTTTCAAAATCTCTTAAGACTTCAGCTCAGCAGGTGTTCTGTTACTCCAATAATGATTGAAACTTAAACAGGTGGTAAAAACAGAATACGGAATATGCCTTTGAAGCTGTTTCTTGTTTGCTTGCAAAGCTCATAGCTCTTAAAAATGAGTTTTTGCACTGGTTTTATTAATTTTTCTAGTATCAATAATAATGTATTTGGATTGTTAGAGTTTTTTTTCCAAAAACTTTTAAATAATTACCATTTATATTGCATAGCTCCCAGAACTGTACATGGTGCATTTTGGATGAGTGGCTCTGGAGGATACATGGGGAATGGAGTGGCACTGGCAATCTGATGGGACCTTTAAACAATGTTGGATGCAGGGCTGCTGTGGAGAACCGATGTGGGCCTTCTAAACTGCCTACCTCCACACTCACACTCCTCGTACACTCCATTGTAGTTTGCAAATTGCACTGCAATTCCATTCCATATGAAATGGCAAAAGGTGCAGGCAAAGTCACTGGTGGATTGGAAGTACATTTCAAATGATACAAAAGTACACAGATGAAGTTTTCATTAGCTTACAAGAAAATTTAACCCAGAAGGACTTCAGAAGAATAAATGAATAAAAGTTTGGCTTGAAATAATTTGCATAAATTAATTATTAAAGTACAAACTAATATTCCATAAACTGGAATTCTTAATACAGAAATTTTGCATCACTTTTTCTAATGTGTACGGTTTTCTTACAGTGTATTTTTTTAGGTAAAGGGAGAAGACTATTTACTCTGGCTGGGGCATCAGCAACAAGGGATAATTTATTTAAAATTAGATTCAGTATTTAGGTTACGGATTTTTGGAAAACAAAATATTTTGACACAGTGAATGATCAAGTGGAAAACTATTAAACCTTAGAAAAGAGAAACAGATACACGTTTGCAATAAAGGAAACTACAAAGCTCTAAAGAGAAAATAAACCAGTTACTGCTATTTTGGACCAGGCCAGATCCCCTCAAAATATTTTAAGAATGTATCCTAGACCCTAACTTTTTCTTATTTTTAAAGGCAAATATGAAGTGCCTGTTCCATATGCAATGCAACTGGTCAAACTAGTCAATGTTAAGCAAAACACAATTTATTTAAACAATGTAGTTAAAATACAACCTGTTTTTTTAAAAAATAGAATAACAACTCTATTGGAAAACTTAACAGAATAGTAGATACAGTAACTATTACTAATTAACTGTTCCAATAGAGTAACATCCCGTAAACACACTGCTTGGCAAAAAGGAAAATTCAGACACAGATTGTCAGTGCAGTTCTCCCATCCAGGAGGAAAAACACACGAGAGAAAATTCAGACAGAGTAGCAGCCAGGAGACATTTAGTAAAGCTTCCAACTCTATTGAGTTTCTGATACTACTATAAAACCAAAACCTACAAATCCTGGTCTGAGAGAACTGGCCACAACCATTCAGGCTGTTAAAAAAAACCAAGGCCCCCCAAGCTGTTTACTCAAGTGGTTTTCAGTAGCCAGCTTGATACCTTTCATTCAATCTCCCTTCAAAAAAAACCAGGAGAAAATAACTTCATAAGGCCACAGCATCTCCGCACTGCAAACAAAATACGTCAAACTGTTTCTTTCTATGCGTTAAGCTTCAGTTCTAAAACACTATATGCTTTTGTATCTTTTAAAATCTAACTTTGCTTTGCATTAAATATTTTAACTACATGTTGCTTGTAGGAAATGTGCTGTAAACTATTTCAATCTTCTGGGCCAATGTAGATTTAATGGTTGGGTGATGGAAATTTCTGCGCTAGCAGTGAATAAAGGCACTTGCAGCTCATTACACTTATAGCTATGAACAGACTCTGTGTGTACATATAGGTAACGTATGTCCGATCCTGCACAGTACTGTCTGCAGGGGATCTGGTACGTGTGTGAATGAGGAAAGCATTAGCATGTCTACCAATCAGATTGAAAAATCATTACTGAGAGACACAGTCACAGGTTTTCATCTTGGTATGGGGAACCCAAGGCCATCTCCAAACCCAATTTCTACATATTTTTCTGTCTCAGTGTGATTGTGGAGGTGGGCTTGTTAAAAGGTTCACCTTAATTCATAGAGTCAACAGCCCAGCTTCCAGCATCATTCTTGTTCTGCTAAAACATCATTCCTCATTCCCCTTGTACTCCCCAAATCTCTTTCATGCTCCTCCATGACATTTCATACCAAATTCCACATCCCCTTGGATCCGCCATGTACCTTTCACTCGTCCTCATTCCCTTCACACTCCCTCATACATACTGTGTCATCTCCATTAATACTGCCATTCACTCAGTATTCAATATGACCAGACCTCAGGATGTCCCTGAAACGCACATCAGAAAACAAATTTATCATTTGAATAGAGCTGTCAAACACACTTCATCTTGAAAAAAAACTCGCTCATAAAAGCCTTCAAAAATTTGTCTTCTTTTCAAAAATCAAGCACTTTTTTTCATCCACCAGAAGGACAATTAATGATTTTTTAAAACTGAATCGATAAAAATTTGATTGCAAACCCATGCTGAGATAAATGAGTCTGAAGCTTTTGAAACAAAGTCATAATAGGTTCAATTTCAATAACAGGCACTGGGAAATATAAATAAAGCAGACTATTGAAAATGCAATTCAAAAAGTGGCCTTATTTTCCAAGGAACACCAGATATATTTTCAATCAAAGCAGTCTAGAAATAAGCATTTACATTTTTTCTCTCTCTCTGAATGAAAGCTGATGAATGCTTTTTTTCCAATTTAAGAGGGCTTTGGATATTTGTATCGCTTTAGATCACTAAACTAGAGGTCCAAAGGAGTGCTTTCTTCAATTTTGAATGCATAATAACACTTTTGTCAATACCAAAAGTACCTTAATACATCTGAACACTTAAACAATGCTGCTCATTGTCATGTATCTTTTCAGGGTAGATCCCTTTGAAGAATCATTGCAGTTAGTGCATGTCTTCGTAACAGCATAGCATATAATAATGACATTTGCAATTATCAAAACAATTAACAGTTACCTGCCAGAATGTTACCAAATCCTCAGCAGGCTTCCTTCAGTGGCCATGAACAAGGTTGATTTTATTTAGGATTTTCAAAGCATAGGGCCCATAATAGGAAGTGGTAAACTCAGAAGTGGTGAATGCAGTGTCATAACCCAAAGTCTTCCCAAACTGCTAAAATAACACACAAAAATAGCATGCGGTCAGGAGAACATACTATAAATTTCAAATTTGAGTATTGCTGGAAAAAGAACTTGAATGAAGAAGGGTCCAGACCCTGCTCCTGCTTTCCTGCTCCTCTGATGCTGCCTGGCCTGCTGTGTTCATCCAGCTCTACACCTTGTTATCATTGAATACTATTGAAGCTTTTTTTTTGTTTCGCACTTCAACGGGACAGAATTGCAAGAATGCTAAATCCAACAGCAGTGACTTGATTTTTATGTTATACTGCACATGTATAGCCATTAGACACCATTCTCCAATTTATTCACATTTAAGTAGTGTGCCTCAGATCCTACTATTATCTTATGGCTATGTTCTAAAATCATAAGACTAAAAGAAATAGGAGAAGGAATAGGCCAACCAGATCTTGGTTTAAATGACTTCCTTAACTTTCCTGCCTGTCCTTCATAACCTTTGAGCTGTTTGCAACAGCTGAGGTCCAAATATCTTCAATGACTCAGTCTCCACTACTCTCTGTGAAAGAGAATTCCAAAGATTAATGACCTTCTGAGAAAATAATTTTCTAATTTCCATCTTAAATGGGGAATCCCTTATTTTGAAACTGTGTCCCCATTGTTGTAGACTCCCCCAGAACAGAAAATGGGGAAAAGGGAGAAAAGTGGAGTTGAGGATTATCAGATAGTGAAGTAGACTAAAAGGGTAAAATGGCCTACTTGTTCCTAAATCCTGTAGGCTTATGGGAACCCATCCCATGTAACACAGCATTTTTCAGCTCCTCACCATTTAAGTAATATCCTGCTTTATAATACTTCCTGCCAAAGTAGACAACTCACACTTTCCTACATTATACTCCATCTGCCAAATTATTGCCCACTTACTTAACCTATTTATATTCCTTTGCAGACTTACTGTGTCCTCATCACAACTTGTTTTCCAACTTATGATCAACAGGTTTGGCTACAATACAATCAGTCCTTTCATCCAAGTTATTAATATTGATGATAAATGGTTGAGACCTCAGCAGTGATCCCTGTGGCACTTCACAGTTTACCATCCTGAAAGAGATCATTTATCCTACTCTTGGTTCCTTGATAATCAGCCATAAACTGCAAATATGAAAGGGAGCAATTGGTGCTCCCTCTTGCACTCAGACAGACAGGCAGGTAGAAACACACTGTCTCAATCCTACTTTTCCCATGGTTCTGTTGCAGCTCCACCAATCACAGGTTTCCTCCTAAACATCCTTGGTGTTTCTCTAATCAGAGCTTCTGTCTCTGAAGAAGCAGTAAGATTAGGGGAGAGGAAGCCTGTGATTGGAGCAGTAGCTCCTCAGATTCTGTTTCTAAGGTATGTTTGCTGCTGTTCTTTTTTTAAATGAGCGTCATTTTTCTGCACTTACTCTTTCAACTTATCACAGATTTTTTCAGGGAGGAGGGAGACCATATTCCTTGGAACATAGAAAGGGGGGTGGGTGGGGGCAAAAAATGGTACTCCTGACTTTATATATTTGAGAACTACAGGATGTGCTTCGGGGCAGATTTTGAGTGCTGATCAGGATAGTTAATTTTACTCATTTATATCTATGATAACAAAACTACTTTTCAGAACAATATTTTTATTCTCTTCCTAAAACTTCAGCAATTCGTAAAGGTCTGTTGCACAGAAAAAGGCCCTTCAGTCCATGGAGTCAGCATCAGTCAAAAACAACCATCCAACCTCCTCATGAGACTCAGTTTTGAAACTACTCTTAGAACAATAACAAACAAAAAAGAAAAATGTTAAAGGTTTTCTTTCTATGTTTGTCTAATAAGTTATTTTAGGAGTAAAGTTTAAAAATGGAGAAATCTGTGGCACAGAAAGAAAAACTATTGTTGGTGAAGTCAATTTTTTTCTGTTCCTTTTTTCTTTTTTCTTGAAATGTATAGAAGTGTCTGTTTGTATTCAACATTGTTTTAATTGACAATGTACATGCTTTTTTAAAAAAGTGGTCTGTGGAAAAAGCTGGGAGTCCAGTTCATCTAGAAAAGTCGCTCTCCAAGTCTCAGGTTTGCTTTAATATCAGCTAATGGAGTCTAACAGCAGGGTGGGTGTAATATGAAGGGTGGGTAGATGTGGGTGAATGAAGAAAACCTGTTTAATTGCTTTTGGATTCTTGGCTGCCTGCCCATTCACAGAGTTTCTTTAATGTCCTTTAGTGAGGCTTACAGCAGGTTTGCAACTTCCTACCTTGAGAACAGTTTGGTTTCCAGTTTATATCTTTAGATCTAAGGAGCCCTTGAAAACCAAAAATTAACCCCATGCAAATCTCAGAGATAGCCATTGAAAAAAATAATAATATTTTGACCGCTGATAACCTTATAATTGACCTAAATAATATGTAGCTTAAACAATAAAATGACTTGTGAGAGCAGATGGGCAAGATTTAGAAGGCAGTTTTTTTAAATAACTTCATGAAAAGAGGTGCTAAGGAAGGCTGGTAGCTCTTGAGGCTGAAACTTCATTCCACTGAGGGAACAGAAGTCTAACCCTCACCTCCTTAAAGCCACCCAGAGTAAGTTATTACTCTGGGACTGCCTTGTTGAGGGTAGGTCATTATGGCAGTGACTTCCTTCTTGGGCAAGGGGGCATCAAACAGTATCCCATCTTTAACATGTTATTATTAGTATCACTCGCTAAACATCAAAATGTTTCAATGTCTCTTCCCGTTCTCCGCAATGCTTTTAGATTATTCGGCTGTAGTTTTGGAGCTTATTTCTACTGAGGGCACAGGTTCTTGGCACATGGATGCTTCAAAGTTTTGTTAATTCAAATCCACAATATATCTGTTCAGTGAGTTTTGACAAACAAGTCAAACTTCACCACATCACTGCCAAGCTTTGTACTTGCAGGAGTCACTGGATAATGATCGTGACTGGATAGATATTTTTAATGAACCTTTTCAGATGTGCTATGACACACATCTGAAGCAGGCGGGACTTACCCCTAGGCTTTCTGGCCTACAGTGCCACAGAGTCCTATTATGAGTGGGTATGCTGACTGATATCTCCTCTCTCTAGCTCATTAGCAATAAGAACAATTTTCACAATCAGTTGAACTAAGTTACTCAGCATAGATCAAGGATGAAGCTTGGAATTTTCTGAGTTAGCATAACAATTGCAAATTAGACAATCACCTTATCCATTGAGTCATCTGGATTCATCTAAATTTCTTACTAACCATCTTAGCTTTTCTTCTACTGCCTTTATTTTTGTATCATCCATTCCTTATTACTTCTTGTTCTCTTTATTCTTTTAAAAATATAGCTCTTTTTGAACCAACTATTCTATCACTAAGAAGACATACTTATCACCAATTGATATTTAGCACTTTAAGCATTATGACTTTGTGTAGAGTCAACAAAAATTTCTCAAGTGCAAATTGAATTTATTTTATTTATAGTAAACTTCAGAAACCAAGACCTTTCCAAATCTCTAAATAAAATGAACAGTGTAAAAGTATTAAAGGCTGCTGTACACCAGAAATAAATGAATATCAACCAAAAAAATACATGAATTCAATTTTGATAGTGAAATCACTTTGAGATTGAACAATTATGTAAAAGCTTGAATTATAAATTTTAGTATTAAAATCATAAATATTTACCAATTTTTTTTTATTGCAGCTGATCCTTTGGTTGGAAGCATAGCTACTCAGTATCTGACCAACAGAGCAGAACATGACAGAATAGCCAGACAGTGGACCAAGAGATACGCGACATAGGAACTTGCTGCAGTCAAATCTGGGAAAGCACAGTCACCAAGTGCAACGACAACCCTACCCCTAAACCTAGCTTTATTTCCTTTTCAAAAGAAAAGGAAGCTATGTGTAAAAATGTCGTTTCGTTCCTTGATGACTTGAAATGATCTGAAACTGTTGTTTTTACAATGGGTTGGTTTGAATTTCTACAATGCAAAGAATGTTCACCTTGTACAAGTAGAGAGCTTTGTTACATAGCTTTGTATAAGTGTGTCTCCTTTCATGTGGTTCTTGAACCGTAATAGGTTATATCTAATTTCTTCATGTAGGTACTGCTTAGAACTGAGATTTTTGTACTAAAGTCAATCATGTCAGGTGTTTGCTACCAGTTTAAAGCTTTGTAATACTTAAGTTAACAATCACTGTCATTACAATGATGGCTGTCCTTGTCACCAGCCCCAAGTACTTTTTCTCAAAAATTCTGGAGAACAACACAAAATTCTGTACTTTGCAGAATATCTACCTTTAAATGCTTGTGAATTTTGAGGTACCTGCAACTTTGACTGTGAAACAGTTTGACGTTCACTGTATTATTGAAGCACTCAATAAAACAGCTCCATGGCTGAATTATAGCTTACATTTTCCTTACATGCCCTTTATTTAAAAAAGTGACATTTAGACAGTTTTCAAATGTGCAGCAAGATCACATGAAACATAAGAAAAGATAAAAAAACTGAAATGGTGCATTTCAAAAGTTAGTAGGGAACACAGGTTAGATCTTCCATTATGGTCACAAGCTGACTGAAGTAAGTTCACATATGAGTTTCACCTAAAAAAACTGAGTCTATCCTATTAAGCCCTTGTTCCAAGATTGAAGATCATTACATTATACGGCATGAATTCAACCCACTACAGGGAGCTCATGCATTTAGATAGGATGTGATTTCCTGCACAAATGCAAAAAATTGAAAGGTGACATTATGCCATTAAGAGTTAGCTCATGAAAGACAATGTTAAGGAGGTTTAAAGTGAAGCAATGGCCAGAAATATTCCATACTTAGAAGTTCAGAACTGATTGTTTGCTCATTGTGGCTTGTGATGTTCAGTGCTTAAAAAGCAGCCCTCCCACAGGAAAGATGTGCAGATTGTATGGGGAGGAGAGGGGATGGAATTTCATAAAGATGACAAAGCTCCTGACCACCATCATGATGGCAGAAAATCAGCACTACAGCCTCTGGAAGACTTGTTGGAATTACATACCAGTCAGGCAGTTGAGGGGTCGCCACTCACGGGCTTTTGACAGATTCAGGGCAATCTGGGTGGGAAGTCCTACCAATTGAGAGCCACTGGCCAATCAGAAGCTAGGATTCAGGTTGCAGGCAATAAACTGTGGGAGTGTTTTACAGCAAGGACAGTGGGTGTCTCTCAATGGATAGATACTCTTTCCCAATGCTATGTCCCCCAATGAGATACTATGTGCATTTGAACAGGTTCATGCCAACAGGAGGTTCAGCTCAATCTGTTGCATATTGCATGTAATTTCAGTCAAAGTGCTGAGATTGGTGTAAGATAGTGGAATGGTTATGGTACAAGATGAGTGACTCAGATAGGAGTTCAAATTGCACTAAATATACTGAACTGGAATTCAATAAATCCAGTAACTCAAGGATTTGCACCACTCGAATGACCTTGAGATTTACTGGGTCACTGATGTCTCTCAGGGAGGGAAGCCTATTATTGCCAACTGAATAGTCCATATGTAACTCCAGTGCTACACTGTGTGATTAACTCAATATCCCAGGGCAACTAGGTATAAGCAATAAATGCTATTTTGCTTGGGTAACATTCTGAGAACAAACTTAAAGTGAAATACTGGTTTTTCAATGTTTAATGTGTATGGCTGCTGCATATATATAGTACCATCCTTTTTCTGCTATTTCTTATTACGATACACATTCACATTTGTCACATCCTAAATACAAACTATCAGATGCTTCCAACTGGCTACATTGCTTCAGTAATTTGGGGGTTTTTGTCAAAGTAACAAACATCTATTGGAAGATTTCCCTGACAAGAAACTTTCTAGCAAGCATCAGGAGAAGCAATATAGTATAATAAAATCATGGCTGATCCTACACTTTAATGTCTTTTATCCACATTATCACATTTATGCCATTGATAAAGAAATGTTTATCAACCTCTACTTTAATATATACTCAAAAACTGAGCTTCCACGGTCCTCTAGAGTAGAGAATTTCAAATATTCACCACACTTTGAGTAAAAAAAAAGTCTCCAGCTCAGTTCTAAATGCCATTTTTTAAAAATTATGCCTCTTGGTTTTAGACCGTCTAAGCAGGGGAAAGATCTTAGTTGTATCTACCCTGTCTATCCCTTGACAGTTTCAAGGAGATCACCTCTCATTCTTCGAAACTGTAAAGAATAGAGGCCCAGTTTGCCAATCTCTCTTCATACGACAGTCCTGCCATCCTGAAAACACCTAGTGAAGCTTCATGGCACTCTCAATAGCAATCATATCTTTGCTACAATAACGAAACCAAAACTGCACACAGATCTCCAGATACAGTCTAACCGAGCTGATCTTCTGATCTTCAATACTGTACCATTGAAGAAAGACTTCACAACTCCTGCAATCAGATTTTCTTCGATAAAAGCTAATATTCCATTTGTTGTTCTAATAACTTGCTGTACCTGCATATTAGTCTTCCGTGACTTACTGATAAGGAGCCGCAAGTCCCTTTGTCAATATGCTTCCTAACCTCTCACCATTTAAGAAATACTCTGCAAGTCGGTTCTCCAACCAAAGTGGAACACCCTTCATTTTATCATACTGTGCCAGAACGTGGCAGATGGAAAACAATCACTAAGTATAAATCTTCCTGAAAATATTTTACATCTTCTTCACAATACACATTTCTGCTTAACATTTTACCATCTGCAAATTTGGAAATATTACATTTGATCCCCACTTCCAAATCATTAACATATTTTGTGAACAGCTTGGGTCCCACGTACTCCTTGCGCAAGAACTAGGAGCAGGAGTAGGCAATTTAGTTCTGCAATTGAGTCTGCTCTGGCAGTACCCTACTCGACAGGCTACAAGTACAAGAATGCCTCATTTATTCCTACAGTCTGCTTTCTGTATGTTAGCCAATCCTCAATCCTCAATCTATGGCATACATTTACCTCCTTTACCTAGTGCTTTCATTTTACCTACCAAACTCCCGTGAGGGACCTTATGAAAAGCTTCTGAAAATGCAAATATACTACATCCATCAACTCACCTTTATCAATGTTGTTGCAACAGCCTCAAAAAACTCCAATAAATATATTACCATGTAAGCACTATCACAAGTGCTTTCATTCAGTTAGCCTCCTAACTCTGTTTCTTTCAATCACCTGAGCTGCAGCATATAGTCAGCACCTCAAAGGATACTGCATCAATCAATTTATCTCAAAACACCAGCAATGATACGTTCACTTAAGAATATTTAGACAGTGTATCAAAGCACAGTGGGAAGAAACGTGATATGAACTGTGTGCTATTAAAGTCAGCTAGCCATTGGGCCAGCTCACATTCTTCCCTCAGCTGTTGAGTTAAAGGGCTTAGAGCTCACTATACCTGCATGAAAAACAAGATTGCTATATGAACACAGTTATATACGCTATTTTAACACGATACAAAAGCCCGGCAGCTGCTCTTGTTGGTACTTTCCAAAAGCGAATATGTTACAAAAACTGATTAGCTAGACTGACACATGAACAATGGCAGATCCTCAAGAGAGATTATAAATAGACATGATCAAAAGAAAAAGGAGTGTGTGAGGTACAAATTCAGTTCTTAGTAGTCACTGGTCTACAGCAAAGGTGTACAGAGACCATTATGTGAAGAGAAAGGAAAGACATATTAAATCCTTTTTTTATTTCTTTCATGTGATGTGGCTGTCACTGATGAAGTTGGTATTTATGCCCATCCCTAAGTAAGAGTTATGAATCATAAAGTTAACCATATTGCTGTTGGTCTGGAGTCATTTTAGATTAAACTGGATAAGGATGGCAGAAGTCCTTCAGGGAAGGCAATTAGTGAACCACATGGGTTTTTACATTAATCAATAATGGTTACATGGCCACTATTAGACTACTATTTCAATTCCAGATTTTTTGTAATGAATTCAATTTTCATCATCTGCATAGTGGGATTCAAACCCATTTTCCCAGAACATTAGCCTCGGCTTCTGGATGACTACTCCAATGACTTGGTTTCATTGAAATGTTGTGCACTGTAGTGTTCCTGTATACCTCTCCAAAGAACCTAGTAATTAATCCTATGTAAACAAAAGGTTTATGCTCTCTAAGGACTACAATACACTTTCTGAAGAATGTGACACAAGCCTTCAAGTTACTGGACTTACAAAAATCCAGTTCAAATGTTTCACTGTTAATGATAGACCAGTTAAATGGCACTAGCTTATTCAAAATTTCAACTCCTGCATTGAAAAAGGGGAGGAAATGGAAATAATTTTGCATGCCAAGGGTAAACAGAAATTGGGATATTGAATGTGGAGGTCAACTCTTCCAGTTTATGCGTTCTACATTTTTTTAATTATTGTCTTGAAACACTGTACTGGTAAGACTTACTTTTTATTGTATTTATAAAGCTTATAACAAGTTGCTGATACTTTATATCTATATTTGCACTCTATATATTCCAGTACATTGGTCCATTTGTTTAATTAATTTATTTCTAAGATAGATTTGATTTTGTTACAGGCACTCTGGTATGATTTTAGTAATTGAAATTTAATTGAAAAAAAACTTGTAAAACATCAGCACCTTCAACTGCTCATTCATACAATTATGAAATGGCAGGCTTACCATTTTAATTATCATTTTAATTATCTCTTCAGGGCTTTGATGATTAAGCACCATGCTGCGAAGTGAATATGACAAACCTAGATGCAAGCAGAAAAACAACTGAATCAGAACTCTAGTAGATTTTAATGCAACTTTAGCATCAAACTCAGAAGAATTACATTGTGAGATAACAAGGTGTAGAGCTGGATGAACACAGCAGGCCAAGCAGCATCAGAGGAGCAGGAAGGCTGACGTTTCGGGCCTAGACGGCTTTTGCTGGTAATACTTAAGTGTTGCTATTCAAATGTTATTTAAAGGAATAAAATCAATGTATGCAGATACACCTGTACATAATACTTTCCTTAAATATCCATATATAAATTAAAATCACTTAATAATGTATGGTTGTAATGCTCTAAGATCGCATCGAGCTTCTAGTATTGGTAATTGGTGCAACTCGTTTGTTCAAATGGTATAGTAGACTGCAGAAAAATGGAGGCATCATAACTGCTGCCAGGATATCAGGCACTGACCTACACATTTATGATGGTTCACTGGTCGGTCATTGAAGGAGTGGAATTATTTTCAATTCTTGAACCTGTGCGATGATATACAACACCCACAAAGCAAAGAATTTGCAGTCACTGTTGATCAGCCTGTAATCCCAGAGAAATTCTGTGCTCACTTCACCTTTCTCTAAAATTGGGTGGCACGGTGGCTCAGTGGTTAGCGCTGCTGCCTCACAGCACCAGGGACCCTCGAGCAACTGTCTGTGTGGAGTTTGCACATTCTCTTCGTGTCTGCGTGGGTTTCCGCCAGGTGCTCCGGTTTCCTCCCACAGTCCAAAGATATGCAGGCTAGGTGGACTGGCCATGCTAGATTGGCTGTAGTGTTCAGGGATAGATAGATTGGGTGGATAATGGGGGATGGGTCTGGGTCGGATGCTCTGAGTGTCAGTGTGGGCCTGTTGGGCCGAAGGGCCTGTTTCCACACTGTAGGAATTCTATGATCTATGATCTATAAATCCCTACAATGCAGATAAAGGCATTCAGCCCAATGAGTCTGTGTCAACTCTCCAAACAGCATCCCATCCAGACCCATCCCCTAATACTACCCCCATAACCACACATTTCCCATGGCTAATCCACCTGGCTTACACATCCCTGGACACCTAATCTGCACATCTTCGGACTGTGGGA
>NC_063333.1:89951269-89963862 GCF_021869965.1 Rhincodon typus | reverse complement strand
GCTTGGCCTGCTCTGTTCATCCAGCTCTACACCTTGTTATCACTGATTTTCCTCATATGATTTTAACTGCTAAATCAGAATCTTGCTTGTAAGTGGTATGGACCCCTCTATTTGCATGCAGTAACATTTCACTGTTACCTAACCTCACCTTATTTGTATGCAAAGTGCTATTTTCTCAGCTGAGGAGAGAAACTAGACGGCGCCAAGTTCCAACATGAAAGTGAGAGCAGTTACTGGGCAGCTGCAGCTCACCAGTTTCTTCTCTAGGCTTTCACCTTGGTCAACAATCTCCAATTTTGCAGTGTACGCTCCCTGGGCTATGGCAGCCTATACCCTTTGTCCATTGACAAAAATCACTATATCACTGGAGCACATCTTTGATTACTTGTAATACAGTACACCATTTCAATAGTGCACTTTGGAGCACATGGACACATTACATTGCAATGCTGCGGCCAAGCTGCTTTGCACACCGGGTCATCTCATGCATCAGAACAAGACGCATCTCAGACCTTATAGTTTGCTTTTTTAGTGTTCGTTCATTTTGCACTATTCGATGCTCATAGCATCTTTGCTTTACATTTTCAGAATTCGGTGACAAAAAGAACTCAAGGCTCAGAATACTTTGGCCTTGTATTGCGTTTTACCACAGACACAGGGCTGGCAGCTTATTATATTTACTAGCAATGATCAGTCAAGCGGGGAGGACATGTTGCTGCATAGGACAGTGCTACATCAATGTCACACTTGCATCTTGCACCAAAAGCTTATGCCGCACAGACAATGAGGTATGGCCATTTGGTTGAAGCACAAAGTCTAATGGGAACAATCTTTAGTCAAATCAAGAGAACTGTCAGTCAAGGACATTGACTGTGTCCAAACCCCTGTTCAGGGGTTGGAACTATCAGACAATCAACCACTTGGGGCGCTCAGGGTCAGGTGTTCCATATCATTATGGTGTAGGTGATGGGCCACATCCAGTCCTGCAGATCCAGTCCAACCAGTCCAGGAATTTGTGCAAAGATCAGTCAGTAGTCAGGACTGTGTCTTGGGGGTCTGTCACTGAAAGTCGAAAAAGGGGACCTCATCAGGAGTCACTGCTATGGTGGGGAAGTCAATTGTGTGGAATGAAGGCAGCAGGCTGGGATGAGAGGAACCAGTAATTGTGAAGAGGGATTAACATAAAGGTGAGATCAAGAGAAGGCAAGGGGTACTAGGGGAGGGGGAGTCATCGGTGGTGACCACGACCCTGGCTTCGATTGAGAAACGGTGTATAATGATAGTTGGTATAAATAAGCTGTAGGCCTGGACTCAGAGATAACGTAGGGAAAAGAAGATTTACAAAAGGGTTAGATGAGAATGTGGGGAGGAAACGAGAAGGCGTGCAAGGCAGAAAGGAACATGAAGGTTTTTTTTAAAAATTGGGTGGGGGTGGGGTGGCGTATGTCACCTACGTTGACAAAGTGAGCCTGCAATTCATTCTGTGATACATTGCCTTCCATCCTAATCCCAATCATAAAATTGCACTTGAATGAAAAATGTCTGTCATGAACCCAGACTGAGCAAAGTAAGTGTTTTTTTCTGTCTGAGAGAGAGGGCTGTCCTTGTCAATGATCTGAGGCCATTCAAGGGCCAACTGTGTTAATCAGGCAATTCTACAAAATAGGTTAAAACATTTGTAATCACGGAGATCTGGATGTGAACCTAATGCAAGTGACCAACTAGGGTGACTAAAAATCCTGGCCACCATCAGTCTTGACTACGTTATTGAGTATTACAAATTAAATCATTCTAATCACTGTGAAGTAGAAGTAATCTCAGACAAGTCATCCATGTTCCCAATTCACAAAAAAATTCCAAGGTTTCATAAGCAGCTTCTGCAGACTACCGCACATCTTATGCTTAAAATATCCACCATATTATCTTATATGAGTGGGGAATGGAGGGTAAGACGCATTTTTCCCCACCACACTTACAATCTCCTACAGTATGTATGCCACATGACATATTAAGCATGCATCTGAATCATACAAAATGTAAAAGATCCATGCAGAGGAATCCCATTGCCTTCCTTATCATAGGCCTCCATGTCTCAATGTAAATGATAAAATGTCATTTGTATGTGCTTCAAAGGCTCACTGATCACATTACTGAGGAGTTGCTTTCTTTCTGATATTTCCCACATAGTTCCAATGAGCCTATCACCAATGGATCCAGACTCAGAACAGGTCATCTGTGACTGCTGCTTTACAAGCATCCACAGGAACTGATGAGAGAAAAAATGTCTGGAAACCCAGGACCAAAACCAAGCTGAAGGCGATGTGCAGCAGCCTCGTACTGCAGAGTTTCCATCAAAAGGTTCACTCATGATGAGAAGAAAGTGCAAGAGACGGACACTCTCATCTTCCATGCAATCGCTTTCAGATGTGTGAGACACAGTGGTACCACTGAATTAGTATGTCCTGAGGCACCATGGCAATTGGTGTTGACCACCAATGGCTACAGCAGTGTGGAGTGCAGGTCTGTGCACATCTTCAGCAGCCAAAAAACAAACAAACATTCTGTTGGACCTTGGCTCTCCATGGCAGCTGCCAACCCAAATGCAGGTAGGAACTCGCATGGTAATAGTGGACTCCTGTGCTCACTAGTTTGTGTCAGAGTCATAAAGCACAGAAAGATTGAGTCTGTGTCAATCTGTCTACATTAATCTCTTTTTCCAGCACTTAGCCCATTGCCTTGAATGTTATAAACAGTTCAAGCGCTCATTCACGTACCTTTTAAAGATTGTAAGATGTCCTCCCAGGCAGTGCATTCCAGATTGCCACATGGGCAAGAATTTTTTTCCTTAAATCCCTATACATCTTTTTCCTTTATTTATTCATTTGTGGGATGTGGGCATTGCTGGCTGGCCAGCATTTATTGCCCATCCCTAGTTGCCCTTGAGAAGGTGGTGGTGAGCTGCCTTCTTGAACCGCTGCAGTCCACCTGCTGTGGGTTGACCCACAATGCTATTATGGAGGGAATTCCAGGATTTTGACCCAGTGACAGTGAAGGAACGGTGATATATTTCCAAGTTAGGATGGTGAGTGGCTTGGAGGGGAACTTGAAAGTAGTGATGTTCCCATTCATCTTTTGCCCTTGTCCTTCTAGATGGAAGTGGTCGTGGGTTTGAAAGGTGCTGCCTGAGGATCTTTGGTGAATTTCTGCGGTGCATCTTGTAGATAGTACACACTGCTGCTACTGAGTGTCAGTGATGGAGGGAATGGATGCTTGTGGATGTAGTGTCAATCAAGCAGGCTGCTTTGCCCTGGAAGGTGTCAAGCTTGAGTGTTGTTAGGGATGCTCTCATCCAGATAGATGCGGAGTATTCCATCACACTCTGGTCTTGTGCCTTCTAGATGATGAACAGGCTTTGGGGAGTCTGGAGGTATGTCACTCACTGCAGTATTCCTAGCCTCTGACATACTCTTATAGCCACTATGTTTATGTGGTGGGTCCAGCTGAGTTTCTGGTCAATGATAACCCCCAGGATGTTGACAGTGGGGGATTCAGTGATGGTTACACCATTGAATGTCAAGGGCTGGTGGTTAGATTGTTTCTTATTGGTGATGGTCATAGCCTGGCATTTGTGTGGTTCAAATGTTACTTGTCACTTGTCTGCCCTGTTCTAAGGAAGGGTCACTGGACCCGAAACGTTAGCTGTAATTTTTTCTTCACAGATGCTGCCAGACCTGCTGAGCTTTTCCAGCAACTTCTGTTTTTGATCCTGATTTACAGCATCCACAGTTCTTTGGTTTTTTGACTTGTCAGCCCAAACCTGGATATTGTCGAGATCTTGTTACATTTGGACATGGACCACTTCAGTTTCTGAGGAGTCATGAACGGTGCTGAACATCATCGCCAAACATCCCCACTTCTGACCTTATGGAGGGAAAGCCATTGATGAAGCAGCTGAAGATGGTTGGGCCTGTGACACTACCCTGAGGAACTTCTGCAGAGATGTCACAGAGCTAAGATGACTGACCTCCAACAACCATGACTATCTTCCTGTGTGTTAGCTATGACTTTAATCAGCGAAAAGTTTGCCCCCGGATTCCCATTGATTCCAGTTTTAACAGGGCTCCATGATGCTCCACTCTGTCAAATGCAGCCTTGATGTCAAGGGGGGTCACTCTCAGCTCACTTCTGGAATTCAGCTCTGTTGTCCATGTTTGAACCAAGGCTGTAATGAGATCAGGAGCTGAGTAGTCCTGGCAGAACCCAAACTGAGTGTTACTGAGAAGATGCTGCTTGATAGCACTGTTGATGACATCTTCCATCACTTTAATGATGATCGAGAGTAGACTGATGAGGCAGTAATTGGCCCGGTTGGATTTGTCCTCTCTGCATCTTAAAATTATGTCCTCTCATTATTGACCCTTCAACTGAGGGGACCAGCTGCTTTCTATCCACCTTGTCTATACCCCTCAATCAGGTCCTCACTTAGCCTTCTCCACCCTAAAGAAAAAAAACTTGAGCTTATCCAGGCTCTCTTCACAGCTAAAATTCCCTGTCTTCGGCAACATCTTGGTGAATCTCCTCTGCACCTTCTCCAGTGCAATCATGTCCTTCCTATAGTGTGGCAACCAGAACTGAACACAGTATTCCAGCAATGGCCCAACCAAAATTTTGTTCAACTTCAACATGATCTCCCTGCTCTTATAATCTATGCCACGACTGATTAAAGCAAGTGTCCTGTATGCCATTTTAACCACTGTTAACCTGCTCTGCCAGCTTCAGGGATCTGTGGACAAGCACCCCAAGATTACCCTGTTCTTTTGAGCTTCCTAGTGCCCAGTCATTCAACGAATACTCCCTTGTCTTGTCATTTCTTCCGAAGTGCATCACCTCTCACTTCTGAATTTAACTATACTGTCCACTGAGAAGTCAGCGTCCTAGCATCCCAACACCTGTCTTTGCCTAATGTAGGCCTTTTCTCCCACAATGAAACATAGGCAGGGATTGAGTGAGAAGAAAGTGGCTGGCACTGGTGTTATTGTTGTTGCAAATGGAGGCGAGCTGGTGACATTTCCTGGGTAGAAGGTAGGAGGCACCAAAAGACAGAAATGTTTAGTGGCATGGGAGAATACCAAGAGTAGGCAAGAGTGATTGACCGAAGATGATGAACGCAACACTGGGAGTGGTACACCATGAGGCTTGCAGAGAGGTGTCTGCAGTGGCAGTTAGAATGAGTGAGAGATAACAGAAAGAAGATGGTGGCACAGAATGTTATTAACCTTCTTCTTGCATATTTCTCTGGAATGTGAACACTGCACTGATTCAGATGGAAAGTTCAGACCAGGCTGCCAAAGTCTGGTACCATGGTGTCCTCTGGGGATCCTGAGGAAAGAACACCCTCCTGTCCTACACTCCATCTACGAAATCCTTCAGATCCCTGTCAGTAAAGCAGGCTGCCAGCCTTGACACAAATCAACCATTCTGGTGCAGTTCTTCATATACTCCAACTATGATTTTCAGGCTTTGCACTGTAGAAGCCTACAGCATGAACGAAGTGAGGACTGTAAAAATTGTGAATTGTAAACGAGAGTGAAGCTGTCCACGAAATTCCCCAAAATTGACACTTAGGGAAAATTCGGCCTATTATTTTTGACTTTTGTGCCTTGTGATGTACAGGGCGTAACTATTAAGGATTGTAAGGAATTTGTGTTAAGTAGCATCAGAAAACAGTCTGTGTCTCTCCCCCAATACTAGCACTGGACAGCAGTGATTCTCCAAAAATGCACCATTTCTGTCCAGACCCTGGATTACTGAGAATTTCTGTCACAATGGCAAAAAAATGTCAATACATGATTAGAAATTATTTGGTTTCTAAATATTTCAGAGCTCCAGGCAATAGTAGTTTGGAAGACAACAATGCTGCCACCTGCAGCTGGCAATCCTGTAATATATTGTCTTGTAATAGATTAGAAATGTTGTTAGACCAGGTCACATAACACACCATGTTATTTTTGTAGTAGAAAATGTAACCCGTACAATCTGGGAGTCCCAATTATAAGAATGGGAGTTAATGTAAACCTTATAGCCAGTATTTGAGCTGTTAGGGTCTGGGGGTAATTTCAGCATTTATGAAGCTGACATTATTTTCCGAGTTCCTAGTTTTGCATGTATGTATTTTCTCAATACTTCAGCATCCAGGTATATTTCAAACAGCATTCTTTAACAGTAAATCAAATTTTTAAAGACACTGTGCAAGATGATATGTTAGTAAATATAGACCTCAGAATGGTGACACTCAAAGCTTTCTTAATGCACGCACCTCCCAGGACTTGCTCATTTGACCTTCAATAATGGATGTTATTAGGCAAGTTGCAAAAATTGTTATTGTTCATAAGACTCTTTGACAGTTACCAATTTTGCACTCTTATGATATTGTTCCTCCATATGTGAAATCAGTTATTGTTGGTAAAGTCACCATCTGCATCCACAAATTGCAGTCCTTTTCCTAGTATTAGCAAGAATGATCTACAAGATACATAGTTGACAATCGTTAAATGGTTGTGCAACACATCCTGAGCAAAGGTTTAAAAGTAAGAAAAGCTACAATCAAATTAAGATTTTCATATCTGACTTTCTTTGAAAAAGAACCAACAATATAAATCCCACAATATTCCACACAGACTCAGAGTAGAACAGAAATATCTTTTTGTGATGAACAAGTACTGTTGCTAACAAGAAAAAAACTGAACTCAGGACAACAGATTGGGACAAAGCCTTTTACAAACAGGAAGGGTGAAACACGTGGATCTCTTGATGCTGCAGCAACTAAAACACAAAAATGACATCAAAACAATGAACAAAAGAAAGAATAATTTTTTTTCTTTGTCCATAGGCTAACATGCAAAGGAATTCACATGAATCAATGGTCAGAAATCACACGACACCAGGTTATAAGTCCAACAGGTTTGCTTGAAGACATGCTTTCAGAGCCTCAATCCTTCTTCAGGTGTTAGTGACAGAGGTAGTATCAGACTTGGAATGTAAGTAAAAGATCAAAGGGTCACACCACTGATGAGGTTGTATTAAACAAATCTAAGGGATGCCGTTAATTTTTTAAAATCAGTTAGAAGGATTTAATTGATTAATACCTTTCAAGGCATTGTCCTGAGGGAACTAAAGGTTTTATCAGTGTAAAGAAGAGGTGACATTTTAGGTCAGACAATGCATGTTAGGGTCGAGGCCTTGTTTAGAATCTGTTTACGTTTTAGTTTGGAGTCCGACTGGTTTTATTTCTAAAGTAGGAATTTATAAAACACCATATTGACTGACTGTCTATAAATTGTGCTTTTGAACAAAGTGGAATGCATCTGCAAATACAAATTCACTCCATAGACTTACGTGTGTGCGTGTGTGTGCGCGAGAGAGAGCCAGAGAGAGTGAGAGCGTGAGTGTGAGTTCTGTTCAGATGACGAGGAACACGACGGACACCTGAAGGTGTTGAAGGATGCCCTCATTAGGAACAGGATACAATGCTCAACTCATCGATCACCAGTTTTGACGTGCAACAGCGAAAAACCGTAATCAGCTCCTCAGCAGGCAGACACGGGATACATCCGATAGAGTACCCTTCATCGTCCAGTACTTGCCGGGAGCAGAGAAACTACGCCATATTCTTCACAGCCTTCAACACATTATCAATGACAATGAGTACCTCGCCAAGATCTTCTCCATGCCTCCACTTCTCATCTTCAAACAAGCACCAAACCTTAAACAGACCATAGTGCACAGTAAACTACCCAGCCTTCAGGGCAATATCGACCACAGCACTATTAAACCCTGTCATAGCAACCTCTGCAAGATATGTCAAAACTTCGACATGGACACTACCATCACATAAGGGAACACCACCCACCACTTGCACAGCAGATACTCATGTGACTTGGCTGACCTTGTCTATCTCATACCCTGCAAGCAAGGATGCCCCGAGGCATGGTTTTTTTGGTGAAACCATGCAGACGCTATGACAACTGATGGATGGACACTGTGCAATAATCACCAAACAGGGATGTTCCCTCCCAGTGGGGGAACACTTCATTGGTTAAGGACATTCGGCTTTGGATCTTTGGGTAAACGTCCTCCAAGGCAGACTTCGGAATGCACAACAACGTAGAGTTGCCGAGCAGAGGCTGATAGCCAAGTTCGGTACCCATAAGGACGGCCTCAACTGGGATCTTGGGGTCATGTTGCACCACTGGTGACCCCACTACACTATACACTCACACACACATTCAATGTACTGCACACATTCATATTTATTAGCCAGTCTTTTCATGAGCAGAGCACATCTTGTTTTTAAAATGAACTTCCTTTACTATACTTGAACTGTAATGTACCCATGCTCAGTAGTTGACAAAACATGCACAAGTTCTGCTGTACCAGATTGATGTGACTGCCTCACTACTGAAATCCCCAAATCTAGTGGGCAAGTATAATACATAATTAAAAAGGGCAAAGGAATGTCAGTCTTCACATCAAGGCTAATACAAAGCAGAGGAAGTTATGGAATAGTTTTATGAAAGTTTTGTTTAGGCCACACCTGAAGTGCTGCAATTAGTTCTGGGCACTGTGTCTCAAAAGCATAGTAATCTTGGAAGAGATGCAACATATTTTTACTTCAATGATGCACAGGTTAAAAGGGGTAAGCTATGAATAAAGATTGCATAGGCAAGACTTGTATTTCATTGAAGATTAATTGATAAACTTAAGATGATCAAAACATTCGAAAAGGTAGACAGAAAGAATTTACTCTGATGGGGAAACTAGGGCAAGGGAATATAATTTTAAAATTAGAACCGGGCACCTCTCTGTTGTTGGATGAAGAAATGCAGAAAAGAAGAAAAGAGTAGTGGGAAATTGGAACTCAGTTCCCAATTATTGTTCAGGCTAAGGATTTGAAAATATCAGCTGACTGTTATAAACAAATATTACATTCACAGACACAATGTTTGGGCTCATATTAAGCAATAGTGTCAAGGTTACATCAGAGCATCTTTCTTTCACTTATGTTGTATGCTTCAAGCGATCGGAGCTAAACTGGAGTACACAACGTTTAATAACGTTAGATCATATACTTTGGTACAGTTCTGATGTCTTCAGCCTGTCTCTTAAAAGGTATACTAAAGTTACACCAATGTACTGACCATGAGACATAACACGACATCCCCTTTTGTCTAAAGGCAAAATGGATTGTCCCAAACAGATATACATGGTTTAACAGTTTAAAATGAAGACATTGTTCAGACAGGAGGCATTGTAGGTCTGAGAGTACAGGTATTGGGTAAATGGAATATGGTTTAAGCAGGGTAACAGGCTGTAGAGTTTTGGATAACCCAAAGTCTGAAAAGACAAGAATGTGGATCACTGGCCATCACAGTCAGGGACACAGTGGACAAATGACTGACAAACATTCATCGCTATCCAACTGACAAGAATCCATCCATTCATCTCAGAAAATGTTTTAATTTTGATTTTACTTCTTTGAGGAGGCAAAAATTCCAAGACCACATCTTCTATTCTCTCTGATAGGGATACAATTCAAATACATATATCCACTTCATTCTTCCCAAATCATATAATTCAGATGCGGAGCACATGACAGTAATCACACAGCCTTGCATTTGCTTTATACCTTTCCACAATGACTACTAAAATTTAGTTTTTCTGAATGAAAATTTTCAATTTCCAACATGCATCTTTAGGGTACCATGCTATAATACAGATAGCCAGACATTGAAAAGATACTACTGCAGCCAATCTTTATATACTTTTACAACTTTTTATTTATAGACATATTCATCCTATGTGGACTTCCCAATCAAACCACAACACTTTCATTCTGTTTCTCTCAGTGAATCTCTAGTTAATCCCTACCACCTATACATAGTTCAACAAAATACAATTAACAGTAGCAGTACAGGAACAGGAACAGAAGGTATAACAGGTGATATCTGGCTATGATTGGATAAACAAGAATGGAACCACATCAATGCATGTAATCCAGCTAGATGTCAGTGGTGAGTTGTTTGAAGAGAATGGTATAATGCACCAATGGTATAAAACACACCTGTCAAAGAGTGCAAGGAGGAATAGTTTACCTTTACCACTGTTGCACAGGATGTGATTAGCAAAAATTGTTTCACGAGTGTGTCAGGGGCAGAAACCTGATCGGAAAGATTCAAACATGAAAGACAGACATGAATTTGGGAGCTGACAATATGTGCGATGTGTTCCGCAAAGGAAAAGCAGAGTGGAGATGGGACAGTAGTCTACAGGAACAATGGTGTCAAGGGTTAATGTTCCATGGAAGATGTCAATGACACTCTTGAATGAGAGGGACAGTATTTGAACAGAAGAAACTGTTAACAGTATCCATGAACATGGGGACTAGGAGCAAAATCTGGAGAGAAATACATAATAAGTGCCCTTTACTGTCAATCAACTCCCCAACTCCAAAATCAGAAAATAATACAGGTGACCCAAGTAGTAAGATCAGGTCTGCATTCAAGGGAGTGAACATTGGAAGCTTTCATAAACATAACTGGAACAGCACAGTGTCTCAATGGTTAGCACTCCTGCCTCACAGCACCAACGTCCCAGGTTTGATTCCACCCTTGGGCAACTGTCTGTGTGGAGTTTGCACATTCTCCCTGTGTCTGTGTGGGTTTCCTCCCACAGTCCAAAGATATGCGGGTTAGGTGGATTGGCCATGCTAAATTGCCCATAGTGTCCAGGATTGTTTAGGTTAGGTGGATTAGTCATGGGGAAATGCAGAGGTAGGGAATGAGTCGGAGTGGGATGCTCTTCGGAGGGGCGGTGTGGACTTGTTGGGCCGAATGGCCTGTTTCCACACTGTAGGGATTCTATGATTATGGCGACTCGGTCCTAGTTCCATGTGTTCTGACATCACTAAGACATAGTGCTGCTTGTACTTGCTCAGTAGCTATTCTCACAGTAAAGTATACTTAATACTTTTCTCCCAAACCTAGCCACCTAGTATTGTGCAATAGTATAGTATTGTGTAAAAGTAGAAAGTATTTTTATTCTCAGCATTGATGAAATAAACATTATCTTGCAGTAATCATGAGTCTTCCAGTGAACCAATAAGCACCACATGACCTCATCCCAAGGGCATGGATTACATTACAAATAGGTAGCTTGTTCCTTTTTATTCATTCATGTGATATAGGCTATTTATTGCCCATCCACAATTGCCCTTCAGAAGATGGTGTTTATCTGCATTCTTGAATTGCTGCAGTTCAACTGCTGTAGGTAGATCCACAATGCCTTTAGGGAGGGAGTTCCAGGATTTTAGCCCAGCTACAATGAAGGAACATTGATATATTTCCAACTTAGGATGGTGAGTGGCTTGGAATGGAGCGGGTAAAATTGCCCTTGTTCTTTTAGATGGCAGTGGTCGTGGGTTTGGAAAGTGTGTCTAAGGAGCCTAGGTAAATTTCTGCAGTACATCTTGCAGATAGTACTTACTGTTGCTACTGTCGATGGTGGAAGGAGTGAATATTTGTGGATACTTGGTAATCAAATGGGCTGCTTTTTCCTGGATGATGTCAAGTTTCTTGAGTGCTTTGGAGCTGCACTCATCCAGAGAAGTGGGGAATATTCCATCACACTCCTGCCTGTGCCCTATACATGGTGACATGTATCAGGAAATCAAAAGATGAGTTACTGCAGGATTTCCAGCCTCTGACCTATTCTTGTAGTCACTGTATTTATTTGGCTAGTCCAGTTCAGTTTCTAGTGAATGGTAACCCCAGGTTGCTGATTGTGGGGATTCAGCAATGGTGATGCCATTGAATGTAAGGGAAATAATTAGTTTATCTCTTGTTGACAATGGTCATTGCCTCTTAGTTGCATTACTTGTATGTGGCACAAACATTACTTGCCAATTATCAACGGAAGCTTAGATGTTGTGCAGGTCTTGCTGCATATGGGCACTTCATTACCTAAGGAATCGTAAATGACGCTATAAGCATTTTAAATAAGTTCATAGCTATATGTTCTTTAAGTAAAAATACATTTCAGTAATTAAATATTACTACCGATGAATATAATTCATAATGCCAGTCTAATCAATATTTGTACAAAAACCTCCAGGTGTATTGCTTGATGCTACTTGCACTTGAAACGTTGGGGTGAGCCTTATTGTTGAATTACTGCAATTTGTGTGGTGGAGGGGGAAATGAATCTTGCAACAAAGAAGATGTAATATATGAGTCTAAGTCAGAATGATATGTGAATTAGAGGTGATGATGCTTTAATGCATCTGCTTCCCTTGTCTTTCCAAATAGTGGAGGTGACTAAAGTAATTTTTATGAAATTGTCTTAAAAGTTTCATCTAAGATAATCAATTTGTCATATATTTGTAATTTATCTATTGCCATTTATGGTGGCAGAATTATTGGCAAATAGTTTGTTTCTTCGTACCTTGGGTATGCTTGAAGCTAGGAATCCTATTTATGAAGGTCAGCAGGGAATAAAGCTTAGACAACAAAGTGCAGGGCTGGATGAACACAGCAGGC
>NC_063333.1:89940264-89950769 GCF_021869965.1 Rhincodon typus | reverse complement strand
AAAGAATCTGCAACCCTCTGGCTTGCATATTCTCCACTCTACTATTACTATCAAGCCAGGAATCAAACCCCTGGTTCAATGAAGAGTACAGGAGGCCATGCTAGGAGCAGCACCATGAATACCTAAAAATGAGAGTCAATTTGATGGAATTACCAAATAGAACTTGCTTGCCAGACAGTATAAGCAGCAAGCGATAGACAGGGCTAAGCAATTCCACAAACAATGGATGAGGTCTAGGATCTGCAGTGCTCTCACATCTATTCATGAATCGTAGTGGATAATTACACAACTCACTGGCTGAGCAGGCTTCACAAATGTCACACTCTTCGTTGATAGTGTGTGGGAGGAGGGGATGGGGGGAAGGAGAACACATTAGTGCAAAAGATGAAGCTGAAGCATTTGCAACAACCTGTAGGCAGAAGTGCTGAGCAGACAATTCTCCTTGGTGCCCTCTGATGTCCCCAGCATCATGGACGGCAATCTACAACTAATCTGATTCACTCCATGTGACATCAAGAAAAGGCTAGAGACACTGGCTATGGCCCATGACAACATTCCGACAAAAATACTGAAGATATGTGCTCCAGTATGGCCCCATCGAGCTGTTCCAGTACAGATAAAACACGGGCATCTGACGGTTTTTGTCCACCAGAGCCACTCAGCTCCTGACAAATAATTTTAGCCTTGTTTCAAACACGGCCAAAAGTGCTAAATTCCAAAGATGAAATGTGAATGACTGCCCTTGACATCAAGGTCGCATTTGACTGAGTGTGGCATCAAGGAGCCCTAGCAAACCTTGAGTCAAAAGGATTCAGGAGGAGAAGCTCTCTGTTGTTTTGAGTGATACCTGGTACAAAGGAAGGTGGTTGTGGTCATCTTTGTTCCAGTACATACCTGCAGGAATACAGGAATTCTTCAAGGTCAAAAACAGGAGAAACACAACAGGTCTGGCAGCACCTGTGCAGAGAAATCAGAATTAATGTTTCGGATCCACTGACCCTTCTTCAGAACTGATTGGATTATATGCTAGAGAAGGGTGGGGGAGGGGGGAGGATTAAATGATCGGTGGAGATGGAGCAGAGAGAGAGAGAGAGAGAGAGAAAATAGTTAGGCAGACAAAGGAAGAGGTAAAGGTCACAAAAACAAAGTTGCTGGAAAAGCTCAGCAGGTCTGGCAGCATCTCTGAAGGAAAAAACAGAGTTAACATTTCGGGTCCGGTGGCCCTTCCTCAGAACTGGTAAAGGTTAGCCTGGGAAAATGAATAGCTGCTAATGGGGAGCATTAGTAACTGACAATGGGTTGTTCATGGTAGCAGCCTGTGAGGACATGACCTGGTATGTGGAGGTTGGGGTAAGGACATGGGGAGAAGGTGCTCAGGCCCGTAAAATTATTGGACTCTGTATAGAGTCCAGAAGGCTTCAGGGTTTCCAAGTGGAAAATGAGGTGTAATTTGTCCATCTTACACTGAGCTTTGCTGGAGCACTGCAGCAAGCCGGAAACAGAGATCTTGGCCGGGGAAGATGGTGGTGTGTTGAAATGACAAGCAACCAGAAGCTCAGGGTCATTTTTATAGACAGAACATAGGTGTTCTACAAAGCGGTCGCCTAGTCTAGTCCGTACTTCATCTACGCAATGTCGAGGAGACCACATTGTAGGCAGCAAATACAGGAGACTAGACTGAGTGAAGTGCAGGTAAATTGATGCTTCTCCTGGAAGGGGTGTTTGGGACCTTGAGGAAGGAGGAAGTAAACGGGCAGGTGTTACATCTTCTATGATTGCAGGGGAGGGTGCTGTGGGACTGTGGGGAGACATTGGGAGTGGAGGAGGAGTGGACTAAGGTTTCGTGGCGGCAGCGGTCCCTACAGAGGGTTGACAAGAGAGAGAAGATGAACACCTGGTGGTGGCATTCTGCTGGAGGTAACAGAAATGGCATCTAATGATGCTTTGGATATGGATGCTGGTGTGATGGTAGATGAGGACAAGGGGGATCCTACCATTGCTGCGGGAGGGAAGAGAATAGGAGGGAGCCGAATTTCGTGAGATGGGTCGAGCTTGGTTGATTTTTACCTATTCCTTTGAATACCCAACTGGTTCCGCTCTCTCTCTGTGCTCCATCTCCATCTATCGCTTACTCCTTCCCCCTCAGCCCCAACACTTTAACGTACATACCAACATTTTCCTCACTGCAATCAGTTCTGAAGAAAGATCACTGGACCTGAAACATTAATTCTACTTTCTCTCCACAGATGTTGCATTTTTCCAGCAATTTCTGTTTTTGTTTCTGATTTCCAGCATTCGCAGTTGTTTGGTTTTGTTTGGAATTCTTCAAGGTCGTGGCTTATACCTAACCATCTTCAGCTGTTTCATCCATGACATCTCCTCCATCATTAGATCAGAAGTGGGAGTGTTCACCGATGATTGCACAATATTCAGCACTATTTGCAACTCCTCAAATACTGAATCAGTCCATGACCAAATTCAACAAGACCTGGACTATATCCAGGTTTGGACTAATACATGGTAAGTAACGTTCACGCCACAGAAATTCTAGGAAATGACCATCTCCAAAAGGAGAGTATCTAACCATCGCCCTCGCAATTCAATGGCATTACCGACTCAGAGTCCCCCATTATCAACATCCTGGAGGTTACCATCGACCAGAAACTCAACTGGAGTAGTCCGTATAAATACTACGGCCTCAAGAGCAGGTCAGAGGTTACGAATCCTGCACCAAATAATTCATCTCCTGACTTCTTAAAGTCTATCTACCATCTCCAAGGCACAAGTCAGGAGTGTGACGGAATACTCCCACATACCTGGATGAGTGGAACTCCAACAACACTGAAGGAGCCTGGAATCATTCAGGACAAAGCAATCCACTTATGTGGCACCAAATTCTCAAACATTCATTGCATTCACCCCTAATTCTCATAAGCAGCAGTGTGTAATAAGATGCACTGCAGAAACTCACCAAGGCTCCTTAAATAGCACATAAAGGTCAAGTGGAACAGAGACATTTGAAAACCCAACAGCTGCAGATACTCCAAGTCACCCACCATGTTAACTTGGAATTGCTATTGCTGCTTCTTTAAATGTCTCTCGGTGAAAATCCTGGAAACATTTTTCTTAAGAACACCGTGGGTGTCCACAGGTGTAGGGGCTTCAGCAGTTCACGAAGGCAGCTCACCACCAACTTCTCCATGGCAATTACAGGTGGCCAATAATTCGCACCTGCCCAGGAATTCCCATATTCCATGAATTAATTGAAAAAAAACTTTTGTTCTTATTAAGCCTTTCTAAGTGCTTTTCTAAAAGCTTTAATGCAGTACTTATTGTCAATAATTTTGTTTTCTCAAAAGGAAAGAAAGAACATTATCTAGACGTAATGCACATTGCTTTTGGTCCCAAAAGAAAAACAACAAGCATTGAAAACATAAGATTAAGTACAGGAAAAGATGAAGCTACTACTTAGGAGCACAGCCTATAGCCATTCCTTTCTGCTACCATTTGCCCAAATTGCTAACTTATTGGAAGCATTGTTGGTTACTGCACACCTCTTTCATCAGTACAAGATGGATGCCAAATATGCCATAGCACTATTCAAAGAAATGTCAGCACTCTGACCAAAACCCTTTCATCCTTGAACACATTGATTGATTTCCATTTCAGTTCATTTATTGGGACTTAATTGTGCTAAAAATGCATTGTAGAAATGTACTTGCATAGCAACAAGTTACTGCTCTTCAAAGCAATTTATTTGTGAAATATTTAAATCTTTTCAGAGGGACACAGGCAGACTCTACATATGCATCTGTTTAAAACCTTACAAAAATTCTTGATTGACGTTGGGTGACAAAAACAAATGCGGTATCTGCCACAGGGATCCATCATGTGGCTGAAGCTGTACATTTTCAAAACAGGTACTATAAATAAAAAAAAAGTACCTTCAAGGAATGTACAAATTTAAATTTTGGTGCTGCAAAAAGTACAGTACAGAGTTAGATCAAGGTTGTATCTTTATCATTAGATGATAACTTGTTTATCGAGAAATCATCATGGCAGCATCTACCAAATTGTGATGATGATAATGTAATCATAATTCACGATATAATAATGGATAATTAAAATATATAAGTAAATAATAAAATGATTGCACAAAGACACTAATAATTACAATTACAAGGTCTCCTTGATTTGCAAATTAGAAATAAAACGTGTGCTGCATTCTGTATTTTGTGTTAAGGTTCATAGATCATATCTTGTAAGATGGATTTAATTAATGTCTCAATATGTTACACAGTAGGTGGTATCAAAGTTACTCCAAGTGTTGGAATCTGAAAATCCATCTTGTTGAAAAAAAAATAAAACCTGGTCATGAAGTTAATTTAAACACATACAAGAAAATAAATATTAGGGGCAGGAGTAGGCCACTTGACCCCCTTGAACCTGCTCTGTCATGCAATCACATGCTGATCACACAGTACAGGTATGAATCACTACTCCTTTACCTGGTGAAAATGAGCTGGAAATGCAGCCAACTCCACTTCCACTTCATTCTGAGTCAGTCAAAAGGGTCAAGATTTATGTAAAAAAAAAATTAAGAAATTCAAGGGAGCAGCTGTCCTGTCAACAAATCACTGGTTTTTAAGATTAAAGAGGCCATGTAAAATTTAAGACTCCTCTGTGTGCAGTCTGGACAGGCAGGGGTCTTCCATGGAGCTTCATAAGCATAGGTATTTATTTTCTGGAATCCACACTCCTCACATCCCAATGGGCTGACTACTCCAATTTCTTGCACAAAAACTTTGTGATGAACTGATGGTTTATTATCTGCTTAACATCTGTCTGTTCCCAGCAACATCTGCCACTTGATGTGGGAACTCAGCTAACGGTATGTTAAAGAGGCATAATTGATAAACCATTCTGGATCAGCAGTTGTTGCTCCTGGATGGGCTAGCAGCCACTCTCTAGTTCTCTCTCTAATCCGGGGATTAAATTCTCCGCAAACACAAACAGAAATTGCTAGAAAAACTCAGCAGATCTGGCAGCAGCTGTGGCGAGAAATCAGAGTTAACGTTTCGGGTCCATTGATCCTTCTTCAAAACATTCTAGTAATTTCTGCTTTCCAGCATCCACAGTTCTTTTGTTTTGTTTTATTAAAATTCCCCTCTTACTTACTTCCAGTTTGGTACTTCAGTCATATTTTTATTGACTGTGGTGAAGTTCTGTCACATTTTACATAACGGTGATGTTATTTTCTGCCATATCACATCATTCCCAAACAGTTGGATAGGTTTTCCATTGGCCAGACATTCGTTCTGCGAACCCAGGTGGGAGCTGCAGAACCCTTGCAGTACACAGGTACTTTGCAAAACCCCCATCATAGCTCCGAAGCTATTGTCTGGGAAACTGAATTTTTCACAAGACAATTCCTCCACAACTGGAATCCTCTAAAAATCTACATAAAAATTGGATACTTCAGAGGGTTCCAAGGAAATTAAGTAAACAGTTACTCAGGAAATGTGAATTGATAAAATATGTAGTCTAACTCCTAAGTAACTATTAAACAGACATCATACTTGCCTCACTCACAACCCTCAGACCCGTCACAGATCCAGACCCTAACCCGACACCCACCATTAACTAGACCACTCTCCCCTACCATGGGACCTGACAACTCTGTGGAGTGAAACATTCTGCCCTGGGACATATCCATGTGATCTATAACCAAAACCTATTGAAATTCAAGTGATAGGATTTTTGACATAAAAGAGTTTCCAGGTGGTTGCCAGAGATGGAAACAGAGAGGTCCAGGAAGGAGAGAGAGGTATCAGAGATGGTCCTGGTGAACTTAAGGTTAGGGTGGAAGGTGTTAGTAAAGTGGATGAACCACCTGGAAACTGATATCTATTTCAAGCTTACCGACTCCCACAGCTACCTAGAATACACCTCCTCTCACCCACCTTCCTGCAAGAATGCCATCCCCTATTCCCAATTCCTTCGCCTCCACCACATCTGCTCCCAAGATGAGGCATTGCACTCCCGGATATCCCAGATGTCCTCGTTTCAAAATCTCCCCATCCCCGACCTCATCCCAAGACCAGCCCAGCTCGTCCCCGCCTCCTTGACCTGTCCGTCTTTTCTCCAACCTATCCGCTCCTCCCACCTCGCTGACCAACCCCCACCCCCAGTTCCTACTTACTAGCCTCATTCGCGCCTCCATGACCTGTCTGCCTCCCCTCCCACCTACCCGCCCCTCTGTCCCAACTGACCAACCCCCATCCCAAACTCCCTACCTACACTCACATTTACTGGCTCCATCCCCGTCTCCTTGACCTGTCCATTTTCCCTCCACCTATCTGCTCCTCTATCCACCTTCCATCATCGCCTCTCCCTCTCTCTATTTATTTCAGAGTCCCCTTCCCCTCCCTTATTTCTGAAGAAGGGTCCAGACCCAAAACGTCAGCTTTCCTGCTCCTCTGATGCTGCCTGCCCTGCTGTGTTCATCCAGCTCTACTCCTCGTTATCTCAGACTCCAGCATCGGCAGTTCCTACTATCTCTGAGGAAATCTATTGAGACTACTTTACTGGCACAGGTGAAGAAAGCTTTTTGTAAGTAAGTTTCTCCATAAGTGTCTTATGTTAATTTTCATGCATGTAGTTTTGAGACTCTGTATAGATGCATTGCCACACCATCCAGCTGCAGTACATGGCCACATATGAAGCCCAATAGATCAAGGTCTGCCCCGAATACCTGCTGCACGAACAGGGAAACAATGCATAAACATTGGATTCAAACTTCTCCAAATACCCACCCAGCCAGTCTACATTTGCCTAAACCTGCCTAACATTACTACTCAGAACCCTGCATAGTGACCATGCCTCATGTGATCATAAAAGGACCACCACCCCCCAATCCAAGTCGCTCTTGATCGTGGATGATCCTTCTTTCCACATTACATCTTCCTCAGCCATGCTTTACATTGCCCCCCTCAACCTTGCAAATCCTGCTGGCCTCCTGCACAATTGTACTGCAAGCTTGCCAGAGCCTATAGCACCCAATCCCAAAGACTAAACTGCTATGGGCTCAGTGCCAGAGCTACCACTGCACTTGCAGTACCTCCCCAACCTCACCTAAAATCCTTTTCCTTTAGACTAACCGTGGCCCAATCCCTCAATTGATATGACCCAGACCCCTGACTACTGCCTATATATCTTCCTGACTACATTTGCCCTACTCTCCGAACTTGCCACTTCTGAGCCAAAGGACTATGACCCATTCCCTGTACTCTGCAGGCATCAGCCCCCTGATAATGGCCCCTTTCAACTGGACACTGAACTACAACCAGTGCCCTTTACTGGTATGGAAGGTGCCCTTGACTTATTGTGCAAGGACCTGACCGACAGGTGTCTCCATAGACTTCAATGCAGACTATTCGTTTAAAGGTTTGATCCATGGCTGCCTGTTCGTTGCACATGCACTCCATCTGCTGTGTAAGGTGCTGGCACATAGAACAGGGACAAGATTGATGCAACACAATGCCATACAATGAGATGTGCCACCCACCATCATCCCCACCCCCAACCCCCCATCCCATCGAGGCTGAGGACTGTTTAGCAGCAATGCATGATACACATTAATTGTGTGACCACATTAATTGGCAAAGCAAAGCAAGGCAGGGATGCTGTTAGCATCCATAAAGTGCTAAGTGAGCAAACATTAAGACAGCAAGCCAGCCGCCTTGAGACGCAGCCTGGATGAGTCTGAGTGTCCCTGCTATAGCCTTTCCATGCTAGTTGCTGTTGCAACCTGCAATACAAGCCTGTGCTTCCAGTGAATGGTAGAAACACCAGAATTAGTCTGACGGGTTAGCTTAACACAGATGTCAATGTCTATAGAGGAGGGAGTACGTTTAGCTGGTGCCGACGGATTGTGCCCCAAGATGTTGCCTAATGTCAACATGGACATCATTCAGAACAAGGGGTGCGCTGAATCTACAAGGTACGCATTCAAGTATTCTTGTCGAGTTCTCCCCAAGTCTAGATTATTTGCTGAGTTTAGTAGGATGGGAATCTGAATATTAATGAGATGAGTTGAACTGTTAACAAAGTGGTTAATAAGCATTAATCCGCATCAACTGGCATTTCACCAATGCAAGAATCTTGTCACACAGTTTGTGAAAAACATAAAAGATGGAAAAAGATTATTTCGATGTCGAGTTTGGAACCACAATACTTGTTAACCATTTCCACCACGCATCTTGGCAAAGTCCAGGTCACTCAAGCTCCTATAAGATCCTGTCAAAAGTTTGGATTCTATATTTACTGACTACATAGAATGAATACATAGCAACTTCAAGAAGACTACAATTACGATTACTTTTGCTGTTATACATGAAGTAGGTATCTTTGTGTTAGAATGTTGCACGTTTAATTGCCATATAACAGTCTTAAATGTACATACTTTGCATCTGATCTACGAAATAATACAACAGTCCTATTGTGGGGAAAGGGAATGAAAGTTATGATTTGTGCTGTTGCATACCCTAGCATGAAAAGAGACTGATTAAGGCATTTGTGTACCCATGCATATATTAAATAAACACAAAATCTGACATAGGCTGGGTAATGGGCAAGAGAACGTCCTTCCTGTTGAACTGTCCAGGATTCTAGGGCAGTCCCCTGTAGTGAATGAACCAACATTTGAACGAGAATACTGAAAAGCACTCAACATTGAAAAAGAATCAATATATTCAGGGGGCAAAGGGGACAAATAAGAATAAAGATGAAGCAGACAGAGAGTTAGAGTAATATGTAATCTTGTCAATAATAAAAATATAATTGAGTGGAAGATTATGGTTTCCCAGTAATTAGTCTGCTAAGCTTTAAGGAGAGCATCCACTGGTACAGCATGAGATAACTGCATGAGTGGAGGCAGCAGAAATAATATGCGTAAAAACTGATAAAGGCAACACAGTAATAATAGTCAAGGACTAATTCGAGGACAATGAACAATAAGCAGATTAGATAAGGAATATGATTATCATTAAGGGATTTGATTACTATGGGATTGGAGTTTTGCAATTCAGGAGTGCAAATTTGTAAACTCTACCCTGTGATAGAGCATATCTCTCAACATCACACAGAAACATCAACAAATTATGTTTACAATGAGAATGGTGAAGATTCAAATTAGAGCAATGAAAATAAAATTGTGCAATTTTTGCTTAACTCCTCCAATAAGAAAGCCAGTTGACCTTTCATCCAGAAATTGGGTTGGGTCACAAAATTTGGAGATGAGCCTATTTTCCTTCACCATCTTCAACAACAATTGAACACAAAATTTAGTTCTCAAACAATTGTACATATGAAAAAGAATATCATGAAGAATATCATGGAACTAAGTCATTAGGGCATTAAAATACTTCTTGTTTACTAACACCTGCCAGTGTTAAATGACATAGCTGAGGACTGTTTAGCAGCAATGCAAGCTACACGGTTGTGTGAGGACACTATTTGAAATTCATATTGTAATTAATGTTCAACACTTCAGGAAGTTGGAATAAATAGAAATATGCATTTTTGAAAGATATTCCATACTTGAAATAACCTTAGATAAGGACACATGAGAAAATAAATTAAAATTCATATTTAAAGTAGGCATTATCCACCAGGAATATTGTTATTTTCTGAGAATTTTATTCTCAATACACCATGGTATATAGTTGTGCTACCCACCATTTTGCTGAAAGAAAATATAAACGTCCACAGCCCTCACCTACAATAGCAAATAAGGGGCTAATTTGAGGGATCACTGCAAGGCTGATTTTCCCTGAAGCAGCTGATATGAGTATTCAGGAAACTGCACCTCCAGACTGTCTATGACCAACAGGTAAATTTTCCTAATTTACTTACCCAAATATCAAGACAGTGGAAAAAATACTCCTCTGGACCCCAAATTCATTGAAAGCTCAGCACTCCTCCTGAACGCCCCAGTCCTCTGGCTTCACTCTTCCCTTTCCACCACCCTACCCAACATCAATGTCCCAATGACATATCCAAAATGCACAGCCTCAAATTCTCACCCATCCCAATCTGAGCTTTTCCCTTCAAACATCTGTTTTCCTGTCCCATGACCATTACATTCAATCTTTTCTCCTTGACCTTTGATTCCTATATCTACCACAACCACAGTATGGGCTACACGGTGGCTCAGTGGTTAGTACTGCTGCCTCACAGCACCAGGGACGAGGGTTCAATTACAGCCTTGGGTAACTGTCTGTGTGGAGTTTGCATGTTCTCCTTGTGACTGCATGGGTTTGCTCCAAGTGCTCCAGTTTCCTCCCACAGTCGAAAGATGTGCAGATTAGGTAGATTGGCTATGCTGAAATTGTCCATACTGTTCGGGTATGTGTCAGTTCTATGAAATAATACAGACTGATCTGCTCTAATCAGAGGCAGCTTTTAAGTGTAACTGACCATGTGTGTTGTCCAAATCCAATCCA
>NC_063333.1:89849783-89939764 GCF_021869965.1 Rhincodon typus | reverse complement strand
TGCATAAGTAGGCCTTTTACTGGTTGGCAAAGTATAATGAATGCTGTGCCACAAGAAACAGTGCTGGGGCTTCAACTTTTTACAAATTGTATAAATTACTTAAATGAAGATACTGATATGGACGTGAGTATGGTTGTCACATCTGAAGGCTACTAAGTTGATCACAGCCGATGTATTTGTAACATCAACTCTACATTCCCACCTACAACTGACAACTTTTCACTGATAACCTAAGATACACTAAGTGAATGTACAAAATTCAGACAAGTGGAGTACAATACAGGAAGATGTGAAATTATTCATTGTAGCAGGAAGAATAAAAGAGAAGAATATTATCTGGATGGTGTGAGATTGCTGAGCTCTGAGATGGAGAGGGATCTGGATGTCCTGGTGCGTGAATTACAAAATGCAAGCATTGCAAGTAATGAGGAAAGTTAATAGAATGTTATCATTTATCATGAGGGGAAATGAATACAAGAGTAGGGAGGTTATGGTTCAGTTGTACAGGACATGACTGATGCCACATTTTGAGTACTGTGTCCAATATCGGTCTTTTTATTTAAGGAAATATATAAATACACTGAAAACAGTTCAGTGAAGGTTTACTGGACTAATACTTGGAATGGGTGGGTTGCCTTGTGAGGAAAGGTTGGACAGGTTGGCTTATATCTGCTGAAGTTTGAAAGCGTAGTAGGAGACTTGACTGAAAAATGTAAAATCCTGAGGAAGCTAGATATGGTAGATGTGGAAAGATGTTTCTTTTTGTGGGAGAAATCTCCTTTTAAAAGTAGGGAGTCACCGATTTAAGATGGAGATGAGGTGAAATGCTTCCTCTGAGGGTATACGTTTTTGTGTCTTTGGAACGTTATTTCTGAAAAGATAGAGGAAGAAGAGTCTTTCAATATGTTTTAAGGTACAGATGGATGAATTATTGGTAAGAAAGAGGGTAAAAGGTTATCAGTGGCAGGTGGGAATGTGGAGTTGAGATTACAAATTGAACAGCCAAAATCATCTTAAATGGAGCTGGTTCAAGGGCCAAATAGCCTATGCCTGTTCCTAACTCATATATCATCATATCTTCACCTAAGCGAAGTAAGGAGGAATTTCTTCACTCAAATGGTTGTGAATTTGTGGAGTTCTCTACCTGAGATGATTGCACCATCAGTGAATGTCTTAAACCTGATGCACAGATTTTTGTTGTCTCAGAGAATCAGGGATCTGGGGAGTGGAAGGGAAAATGATGTTGAAGTTCAAAATGCTGCTGAATAGTAGAGCAGATTAGATGGTATCCTTTGTATGGTCATTTCCTGTTCCTTTTTTCTTGTGTTCTTATTGGAACACGAATAGCACATTTAGGTCTTCATGTCAATTCATAGAATCTCTAGTGTGGAAACTGGCCATTCTGCCCAACAGGTTCACACCAACTCTCCAAAGAGCATCCCACCCAGACTCACCCCCTATCCTATCCCTATAACCTTGCATTTCCCATGGCTAATCCACCTAACCTACACATCCCTGAACACTATGGGCAATTTAACATGGCCAACCCACCTAATCTGCACATCTTTGGACTGTGGGAGGAAACTGGGGCACCCGGAGGAAACCCATGCAGACACTCGGAGAATGTGCAAACTCCACACAGACAGCCTCCTGAGGCTGGAATTGAACCCAGGTCCTGGTGCTGTGAGGCAGCAGTGCTAACCACTGAGCCACCATGCCCTGTGTGATTCTGTAACTCAATGAGATCATGGCTGAACTATTGCATAAATCTATTACCTGCTATGTCCCTTAAATGGCTTTGGATAACAAATGAATCTAACAATATTAGTTTTATAATGAACAATTTATTGTACATCTATTGTTTACAATAAAAGGTTTTAAAACTTCTCCCATCCTTTGAGAGGAGTTTTATGGAGTCCAAAAGAATCAGAAACATAGCACATGAGGTGACTTAATTAGGGGGGTGCAAAACTTCAATTTCCTGAAGACGGGTTGAGATGTTGAGATAAAGTCAATTCTGTTTTTGTGGCATTATGAGCATTACCTGACCTGTGTCAGGTTTATAGTTGTAATATGTTTGCATGCTCGGAACACTCATTAATCATAAACTATTCCATTCAAGTACTACCCTCAGGACAAAGTCAGTAGTGCACAAGAATCTCTTGAGATTTCACAATCATTTAATCATGATGTACTTCAGTTGGCTTTGTGCAGTAGTGAATAAAGTCATGTTGAACTCTGTGGCACACGGCTATGGATATTAAAATATTGTTACTTGGATGTGGAAAGGTGTGGTGGAGGGAAGGACCTATGATCTATTGTGTAGTAGTTCTCTAAGGGATAACAGTGGTTGAGTCAAACAGGGATTGAAAGATGGCTGAAGGACCTAAAGTGGAGAGAGAATGTCAGTGCTATCAAATGTGGAGTTCTTAGGATCAAATTGAGAGTGTGAAGGCAAACAAAACAGTCACAGTATAAGTGAGATATTGTATTCTGTTTGGGGTTAGGTTCAGGATCAGTGTTGGGTACTGGAAGATCTCAGGGAGTGAGTCATTGAAGTTAAGAAAAGCACAGAGGAAGATAATGTGTGGTGAGGGTTCAGAGCCAAGTTGTGCATTGAGATGATCGCAGGTTTGGGCACAGGGGGAGAGAGAGAGATGGCATGCGCAGGGAGAGTATCCAAGATCACAGGAGAAACCTTAAAAATAATAGAGGGGAAAGGGAAGGTTATCTTGGTTGGGTCAAGGGCGATGGAGGAAAGAGGGTTTTCAATCTAAGTCACTCTATAGTATGTGACTCACTGCAAATTCATGTTGCTTTCATGGCTTGTGGGAGGAAGATCATTTTGAGTGGGTAGAGTTCATATGGGGTGCAATTAACTGATTAAAGGGATTCCCTAATAATTAATTCCATGAATAAGATCCATGGAAGAGCATGTTCTCAAATGCATGCCTATCCTCTTCACGCAGTGCCATAACCACAGGTCATGTTCATTCAATTTTCTGGCCACCTTAGAAGCAGGAGGAAAGTTCTTGCTGTCCAACAACAGAGGCTGCAAGGCCAGTAACAAGTAACATCAGAGGGGAAAGCTAGGCTGGGAGCAGACGCTCAGTGGAAGGAACTGACAAAGACAAACACTGACAGCTCAATGCATCCAGAGGACAGTAACAAAATACAACCAGATATTTGCAAGGCAATGCCATGGACGTGTCTTGGGAAATGATCAGAAAGATATGTTGGATCGTCAATCGAGAAGTGCAGCCACATGGATTTAGTGGGAACCCCTTGCTAGTGGCCATAAGGTTACAGTTTCTATGGCAATGGTGGTTTCCCATGTGACGGGTAACATAATGTGGCATCTTGCATAGGTGTGTAAAGGAGGTAACCGATGGCCTATTTAGTCGAGCCAGGATTTTAGTCACTTTATCATCGTTGAAGACAACCAGACTTCAAGGTTTGCTACATTCGCTGTCATCAATGGTTTCCTCAGGTGAAATGTATCATCAATTTACCTTGTAGTGATAATAATTCTTTGGGAGCAACCAGCTGTATTTATAAAACATGGTTTCATTCCATGAATGTACAATAAATGAAGAATAATGCAGGTTTGTTTCTGTTTCTCATATATTCTGCAACTCTCAGCTCTGATGACTTTTTGAAGCCTGGTTTGATTGATGGATCTTCAGTGATAAGGACTATATCATGTATACATGGTTTTCCGAGGGAAGTCAGAAGAGCACTACAATCAAACTTTAGCATTCACCAAAGCTGACAGTGAGTATACTATTGGTTTCTGGAGGCACACACCCAGGGTGTGTCACAAATAGTAGTAGTCTGCTGTGCACTGTACAAACTGGCCCGGCAATGCAAACAGATTTGCAAGGGAAAGAGTATGGGAAAGCAGCTCTCTTCAAATGAGGACTTGTCAGAGCATAAGGAGGAGACCATAAATCCAGATTATCCTTTCATGATTGGTAGAGTCAGGGAAGGACATGCAAAAGATGCAATGGACAACCTGATCTTACCAGGATTCGTACAGCAATGACATCTCTGCACAATAACCTTCCTGGGGCCATGTTCCAAAGAAAGATCATCACAGAAGTAATAATATACATGAATTTACAAAAATGCAACACATCTGATTCAGGAATAATATCTATGTTCCGATCTCTTCTCTAACTGTCACATTTTGAGAAATGTAACAGTCAACAGTGACATCTGAAACTATGGCAAGGCCCCCAACAGTTCTCAATTACAAACAATTGCAGAAAACAAACAATATTGTCCATTTATCAATTCAAAACAAAATGTAAAAAAGTTCTGTGCCTTTTCTGTGCTCATATTTTCTCAATTTCATTTACTTTCATGACATCTAAATGCAACCCCTATATCAGCAGCATTGGTGGAGGCAATCTGTTTGGTATCATGCCTCCTTGCATTAGATGGCCATGGTAGGGGTATAAGGACTGTATCTTGTTATTTTGCGTTTTTTTTAAACTGTGGACTGAAATGAGAGCTGTTTTCACACCAATATTTGAAAGGGTATATGTTTTGAAAACAAGAAACCTGACACCTATGACAAGCATCATGTAAATAACTGTTTGAACAAGCAGTAATTCAGGTTTGAATTGCAGATGTTTGGAAGCTAAAGGAGTGACTGCAGCTTTTATTGGAAGCAAGAAATTGATTGATAACTAGTCATGAGGCCACAGACCAACGACAGAAACCTTTTGCTTGCCACCAATTGTATGGTTCATTTTCAAGTAACTGAGCAGTTTGTACCTGGGAACATGTTCAGAGAGAAATGTTCAGTTTTACCCCAGCTTGGGAGTGGTTTCTCTCTTCTCTGCAGTGAAAACTAACTTTAAATCTGAAGAAAACCAGTTTATCTTTCTTGCAACCATTGTTATAAGTTGTGATTTTTAACTAATATGTCAGAGACCTTTTATAAGTTAACCAGCTGACCGTGTCTCTTACCACCAGTGGAAGCATCTGGAAAAAGACGACTGAAGCAATGTGATGACCGACAGAAGAATCATAAAGATCATTTCAGCCACAGACCTGGGAACAAAGACTAATAAACTGTCTTTCCAGTTTTACCCCTCTGCCCTGTTTGTTGGTCTGTGTAAAGGAGAGATTATAAGGGAATTAAAGTTTTAATTAGTAATGTTAGGTGCTAATGGTTTATAACTGTTTACCTGTAGCTAAAGTCTAAGTACTTTTAATAAACAGTAATTCTTGTTCAGTACCAGAATTTGGTCTGTGCCTTCTATCCATCTGGGTCTGAATATTTGGTAAATTGAGGAACTTTGCATACTTTATAAAATGTCCAACTTTTCTGACAACTCCAGGAATAGTGAGGCTTGATTTCCAGTGCGCTACCCAAGTGAATCGTAACATATGTCCTTCTTCTGGAGGTGTGGAGCTACTGGTATCCTCCTGCAAGAGCACCATATTTTGCTGTACTTGTTGCTGCATGTCTAGCAGGTTTCTTATGGCACAAGCAGAGGCACATCATCAGCCTGATGCTCAGCAGGACCCTGAAGGCTCGCAATCCTCCAATTGTCTGTGGACCGATTTGTCACATACTCCCTGTGCTGTTTGCATGTATCTGTGTTGTGCTCATCATAACATACTCCCAAATCTACATGTGAACTGTTCACTGACAGTGTGAGTGTAACTGCGCTTGTGAAGGTGGACAATGAGACAAATCATCTGAGGCACTGGCTGTTTCATTCGCAAAAGTCGAACATTTTGGCTCCTGTCCTGGTTTTGGTCTGGTCCTTGAATGGTGATTAACCTGTGGTGGAAAAACAACAGAAGAATCTGATTAAGAATCATCACTGTTTGAACACTTCATGTTACATCTCATTCATCCTGCTACCCATTTGGAATGAGCCAGGTTCTCCTCATTCATGGCTGGTCCACTTTTGCTGTTTGCTTCCCAATGGAATCCCTCCTCATCAGCATTCTCATTCATCATCTCCTTGGTGCCTGTGGCCTCAGGTCTGGAATTCTTCCTCCAGTGCATCTCCTCTCCCTGGCTGTATGGATCTGCTCGTCCTACATGAAAAATTGCAGAACTGATGTCTGCCAAGTGACACATAACCCTCTCAACTGCACATATCCTCAGGACACAGATAGGTTTATCATTCAAATTATGTATCCAAGTGTACACAAAGACTATCTTCCAGATGTTTGGGCCTAAATTGCCACCTGGCACTAAAGCTGATGACAAATTCAACCTTCTGGCCCTTTTTACCCACTTGCATTGATATTGATAAATATATGAGATGCTACTGTTGACAATGCAACACTGGCTGTTTACCCTTGTAGACTGGAGCATTTCACTTATCAATTTTCTGCACTGGACTCAGGTTTGATGGGTAGCCCTGGGATTGCTGACCTCCTCTGCCACCAACCTTCAGGCTGTCTTGGGTCTATCAGGAGGGCTTTCTTATACTGTCTTGAGGAATGATCACTTCCCACCTTTCTCTCACAGTCTGGAGGAGAATGTACATAGAGACATCATTGAACTGTGGTGTTGGACTGCTGTGACAATAAGTCATTTCAGTAAAGTTGGTATTCTTTGTTAGTGGTGATGTACAGCCTCCATAACTGAACAGGAAACTATTTAGTCGGCCATCTATGATGTTGCATTGTCAGCTGATAATGGGTTGCATTAATGAGAAGCTTCCTCTGCTGCTAAATCGTACGTGTTTTGCATGTACATTGTTGATGTTTAGCACTCTAATCATGATCACAAGAGGAAAAGGAAACCAGAGGAAAAGCAAAACTGATGCTCAGTTCCAGTCGTATCAGGAAAGATATGCTAGTGGCAATTTCACCATAAGTGCCCGACTCTGATTTTTAAACTGTTCTCAATCCATACCACAATTAGTGGAAATAGTTTCTTCCAATCAACTCCATATTTTCTTCTCAATTCATTGAAAACTTGAGTTACATCACCCCTACACCATCTGCAGTTCAGAGAATACTGTCCTAGCTTGTACAACCTCACCTTGGAAATTAAGTCTTTGAGTCCAGGTATCATTCTGGTCGATCTATTCTGGACTCCCAATATGGTATTTTGGCCTTGGAGAGTGGAATTTTATAGGGGTGGGAGCAATGTGGGCTGTGGCAAAATTAAATAATAAGTCTGACAGTGCCCAACTCGAATCCAGGAGCATCTTGCTCCATCCTTTATGCTTTTGCCGAGTGGTGAGATAAATTTCTATTCTTTAAAACCAATTTTGTTACAAAATTGCACCTTAATAAAAATACAAATGAACGTTAACAGAAACGTTTTTATATCGAGGAACAGAAACCTACTAAATTGAAAAACATTATCCAGGGTAATGATGCATCCCAGCCCCTGCAGTGCCCTCCATTCTCTAAAAGCCTCTATCATGTCAGTAAGCACTGTTCCATGGACACCCGAGTACAGGTTTAACCATGAAAGAGCAGCAGTCAGGTACAAAAACCCTCTCTATAGACTTATGCTTGGACCTGTTAACAGCTGCTTTGGCCAAGCCCAATAGCAGACCCATGAGGCGGCCCTTTGACCTGTCCACTCCTTCACGCATGGGGTACCATAGATCAGGAGCGTATGGCTGAAGTGCAACCAGAAGTTGAGAAGCAGCCCCTTCAAGTAACCAAAGACGGGCTGCAAACAGAAACAATCAATGTAAATATGGAATACAGTTTTATCTAGGCCACAAAAACTACATGTGGCCTGGCACCCAGTGTATTTATTTAGCCTTTGACTGTATAGAATTGCTGTGTGCAACACTCTCTGCCCTAGATTCCCAATGGAAAAGGGGAGAACCCCTATGTAGAGGGCCCTCCACCGGGGATCTCTGTCATTGGAGGGTAAAATGTTGCATGAGGGCATGTTCAAGAGGCAGACAAAGGTGAGGAAGCAGAAAGTGTGCAGCCCCAAGCCATACAGGAAATACCTTGGTGTATGGAAGTGGGGGTGGAATTTCCCTGAGACTGCTCAAACTGTAGGGCACTGCATCCTGGGTGACAATCAATTCCATGAAGCCAGTGTTGAGTTCTGGATGGAACTCAGGTTTCAGTTCATTCACATGTCCAGCACACACCTGAGCCGCCTTGATATTTTGTGAGGTATGAAGGCTGATTACCTAGTTCACAATGCACCGGATATCTGGGGCTGCGTACTGAGCACTGATTGCCCTCTTGTTCTAGCATTATGCAGCCTGCTCTTGTGCTATCCAACACATCCTCGACTCTGGTCACTCCAGAGACTCAAGCTCTCTCCTCTGCCAGCCAGAGGAACCTATTCCTGAGCTGCAACTCCATTTGCGAGAAGAGTTTCTCACCAGGCAGTGGTGAGCTCTCAATTAAGGGGAATTATAGCTTATTAAACACTTACATAATGCACACCTTCCATCAGTAATATACACTTTCCCATCTTACCAAACAAACCAAACCATGAGAACATTGATAAGTATTGACACGGAAATTAAAGCTGGTACCTGGCAACAAGAGCATGCTGTTGGTTCCGAGGAGCCTCCTTGTTCTTCAGCACCAAACAGCATCTCTGGGCACAATCCATAGCTACCAGTCACGTACACCCCTCATCCTGGGATATATGCATATGATATTTGCCAATCCTTCATGATCATCATGGCACCTCTCTGATCCATGAGCAGGCTGCTTAGCAAGTACCTACTTGCATTGCAGGAATGCACTGGCAACTAGCATTGAAAGGCTGCAGCAGGGGCACTTTGCATGCAATGACAGATACCCAGGTCATAGATTGCATCTCAGGGCTGCTTGCTTGCTCTGAAGGTCATTACTCCTTAATAATTACCTGCATGTTCGCACCATCCTTGCCCTGCCTTTCTATCCTATGCCATTGCCTGTTAGCTGGCTGAAGTGTCATTAGTACTATGTTTTTGACCAGTTCTTTTAAACATGCACAGACAGAGACTGCTTTTCATGCTCGTTAGTATGAATCTGGCTGTGGTGATGAAATCTTGATGTATGGCACACCGAAATATCAATTTAAAACATATGACATGCATCAGCTGCCTGCATAGCAAATAAACTGTATGTGTATTCAATCCAATGGCTATGCTGGAAACTTGGATGAGGCTAGACCTCAGCCCAGCCAAGGGTTGTGGTTACTGTCAGGTAGAGGATTCCCAGACTGTCAGTCAGGGTTGCAGTCCACACACACACACACCACACTTGACACGGTAAATCATCATTTGCCCTTATAGGATCAGCACCAGTAGTCAGGGGAATTGTATGTTGTCAGTCAAGGAGCCACAAAAATCGTGGTTAGGGTCTGGTCAGTCATATCTAAGGGTTTCTCATCAAAGTCAGAGGCCTGGGGCAAATACAGTCCTGGGTGGCAGTCCATCAATTGTTGAGGGTATGGGGTCTTGTAGGGCCAACAGGATAACTATCAAAAAAGGGGTAGGTATGGGTGGGGGGAGGCAGTGGGCAGTGAAGCAGAGGTATTTGTGCAAGTGAAACCAAGGATGGTGACAGCATGAAGCTCAATGTTTTTGGGAGGTATGTGAAACAGTATTATATGGCCTGGTAGGTTACAGACGAGAGTATTATTGGCAATGGCTACACTAGCCTATAACAGATAGCATCATTAATGTAAAATATCAAGATTCAGGCATGGAGGACAGTTGGAGATGAAGTTCAATGTTGTAGGTCTCCACATTTGGGTTAAGGAGACCATGTAGGCTTGGGGCAAGGTGTCGGGAAGCTTGGAAGGTCTAGGGGATGTCTCTAATATAGTCCAGATAGAGTGTGCCATCTTGATGTGCTGTGTTCTGCATATTTGGAGCTGGCCACAAATGATATGATAGATGCTGAGAAGCCACAGTAACAGGAGCAGCTTTCCAAGGCGAAAGGCAAGGACATTAAGCTGGCAGAAGCTCGCTGTATTGATGCCAGAGCTCAGCTGCATTGGGCTCTAAAGGCAGAGAGGACCTGATCGACACTCAATTCCAGATGCTGGATGGGTGAAAATTGCAGCCTATATTCATTCCTTTGAGTTCCCTTTAACTGGCTGTCAATAAAAGCTCATGCCTGACTTATCTGAATGCTTGTCTGAATGGGATGTTTCCCTACTAGATAATAACAAGATGCAGGTGACCACTCAGCATTGGCAAAAGCGCAGTGGGGACTCAGAGAGGGTCTTCAGACATGATGTATCTGAGGACAGGTAAGGTATGTGGCTTGGTGGTTTAAGCGTGACTAGAATTATAGAATGGGGTTGCATGTCGAGGGATTATCGGCCTATGTACTATGGGCAACGTGGCTCTGTGACGACTGTGCTATTACGTTGCAGTGAAGGGTAAAGTCGGATTGACAATGCTTGTCTGAATGCAAAGCAGTCTCTCAATGAGGGCACGAGTGTAAGGGCAACTGGTGTTTCTGTGGATATCTGGTGAATGGCGAGTTAATCTAAGAATGACACCTGCCAAGATGGAGTTAGAATCTGATGTGAAGGATGCCACAGGTTTGGAATAGTTAATGAGAGGCATTTGGTGAGATACAGCAAGAAATCTCACTAGCCCTTATGGCAAAAACTCTATGCAACTAGCACTTAACCAAAAAATGTAACACGCAGCGCATGCTTTCTAAGGATGTGGTTCTTAGGACTGCGTACGGTATTTCAGGTGTAGCTTTGTTCACCAAAGTACGACTGCTATTCCTTTGAATTTTACTCCTCTAGGTAGAAAGTCCAGAATTCTCTAAGACATTTTAGTTACTTCTATGTACTTGCTCATGACATTTTAAAGATCTTTCCAACTAGACCACAAGATGCCTTTGGACCTCCACTGTTTATAGCTTTTCAGCATTTAAGAAGTACCCTGCTCAATCCTTTTTATGTCTGCAGTGGGTGATGTCACATTATCCTACAGCAAAATCCATTTGCCACAACTTTGCCCATTATCTTAATTTTTCAATAACTTTGTAATTTTATACTTCCATTTACACTCGTTTCAATGCTGCCTATCCTTGTGTATTCAACAAATTTGAATGTGGTTTTCTACTCTGCCATCAAAGAGGTTAATGCATAGAGTGAATGTAGTTAAGGTTCTAACACAGATCCTATTAGGAGATAACTGCCAATTAGAGTACTGTCCAATATTTCTACACCTACTTTTCTTTAAACTCAAGTCACCACGCTATAAGAGGAATGTGATTGCACTGGAGTGGGTGCAAACGAGATTCACCAGGATGTTGCCTGGGATGGATAATTTCATCTATGAGGTTGGATAAATTTGGGTTGTTTCTTTGGAGTAAAGAAAGTTGAGGGGAGCCTAAGAGGTGTATAAAATTAAAGGGGCATGGACAAGTGAATAGAAAACAACTCTTCCCCTTAGTTGAAGACTCAACAAGGGGGTATAATTTTCAAGTGAAGGGCAGGAGGTTTAGGGGAGACCTTGAGGAAAAAGCTTTTCACTTGGATGGTGGTGAGGGCCTGTTGTGTATTGCTTGGGAGGGTAATTGAGACAGGAAACCTCACAAGCTTTAGTAAGTATTTGGATAATGACCTGAAATGTCTTAAGATACAAGACTATGGACCTAGTGCAGGCAAATGTGACATATTTTTGGCAGTACAGCCTTGATGGGCCAAAGGACCTTTTCTGTACTACATGATTCTGTGAATTTCCTAACAACAGACATTAGACTCAGGTCTACAATGCCCTGGTTTCCTGCTGTCATTTTAATAGTGTAAAAACATGCACAATTTTCCAATCCTCATGAACAGTTGCTGACTCAAGCAGTTTGAAAGATTATTGTTTAGATATCTGCAGTGTTCTCACTATTTCCTTTAAAAACTTAGGATGGAAGTCATTTGGTCCTGGTGATTTGGGAGTCTTCAGCATAATTCTTTTCTTCATTAACATTAATTACTTATGTTAATTTTGCTGAATCTCTGTCCCTGATTCAATTCAGGAACTCTTCCTGTAAATACTAATGCAAAGTAATTACTTAGTATGTCCTGCATTTCTTGATCTCAGTTTTTTTTTGCAATTTGTATGCTTTTACTTCCAGTTTTATGTCATATTTATCTTTGTCTTTTGTTGTCTTTCTTGGCAGTGGAGCTCTTGTCCTTTTGATGTATAAACTGATTCTGCATCACACTAAATTTCTCTTTGAATACCTATTGATCTGGTTTCATTTTTCCTGGATCAGACTTACCCATTTTACTGTGGACAGTTTCTTGTCATATCCCACTGTGATCACACTCACGTAAATTTAGTAGCTGTTGCAATTGATCCCTTTAAGAATTCTGTTGAACTCAATTATATAACATTATTGGATAAACATTCATGTACCATTAGGGTGTTAATTAAATTACTCATTACTAACTATATTTGGCATGTCCCTTGTTGGTTCCGGAACATATTTCTGCAATTTAAGTAGTTTTCTGCTGCCAATCCTCTTTTCTCTATGCTGAGTCTAGGACCTGTCTTATTATCAGTGGTATAAGATAGACAACTGATGAAACTAATCAGAAGATAACAAGGTAGTTTATTGCCTGATAGAAATTGATACAGCTTGCATTAACTTGCTAGGCATAATTATCTAGGAATATCAGGAGTTGTGCAGAACACACCTCCTCAGGAACTCATGGAGATCAGCACTGTAAGACAAAGAACACATAACATCACATTTGGTAGAGCCTTATTTGAACATGAACTCTTTCAGAACCATTATTTTATATATTTGTAAAAAAAAAAATCTATTTTGGATACTCAAGAAATTTATTTAAAGGACTATTCATCCAACTTGGAGGTAAAGTAATTTTGAAGAATTTCTGCTATTGTAAAGTGTCTGAAAATAGTTTTGAATGTTTTTAGACGTGTGATGGTGAGTTCCTTAATTTGACAGAGCACAACTGCATTATCAGAAGGAATATAGAGGAGAAGATGACATGTCCATAAAAAACTAAAATAAATATGATGGCTGCAGTTTCTGTGTCTCTGGGTTTATAGCATGAAGGAGGAAGGAGCACAGGCTGCAGATAGGGTATACCCTATAGTCTCTGTCACCATAAGATCAGAGTTTTCCATGCCCATTGACAATGACAGAAGGCTCTTTGGCAGATCACCGAGTGCGCCCAACTAAATATGCATGTTCTGTATTCTCCTGTACGCCACCCTGTCACTAGCCTCATGTGAATCCTCTGCAACAGAACTCATTTGCCATCTTATCCACTAGAAAATTGGCACATGACCTATCCTTTCCTCTTGACGTAGTTGCATCCCATTTGTGCCCAATGGCTCACTATGTGCAGATCCTAACTCTATGCCTTCCTATGAAGTCTGAGCAGTGCCAGAATCTGATCTGAGAGTGTCAGATCAAGTGACAGGCCTTTTCATCAGTGCTGAAATGTTGCTCACTCTCCTTTTCCTTCTGGATGTACCAGGCAGGTGGCTGTTCTTAGGTGTCTGAAAGCAGAAAATCAGAAGCAGCAGATTGGAGTAGCATAAAAAGCAGGAGATCCATAGTCACACCATCAGCAGCTTGTTCACCATGTCAAATAGCAGGTTTAAGGTGAGCTATGAGTTGAAGAAAGGCATAAGCATACCATCATCATCATTGTTCTAAGTGACATCGGATGCCACAGACTCTGTCACAGACATATTCACGTTACCTACAGAGGAAATGGTTCTTTATAATCTCAAGATATGTAGATGTCCTTTTCCGTGGTTTGCTCTGCTCTGTTCCATACTATTGTGCATCACCTTGTCTTGCAGGAGAGAGGAAACCATGCCAATAATTATGTTTTATAATATATTGTAACTGCCATTACTGAATTCTGGGACAATTGTGGATGCAGCAAACATTGGGTGTGAGGTTGACAAGATTGTTAGGTTGTGACTGTGAGGTGGAGCTTCTATCTGGTACCTGAGTGGAGGAGCTGAAAGTGCTGAGTGCTAGGGACTGATGCTGAGTGAATAAAATAGACGCAATGCATTGACCACTAAGATGCTGCTGGAGCAGTTTCCAGGAGATGCAGTATACTCTTGACATTGACGACACTTGGTGAGGTCATTAGAAATCTCGCAGCACTGCTGTCAGGGTTTCAGGTCTTGAATGGAGTGATGATGATTGAGGATACTGATTTCTTCTAAATCATCTTTTGCATGATCCCAAAGACTCTATATATCAACACAAATACCGGTGTGTTGTTACTGAGTGACTGGATTATCTAATGAAGGAATTCATGAGATTGAAAGGCACCCCTGAAAACCAAAATGTAGCTCTTGAAAATCAAAAAACAAAGCCCTTGAAAAATCTCAAGAGGAACCCTCATCACCTCAAAAAAAAAACAAATATTTTGAGCATTGCTGCTCCACATTTCCAGTATTTAACTCTCTTTCTGCTGGCTTCTTTCACTATTTATTACAACATCTACAGGAGTAAGAATACTTTACAGTGCTACTTGGAATGAAATTTAAATGAAACATGTGCCCATACTCTATAATTATTGATGTTTCCTGCAATTCTGATCCTAAGCGGGTGCTCAGGTTGGTGTCTCTGGCTCATTTCCCTTAGGTGCAGGTGATAATTGAATATACCACCTTGGCACTCCCATATCAAGCAAGAGTACTTATGAAATGCAAGAGCTCTGCTCCATTAATGTGCAGCTGGTATGCAACCACACAAGAAGAATGTGCAGATACATATCAGATTCTCTAGGAACTGTTGTCTTGCTTTCAACATATGGTTGCCCAATTCACCAATCTTTGTCTTGAAAGCACATGTGGGGTGAATACTAGGAGGCAAGGGATACACAATTCAAACATGACTAATGATATCCATCATTAACCTGATCAATGAAACCCAATTACATTAAATCACCACCATATTGTGGTTGAACAAGTCATCAGCTTGCTAAAGGTTTGCTCTAGGTGCATCTTTTTTTCTTTATTCATTCACAGGATGAGCGCGTTCTGGCTAGGTCAGCATTTATTGCCTATCCCTAAATGCCCAGAGGGCTGTTAAGAGTCAACCACATTGCTGAGGGTCTGGAGTCACATGTAGGCCAGACCAGGTAAGAATAGCAGTTTCCTTCCCTAAAGGACATTAGTGAACCAGATGGATTTTCATGACAATTGACAATGGTTTCATGATCATCATTAGACTCTTAATTCCAGGTTTTTAAAAACTGAATTCAAATTCCTGGTAGGATTTGAACCCAAGTCCCCAGAACATTATCTGGGTCTCTGGATTAACAGTCCAGCGATAATACCACTAGGCCATCACCTCCCTGTGGAGGTGGGACATCATACCACATTCATTTGCTATGATTTCTATTAGGGCTGTGGTTTACAGTATTCTGACTAACATTGCTCAGCAGCAAGGTTTGGCTGTGCAAGAGGAACAAGATGTGGTGTGCAGATTGTCTGCGGTTGATTTAAGGAACAGAATTTGCAAGAAGAGAAAGATGAAAATATTACTGGAATGCACACTGCTGCCGAAAATTCCAGGAATGTTCTTTCTAATGCAAGATACACTTAGGTAACACTAATGGACCGATAGCATACGTAACAGCTATTCTTCCTAATTTCTTCAACACTACCAGCCCCACTCCTGCGACTGACGAAATATAGTCCTACAAATAGCCAAGCAATCATTGTACATTTTCCTCTTTGATCCCTGTAAATTTACGTCTTCTCATTCATCATTAAGCAATTAAAAGAAAATTGCCACTCAGCAACCAAGAATGGGTAAGACAAAAAAAAAAGGCTCAAAGTAAAACATACTACGTGATTCTACGAAAGGAAAACTAAACAGGTCTGGCAGCATTTGTTGACAGAACAATAGAATTATTGTTTCAAAGCCAGTGTGACTCTTACTGAAGATCTGCTGAATTGTTGGAAACTCAAAGCTAATTTTTAAAGAGGGTCCAGACATACACTTTCTGTTTAGAGTTTTATTTGAATCAACCACACACCTTAACCCACTTCCTAACTATTCTGGCTGATTCTAGTTTAAATACATTTTAATGCAAACAACTGCTTAGTTCACAACACCTGTTTGCCTTGTTACCTTTAGCTCTGAGGTATTCAGCATCTTATTAATAAAATATGATACTAACACAAGTTACTACAGCATTTTCTGTTTTTATTTCAGATCTTTAGCATGTGCAATATTTTGCCTTTGTCATAATGCACATAGTATTTTTTTTACAGCTTAGTTATTTCTGAACTAAGCGAATGGAAGAAGAGGGTATTGAGTTGTTTGATCTGCCATGATCATATCGAATGGTGGAGAAAACTTGAAGGGCTGAATGGTCTATTCCTGCTCCTATTTTCCATGTTTCTATGTTTCCTCATGCAGATAGTTAGCCTGAAGCCAAACCTTCTAATATTTAGAGATTGCAAGAGGGCACATTTCTTTGAGATTAACGCCCAAGATCCATGTATTATGGTTTGACTTTGAATTTGAATATAACCACCAATTCTTCATGGTACACCTCCCCCCTTGTTGTTGAAATCACAATTGGAAGAGATCCCCCACCCTAGTAAGTTCATACTATTTATCACCAAGTTCACTGAGTTTGATCTATCAGTCTGTCTACTGGACATAGAAGAAGGTGATTTAAGATTAACTGGCACAAGACTGTTTGGTGACGGAGGAGGCCTAAGTAGGAATGGAACAAAATGTTTCATGTGTGCTACAAAAATGCACACATTGCTAACATCTATACATTGCAACACCTTATAGTTGGAGGAGGTGTGTGGTGTCGAAGGAGGAATTATTTAATGTAAAACTTGAGGGTGATGGTAGCTGGCAAATAGTTTGGCCTCTGTTTAAGGAAGAAGCGGAGGGCCATCTGGTCATCCAGGTGTGGATGGAAGTCTTCAGGGATTGTATATCCATGGTGCAAAAGAGCTGGTGAGGACTGTTAAAAGCGGCATAGGGTGTGTAAAGAATCACAGATACAGATGAGAAGAGCTTGCATAAAGGGTGAAAATGTAAAGTTGACATTTCCCAGACTGTGAGAAACACAGCTGATAACAGTTGAATTTAAAGAAACTGAATGATAATGGGGCATGCAGCTTTCATTATTTTATATAATACCAATTTGCGTCTTTGGAACAGGTTGGTCATTAGTTCACCTTCCACCCTCAGTAAAAGAAAGAATTGGGTGGGTTAGAGGCTTGTTTGGGTTGCGTTTGATTTTTAAAATTTTAACCTCTCACCCAATCAAATATGCATGATTTGTTGGTATAAATCCTTCCTATATTTCCATTTATAAAATAAATTAAATCATGTTTCTATAAATGAGACTTGTTATTGTTTTAAAGTAAAATGTCTGTAAATATATTTTTCTATATATATTCTATATCCATAACTATAACGTGAGTTGTGAATTGAAAATTAAAAGCAATCCAGTGAATGATACCATATAGTAATAAATTTATCACAATATGAACTCAATAATGTTTAGATCCTGTCTTAATAATAGTAATTAAAAAACATTAAATAAAAAGGAAACAAAATAACATTTATACTCTTTTGATGTTTAAACAGTCCTGAAAACATTATTTTAAACATGATACACATATAATCAATAAAGTGTGGTTAATTAATACCTCCAGAATTATTTATGACTACATTACTTGTTGAGCTTGCATTTTAATGATCATAATCACAATGCTCAAGTTGATATTTCAGACTTTGTCACGATGGAAGCTCTTGTTAGTTCATGATTAATGCATAGATTGATTTAGTAACAAAACCGGAATTTGACTTTTGAATCTCCCGATCTAACACTTCACTGAATTTCATCTATAATGGTGAGGTAGAACAGTTGTTACCTACCTCAATTACAAATTTTTTGGATACAGGATCTTGGCATTATGATTCATTTTTTGCTGCACATAAAAGCAGTTTTCTTGACAACGTGCAGCATAATAATGCTATTACTTACTAGATCTGTGAATTGTCTCATTCCAAGTCAATCAATGACCACCGGACACCCAATATTCTTACATTTTACTGGAAAACAAACATGTGAGATGAAAAACTTATATTCACAACCTCAGTGCTGCAATCTCAATGGAATGGAGTACCTGCAATGAATTCTATCAGTAAATTTGATTTGGAATCTTTTTACCCATACATTTCTCTTATCCGGATATTTCTGTTTTAATGCATCCATATAATAATTATCCATGGTAAAGTTATTTTGTTATGTTATACACAGATTACACCTCTCTTATCCAGCAATCTCTGTGTTCTTTTTTAAGACATGGACTATTTCATTCCCTACAGGGCAATTTTGAAGCTCATTTTAAAAAGTCAGCACATTAGTAACAAATATTGCTAGTTACATATTGAGTTTACTGCTAGTTAAAGACCGGGTTTACCAGTTAGTGTCTTGGTTAGATTCCCCTCTACTATGTCACTCACAGAATTATATTAGGAGTTGCCTGAAGTGCTTCCTCAAATTTGTTTTTCTTCAGCACCAACGCCTTCATCCTCACTTGGAATGTCAATGGCCAAGGCCAAGACCACTGCAGAGAGCAGCCAGACAGGTCATGTGCTGTGTTTTGGTCTCTGTGTCAGAGGATGGCATAGGCCAAGAGCCAGGGGAGTGTACTGGACACATTACCTCTCATGGTCTGGCCCAGCAAAGGCCCAAACTGCTGGATTATGGAGATATCGCCTGCACTATTATCATTTGTTCATGTATAATTTCAATTTTAATTTTAAAATTAAAAGCTGCATTTTAATTACTACTTCTGAAAATGATTTGTTACTTGAAAATAATAAGGCCAAAAGCTTGGTCAGAGAGGTAGATTTTAACTAGCATCTTAAAAGAGGAAAAAGAAGTAGTGATGTTGACAGTAGGAAGGAGAGAATTCCAGAGCTTAGGTCCTTGGCAGCATGATCATCAATGGTAGAGCAATTAAAGAGAGAAATTCTCAAGAGGTCGGGATTAGAAGAGCAGATATCTTTAAGCATTGTGGAGTTTGAGGGAAGTAACAGGTTTAGGGAGGGGTGAAGTCATGGATGGATTTATTAGAAAGGTTAAGAATTTTTAAATCATGACAATACTTAACCAGGAGCCCATTGTAGGTCATTAGCCAAAGGACTGATGCATAATGGGACTTGGGTGCGTAAGAACATATGCAGCAGAGTTTTAGATAACCTCATGAAGTATTTGGGATGCTGGCCAGGAGTAAGTTGGAGCATTCATTTCAAGAGGGATAAAGGTATGGTTGAAGGTTTCAATACTACATAAATTGAGGCTGAGAAGACATATTATATAGGCACATGAAGGCTGGGTTCTTAACTGTTCAACTCTTGTAAGAGATATTTTTAAACTTCCTCTTGTAATGTACGAATTGTAGTGCTGATCACCACACCTTATGAAAGACATGAGAGTCCTTGAAAGTGCAGAAAAACAATTATCAGAATTGTTCCAGGGATCAAGATTTTAGTTATAAGTTTAGGTTGGAGAAACTGGCATTGTTCTCCTGGAGCAAAGGAAATTGAGAGAACCTTTGACAGAGGTGTAGAAGATTATGGCAGGTTTAGATGAAGTAGACAGAGAAAAATTGTTTCTAGTAACTGATGGCACAAGAACAAGGGAATGTTGGTTTAAGGTTTTGAGCAAAGGATTCATGAGGGGCTGTTAAGGAAGAACATTTTTATGCAGCATGCAGTAAACTGAAACTTGCTGCTTACAAGAATGATATAAGCTGTGATAATAAAAGATTTTGAAAGAAAACTGGACGGGGACTTGAAGGAAATAAAGTTAGTGTTATAGAGATACAGTAGGGGAAATGGAGCTGATTAGATTGCTCTACAGAGTCCAGGATGTACTTGTTGGGCCAAATGGCCCCTTTATGGACTGTAATGATTCCATGAGCCCAAAAGCAGTTGACAATTGTAGAAGTTTATCAGTAAAATTGTGTGTTGTGTGTAATAGTATTATAATTTATAATAATAATAATATTATAGTGTAATAGTATTTCCAATCTTGGAAGGTGGTTGAATTTGAGAATTTGGTTTGGTTGCATATTTTCAGTAGTTTAGATTTCAAATTGAGTATAACTTGCAGAGTTATAAGGGCTACACTTATATCTTGCTTCACCTGATACATAGAACCCCTACAGTGTGGAAACAGGTCACTTGGCCCAATAAGTATCCACACCGACTCTCCAAAAAGCATCCCACCCAGACTTGCCCACCTACCATATCCCTGCATTTCTTATGGGTGATCCATCTAAACTATGCATCCCTAGACACTATGGGGCAATTTAACATGGCCAATCCACCTAATCTGCACATCTTTGGACTGTGGGAGGAAACCAACACAGACACAGGGAGAACATGAAAACTCCATACAGGCAGTTGCCTGAGGCTGGAATTGAACTGGGGTCCCTGGTGCTGTGAAGCAGCAGTTCTAACCACTGGGCCATTGTGCTGCCCCCCCAATCCATTTTAAAATAATGGAGTTTCAAATAATTATCATTTATTATTTTCTTCTCTTAAAGCTTTAATTTCATGATGAAGTAAATTTGCATGAGAGCCTTTAACTTTCATCCTTCAACTTCTCAAAATGACCATTTTTTCACATGTGGGCAATGGAAGTGAGTATCAGGAAGCTATCTGCATACAGCATATCAGAGTTAAGCCCAATTCTGCTCTCTCTTAACGTCGCCAGATTTTTTTGCTTTATTCATTCACAGGATGAGGGCATCATTGGCCAGGCAGCATTAATTGCCCATCCCAGAGGGCAGTTAAGAGTCAACCACATTACTGTAGGTCTGGAGTCACATGTAGGCCAGACCAGGTAAGGATAGCAGTTTCCTTCCCTAAAGGACATTAGCAAACCAGATGGGTTTTTCCGATAATCGGCAATGGATTCATGGTCAGCATTAGACTCTTAATTCAGTCTTTGTTTTATTGGATTCAAATTCCACTATCTGCCTTGGCAGAATTCAAGCTCAGTCCACAGAACATTATCTGTGTCTCTGGATTAATGGTCCAGCGATGATACCACTGGGTTGTCGCCTTTCCACATTGCATTCCCATCAAGAGTTGTTAGATGACTTTCATGACCTCTCACCATGTTCTTGCTCTAACTAGCAGAGGCTTACTGTGATATTTTTACTGCTACTTTATTTGAGATGAGATAGCTAAGCACAGATCATGTGTTGATTCTGGAACTTTCTTGATTCATATACTTCAGTTATTCAATGATTAACCAATGGTAAACCTGCCAGGTCTAACATTACACAGAGTATTAACAATGACAAAGAATTCTCACTTCTTTGTAACATTCACTTGGTAGTACAGAACTTGAATATTGTGGGAAAAAAACGTTGCTGAAGGTTTTCATACTGAACTCAACAGGGCAAATGTGTAAGCTTAACTTAAATAATTCTTGTGCAGAGTTGAAGCTGTGAAGAACCTTTTCAGAATCTTGGAATCATGGAATTTTAGAGCAGAAAAGATGGCCATTCAGTCCATCATGTCAGGTCTGACATTTAGAGCCATCCAATTAGTCTCTCTACTCATATCCTTGCAATTTTAATCCGTTTAAATACTAAACCAATTTTTTTTTTGAAAATTTTCTATTAAATCTTTTCCCAACACCTCTTCAGTCACCATATTCAAGAACATAGCAGGCTCCATCTTTGAAGCTTCTCCCATTTCACTTAGGGACAACACAATGCTAAGTGACTTCTCTTTTCTGTCTCCTCTGTCAGTCACCCCTTCCTCTTCCAATCCTGTGACAGTCTTTCATGCTGTCTCTTTCCATTTTGTTTGCGCTGGAGCTGATTTCTTGCTTTCTTGGAGCAGTAATTACTGTTTTTTTTTTTACATATTTTCAGAAATTTTAATTAAAAAAGGTCAAAAACAACAATATTTTAAACAGGAGGAAAGAGAGAGAACAGGAGATGAAATTTTAGGAGAGTGAACACATGATAAGGTCAGAGACTGAAAAATTCCAAACAGCTCTAGAGATCAACAGGCAAATATCTTCCTTTTTGGTTTTTATTAAATATCTTCCTTTTCTCCTTTCTTCCCCACAGTTACATTCCCATCACTTCAAGTGCAACATTTCGTCTTGCTTTGCAACAGATTTGCATTCTATTTTAATCTCTTCTTCACTACTTTCCTCAGTGGTGCCACAGTCTTCACTGATCCCTTGATGTACTGGTTCCTGATATTCTTCTTTCTCATTACAGCACACATTCATTTCATCATTCACATCTCTTTGGGGTGGCATGGTGTCTTAGTGATTAACACTGGGTTTGACTCAGGTCAGTATGTGTGGAGTTTTTGCATTTTCCCCATGTCTGCGTGGGTTTCTGCTGGGTGCTGTGTTTCCTCCCACAGTCCAAAGATTTGCAGATTAAGTGGATTAGCCATGGTAAATGCAGGCTTTAGGGGATAGGATGGGGGCCAGTTTCTGTCTGGGATGCTCTTCGAGGGGATGGTGTTAACTTGATGGGCTGAATGGCTTCTTTCTGTTCTGTAAGGAATCTATGATTCATTATTATCCAGTCCCTGTTCTTCTCTTCTTGATGTTGCCCAGGTTCCTGCGCTATATAACAAGTCAAATTACACAAACGTCTTGTGGAATCTTCCTTTCAGTTTTGGTGGTACTTTCCTCTCATGAGATTCAATGACCATTCTTCCAATTTACTCCAACCAGGACTAATTCATTGCTTAATTTCCATCTCAATACTATCGTCTTCTGCACTTTAAAAAAAAACACTCTTTGTTGTACAGTGGCATTGCAGACTCGCACATGTTGCTAATTCCTAATTGTCCCTGAACTTGAGTGGCATGCTAGTCCATTTTAATGGGCAGTTAACAGTCAACCACATTGCTACAGGCCAAACCAGGTAAGGATGTTAGATTTCCTTCCCTAAAGGATATTAGTGAACAAAATGGGTTTTTAAGACAATTCATGATAGTTTAAAGTTCATCATTCCTTTTCATTAATGGAATTTTAAAATTCCACCAGTTGCTACAGTGAGATGTGAATGCATGACCCATTACCCTAGATTTCTGCATTATCAGTCCTGTGATATTGACACTCTGCCAACATTTCCCCATACCACTGACTGCAGGTATTCAAAACTACTCATTTAGCTAAGACTTCACCCATTATCTTAAAACCTTCACTCTGAGCTTCCTCTTAGGCTCAAACAGACTGTCGATATATTGGTCTTTAATCTACTGATCTTCTTACTTCTTCATCTCCAGTTTTCCAGTGTTTTTCTCCATTTCTCTAGATACTTAGTCATGTTCTAATTATCCAAATCATGTAGTTCAATTTGATATACATTAAGAAAAATACATTCTCATCTCAACTTAGCATTTTTGCTAGTTATTCTAAATCTGAGAGCACTCATCTCTTGACTTACTTTGTCAGATTCTTTATAGTTTTGAGTACCTGTTAAATCTTTCCTTAATCTTTCCCTCTTGAATTCCTGCTTCTCTAATCTTTCATTGTAACTGAAGTCTCTCATCCTTGCTCTCATTCTGATAAGTCTCAGCACTCTCTCTAAGGCCTTCACATCTTTTAAAATGTACTCAGAATTGGACACAATAGTCCAACTGGGGCCTAATGAGTGATTTATAATGATTTAGCTTAACTTTGCTTATCTGCTTCTTTATAAAATATGGATCCAATGTACTTTTTCAATAACCTCTTCAAGTTAGCCTGCCAAGTTCATGTATTAGAGTAATAGAGTCATACAGCATGGAAACAGACGCTTTGGTCCAACCAGTCCATGCCAACCATATTCCCAAATCATACTAGTCCCACTTGCCTGCTTTTGGCTCAAATCCCTCTAATCCTTTCTTACTCAAGTAATTATCCAAATGTCTTTAAACATTGTAACTGTACCTGCACCAACCACTTCCTCTGTCAGTTCATTTCACATATGAACCACACTCTGTGTAAAAAAAAAAAGTTGCCTTGCATGTTCTTTTTAAATCTTTCTCCTGTCACCTTAAAAATATGTCCCCTAGTTTTGAACTCCCCCACGCTAGGAAAAAGACCCTTGCTACTCACCTTATTGATGTTCCTCATGACCTTATAAATCTCTATAAGGTCACCCCTCAACCTCCTATGCTCCAGTGGAAAAAGTCTAAGACTATCCAGCTGACCATTATAACTTAAATATTCCATTCCTGGCGACATCATGGTAAATATTTTCTGAACCCTCTCCAATTTAATAATATCCTTCCTATAGCAGGATGACCAGACTGTACACAGCCCTTCGCAAGAGGCCTCACCAACGTACTGTACAACCTTAATGTGATATCCCAAATCCTATACTCAAAACGTTTGAGCAATGAAGGCAAGCATGCTAAATACCTTCTTAACCACCCCTGTCTACATGTGACGCAAATTTCAAAGAACTTAATGCCTGAACCCCCAGATCAATCTGTTCTACAACATTACCCCCAGGGCCCTACCATTAATTGTATAAGTCCTTCCCTTGTTTGTATTGCCAAGCCAAGCTCCTCTCTCATTAAAATTACATAAAGGTTTGTTTTCTTTCTCTTTTAAGTTCAATAGCCACTTTCAACTTATTTAAAATCAGTTCTGCTGGTACGCTGGTACGCTGTCACGGTGGTTTCGCACATGCTGCTTCAATCTCCTTTCCTTCGTACTTGTTGTTCAACAGTTTTAAAAGAGTGAGAAACAGAAGTACAGAAGAGTGAGAAAAACAGAAATCAGAAAGAAAAATAGGAGGAGTCTGAAAGAGCGAAGAATGTCTTTTGCAAAGAAATTTCCGGTATTAATATCCTCAGCTGGGTAGAAACTGGTGGTACAGTATGAGAATTTTTAGTGGGAATCAACCTAAAAGGATTAGAATGGTAAGATTGATTGAAAAACATTGAAAACTTCTGCCATTATGTGATGCAAAATACTTCCCAATTGTCATATAGTTTACATTAATTACTTTTTGCTTTTGAGCTATGTTGCTGTTCAGGAATACACACCTTGGGTGGCTTGAAGGGGTAGTCAGGTGAAAATGTGATATCTAAGAAGAAGACACCACCCTCGTACACTGAACCTGGGGGTCCCAGGATTGTTGACCTCCATTCATAAATATTGTCTCCTTTAGGGCCAGCACTGTAACAGAAGAAATGTTTCATAAATATAAATGGGAATAAAAATTAAAGGCAATTTATTATTCTATGATAACCTCAAAAATAATAAAGGTATAATTTTATATCAGTAGGGTATAAGGAATTCTTGAGAAGTTTAAGTGTGTTCTGCATTTGCTCAAAACTATGTTAGAGATTATGAAAGAACAATCTTGTCAGACATTTCAGCTCTAATACCAACAACCCCCCCCCCCCGCCCCCATCCATATAAGTATTTAGGTTAGATCTTAAAAATGCTTAATGGAATTATATGATAACCAGAAAGTAAAATTTTTCAATTAAATGCCACGGCATGGCTATTTTTATTATTACAGAAAGCTCAGACATAAAGATAAGAGCATTAGGGACTAAATACATGCTGATACTTAGAATAAGACTGACATTTGGGATAGAGGACAGAACATACTGAATTCTTTATCTTTCAACAATCATCTACTGCTATTTGTTAGAACCAGAGAGAACTTCAAAAGAGAGAAAAAAAAACATAGTCATAGTCATAGTCATAGTCATAGAGATCTACAGCACAGAAAAAGGCTCTTTGGACTGTAGTGTCTACCATAGACTAAAACAATCACCTAACTATTCTAATCCCATTTTCCAGCACTTGGCCTATAGCCTTGCATGCCTTGGCATTGCAAATGTACATCTAAATGATTCTTAAATGTTATGAACGTTTCTGATTCTACCAGCTAATCAGGCAGTAAATTTTAGATTTCCACCATGCTCTGGGCAAAAAATAATCTCCTCACATTTCTTATAAACCTCCTGCCCTTTACCTTAAATCTATGCCCCCAGTCATTGGGGAAAAGTTTCTTCCCATCTATCCTATCTGTCCCCTCATAATTTTATACATCTCAATCATTCTGTCCTCAATCTCCTCTGCTCTAAGGAAAACACCCTCTGCCCTAAGGAAAACAACCTCAGTCTGTCCAATCTCTCCTTTCATGTGGATTCCAGAACTGCACTCATTACTCTCGGCTGTGGCTTAACCAATGTTTTCTACAGTTCCAGCAAAAATGTTGTTTAATGACAGAAATTTGAAGCAATGCACTGGAGTGAAATTGATTTTTGAACGTAAGGACCATTATTGCATGCAAATATTTTTACAAATCATTTCAAGTCATAGAATCATAGAATCCTGACAGTGCAGAAGAAGGCCATTTAGCCTATTAAGTTTGCATCAACTCTCCAAACAGCATCTCATCCAGCCTCAGCCCCCTACCATATCCCATAACCCCACATTTACCATGGCTAATCCATCTAGCCTACACAGCCCTGAACACTATGTACAACTTCAATATGACCAATCCACCTATCCTTCACATCTTTGGTCTGTATTTACTTGGTTTGTAATTATGTGCTAGTGCTATCATGTAGCTGCTGAATTGCACAGAAAAAACTGAGCAGATTTGCTAAAGGTAGCATTTTTGTATTTCTTTTTCCCAGCAGTAACTGGTTCCAAAAGCTGCTTTATTGTGCCATGAGATAAAATAGTTCATATTATTTTCTGTAAAGCAAGTGTCTAAACAAAAGTCTCTGAACCATTTTCCATAATTCAGCACTGATTTTCTTGTTTATGCAATGTTGACTTCTCTGTTCTATTCATACTTAAATTTCCAACCAAGCCCCTCAAGCAAACCTGATTTCATATTTGTGCTCCAAATTCCTCCACAACCTGTACTTCTATCTCACCCTGGCCAATTCACACTCTGATCTCTCACCACCAATCTCCCTCAATCAACTAACACTGATATGCCAACTCATGCTCTAACATGGCCAAACACTTCAAACCACATTCTGATCTCATGTCCCTCACTAATGCTCTGATTTTCTCTGCAGCCTCCCATCATCCACACTCTGACCCACTAAACTATTGTGTCTCTCTTTCTCACTCTCTCTTTCTGTCCACTCTACTTGCTAGTTGTGGTCCAACCATCAGCAGTTTCTGGCCAGAATTTTCTGGCTAGTCCCTATCTCAGGACAAAATGTGGGAGCTATTATAGACAGGAATTAGCTGGCCACATGAGATCTTCAAGCAATTAAGAGACAGCAGGCATGAAGGGAACAGAAAAGGTTCAAAGGAGGCAAGAAAGGTAATATATATGATGCTGCAAAAGTTAATGTCATAGACTGCATTAAGCTCCAACCAATCTGATGATTCATAGTGGTTTGGGTGTTGTGCGTAAGACAAAATGTCTTAGAATCTCATGGAGTAAAGACCTATATTCACCGGTCTCCTTGCAGTTTCAGTAGCAATGGATATCAACAAATGTAACTTGTATCCAATTGCTTTTATGCACTAAATAACATCTTGTTAAGACAAAAGCCTCTTATTAAATGTCAATAGTGGTTGATCCTCTGCCACTGTAAAGCAATTAAACCCTTAGACCCAGTCAAAGGAAAGCAAACTGATAGGTCAAGGGGTGATCTGAAAGAGGTAGACAAGATTACAACAAGTTTAGATAAGGTATATAGGAAAATGCTTTTCACATTGGCTGATTATCACTATTACTAGGACACATATTTAAGGTTTTGAGCAAGAGATATGAGTGATAAATGGAAGAATGTTTGTACACAATTAATCATTATGACTTGCAGCTTTCAAGGCTAGTGGAAGTAGAGATGATCAATGATTTCAACAGGAAACTAGACAGGCACTTGAAGGAAATAAATCTGCGAGACTGCTGGAATAGAGGACTAGAACAGGGCTGACTCGATTGCTGTAAAGAGAGCTAGCATGGACTTGATGTACTGAATGGCCTCCTTTTATGTCACTAAAGTCCCTGTGACTAGGATTCACCACCAATTTGACAAAGTTTTTTGAGGTTGGTTCAGGAAGGAAAAACAAAGTATGATTGATAGTACCCTCCACCATGCCATTTGCTGTCAGGGGGAAAGATGGCAGGTAAGGAGTTTAATTGAGTATGTAAGTGACCATTTACTACCATTGAGGCATTTTGCTTGTGCAGCACTGTCTACATGTGTGGAAACCACCCAAGTTGAAGCCTGGTGGCCTCCTAATACATTCCAAATTATTCTTTTCAGGGGGCGCAGCAAGAGCCTTAAACTTGGGCACTCTATGGACTGAATCATAAAATCCCTACAACGTGGAAGCAGGCCATTCAGCCCATCAAGTCCACACGAACCCTCCAAAGAGTGTCTCACCAAGACCCACCCCCTACCCTATCCCTGTACCCCTTCATTTCTCCTGCATAATCCACCTAGTCTGCAAAATACCTGGATACCATGGGCAATTTAGCATGGCCAGTCCACCCAACCTGCACATATTTGGACTGTGGGGAAACTGGAGCACCCGGAGGAAACCCAGGCAGACACAGGGAGAATGTGCAAACTCCACACAGCCAATCGCCTGAGGGTGGAATCAAACCTGGGTCCCTGGCGCTGTGAGGTAGCAATGCTAACCACAGAGCCACTGTGCCGCCCTATTGTATTGGGCCCCTGTGGCAGTGGTGCCATTGACATCTAATGACAACCCTCTCTCTCTGCTCACCCACATCCCCCCCCCCCCCCCCACCCCACCAATTGCCAGGGCCCACTTGCCAGGCCCCAGAGTTCTCCAACAACACATGACTTAGAGAAGGCCAGGCTTTCTATAGCCTCAGCAATATCCACTACTTGTGGTGGTGAAGCTGACCTCTTGAACTGGGTGACAGCTCTTGGGGGTGACTTGGTGGACATGATTAATTGGGGATTTGCCACTGTCGCTAGTGTTCTTCACTAGGTGTTCCCACTAGCTGAAGAAGGCTCACCTTCCTCTTTTAGCTCATGTTGAGGGACCTTTTCCCAAATTCATTAAATTCAACCCTCTCATATTTGATTAACCATTTCTGATGGAATCTTGTAAGAAGAATAAATAGTTGAACAAATCTGAGCAAAGTCCCCATTTGTATCTTAATTGAAATCTGTATGAAATATTTTGTATACAAAGTAGCTCAACATAGCAAATATTGTTTTCCACCACAAAGGGAAACAATACTCTACGTAATATAGTGAAGCCATAAATGGATTTCCTTGCTGGTTGTGTGATCATCGTATTGCCACCATATGCTGCAACATCAATATGTTCCTCAGTGTCATTCAAAGTTAAACTGTTTATCTTGGAAAACATATTGCTTCAAAATACAAGGAACTTTGACAATTAACCCTTCAGTCTCCATGATTTCCATCAACTACTATTATTTTATTTGATTTAAGACTATCCAGATATACTTGTGTCCAATAATAATTAACTGAACTACTTTAAACATATTAGAAAAAAGAGACAAAGTCAAAAGAATGAATTGACAGTCATTATAAAAACACACAGAAAATGACTTTTTCTGATTTAGCTTAAAAAGTAACAGTGAATGGAACCTAGTTTACTTTATAAAGGTTAACTTGATCCTGTCTCATTATGAAAGGGGCAGACTTGTATTTCATTTTTATTCATGTTCTTGTTTTGGATATATTTATACCTAAATAGTTTGAGGTTTGCTCTGAACTATCTTTTAATATTCGAAAATGCATTTTATGCTCAGTTACTATCTGATTTCTGGCAGAATTAAGGAACAAATATTTGGAATGCTGTTTCATTTCTATCGCAGATCAATCAGCTTCAGCAAGATGATTTTTTTTTTAGATATCCTCCAAGCATTAGATGTGAAAAAGCATATGAAAGTGGAAATACTCTGCGAGGAGCCCAGCAAAATACTTAAAGTGATCTGAACCAAGATCTGCTGGATTCTGCATTCATGAGGACTGAGAGCTACGACCTCATTCAGGTACTGTGGGCATTGATCTGACAGAATGTCTTTACAAGTACTTACAAATATACAGACATTGAAAGCAGAAACAGGAGTAGGCCATTTGGCCCTTCGAGCCTTCTCCACCACTCAATATGATCATAACTGATCATCCTACTCAGTATTCTGTTTCTTCTTTTGCCCCATGCCCTTTGATCCCTTTAGCCCTGAGAACTATATTTAACTCATATTTGAAAACATTCAATGTTTTCGCCTCAACCGCTTTCTGTGGCAGAGAGTTCCACAGGTTCACCCACACTCTGTGGAAGAACTTCTTCTCCTTCGGTCAATACCAGAGTCAAATCCTTAGATTCTGACCCATGGTTTTGGCCTCCCCGGTCATCAGGTGCATCTTTCCTGTGTTTACCTGGCCTAGTCCTGTTCCAATTTATAGGTTTCTATGTGATACCTTCACCCCTACTCCCCCCTTTCCCCCCCATTCTTCTAGACTCTAGTGAATATAATCCTAACAAATCCAGTCTCCCTTCATACGTTAGTCCTGTCGTGCCAGGAATCAGTCTGGTAAACCTTCATTGCTCTCCCTCTATAGCCAGAACATCCTTTCTCAAGGAGACCAAACTGTACACTCCAGGTGTGGTCTCACCAAAGCTCTGCAAAATTACAGCAAAACATCCCCGCTCCCGTTCTTGAATCCTTTCGTTATGAAGGGCAATATACCATTTGCCTTCTATATTGCCTGTTGCACCTGCATACTTACTTTCAGAGACTGGTATACAGGGGCACTCAGATTTGTTCCACTTTCCCCTTTCCCAACCTATCAACATTCAGATAATAACCTGCCTTCCTGTTTTTGCTACCTAAGTGAATAACCTCACATTTATTAACATTATATTTCATTTGCTATGCATTGCTGACTCACTCAACTCGTAAAAATCACACTGAAGCTTGTCTGCATCCTCTCACAGTTCACCCTTCCACCCAACTTTGTGTCATCTGCAAAACTGTAGATATTGCATTTTTCTCCCTTCATCTAATTATTAACATATATAGTGAATAGCATCCCTAGATTGCATAAAGAGGCCATTCAGCCTATCAAGTCTGGACTGACCCTCCAAAAAGCATTCCAACCTATCCCCACTGCCCCACATTAACCATGGCTAATGCACCTAGCCTGCATATGCCTGGACACTATTGGGCAATTTAACATGGCTAATCCACCAAACCTACACATCTCTGGACTGTGGGAGGAAACCAGAGCACCTGGTAGAAACCCACACAGGCAAGGGGAGAACATGTAAACTCCACACAGACAGTCACCCAAGACTGGAATCAAACTCAGGTCCCTGGTGCTGTGAGGCAGCAATGCTAACCACTGTGCTACCATGCTATATGTATAGCTGGGTTCCAAGCACTGATCCCTGCAGTATCCCACTAGTCATTAGCTTCATTTGGAAATGACCCATTTATTCTCTTTGGTTCCTGTCTGCCTACCAGTTCTCTATCCTTGACAGTACACTACCCCAATCCCTTGTGCCCAACTGTACATATATTCTCTTATGAGACCTTATCGAAAGCTTTCCGAACATTCAAGTAAACCACATTCACTGGCTCCCCCAATTAGCTCTACTAGTTCCATCCTTGAAAAATTTCAATGGATTTGTCAGGCATGATTTCCCTTTCATAAATCCATGCTGACTCTGTCCAATCCTGCCAAGTGCTCTGCTACTAAATCTCTCGTAATCATCTCTAGCATATTCCCCACTACCAATGTCAGGCTAATGGATCTGTAGTTTACGGTTTTCCCTGGACCTCCTTTTTTTGAAAAAGTGGAGTTTCATCGGCTACTCTCCAATCCATAGAAGCTGCTCCAAAGTCTGCAGAATCTTGAAAGATGATCACTAATTCTAGGGCCACTTCCTTAAGTCCTCTGGGATGCAGATTGTATAGCCCTGGGGATTTGTCAGCCTTCAATCCCATCAATTCTCCCAACACCTCAGTTCCTGCTAATACTGATGTATTAGTAGGAACAACCTTCAGTTACCCTCTCTCACTAGAGTTACTGTCCCGTAAAGTTAGTGCCACAAAAGTAATAAATATTTATTTTTTTAAAAATTTACGTTGTGTGGAATCTTCCTAGCACCTAAATAACATGGGAAATGGTAAATCAGTTGGGAAGAAATGTCAAGTTCAGAAAAATGAGATTCATGCATTGAGAAAAGAAGATCTGATTTTTTTTTAACCAAAGGCTTGAACAAACCATCAAGATTCTCACAAGTGAGTGGTGTAAGGCTTATATGTATTCATTAGCAACTCAGTATCATTTAATTTATATGCTGTTTTCTATGTTACCAGGCAATGGAGAGAAACTAGATGGCACAATTCCTGTCATGTAATTATGAATGGGTGCATTAAGCTGCAGCTTGTTGCTTGCTCCTCCAGGATGCACCTTGGCTTGCAGTCCTCAATATCTTAGGGTATGCTCCATGAGCAGCAACCAACTGCATCCTTCGTCTATGGACACTGGCATCAGATAAAGACCAGCCTCATCACTTCTTCGCAGTACAACTCCAACTCACTTAAAATACAGTTCAGTAATTCAATACTACACTTGAGCACACCAACACCTTTGATTGCAATGATGTTCCCAGGCCAGTTGTGTGCAGGGACAAGCACCTATGCATGCATCGGAATAGGGTGCATCTAAAGGCTCTTAGTTTCTTCCCTGAATATTCACTCACTTTCTGCTAACCTGGATGTTTACAGCATCTCTGCCTTGCCTTTTTGTACATTTCCACCTTATTCAGAACTTACAGGCTTGCAGTCATTGTCTCGTCTTGCTTTTTAGTGCAGACATAACTCAGGCAGCTTGCATTTTTCTCAGCAATGATCAGTTGCGATGATGGACATATTGCTATACAGCACCATGCTACTTCAGTGTCTTATCTACAGCGTGTACCAGCAGCTAATGGGGCGCGCACACTGACTGTGCTTTAGTGAAACGGCCATGTCTCAATACCTAAGAGACTAGTCCCCAGTCATGTCAATAGGAACTGTTATCAGTTAGGGGGTTCTCTAGTCACTCAAGGTCATTATCCATTCTCAGTCTGGGGCCTTAGACATGGCAAGTCAGCTGCTTGGGGCGGTCAGGGTCAGGAATTCCATATCATTACAGTTAGGGGTGGGAGTGGGGGCTGGGGTAGGTTATCAAGGACCACTATTGTGGTGGGAATGTTGGGGAAGTCAACTATGAGGGTTTGGAAGCAGTATGCTGGAATGCAGAGCAGGCAATAATTGTAATAGGAGAAACTCATTGTATAAGTGCAGGAGATGATAGTGCATTGGAGGACATGGGCTACTGTGACAGGGAATGTCATTAAAGGTCAACATCGCCCTGGCTTCAGCAACAGGGCACTGTAAGATGGTTGACATGACTATGCTGTAGGCCTGGGGCTCAGTGGGTATTGTAGGGAGATGAACTCTTAAAGAGTTGGCTGGGGATGTGGGACAGTTTAGAACTCATGGGGTTGACAGACAGTGCAAGGAAGAAAGGGCCATGGAGGTTTGGGGGTGGAGATGGAGAAGACAGTCATCTAGATTAACAGGCTGAGCCTGCAACTCACGCTTCAAAACAAAACTTGTGTTGCCTTCCATTCTCATCTGAAATGAAAATTAGCAAAGAAAATTAAAAATGGCTTGGTGTGAGTGGAGTAAGTTTTTTTCTGTACGTGAAGGCTTGCTCTACTTGAGAGTGATGTGAGGTCCTTTAACGAATAATTGCATTAATCAAGCACTTACACAATACAGGATTAAGATATCTGTAATCGTAGAATTCTTCAATGCTTCATACAAATACAGAGCTGATCTTCTCTCATTTTGAACTATAAGCATTTGCCAACATGCTCTTATATGCTTTCTTTCTTGGGTGATGTCAGGAAGGGGCAAGGTTTCAGAAATCCCACAGCAGTTATAATCTGCTACTGTACTGACACGACATGGTTTCTGCTGCATACATCAGAACAAGGTCAAATACCTTGGAAGTTGCCATCATGCATATATAACTCTCATGTTCTGCTTCATTTCTATGGGTGGACGCCTTACATCTGTGAATGATTATTGGGAAACAAGGAGTATCTTCTGCAACCATGGCTGATGACAGAGGTTGAGTGTTGATTCATTACAGTCCATTCTTCACCAGCACAATCATGGAGGAGCTAACAGCCATCCTGAAGTTGAGGTTCAATGCTTAGAACGGTCTGGAGGGGTTTGTAATATATTCCAGACAAGGTCCCACGTAATCATTGCATTCTGTGCTCTGCACAACTGGAGCAGGCAAAGTTGGGATGTGATGGGGGGCTGACAAACTGGGAGAGTGCCAGCAGTCTTTCGAGGAGCATAATAGAGTGGTGCAGCATAAAATGCAACAACTGCTTCTAATAGATGTGACTTCGGTGAAGTTATCATGCAATTATGCATGCATGAAATTATGATGTTTTTGCTATCACAGAGATATGGTTAAAAGAGGGATGGGATTAGCAGCTTAATGTTCCATGATATTGATGTTTTCAATGGGACAGAGAAGGAAGCAAATAAGGTGGGGGAGTTGCATTACTGGCTAGGGATCATATTATAGCTGTGTTGAGGGAGGACACCCTGGAGGGATCTTGCAGCGTAGCATTTATGGTTAGAGCTCAGGAATTTGAAAGGTTCAATCACAATGCTGGGATTGTAGTATGGACCTCCCAGTTGCCAGCAGGAGATAGAGGAAGAGATATTTAGTCAGATTCTGCAAAGATATGAAAATAAAAGAGTTATTGTGGTGGGTGATTTTAAGTTCCTCCATAATGACTCGGACTCCCTTAGTGCTGAGGCATTGGATGGGGAGCAATTTGTTAGGTATGTCCAGGAGAGATTTTTGAAATGGTATGTGGATAGCCCAATGAGGATGGTGACATTTTGGGAATAGTGACCATAATTCTGTAAGTTTTCAGATACTTTTGGATAAGGACAAGAATAAGCCATGGATGAAGATGTTAAATTGGAGGAAGGCCAACTAAAACTGAACTGGACAAGAATTGGAGAATGTAGATTAGGACTGTGAGTTTGAGGGTAAATCTACATCTGACATGTGGGAGTCTTTTAAGGACCAGATGATTAGAGTGCAGGACAGGCATGTTCCTGTAAAAATGAAAGGCAGGAATGACAAGCTTTGGGAGCCTTGTATTACAGGGAAATTATCAACTCAGTCAAAACAAAAGGAAGCATACCTAAGGTCAAGGCAACTAAAAACAAACAAGGTTTGTGAAGAATCTAAAGTAGGAAGGAGCTCAAATAGGGAGTTAGGAGAGCTAAAAGGGGCTATGAAATATCCTTGGCCAGCAGAGTTAAGGAGAATCCCAAGACATATATATTAGGAGCAAGATGGTAGCTAGGGAAAGAGGAAAGGAGGGAGGTTATGTGTGCAGCTGGAGGAAATGGGTGAGATCCTTAACAAGCACTTTACATTGGTATTCACAAAGAGAGGAACATGCAGAATGTTGAGGTTAGGAAAAGGTGAGTGAATACTCTCAGGCAGGTCAATATAATGAAGGAAGAATTGTTGAGTATCTTGAAATGTGTTAAGGTAGACATGTCCATAGGGCCGGATAGGATCTATCCCAGGATACTGTGAGAGACAAAGGAGGAAATAGCTGGGGTCTTAACAGATACTTTTGCATCCTCTTTGGCCTCAGGCAAGTTTTCAGAGAATGGCTAATGTTGTTCCCTTTTTAAGAAGGATAAACAGAGATAATCCAGGTTATTACTGGTCAGTGAGCATGATGTCAGTGGTCGGGAAACTGTTGGAGAAGATACGTAGAAACAGGATTTATTCACATTTGGAAGCAAATGAACTTGTTAGTAATAGGCAGCATGGGTTTGTGTGGGGAAGGTGATATCTCACCAACTTGATTAAGGTTTTGAGGAGGTGACAAGAATGATTGATGAGGGAAGGGCAGTGGATGTTGTCTACATGAGCTTTCTTTTTTGTAAGGCATTTGATAAGGTACTTCATGGCAGGCTAATACAGAAGGTAGAGTCTCATGGGATCTGAGGTGATCTGGCTAGATGGGTACAAAACTGGCTTGGTCATAGAAGACAGACAGTAGTGGTGGAAGGGTGCTTTTTTGGAATGGAGATCAGTAACGAGTGATTTTTTTGCAGGGATTAGTGCTGGGACCTTTGTTGTTTGTAATATATATAAATGATATGGAGAAAAATGTAGAGGGTCTGACAAGTAAATTTGTGGATGACATCAAAATTGGTGGAGTTGCAGATAATGAGGAGGACTGTCAAAAGATACAGCAGGATATAGATAGATAGATTGCAAAATTGGGCAGAGAAATGGCAGATGGAGTTTAATCTGGACAAATGCAAAGTGATGCATTGTGGAAGATAAAATTCAGTTGAGAATTATACAATAAATGGTGGAACCATTAGAAGTTCTGAGGAAGGGTCACCGGACCTGAAGTGTTAACTCTGTTTTCTCCTCCACAGATGCTGCCAGACCTGCTGAGCTTTTCCAGCAACTTTGTTTTTGAACCATTAGAAGCATTGACATACAGAGGAATCTGGGTGTAGAGGTCCATAGATCCCTGAAAGTAGCAACACAGGTGGATAAGGTGGTCAAGAAGGCATACAACCCGTTTGCTTTCATCGTCTGGGGCACAGAATATAAAAGTTGGCAAGTTATGTTACAGCTGTATACAACTTTAGTTAGGCCACATTTGGAATATTGCATGCAGTTCTGATCACCACACTACTAGAAGGGTGTGGATGCTTTGGACATGATGCGTACAAGGTTTACCAGGATGATAAACCTGGTCTGGATGGTTTTAGTTATGAGAAAAGTTGGATAAGCTCGGATTGCTTTCGTTGGAAAGACGGAGGCTGAGGGGCGACCTGATAGAGGTTTACAAAATTATAAGAGCCATAGATACGGTGGATAGTCAGAGGCATTTTCCCGAAGTGGAAAGGTCAGCTACAAGAGGGCACAGGTTCAAGATGAGAGGGGGAAAGTATAGGGGAGAAGTGTGGGAAGAATTTTTCACACAGAGGGTAGTGGGTGCCTGGAACACACTGCCAGTGGAGGTGGTGGAAACAGGCACATTAGCAATGTTTAAGGCGTATCTTGATAGACACATGAATGGGAGGCAAATAGAGAGATAGAAACCGTGCATGGGCAATAAGTAGCGGGTCTAAATAAGGAACAGGAATTGGCACATGCTTGGTTGGGACAAAGGGGCTGTTACTGTGCTGTATTGTGTTGTATTATAGTGTATCATTCACTTACTGCAACTTTATAGTTGCTTGAAAGGGAAGCAGGCCCAGTTTATTCCCCGAAGGAAATGCAGTTTTTCTGTTTATTCTTTCTTTGCTTTCCTATCATTCAATAAAGGTTGGAGTTATAATTTAATTTACTATTTGAATTTATAATTTAATTTACTATTTGAAGACTTTCCAATATGTGATCCTCCCAAATTCAACAATGAGAAGATATGCCATACTGAGTATGAGGCTGTTCTTCAGACGAGGTTCTGACATGGTATGGACAATAGACAGGCAGTCTTTCTCTGCAGCTTAATTCTGTAGTAGCAGTTACTTTGACAGTCGATCAGACAGGTGATGATGTAAAATAGCAATTTATTTATAACTATGAGATTTCTTTTCAAATGAAGTGGTTTACAAAATTGCCCATGCCATCTATGTGCCCTCTGAAATTTTCCTTTATTGTTTTCTACCCATTTCACGCATGATGAAATCCTTTTGCTGGATAGCAGCATTTGACCTGATGTGCAGGCTGGGCTTTAAATACGGCACTGGTAGTATGATTCCTGGAAGGTCCTTGCAATGATGAGTATTACCACGGCTGGTGAGCACATGATAGTGCAAGCACAGTACCTTAGGCATGTGATGTATATAAGGTGAGCAACGGGGAATTACTTGAAGTAACTCATTTTGGTTCACAGTGAGAAACCCTCCATGAAACTCCCTGGAATTGACATTTAGTTGATTTTTGGTAAAATTCAGCCCATTTTCTTTGTGTGTCACAGGTCTGAAATTTATAAATACAACTGATTATTATAAACACACTGCATCATGAAACCTAAATACACTTGGAAGAATTTGTGACTCAGTCTAACTGAACTCAACTTATGGTTCCATTTGTTTAGCATAAATCAGTTGGTTGATAAATTGGAGAGAAGTCAACTCACAGATTTTTTAGTTGCCACATGCTCATTTGATGCTTTAGTGCAAATCAATACAAGCAATACTTTGGTGGAATCCTCTAGTTCTAGATGAGGTTGGTTAAGAGGCGGGAAGGTCATTTAATTAGTCATTGAGAAAGAGTATCTATACCCAATGCTTTCCTACCTTCACTGGAATTGAATTCCGTGCAAAAAGATCCATACCTGACCTTTCTGCACCACTACTGAATGTTCATTAATGACCCAGAGGGGAAAAAGACTACAGGCTGGTTGCTGGCTTGGATGGGGGCAGCCTCCATCAAAGGCACTGAGTGCTTGATCAAGTGCATGTGAACAAGACAATGGCCACTAAGAATGCTCTTTGTCTTGCTCTGAACACCCATTCCTCTTTCTCTCTCCATGATCTCCACTCATAGAAACCACCATCAGCCCCTCCCCCACACCCAATCCATTAAATCACCTATCTTTGGCCAGCATCTTTCATCTCTGGGTTGTGTTTACAGCAAAGCTATCGATTTCTACATGGCACGGCTATGCACAGGAGCTGATGGCCTTTGACTGGCTCTCTCAAGAGGAACTTCGGGCCATGGGGACCTGATAGCAGATCAAGGCCTACTGCTGTTGTCTTACAGACCTAATGATCAGAAAGGATAATGGACCTTCTGCCTAAGATTCAGCTGTGGGTGTCTCACCATTTCTTCAGGCAGCGTGTGAGACAACTACCAAACTCGAAAGATCTCCATTTCTTTGAGATCTGCAGTATTTAACCACAGGAGTTGAACAGGTTTTTTGAAAAAAAAATCATACAGCATTGTTTGTTTCTAGTAAATGTGATGAAATGGACATTTTCCCCTAAGAATGAATCATATGTGTATATTAGAACCTTCAGGTTTGTGGAGCTATTATGCAAGTATTGTTCAACCACAGACGGATTCATGAACTTTTCATCAATTATAAGAGTAAGTGGTAATTTAGCAGCTTGGGAAATATGAAGCAACCATGATTGCAGGCATATTATGATTGGCCGTTGTTCTGTAGCTGCTTGTGAATTTTCATTTCACAAACCGTCTTATGGAAAATCAATTTTCAGATTCTGCCTTGAATGTTAAAAACTGCATTAACGAAGCTGTTTCTCTTCCTCTGCCAAGTAGGAAATCATGTCTTTTTTGTGGTGAAACAGCTTATTACTACTTTTTTCTTTTTTACATTATTGCTACCAATTATCTTGAAACTGCACACTTCAAATATGTTTTGAAACAAAAGGAAAGTAACTCAGCAATTGTGACGATAACATTTACCTTGTTATAGAGGAAATTGCAAATATTTCAATGTGCCCAATTACAAATAAATTCATATTTGGAACAAATTACTTACAAGACACTTCAGCTTTAATCATATCTTTTATTGAGTGAACATAGCATACTGTACAGACTGATTTGAATATTTATCGAAATGTAGCATTCCACAAACCTGTGACAAGTGGTGAGGAGAAACAGAGCACAACAGGCCTGGTAACATAAAGTTTGGTTCAAGGAGATACAGATGGATATCCTGATTGATGAAGCGTTGCTAAATCTCCCTCCGGTGAGTGATTGTAAATAAATGTCATGCCTTAGATAAGATCATGATGTGGAGGTATCGGTGTTTGAAAAGGGTGGACAAGGTCAGAAATCACATGACACCAGGTTATAGTCCAACAGGTTTATTTGAAAACACAAGCTTTCGGAGCCTCACTCCTCCTTCAGGTGTTAGTGGGAGAGGAAGTATCAGACACAGAATTTGTAAGTAAAAGATCAAAGAATTTCACCAATATACCATGCTATGACAATGGATGAATGGACACTGCGCAACAATCGCCAGACAGGGATGTGCTCTCCCAGTGGGGGAACACTTCAGCGGTCAAGGACATTCAGCCTCGGATCTTCAGATAAACATCCTCCAAGGTGGACTTCGGGATACACAACAATGCAGAGTCGCCGTGCAGAGGCTATTAGCCAAGTTCGGTACCCATGAGGACAGCCTCAACCGGGATCTTGGGTTCATGTGACCTCACCACACTACACACACACACACACGCACACGCGTGTGCACAGGTACACTTTAGAACATAGAACATTACAGCGCAGTACAGGCCCTTCGGCCCTCGATGTTGCGCCGACTTGTGAAACCAATCTGAAGCCCATCTAACCTAAACTATTCCATTATCATCCATATGTTTATCCAATGACCATTTAAATGCCCTTAAAGTTGGCAAGTCTACTACTTTTGCAGGCAGGGCACTCCACACCCTTACTACTCTCTGAGTAAAGAACCTACCTCTGACATCTGTCCTATATCTATCACCCCTCAATTTAAAGCTATGTCCCCTCATGCTAGCCATCACCATCCGAGGAAAAAGGCTCCCACTGTCCACCCTATCTAATCCTCTGATCATCTTGTATGTCTCGAACAAGTCACCTCTTAACCTTCTTCTCTCTAACGAAAACAGCCTCAAGACCCTCAGCCTTTCCTCATACGACCTTCCCTCCTACCAGGCAACATCCTGGTAAATCTCCTCTGCACCCTTTCCAATGCTTCCACATCCTTCCTATAATGCGGTGACCAGAACTGTATGCAATACTCCAAGTGCGGCCGCACCAGAGTTTTGTACAGCTGCAACATGACCTCATGGCTCCGAAACTCAATCCCTCTACCAATAAAACCTAACATACCGTACGCCTTCTTAACAACGCTATCAACCTGCGTGGCAACTTTCAATGATCTATGCACATGGACACTGAGATCTCTCTGCTCATCCACACTACCAAGAATCTTACCATTAGCCCAGTACTCTGTATTCCTGTTACTCCTTCCAAAGTGAATCACCTCACACTTTTCCGCATTAAACTCCATTTGCCACCTCTCAGCCCAGCTCTGCAGCTTATCTATGTCCCTCTGTAACCTGCAACATCCTTCCGCACTATCCACAACTCCACCGATTTTGGTGTCATCCACAAATTTACTAACCCATCCTTCTACGCCCTCATCCAGGTCATTTATAAAAATGACAAACAGCAGTGGCCCCAAAACAGATCCTTGAGGTACACCACTAGTAACTGAACTCCAGGATGAACATTTCCCATCACCCACCACCCTCTGTCTTCTTACAGCTAGCCAATTTCTGATTCAAACCGCTAAATCACCCTCAATCCCATGCCTCCGTATTTTCTGCAATAGCCTACCATGGGGAACCTTATCAAACGCTTTACTGAAATCCATATACACCACATCAACCGCTTTACCCTCATCCATTTGTTTGGTCACCTTCTCAAAGAACTCAATAAGGTTTGTGAGGCACGACCTACCCTTCACAAAACCGTGTTGACTATCCCTAATCAAATTATTCCTTTCTAGATGATTATAAATCCTATCTCTTATAATCCTTTCCAACACTTTACCCACAACCGAAGTAAGGCTCACTGGTCTATAATTACCAGGGTTGTCTCTACTCCCCTTCTTGAACAAGGGGACAACATTTGCTAGTCTCTAGTCTTCTGGCACTATTCCTGAAGACATGCACATGAATGCGCACACACACACACTTTCTCTCACACAGATCCTCTCTCATACACACAGTCCCTCAAGCATACACACATTTGAATCTATGGGGTGAATTTTTATTTGCAGATACATTCTTTTTTATTCAAAATGCACACAATTTACAGACAAGTCAGTCAATGTGGCATTTTATAGATTCCTACTTTAGAAATAAAACCACTCTGACTCCAAACCAAAATACAAACAGGTTCTAAACAAGGTCTCACACCTAACATGCATTGTCTGACCTAAAATGTCACCTCTTCTTTATGCTAATAAAACCTTTATTTCTCTCAGGACAGTGACTTCAAAGGAATTTGGGGATTTACATGTACACATTAATCAATTAAAACCTTCTAACTGATTAAAGATTTAACAGCATCTTAGGTTTGTTTAATACAGCCTCATCAGTAGTGTGACCCTTTGATGTTTTACTTATAAATTCTGTGTCTGATACGACCTCTCTCACTAACACCTGAAGAAGGAGTGAGGCTCTAAAAGCTTGTGTTTTCAAATAAACCTGTTGGACTGTAAGCTGGTGTCGTGTAATTTCTGACCTTAGATAAGATCAGAACTGATTTTCAGGTGTAGTTAAATGATGTACACATATGAAAACTATAATATACCAGACTTGCCAAAATACACCAGGAAAATAGGAATAGACTACCTATCTACGTATCAGACTTCACTGCTTCTGAGCACAGGATCACCACAAAATATTCCACATGCGTTTCAGTGAACATTAGTTAGCAGTGTCAGTTATTAGTCACAATACATAGTACATTTATGAGGTAATTTCCATGTACCGGCCATGAGGGCTAATAGAGTACGTTGATACATATAGAAATCTTTTCTTGGTAAAAAAAGTGAACAAATTATACATTTTTAATGGATTCAGTGGCACACATACATGATTAAAGTTTTGTTAATGTGCAAATACAAGTCATTAACCAAGCCAGTGCAGGCTTCGATTAACATGAGGCAAAACAATAATGGTTATAGAAGCACAATTAGAATTTATTATGAACTGAAGTTCAACTCATATAAATGTGATGTGTATAGACAACAAAACAAATAATTTTCTTTATATGTATTTATTGTCAACTTGGAGGAATATTAACACCAATGGGCTGGTTTACTCTGGAGAATAGTGACACATGCTTCTTAATTCCTCTAATCTCTTGTCACCGTCATAATTTGTTTCTCCTATTTAGTTTACTTGGCCTCTCTTTTTGATTCTCTCCATCTGATTTGCTTTCTCCTGTCCCAGTTGTCTTTCTATTTCTGCTTTTCTTATTCCCTTCCTCTTTCAAATACTCATCAAACCTGTCTATTCCTTTTTTCAAACTTCCTTTCATCATTTCATTCCTTCTCTCTTTCCTTTAAGCTTTCTCGCATCCAGTGCTTCATATTTCTTTGTACCTCAGCTATATAAGCTTGATCTGGATTTTGAGAATTCTGAGATACCTGCTGCTATTAAAGATCAGACTGACACTGCACCTGCAGATTCTGAACTCCTGCTAAAAATCAGTAGTTGTAGTGTGACTCAGTTCACTCCAGAGAGGTGTATGATCATGCTTTTTATTTCTGATTTTTAAACATATTTTAAAGCTAATATTAGCAGGCTCAGAGCTTGGTCAGGAGATTCTGCACAATAACTAAATGGATCTCTTTACCTAAAACATCTCTCTACAAATTTACCTAAACTTGCAAAGTATCTGTAAGTATTTGTACTGCAAATCTTCTGATTTGGAAGACAATCTTTAAATGTTAATGCTATTTTTTAAAAAAATGCATTCAAAGGAGCTTTTGCAATTTAGCATGCTCTCTGCTGTAAAAGAAAGGTGAGGGGGGAAAATCATTTCTGTTTGTCTACATAAAGCAACTCCTATTTCCCTCTTTCTGTCTCTGGGTCTTTCAACCTATTCCAACATATCCATCGGTCTTACTCACTCTGAGTCTTGCCTCTCTCTCTCTCACTCTGAGTGTGTGTTAAGGTAATCTGTCTCCTATGCCAAGTATGTGTTGGTGTACCCATTTTGTGTATCAATCCACTCTTTCATTGTGTTTCTCTGTCTATCTGGTGTCCTATATTCCCACTAATTTTTTCTTGCACTGTGTGAATCTCCAAATCGATGCAGAAGTCCGGTCAGTGGGACTTCCTGAGTGGCCGTGTGGCTGCGCAGCTTTGAGGAAGTACAGAGAGGACAGTGAAATTCACCTGATGGCCATCTTACTGGCCTCCTGCCTGGCTTGACAGTCCACACTTGGTGGTGGGAAAGGCAAGGCCTAAGCCAGCCCTCTCACACTTGTCCCAAAATAAGCTCTTAAGTGCATAACTAATGGAGACTTAGGGCCATTTCCTGCCTCAATTTTGAGTTTGGTAGGCGGGGTTCAGGAGTGGACACAAGCTTGGAAAGTCTTTGCTGAAATGTTGTGGTGCGTCATTCAATGGGTTCATTTTCACATTGGGGCCTCACCTACAAGGTCTGCCCCATGCACATGCCCCCTTTCTCCTGGCTGCTCCATTAAGACTATTAATCCTCTCTTTGCATCTCCCTGGGCCAAAGCTCTGAATCCTACCTCAAGAACGCCCATTGTTACTGTTACCTGGTCCTGGACTCTGGGGCTTTAAATATAGGGACAAATTGTAATCCCAATCCTAGCCCCAATGCACCATCAGATTGGCAGGCAGCTCTCTGAGATGGGATGTCCTCCCAACTGAGGGTGCCTGCCTAGGGCCAATTATCAATCCTGGACTCAGCCGGCATTGGTGTGTATGTATTCCATGCTTACTGTTTAATTGATGGGGTGGAAAACCACATCATCTGAAACTCCTGCCCCTGTGTTTCCCTGTGTGATCACTCATCTGTCTCTCCACCCTCTCTTGATCACTATTCCCTTTTGCCTCTGTCCCACCGTTAGGCTTTCTAAAACTCTCTGTTTCTCTGTCCCAGTTTCTCTATCTGTCCCAAGGAATTTAATCAATATAGTAAGCTGTACCAACCCAAGGTGCCGGTCCAATGGCTCGACAAATGTAGTAATACGCACTTATCAGCAGAAACACATCTTGTTGTTAAATGTCTCAATTAATACTGCAAAATTACAGCACACACAGGAATTGGTAAAAAGTCCTACATTGAACTCATGATGATGTTACAGCTGAGACTAATAAATCTTTAAACTACTAAATCATGATTAGAATGTTTATAAAGAGACAACATTATTTATAAATTACAAGCTGCCCTTTTTGAACTAGGAATTTGAATTGATTTTGAAATAACAATAATATCAGATGGGATGAATATTAACAGGAAAAAGGATAAAAGCCCTTGGCAAGATTGTAGGGATGGAGTTAATCATTTACTTTAAATATGAATATATTTTGAAAAGAATTTGTATTTTGTAGCCAAATAAATGTTTATATTTTCTTAGTATTTTAATTGCAGTGCATGTATCTACCAGTAATTGAAATTTTTAAATTGAAAATTAAAACAAAAACTACATTTTAATAAAACATTGAAACAAGGTTAATATCGGAACTTTAATTTGGTGTTAAGGTTGTTTAAGCTTGAACAATACAATTATGGTCACTTAGCAATAATACCCTCGTTATTTAACAAATTTACTATTGAAACGAAGAATGGTTCAGAAAGATAATTTAATCAGTAAAGGTCAATGAAACCAAAAGAAATAAAATGAAGGGTCTAGGCCCGAAACGTCAGCTTTCCTGCACCTCTGATGCTGCTTGGCCTGCTGTATTCATCCAGCTCTACACCTTGTTATCTAAGACACTGCCTTTTTTCATTATAGAACTAAAATATGCTTATTTCATACCTATTTAAATCATTAGGATTTTAAAATTTGATGCTGATCGTAATTGCTAGGACATTGCTAGAATCATGAAATTTAAAACCACAGCCAAATAAAGCACTGAAGTTCACTGTTTTAGTCATACTAAAATAGTTATCAGCTAAAAGTGGGATTATTCTCAAAGAATGGTGTACTTTAAACTATGCATGTAAATCTCAATGTTAGAAATTCAGATGCTAAAGCCAAGATGACTAATGTAGAAACAGAACACAGAACTTTTACAGGGCACAAGGAGGCCATTCAGTCAGCTGTGTCTGCATCAGCTCTCCAAATGAGCATTTTACTTAGTGTTATTCTTCTGCCTTTTCCCTATAACCATACACATTATTCCTTTTCAAATAACTGTATATTTCCTTTTTGAACAGCTGCCTCTGTCATCTCAGGAAATGCATTCCAGACATTAACCACTTGTGTGAAAATACTTTTCCTAATATTACTGTTGCTTCTTTTACTAATTACTTTCAATCTTTGATCTCTCATTTCTTGATTCTTTCATCTGTGGAAAAATTTTCCCCTTTTAGTTTGTCCAAACCTCTTATAAGTTTGAATATTTCTATCAGATCTTCACTCAACCTCCTCTTTTCCAAGGAAAACAGTCCCAATTTCTCCCGTCTATATTCCTACCTGAACTTTATCATCCCTGGAACCGTTCTCATCTGTATTTTTTTCCAATGCCTCCATATCTCTCCTAAAGTGTGACTCCAAGGACTGGATGCAATACTCCAGCTGAGGTCAAATTTGTATCTTATACTTGTGTCATCTACAGCAAAATGGCGGCAGAGTAGGACGCTCCTGCTGGAGCTCCTCTATTCTGCCTGTTCTTTTCTTTCTTTTTCTTTATTTTTTTCCTACTTCTCTTCCCTTAGCACTGGAAGTAAATCCTGGAGCAGCAACAGGATCCAGCAGCAAGTCCCCCAATAGTGAGCCCTGGAGCAGCGCATGGGCTGCAAGCCCCAGATCAGTGTGAGCAGCGAACCCTGGTACAGTGTGTAGGCTGTGAGCCTTGGAACAGCACAAGCAGCGAGCCCTGGTGTAGCACATGGGCTGCGAGCCCCAGAGTGGCAAGTGGGGAAGCAGCCCTGGAGAAGCGCACAGGCAGCGAGTCCCACGCGAGGGAAGCGTCCTGGAACTTACCTTGGAGCAGCTGAGTGTCAGTATGGAGTGGACTGGGGCTTGGAGTGGAGCAGGGACGGCTGTTGAATTGGAGTCTGGCAATGGGCAGTCAGACCATTTGCGGAGGCCCTGTACTGAACTGCTACAATGTAATGTCTATTTAAAATTTCCTACTTTACTTTAATGTCAATCCTTTAATGATGTTCTATTTTTAACTTATTTTTCAATTACTTCTATTCCACTCCTGTGTCCAAGGAATGTATCTAGGTACTTGTACCTAAGATATCGCCATAAGAAAGCAGACATTGTAAAAGCTTTACTGTACTCCTACAATGGAGTACATGTGACAATAAAAGGATATTCTACTCTTCTATTATACAAGTTCAGCATAACCTTCTGCTTTTGTACTGTATATCCCTATTAATAAAGCCTAGGATACTATACGCTTTATTAAGTGCCCTTTCAAGTTCTAAGATCCTGCTTAAACTGAGGTACTTTGTCCAATATTATCTCCAGTAACAGTCACTGAGCACACAATTTGTTAAAGCATTTAAAGGTTGCTAATAGTTGTTAAAAGTGTTTGAAGTAAGTGCTTAGAAATGTTTACTGTCAAAATTCAACACACAGCTACCTCAACTTGAAAAAATTGACCTCAGCTCAGGTTCTCAGATCATAATGTTATTGAAGGCTTCGATTCTCAGGGAACATGCCACACTTTGCCAGTAGGCCATTTTGGAGAAAACAGTTGAAATTCTTGCTACATGTAGTTCTCCTATTGCACGACAGTTGCGTTCTTGTGTGACCTCGCACTATAGAAAATCGCCATAAAAAATTGCATTATAGGGAAATCGTTATACTGTACAGTAGAAAGTTCGTGTTATCCAAACAGTGTTCACTATTCTTCAATTACATTACAGCCAATTCGCGTTAAGGAAACACGTGTTATAGCAGAAATACCTGTACAGGCAGTAAAACAGATAAATTCATATTTCTCAGTGCAATCAGCAGTGATGCCATCCATCATTTTGCTGCAGGTTTCAAAATCCAAGTGAAATACTTGAGACAAAGAATCATACAAGGTTCTAATTATGCAATTGAAAACATTTTTAATGATAATGATGGAAGTCAACCAATCTATTCAGCCCTGGACATCTCTCCACCTGAATTTTTTTCTCTACAACATCGAGATCAGCCATAATTCTAATCAAGTAGCAGGATACACCATGAGGAAATATAATCTATTTACAGTAGATTCTTATGGCTTGAAATAATCTGTTATAATTAGACATTTTTTGAAAAGGTGAGAAATGTTTGGAGAAAGTTTGGAAAGAGCAGCTTGATTATTCTTGAACTTGGAACTTTGAGTGACTAAGAAAGAATCTTAACAATAATTGCTGGCCTACCCAGCGACGCCCACATGGACAAAACAAAAATAATGGGAGAGAACTTTTTAAGGGGGTGGGACTTGAACCTGGGCCTTCTGGGGCCAGGGGTAGGTACACAACCACTGAGCCACAACAAGGCCCCTATCAGTTCAAATTTTCAGAAACATGGCCAATGTAGAAGTCTAGACAAATTACCAATTGCATAGAAATACCCTTATTTAAAGGGGTCATCAATTACTTTCAGGTTTGTAGCTGATTGTTTTCTTGTGCAAAGTTAAAATTTTAAGCAGAGATGGCTTGCATGGATAAGGAGTGGCCTGAAGTGCAATTTAAATGTGTGCAGCAACTGTCTTGAAAGAAATGGAGGACCCAGCAGGAAGAGAGACAGCACCCTGTCACTAGTGACATGGCTGCCTCATGGTTCGCTGATACAGCCCCTGAGTGATTTTGAAGTCAGTATGTGAGAGGCTACTGGCTCCTGTTTCCAAATGGAAGCAGCCAAACTAAACAGGCCCAGGTGGAGATGGCAGAATTGGTCACTGGACACAGATTGACAAGCAGAGTGAGGACTCTGGAAAATTAAAATAAAAACAGAGTATGCTCAAAATACTCAACAATTCAAACAGCATTTATGAAAAGATGTCAGAGTTAATGTTTCAGGTGTGTGACTTTTCATCAGAACTGGGAAAAGTGACAAATGTAACAGGTTTTCAACAAGGCATGGGTTGGACAGGGATGAAACAAAAGACAGATATGTGGAACGGTTCAACAGCTGTACACTCAATGGATGTGTTTATGCAGCCAGATCAAAATGAGTACAGAGCATGCAAACTGCTTGTTAAGGAACATTCAGGTGAGATATGTTTAGATGAGATTGACCTTGTCATTCACACCATCCTGATGAAAGTCTTGATTCTTGAGCTAGCCTCAGCCAACTCCCTGCCCAGCACTGTTACAATTCTACACTGTGCCTTCTTATTTCTCCTCCTTTCCTTCTTTCTCTTTCCAATAAATTGTGTTGATCTAGTGCTTCACCTCTGGTAGGTCATGTACTAGAGTGCAGGAGACCACAACCACTGTCCTTGCAGAAGTGTGCTACAGGACATCACTCAAAGTTACAGGCACTGGAACTGCATCTTCAGAAGCCTGCTTGATGGTGGTATTTCTGTGTAGATGATGTTATCAATGTATTTTTTCATTGTATATGTCTTAGGTTTATGTAAAAACCATCTCTTCAATCTGTATTTCCTGTCCCCTAGAATCCATACATGGAATGTAGGTGATGGGATGAAGAGCTGTGCAAGTGGATGAAAGTGTCATGCCACGTGCCACAACAGTGAGCAAACACTTATAGGGTTATAAAGCATGACCCATGCAGCATGAAAACAGACCATTCAGTCCAACTCAACCATACCAAACAGACATTCCAATCTGACCTAATCCCATTTGCCAGCATTTGGCCCATATCCCTCTAAACCCTGCCTATTCATTTACCCACCTAGATGCCTTTTAAATGTTGTAATTGTACTCGCCTCTACTACTTCCTCTGGCAGCTTGTTTCATACATGCACCACCCCCGCGTAAAAAGTTACCCCTCAGTCATTTTTAAATCCCTCCTCTCTCACCTTAAAACTATGCCCTCTAGTTTCGGACTCCCCACCCTAGGAAAAAGACTGGGTATTCACCATATCCATGCCCCTCATGATTTGATAAACCTCTGCAAGTTCACCTCTCAGCCTCTGACACTCCAGGGAAAAAAAGCTCCAGCCTATTCAGCCTCTCCCTATAACTCAAAGCCTCCAGTCCTGGCAACATCCTTGTAAAGCTTTTCTGCACCCTCTAAAGTTTAACAACATTCTTCCTATAGATAGATGACCAGAACTGTGTGCAGTATTCCAAAAGTAGCCTCACCAATGTCCTGTACAGCCGCAACATGACATCCCAATGCCTATAATCAGTGTTCTGATCAATGAAGGCAAGGGTGCCAAATGCGTTCTTCACCACCCTGTCTACCACTTTGAAGGAACTATGCACCTGCACCCCCAGGGCCCCCTGTTCGCCAACACTCCCCAGGACCCTATTATTAATTGAATAAGTCCTACCCTGGTTTGCCTTACCAAAATGCAATACCTCACATTTATCTAAAGTAGACTCCATCTGCCACTCCTTGGCCCATTGGCCCATCTGATCAAGGTCCCACTGTACTCTTAGATAACCTTCTTTACTGTCCACTACACCACCTATTTTGGTGTCATCTACAAACTCACTAACCATACCTCCTATATTCACATCCAAATCATTTATATAAATGATAGAAAGCAGTGGTGCAGCGCTGATCCTTGTGGCACACTGCTGGTCACAGGCCTCCAGTCCAAAAAAGCAACCTTCTACCACCACGAGAGATAGTAAGAATTGCCGATGCCGGAGTCAGAGATAACACAGTGTGGAGCTGGAGGAACACAGCAGGCAGGCAGCATCAGAGGAGCAGGAAAGCTGACGTTTCAGGTTGGGACCCTTCTTCAGAAATCCACCACCCTCTGTCTCCTATCTTCAAGCCAATTTTGTATCTAATTGGCTAACTCCCGTTAGATCCTATGTGATCTAAGCATACTCACCAGACTACTATGTAGAACCTTGTCGAACACTTTGCTGAAATCCATATAGACAACGTCCACTGCTCTGCATACATCAATCTTCTTTCATAGAGTCATACAGCACAGAAACAGACCCTTTGGTACAACTCGTCCATGCAGACCAAGATTCCCAGAATAAACAAGTCCTATTTGCCTTCACTTAGCTCATATGCCTACAAACCTTTCCTATTCATGTACCTGTCCAAATGCCTTTTAAACAGTTTAATTGTACCTGCATCTACCACTTCCCCTGGCAATTCATTCCATATACATACCACACTCCAGTCCCTTTTAAATGTTTCTCATCTCACCTTTGAATTATGGTCTCTAGTTTTGAACTCCCCCACCCTTGGGAAAAGACCTTTACTATTCACCTCATCTATGCCCCTCATGATTTTATAAACCTCCATAATGTCACCCCTCAGCCTCCTATGCTCCAGTGGTAGAAGTCCCAGCCTATCCAGCTCTCCTAATAGGTCAAACCCTCCAGTCCCAGTAACATCCTTGAAAATCTTTTCTGCACCCTCTCCAATTAAATAATGTCCTTCCTATAGGAGGGCGACCAGAGCTGTACACAGTATTCCAAAATTGGCCTTACCAACGTCCTATACAACTGCAACTTGATGTCCCAACCCCGATACTCAATGGTCTGAGCAATGGAGGCAAGCGAGCCAAATGCCTCTGTACCACCCTGTCCATCTGTGATACAACTTTCAAGGAACTATCTACCTGAACCCCTAGGTTTCTCATTTCGATGACACTCCCCAGGTCCCTACCATTAACTTTGTAAGTCCTGCCCTCGTTCACCTTACCAAAATGCAACACTTCGCACTTATCTAAATGAAACTCCATCTGCCACTCCTCAGTCCATTGGCCCAATTAATCAAAATCCCTTTGTAATCTTAAATAACTTTCTTCACTCTCTACGATACCACTAATTTTGGTGTCATCTGCAAACTTACTAACCATGCTTCCTAAATTCTCATGCAAATCATTTATATAAAGAACAAACAACCTCACTGATTGTTCATTTGGCGGTTTGATGGCCACACAGATGCAATCAATAATACTCTGCACCTACAGGAATTCAGTGTTGAAGGTGAATCCTATTGCATTCTGTGCCTGCAACCCCTATCCAGCTGAAATTGTGTGAACTGCCCAGATCCTGCAAATGAGGCAACAGTGACCTGCAAGATGCAATGGTGGGCTGACACTTGAGAGACCCTATCAAAGTACTGCTGATTCTTGGAACAAGGCAGAGATAAAGACATTCAAGGCCACAGTTCTTTTACTTTATACCTCAATATATGCAATCTCCTGCAGGCTAGTTCTTCAGTCCAGATAGGTAAGTCTTCGGCGATAAACTTAATGCTAAGGTTATAGCCTTGTTGCTCTCCTCTGCCTATCTCATAGCCAGGGCTTTGCATCTGCTTATCAGGATGTTGATCGTCATCATTACTTGTCCCTATCTCTGAGTACTTTAACCCCATGTCCAGCTTTCGCCTCACTATCTGGGTTACATGCCAAAGTTCACTGTGCACCACCCCTCTCCCACCGAAAATCAAAGAATCATATAGCACAAAAGAGGTTCTTTAGCCCATCAAGTCTCTACCACCAAAAATACACTAAATCTACGCTAGTCTCACTTTCCAGCACTAGGCCCATAGCCTGGAATGTTATAACACTTCAAGTGCTCATCCAATGGCTTTTTAAAGATCACGAGGTTAGTCGTCTCAATTGCTGTTCCAGAAGATGCATTCCAGACCCTTACCACACTGCGGGTGAAAAGGCTTTTCCTCAAATCCCCTCTAAACCTCTTGCCTTTCATCTTAAAAGTGTGCCCCCTTGTTATTGACCCTTCAACTTAGGAGTACAGCTGCTTTCTATCCACCCCGTCCATACCCCTTATGATGTTATACACTTTTAACAAGACCCCTTCAACCAACTCTGTTCCAAAGAAAACAACCTGCGCTTATCCAGTCTCTCTTCACGGCTAAGATGCTCTATCCCAGGCAACATCCTGGTGAATCTCCTCTGCAAACCGTTCCAGTGCAATCATGTCCTTCCTATAGAGTGGTGACCACCTACTATCCAAATTCAATAAACCCTGGAGACTCTTAAACTTCTCCAGGAAATGAGCGTGTTCAAGACAGCTAGGCCATTAAAGACTACTCACCTAATAGTACCTGTATGTCAATGGATATGCTCTTCTTGGTGCCTCTGAGCCAATAGATCTTGGTTCAAGGCCGAAACACCCCAGAAATGTGAAATTTCATCTTTGAACTGGTGGTTAGAAAATATCTTTGCTGATCTTAGCCATGGAGCTTCTATGGAGCCACCTAATTAAATAGCAGCCTTGCTGTCACCTTTCACTTGGATTATGCCCGATCCATTACAAAATTTGTAATTTTTTTATAAAGCCTGGATTTTGAACTTGTGAGAAGTGAGTTTGAGGGGGTTTAATGATTTACTTGTCAGTGTATCTTGTCATTTTTAAAAAAAATCAAGATGAGAGAGGAAGTCCCTTGGGTGATAATGGGGATTTGATTGCATTTGAGACAGTTTTTTGAGCAGACAGATTAAACATTGAAGAGCATTAGCTTGCTTTTTGTTTAGAAGGATCAGGATTTTTTTGCTAAAAAAAACATAGCTTGGAATGTTTGTTTTTGTTCACATAAGTCTTGGTTGAAGTTAGATATATGGAATAGTTTCTCCTAAAGAAAGGAGTTAATTTAGAATTCTTGGGAAAGAGGCTACCTCTATTTAAGGATTTTTACATTGAAAGTAGAGGTGTTTGTTTAGAACTTGAAAGGGTCATGGGAGTTGAGTAAGTCCAAGCTCAGTTGTGTGATTAATCGTGAAAGAGGCTACCGAACTGTCAAGACCGAGAATTGAAAGAAAGTGATAGTGTTGTGATAGATGGGATTATATTTTAACTGTGCTTTGAAATCATCCAAATTTTGTTACATGTAAATGGACTGGTCTATTCTACCTTTCTCTTTGCATAATAAACTTCTGTTTCATTGTTAAAACCAAATCTGCAGCATTGCATGCTTGTGTTTCAGTGAAAACTCACCTTGTTGAAGTAAAAAAAATGTTCTATCAAATCAGATTTCAGTCTGGGGTCTTACTTGTCTGGTAATAATATTAGTCGGTATCTTAACGCTACAGAAATATAAACTACAGGTTTTGTTTGCCACCTCATGATTTCAGCTGAACAATTCATATGCGTTCATTAGTTAAGAATAGGATTAATTTGTGAGATGCTCTTCGCAGTTGAATATTTTTCCAACTATTCAAAATTTAATCAGACATCAAGGATGGCTTCTTAGGCAAGGTAATGGAGGTATGCACACATCCTTAAATTGTGTTCGGATATGATAGCTAGCTAGCTCAGGGTGATGTAAGCTGATCAACTACTTGGAGAAAACTGATCACTTCCCCCACTGCGACTCTCTGACAAATCCCAGGCAACCTTACTGAGTATCAGGTTTTTATTTGAGTGCCAAATTAATGTATTACGTGCAAACAATAATTTGCGTGTCTTGAGTTTTCGATGCCCAGACAAAACCTCCAAACCAAAAAGGGGATATTAACTTACAAATTCAGTTATTTCAGTAGGTTATAAACTTTGGGACCAAAAGTCATTCTATAATCTGTGAAGTGGTGAGGTCACCTGTTCCTGATCAGTAGCCTGCAGTGAAGGCACAGTTTTTCAAGTTGAATATAGATATCTGCAGTTGTGGTAATGCATTGTGTTGTTCAAGTTACCACATATGTTCAAGGTGACAATTGCTTGTCACAAGTCTCAAGTAGTTGTTGCATGTACTAACTTTTACTGAGACTATTGAATATTTACACTGACTGGCTTTCCAATGCTCAGCTCTGGCAATGACTTGCCAATTTAATCAAAGCAAATCAAAGTATGCATCAGATATTTTACAATGCCACTGGTAGTCATCAATGTGAGCTAGTCTAACGCCCAGTAGTCAGAATAGTAGTCAACAGAGATAAGATAATTAGTGCCTACAGGTGAAGAGATCAATTCCAAGCTTCATCCATTGTCTGGCTGGGATGACATGTACAGGTGTCACTTCAGCATGCTTAGTTTTGTATTCGTAATCAGCATTGCACTGGCTGATGTGATTTTTAATGTCATTGTGTACATTTTGCCAGTAGAGCATTTCTCTCGCCTTCCTCAGAAAACTCGTCCCTGCCTCCCTAACCTGTTCTTCCTCCCACCTATCCCCTCCTCCCACCTCAAGCCGCACCTCCATCTCCTACCGACCAACCTCATCCCGCCCCCTTGACCTGTCCGTCCTCCCTGGACTGACCTATCCCCTTCCTAACTCCCTACCTACACTCACCTTTCCTGGCCCCATCCCCGCCTCTTCGACCTGTTTGTTTCCTCTCCACCTATCCTCTCCTCTATCCCTCTTCTATCCGCCTCCCACTCTCTCCCTATTTATTTCAAAACCCCCTTCCCCTCCCCCTTTTCTGATGAAGGGTCTAGGCCCGAAACGTCAGCCTCTCTGCTCCTATGATGCTGCTTGGCCTGCTGTGTTCATCCAGCCCTGCACCTTGTTGTCTCAGATTCTCCAGCATCTGCAGTTCCTACTATCTCTGACATAATTCCTTGATGGCTTTCATGAATGTGTTTCAGCATCTCATCTCTTATCACCTGAGGGATAATAACTCTATTTACTTTGTAAAAGATGCAGCCTTTGGTTATTCATCTTTATATATGCAGTATGCTATTTCAGAAACAGTTATGTCCTTGATGTCGGAGTTAACATTTTGGGTCTGGTGATCCTTCCTGTTCTGAGGAAGGGTTACTGGACCCGAAATGTTAACTCTGATTTTTCTTCACAGATGCTGCCAGACCTGCTGAGCTTTTCCAGCAACTTGTGTTTTTGTTCCTGATTTACAACATCTGTAGTTCTTTCAGTTCTTATGTCCTTGATGTGTTCAGACCATCCTTTCATCACTACTTCCTGCGTAGTATACTTGATTTGATCAAGATACTTGTTTATGCAATCCACACCCTTGCTGGGTTAATGACTCGCACAGCATATTAAGCGGTTCTTGTTGAAACTGGAAAATTTCACAATCCAAATTGACATCATCAAGTTTCTTTGTATGGAGTGCTGCTCTTGACAGCATGTTGATAATCTACACCTGTTTTCCTTGCTTGTATTTCAATCAAGATGATGTTCCTGAAAATGAAATAACATGCTTTCCAGACACTTTGGAGTTGATAGAAGCCGTTTGAAGAAGACACTTTGAACAGCTTATGGTCAGACTCCACTGTAACCTTGTCTCCTACACAAATTGATTAAAATGGTTACAAGCAAAGACAACAATCAGGCACTCTTTTTCAATCTGAGAATAGCATTATTCAGTTCATTGAATGCCATAACACTGAATCATAAACACAGCTGACTGGAACTGAGCAACAGAACTCTAACTGCAAACTCAAGAAAACAAAGAAAAAAGTACCTACATTGATTACAAAGAAGGAATGTGATGGGTAGGCCTAGTGGTATTATTGCTAGTCTATTAATCCAGAAACCCAGCTGATGTTCTGGGGACCCGGATTCGAATCCCACCATGGCAGATGGTGGAATTTGAATTCAACAAAATATCTGGAATTAAGAATCTGCTGATCACCATGAAATCATTGCCGATTGTCGGAAAAACCCATCTGGTTCACTTATGCCCTTCAGGGGAGGAAATCTGCCACCCTCACCTGGTCTGGCCAACATGTGACTCCAGACCCACAGCAATGTGGTTGACTCTGAACTGCCCTCTGAAATGACCTGGGAAGCCTCTCAGTTGTACCAATTGCTAGAAAGTCACAAAGAAATGAAACTGGACAGATCACTTGGCATTGACCTAGGCACCGGAAAAGACAACAGCAGAAACAGTGCTATCAACCCTGCAAACATCTGGGGGTTAATCCAAAAATTGGGACAGCTGTCTCACAGACTAGTTAAGCAACAGCCTGACATAGTCATACTCACAGAATTATACCTTACAGACAATGTCCCAGACATGACCATCACTATCCCTGGATATGTCCCGTCCCACCGGCAGGACAGATCCAGCAGAGGTGGTGGCACAGTGGTAAACAGTCGAGAGGGTGTTGCTCGAGGAGCCCTCAACGTTGACTCCAGATACCCATGAAGTCTCATGGCTTCAGGTTAAACATGGGCAAGGAAACCTCCTCTTGATTACCACATACCGTCCTCCCTCAGCTGATGAATCAGTACTTCTCCATGATGAACAACACTTAGAGGAAGCACTGAGGATGGCAAGGGCTCTGGGTGGGGGATTTCAATGTCCACCACCAAGAGTGGCTCGGCACCAGTACTACTGATTGAGCTGGTCAGGTCCTAAGGGACATAGCTGCTAGACTGAGATGAAGTCCCGCCTTCACATTGAGAACAACCTCCATTGTGTTCTGTGGCACTATCACTGTGCCAAATGGGACAGACTTTGCACAGATCTAGCAACGCAAGACTGGGCATCCATGAAGCGCTGTGGGCCATCAACAGCAGCAGAATTGTGCTCCAGCACAATCTGTAACCTCATGGCCCAGCATATCCCCCACTCAATCATTACCATCAAGCCAGAGGATCAACCCTGGTTCAATGGAGAGTGCAGGAGGGCATGTCAGGAGCAGCACCAGGCATACCTGAAGATGAGATATCAACATGGTGAAGCCACCAAACAGGACTACTTATGCCAAACAGCGAAAACAGCAAGTGATAGAGCTAAGCAATCCCACAACCAACGAATCAGATCTAAGCTCTGCAGTCCTGCCACATCCAGTCGTGAATGGTGGTGGACAATTAAACAACTCACTGGAGGAGGAGGCTCCACAAATATCACCATCCTCAATGATGGAAGAGCCCAGCACATCAGTGCAAAAGATAAGGCTGAAGCATTTGCAGCAATCTTCAGCCAGAAGTGCTGAGTGGATGATCCATCTCAGCCTCCTCCAGTGGTCCCCAAGCATTAGAGATACCAGTCTTCAGCCAATTCGATTCACTCCACATGATGTCAAGAAACGGTTGGAGACACTGGATACTGCAAAGGCTACGGGCCCTGACAACATTCTGGCAATAGTACTGAAGACTTGTGCTCCAGAATTTTCCGCTCCCCAAGCCAAGCTGTTCCAGTGCAGTTACAACACTGACATCTACCCAACAATGTGGAAAATTGCCCAAGTATGTCCTGTACACAAAAAGCAGGAGAAATCCAACCCAGCCAATTACTGCCCAATCAGTCCCCTCTCGATCATCAGTAAAGTGATGGAAGGTGTCACTAACAGAGTTATCAAGCAGCACCTGCTCAGAAATAACCTGCTCAGTGACGCCCAGTTTGGGTTCTGCCAGGGCCACTCAGCTCCTGATCTCATTACAGCCTTGGTTCAAACATAGACAAAAGAGCTGAATTCCAGACATGAGGTGAGAGTGACAGCCCTTGATATCAAGACTGCATTTGACCAAGTGTGGCATCAAGGAGCCCTAGCAAAACTGGGATCAATGGGCATCGGGGGACATCGTTGGTTGGAGTCATACCTGACACATAGGAAGATGGTTGTGGTTGTTGATGGTCAAACATCTCAGCTCCAGGACATCACTGCAGGAGTTCCTCAAGCTAGGGTCCTAGGCCCAACCATCTTCAGCTGCTTCATCAATTACCTTCCCTCCATCATAAGGTCAGAAGTGGGGATGTTCGCCAATGATTGTGCAATGTTCAGCACTATTCATGACTCCTCAGATACTGAAGCAGTCCTTGTTCACATGCAACAAGATATGGACAATATCCAGGCTTGGGCTGACAAGTGGCAAGCGACATTCGCGCCACAAAAATGCCAGGCTAAGACCATCACCAATAAGAGACAATCTAAACACCATCCCTTGACATTCAATGGTGTTACCATCACTGAATCCCCCACTATCAACGTTCTGGGGGTTACCATTGACCAGAAACTCAACTGGACTCACCACATTAACACAGAGTAGGCCAGAAGCTAGGAATACTGCGGCGAGTAACTCACCTCCTGACTCCTCACAGCCTGTCTGCTTTCTACAAGGCACAAGTCAGGACCATGATGGAATACTCCCCACTTGCCTGGATGAGTGCAGCCCCAACAACATTCGAGAAGCTTGACACCATCCAGGACAAAGCAGGCCGCTTGATTGGCACTACATCCACAAGCATTCACTCCCTCCACCACCGACACTCAGTAACAGCAGTGTGTACTATCTACAAGATGCACTGCAAAAATTCACCACAGATCATCAGAGAACACCTTCCAAACCCATGACCACTTCCATCTAGAAGGACAAGGGCATCAGACATATGGGAACACCACCACCTCCAAGTCACTCGCCACCCTGACTTGGAAATATATCGCCATTCCTTCACAGTCGCTGGTCAAAATCCTGGAATTCCCTCCCTAATAGCATTGTGGGTCAATCCACAGCAGAAGGACTGTAGCACTTCAAGAAGGTAGCTCACGACCATCTTCTCCAGGGCAACTAGGGATGGGTAAGAAATGCTGGTCAGCCAGCGATGCTAACATCCCACAAATGAATATCAAAAAGAATGCATGTCCCCCAGAAATTTGCACTTTTGCAAGTATATCCATGATATTCCGCACAACAAAATACGTAACAGTAATGATGCATTTAGAATTGACAAATCACATGTTCAGAAAGGAACAAGAGTAAATTAGGCATGGAAGAGCCTGGAGTAAAAGGGAACTTCTTGATTCATTATAAAGTGAATGACTTTGAAACATACTTTTATCCATAAAATATCTATTTTAAATACTTTAACTAACTTGTTCAGACATGCTATTAAACACCTCTGGAATACTTGAACTTGGACATTCTGGTCCAGAGGTAGGGCACTAGGAATGCACCTCAAGAGCACGTAGTATCTATTTTTTTATTTTACATTATTTCAAAGGTGTGAGGAAGAGTAGAGTTGCCTTTTTAAATGTATGAAAAGCTGTAAAACTAATGAGCTACAACACATATACTCTGGTATACATGAAAATAGACTTATTAGACTGTTTATTGTCAAAACATTTGTTAAAAAATGAGAACTTCTGAAAATTCTTTGCCTGTAATGGAAGGCCATTTTAAGTTTATTTGACAGGTACATGTAATGCTTATAGCTATGTGTAACTCTGCTCATATAAATGGCATTTCAAATTTTTCAGCTTTTTAAGGGCAGCATGGTGGCTCATGGTTAGCACTTCTGGCTCACACTGCCAGGGATCCAGGTTTGATTCCAGCCTTGGGCGACTGTCTGTCTGGAGTTTGCACGTTCTCCCCGTGTCTATGTGGGTTTCCTCCAGATGCTCCAGCTTCTTCCCATAGTCCAAAAATGTGCAGGTTAGGTGGATTGGTCATGCTAAATTGCCCATAGTGTTCAGGGATGTATAGGCTAGCTAGATTAGCCATGGAAAATGCGGAGGTTATAGGGATAGGGTAGGGAGGTGCATCTGGGTGGGATGCTGTTTGGAGGGTCGGTATGGACTTGATGGGCCAAATGGCCTGTTTCTGCACTGAGATTCTATGGGAATGATTTTTTTTAGCAAGTTGATATTGTGTCAAATGATTTTAAGCACTGCTTTCTACAGAAACTATTCAACTGTTTATTTACCTAGTTGCTGTTGAGTAAATTCTATCGGCTAAATTTTATTAAAATTGACTAAGAGAAAATTTCAGAGAATTTCATGTAGGGTTTCTCTCTTTGAATTCTACCAGTTTATCTCTTGCAATTCTCATTATTATGCATCACACCTCTACAATGCCCCACCATTGAGCATTCACCAATTGCAGAAATTCTCATCACTACAAGGATTCATGGCACTGGTGCCATATTTAAAGGCCAACTGTGCACAATGTCCACTGCTGCCAGTCAGAAACTGCCCTTCATTGGGCATGTAATAGAAGTACAATGAAAAAGAAAAGCTTGCAGCACATGTTGGTGGCATGAGTAACACTTAATTGCAAATGCAAGGTCACATCAAACTATGAATGTATCGCTATTTTACGTCATCACCTGTCTGATTGAATATCACTGTAACTGCAGCTACAATAATGAACCTGCACAGACTACTCATTCTTCATGCCATATTATCTTTGAAGCCTGCCTGAAGAAGTGTTACTCTTTCTGTAACACTCAACATAACACAGCACTTTTTGTTATTCAACTTGAGGGCATCACATGTTGGAAAGTCTTCAAATTGTTGAAAATGTTCATTTTTATTCAACAACTGCTTAAGTGAAAAAGAAACCAAACAAAAAGATGTATTTACTTCTGTGAACAGAGACTGCTTGTCTTTCAAGCAGCAACAAATTTACAGTCAACGAATGATCACTGTGTCCAATTCACATCTATTGGACATGGTTGTCAATTAATTCCTAACTGGCTCGTTGTGCCTGATGACTAAATGCTCACACCTGCCTAGTGGTCACATAGTCAATCTGGCCAGGTGTTAGGTAAAGATCCCACTTCTAAATCATCAGGGCTTTGCCAGGTTTGTCACTCACTGTTAAGCTCTTGTACACTCTTCACATTTCCCTATAAAAATGAGGCCCAATGTTACTTATGATGTGTACCTTGTTCCTGCTTCGAGGATCCACAGTTGTATTCTCCAAATCTGTAATGTATTGGGAGGAAAGGGTAGTAAGCTGCTGCTGTCACTGGTTCAAAACTGTGTATCTTTCAATGGGAACACAGAATGAGTCATCTACTGATCTACTCCTTGAAACTGAAAGATCTGATACAAAACTTGAGATTGAAAATGTGGTGTCTTAAGGTCATCTTCACAACTGTGGATTGCTGAAAGAACAGTTATAATAACTTGCAGTTCAAAATCAGATCTTTTTGCACAATGTATACAATACTTTTACATACATAATACATTGTTTAAAGATTGTTCAAATTTATCAAATGTCATCTGTACAAGTTGGTGCCAAACTAATGGTGTAGTGACAAACAACACTATTTACCAGTTAAATAGCTCAAATGTTTGATCATTTCCAGTTAGTAAAATGTAACACTTGGGGTGGGGCACATGGGGTAAAATTCAACCCACAACTGATTCCTTATATAATGGCATCTATGTTCAAATTAAACGATCTTGAGATTGAACATCATTTGACTATTCTGGATTTAAAACAATGTCAAAATATTTCACTATCCACTACAATGAAACAAGATTTTGATGTAAGCAGTTTCATAGTAAATTCAAAGCTATTCAATAATCGTAAATATACTTCAATATTTATCAGATGATGCTATCAATATTTCTAAGCACATTAGCAGGGGTGAGTTACAGGCGCCAAGTTTACCCTTTGCTGAAAAGAAGTGCAGAAGTTTAAATATAACAATGGAAATTTCAGTAGGAAGTGATTACTAAGCACTTTTATTTTTGTATTGTGTCTAAAGAAATATTTGCTGTACACTCTTGACATATATTAGATCAGAATTTCTTGAAAACATGACAGTGATCACTATTATTTATGCTCAAATCAAACTGCTTCTTTAGATGACTGCAATGCGTAATTAGGTCTGAAACATGCTTCCTGAAATTCTTCTCAATGAACTGCATGAAGACAACATTTTGACATCTGAATCCCTATTTAAAACACACTGAGAAATATGCAGAGATAGTAGGAACTGCAGATGCTGGAGAATCTGAGATAACAAAGTGTAGAGCTGGATGAACACAGCAGGCCAAGCAGCATCAGAGGAGCAGGAAGGCTGACGTTTTGGGCCTGGACCCTTCATCAGATCCTTCACTTGTATCACAGTCACAGACTAAACTCAGCACAAAACGGTTAGAGCGAGTATCATTTTTAATGAAATGATAGGTTTTAATTATTACCAAACAGCCTCTCTGGCGCTAAAAAATAACTTTTACAACTGCGCTGTCTCATTTTGTTGGATGTTAAAAGTGGGAGAATTTTTTTCAAGTAAAATACTTTTCTCAAATTCTTTCATTTTTATCCTTTTTCTCTTTCTCTTAATACAGCCCTACTTTCTTATTCCTTATCTTGTTTTCTGTACTTTATTTGACTTCGAATTCACTGTTCTACCTGACATTCCCTGATCCAGATGCTATGTTGTTCGTTAATAATATTTCAATTGGATTGGTTAAGGAGAAAATTGTTTGCTGATTCACACAACTCTTGAATTCTCTGTGGAGCACTCATAATTTGAATCTTCTATTTACTGCACCTTTTAGTGCAACAAAAAGAAATTGAAAGGGTAAACCATTTATCAGTATTGTATAATACTGTGAGAGTCTGGAAGGGTTAATCAGTGGAGGTCTCAACATTTCTTCAGGCACAATTTTAAGAATCTTACTCATGCAGACCATCAGCAGCAGGAAGAGCTAAACAACCAAGAACTCAACAAAAGAATTCCTCGTGGCAAGATACAACAAGGTATAATTGATGGTAAAAGCAATTCTCAGCTGGTAAGAGACACACTGTAGCAGGAACTCCCTGAAACCGAAGTATTTTACATATCCTACACATTTATGTTGACATCTCGGGAGGCCAAAGGAATTTTTTTTGCATAAACAGATGTCAACATTACCAATATTCTAAGTTTCAGACATCCCTTCTGAATTTGATATTCATGCACCCCTGTCTCCCTGCAGGCATTCATCTAAATTTGCTGGATTAGCCAAAATAAAATGAGAAAGAACCATTGAAGTCTACTCTATTGATAAGTCAATAGTTAGATGATGACCTGATGATTAGAAAGGTCATTGATCTTAAAGAATGTCTGAAAGAATGTGTGTGTGTGTTTAATTAAATGTTTTAAACTCAACAGTAGTGGACTGAGCTGTCACAGTAACTCTTAAGATAGACAGAATGAATTAGATGATACCTTGTACTATTTATCAATTAAACAGAGAGTTCGTTATCTAAGAATTATGCTGTGTAAATATCATATGGTTGATTAAATGACACATAGATGGCAACAGCCTAACGAAACTAAGACTGAGGTCAAAATTTGGTAAAATCAAGACATAGGCCTCTTTCCTGGGAAAACAAGCAAGTCCTCACGAGTAAATGATCAAACTGACCATGGAAAACATGACATGCTTGTGATGTTTAGTGAGGGTTAAACTGATTAAATTGTTGGAGATTGGACAGTGTCAAAGTTTGAATACCTATCCTGTCTGTATGGAGAAAGGATACAAAAAAGCTTGCCTCAGGGTGATAGTTAACTAGCTCAGCAGGGTCATCTGATCAATCAGTGGAGGTGAATAGGGCTGATCACCTATTTTGGTCTAATCCTTGAACAAGTCTACTTCAACTAGAAACTCGCTTTTGATTATTAATATTGTAGGGGTAAACTTGTGAGGAATTACTAAGTGTGCAGTATTCTGTAGCATACTTCGCTTTAAAAAAAAATTGGGTATAATGCATTGTCAGGACTATAGGTTATTGCTATCCAGAGGAAATCTGATGGACCAAGGTAAATGGGATTAAATGCCTAAACCCCTGCTGGCATGATTCTGTTGAAAATATGGGCTGAAAAATACATCTGGTCTAGCCTGACGATTTGAAGAGCCTCCAGATTTTTCTCGACTCTGCACAAATCTGGCCCAGTTATTTGAAACCTCATTCGAAAAAGTTGAACAGCAGAAGCTATCGAGATAGGAGGAGCTTTTTCAATTAGTGACACTGTGGAAGAACAAAGGCTGATTGATAACTCATCAGGGCAACACTTTATGTCACGTTGTGATAATGAGGTAAGGTAGAATAGGCAAATAGAAGAATGGAACAAGACTTTATTTGTGGGTGAGAAAGATGGGACATCCACTCATGCCCTTTAGCATTTAGAAGTCCAATACTTTTGTCAAATCATAGCACTGATAATCTCATTTGACTATTAATGAATTGCCTCATACATTAAAGCCCATTTTTTTTAAAAAAGATCCTGTTATTGCATTATATGTGAATTGCACTTTTCTAAAGTTCTTTGCCTGCGTTCTCGATTTCAGAAAAAAATGTTTACCAGTGTACTAACATGCCCCAATCACAAAGCCATACATGACACTAAGCTACATAGAAGATATTCAGATGACCAAAAGCTTGACCAAAGCTGAAGTTTTCAGGTGAAGGGGCAAAGTGAGGTAGAGATGCAGAGAGATGTGTAGTGCAGAGATTCTAGACCTTAGGGCTGACAGATAGTAGCAACAACCAAAATTGGGAATGCTCAAGAGGCCAGAATTTGATGAATCCAAGTGTCTCAGAGGGTTGTGGCATAGGTGGTAATTACAGAGGTGGGGTGGGCAGCAGTGGGAGAGGCTGTGGAGGATTTGAGAACAATGACGAGAATTTTAAAATCAAGTTGTCACTTGACCAGGGCTCAATGCACTACAATAAGGACAGGGGTGACATAAGAAGATAATTTGGTGCAATTTTACACATAAGCAGTGGAGCTTTGGATGACTTTAAGTTTCTGGAGGGTGAAATGTGGGAAACAGCCAGGCGTGCATTGGAATAGTAAAGACTAGAGGTAACAAAGGCTAGAATAAGGGTTTCAGCATCAGTTAACTGAGATAAAGGAGATTTCAGGAGATGTTATGGAAATATAACTTCAAAGTCTTAGTGATAACAGAAATATATGGGCAGAAACTCTTCTCGGGTTCAAATATGTCAATAAGATAACAAACAGGTTGGTTTAGCCTTAGGCTGTTACCAGGAAGATGTATGGAGAGAATAGCCAGGAAATGGAATTTACAATGGGGTCCAAAACCAATGGCCTCAGTCCTCACAACATTGAATTGGAGAAAAATTTTGTTCATTCAATGTTAGATAAGAAGAGTAATCATTTAGCCACAGCGGTGAAGTTTAGAAAGGTGATGATGAGGTAGCAATAGGTTTTGGCAACAAACATTGGAAATTAAAGCAATATTTATAGTTGATATCATTGCAGAGTATCTTGTAAATGAGAAATAGGAATGACCAAGGATAGATTTTTGTGGTTAGATACTTAGAGTTTATGGAATCAGGATGGAAAGAGAAGATATTGCAAGTGATATTCTGGTTATAATTAGATAGGCAAGAATAGAATCAAGTGACAACAGTTCTATTCAGCTGAACAATGACAGACTGGTGTTAGGGTAAGATGGTGTGGTCAAACACTCCAAAGACTGAAGATGAGGTGAGATACCATATCTTTGTTACAGTTATAAAGGATACGGAAGATCAGCCAGAAGTATGCTGGTACAGTCACGTATAGAGTTAGGCATGAGGCTTTCAGAAGATGATTTGGGAGAGTGATATGATTGATGACGCAACATGATTTTTCTAAAATAACAGTTTACACGGAAAGGCAGATGGTCAGAAAGAGATTGCTGTCCGTCTGTTCAGGTAGTGTAGGAAAAAAAGATCTAACTATCTTAACCCTACTTGCTAATGATTCAATGTAATCAATATTTTGAAGCAAAAACAGAAATTGCTGGAGAAACACAGCAGGCCTGGCAGCAACTGTAGAGAGAAAGGACAGTCAAATCAATATTCTGATTGTACTGCAAATATTTAACTACTTCGTGACAACAGTCTGAAAGCAATACAGATGAAACCATAATGATTTGGAATAAGCAGGGTGTTTTTTTTTGCTATACAGTAATCACTGTTGTTTAACATTAATGTGCCACAATAATCAGCCAACTCTTGTGGACTAGTTCACATTCAAAAAATAGAAGAGTATTATAAGCAAGAAAAACTGATGCTCCAAAGAGTCCTATACACTTGTAGGGAAAACTGTTGATAAAAACTTAAGGGCAACTTTGTCTTCTTATTTTTGTGAATCAAACCTATTTAGCATGATTAAAGTATAGCAGTTTGGGCAGGGATTAATAGCAAACACTCTTTCATTTACAATAACTTAGAATGGAGATGACAACATTTTTTAGAAATCAATTTATTAAAAAAAAAATTACATTCCATTCTTTGCCTCAGAACAGTGTGCATTCCTGATCTTTTATTGAAATTATGGCTTTCAATCCCAACTGAAATTCAGGAGGGGTCAGGTGTGACAGTATACCAGAGCCTTAAGATAATTGTTTGAAAGGAAGGGATGGCACAAAAAGTTTTAAAATTGAGTGTTTGAAAGGGATGGCCTGATATTCACTGGGAGCAAGGGTGAGAGTGCAGTTGGTGGAGAGAGCATGTTTCATCCAGGTAATGGAGAACTTTAGAGCAGAACCTGATTAATATTTACTTGTCTCCATTTCCTGGTTGCAGAATATGAGGCTAGCTGGCTGTCAGGTACGTAGACCTTTGGCACCAGTTCGCAAACAGGGAATGAAGAACAGTTGGAAAAGCCAGTGGTAGGGCAAGTCAGAGAGACAGGAAGACATGAAGCAAAATCAAATGTTATAAAGGGAAGGACTAAGTAGTTCAGAGGTGGGACAGGGTGGATGAGGGTAGATTGGTAGATCAGAAATACTGGGATGGATGGTGGAGTGCGATTGAAGCTATAGCCAAGCAGCACGGCAGAGGGATGAATCAGAATAACCAGACTGGTTGGAGACTGTGGATTGGAGAGATATTTTCACAGCATTAGGAAAGACCATAGCAGGAAAGGATGTTAAAGCTAGAAATGAATGAGTTTAAGGCAGTTCATAGGAACATAAGTAAGCCATTCAACTCCTCAAACCTACCCTTTTGATCTAGATCAGGGCTGATCATCTACTACAATGCATTTCTTGGTTTATGTTTTGAACTTGGGTTTGAGGTTTTAAAATTTTACTTACTCTTTTAACTACAATCCACCACCAGTAAAAACACCTTTGTAGCCAAATGAATATTCACAAGCAAAGCTCCTAATGGGCAATGCAAACTATCAAAAGTAAAATGTGGGTAGGGAGAGAGGGAAGCGACTAAATGAAAATGGGAGTTGGAGGGGAAAATTTAACATTGTATCCTTCGTAGTGCCCACCTCTCTCTAAAGGCATAAAGAATTTTAAACCTTTATTCTGATGTACTTGAATCAGATCACATTTTTGGGAAGTAAAGCTAGTACAGGAGTCCCAAGAGACTAATAATTTTAAACTTACAATCACACCACTTCACTCCAATTGCGGTTCTAGGGTTAGGAATTAGACCTATGTTGACATGGTGAAAATGTGGCTACATTCATGTATATTGCATATACACCATTGTGTTCCTTCCTTCTAGGGGTATTGTAATTTTTTTGGATTATCTGGGAGCTCGGGTTCCTGCAGCATTCAAAGCAAATTATATTTGCCAATATGTCTTCAACTTGTAAAGTTGATTTTATATTTGCAGCATTTAATTGTGTTTGCCACCTCTGATAATCCTGAAGTACCCAATCCAACTAGGTTTATTTTTATTCACATGTGGGATGTGGGCATTACTGGCTGGCCAGCATTTATTGCCCATCCCTAGTTGCCCTTGAGAAGAGGGTGGTGAGCTGCCTTCTTCAACTGCTGCAGTCCATGTGCTGTAGGTAGACCCACAACGTCATTAGGGAGGGAATTCCAGGATATTGACCCGATGACAGTGAAGGAACCACGATATATTTGCAAGTCAGGATTGCGAGTAGCTTGGGGAGGAACTTGCAGGTGGTGCTATTCCCATGCATCTGCTGTGCTTGTCCTGCTAGATGGAAGTTGTCGTGAATTTGGAAAGTGCTGTCTAAGGATCTTTGGCAAATGTCTGCAGTGCAACCTAGTAGATGGTATGCATTTCTGCCACTGTGCATTAATTGCAGAGGGGATGGATGCTCTTGGATCTGGTGCCAAGCAAACAACTGCCTTGACATGGAACTGCACACATCCAGGCAAATGGGGAGTATTCCATCACACTCCTGACTTGTGCCTTGTGGGACAGGCTTTGGGGTATCAGGAGGTGAGTTATTTGTTGCCTCTGATCTGCTCTTGTAGCCACTGTATTCATGTGGTAAGTCCGCTTGAGTTTCTAATCAATATAACCCCCAGAATGTTGATAGTAGGAGATTTAGTTATGGTAACACTATTGAATGTCAAGGGACATGATCAGATTGTCTCTAATTGGAGATGGTAATTGCCTGGCACTTGTGTGGCATGAATGTTACTTGCCAATTGTCAGTCCAATATTGCTCGGGTCTTGTTGCATTTAAGTTAGGATTGCTTCAGTTTAGGAGCAGTTGCGGATAGTGCTGAACATTGTGCAATCATCAGCAAACATTCCCACTTCTGACTTTATGATGAAGGAAGATCAGCTAGAGGTGATTGGGCTCAGGACACTACCCTGATGAACTCCTGCAGTGATGTCCTGGAGCTGAGTTGACTGACCTCTAGTAACTACAGCAATCTCCCCATGTATCAGGTATGACTCCAACCAGCAGTGAGTTTGCCCCTGATTCCCATTTATTCCAGTTTTGTTAGGGCTCCATGATGCCTCACTCACGTGGCCTTAATGTCAGGGCCTGTCATTTTCACTTCACCTCTAGAAATAAGCTCTATTAATTATGTTTGAACCACGGCTGTTATGAGTTCAGGAACTGAGTGACGGAACCCAGAGTGGGCATCAGCGAGCAGGTTGCTGCTCAGCAGGTGCTTATTAATAGCACTGTTAATGACATATTCAAATACTTTACTGATGATCAAGAGTGGAATGATGGAGCAGTAATTTGCCAGGTTGGATTTGACCTGCTTTATTGTGTATAAGGCGGGCAGATGTCAGTGTTGGAGCTGTATTGGAATAACTTGGTTTGGGGCTTAGCAAATTCTGGACCATAAGTCTTAAATACTATGGCCAGAACATTGTCAGGGCCCATAGCCTTTGCAGTATCCAGTACTACTGTTTCTTGATATCATGTGGAATGAATCAAATTGGATGATGGGGATCACTGGAGGATCCACTTGGCATGTCTGGGTAAAGATTGCTCTGAATGCATCTGCATTATCTTTTGCACTGAAGTGCTGCACTCTTCCATCATTAAGAATGAGATAATTGTGGAGACTCCTTTTCAAGTGAGTTGTTAAATTGTCAAGCACCATTCCTGACTGAATGTGACAGGATTGCAGGATTTTGATCTGATCCATTGGTTCTGGGATCGCATAACTCCATCACTTCCTGCTCATGCTATTTGGCACACAAGTAGTCCTGTTTGGTAGCTTTACCAAGTTGACACCATTTTTAGGTATCCCTGGCACTGCTCCTGCATGGCCTCCCTAACTCTTCTTTGAACCAGGGTTGATTCCCTGGCTTGATGGTAATGGTTGAGTGGAGGGTTATGCTGGGCCATGAGGTTGTCGATTGTGATTCTGGTGTTGTTAATGGCCCACAGCACCTCATGGATATTCATTCTTGAGGTGTCAGATTTGTTTAAAGTCTGTCCCATTTAGTACAGTCATGGTGCCACACAACACTATGGAGGGTATTCTCAATGTGAAGGCAGGACTTTGTCTCCACAAAGACTGCGCAGCTTTCACTCTTACCAATACGGTCATTGACAGATGCATCTGCAACAGGCAGAGTCTTTGACCTTGTCCTCAGCAATGTTTCTCCTTCTTGTCGGTTCCCTCACCACCTGCCACAGACACGGTCTAGCAGCTATGTACTTAGGACTTGACCGGCTCAATCAATACTGCTACTGCTGAGCTACTCTCTGTGCTGGACAGTAAAATTTTCACCTGTAGTACATTTTGCACCCTTGACACCCTCAGTACTTCCTGCAAGATGATTTAGTGATGATCCTTCAATATGGAGGAGTACTTCAATATTGACAAGTTCATCAGCTGAGGCATGACAGTACCTAGTAATCAGCAGGAGGCTTCCTTGCCCAGGTCTAACCTGAAGCCATGAGACTTCATGGCACCCAGAGTCAATCCTGAGGCCTTCCGACTATCTACCAGAGTGCTGCCACCTCTGCTGAGTCTGTGCTGCCAGTGGGATGGTGATGATGATGTTTGAGAAATTGTAAGGTACAATTCCGTGAGTATGGCTATGACAGGTTATGGCTTGTAATTTTAGCACTAGCCCCCAGATATTAGTTAGGAGGACATCGCAGGGTTAATACGGCTGTTTCTGCCATTGTCAGTTTGGAGTCTGGTTCAATGCCAGGTGGTATATTTCTTCATTTATACTCATAGCAATTGGTAAAACTGAGTAGCATTTTAGAGTCGACCACATTGCTGTGGGTCTGGAGTCACATGTAGCCAGACCAGGTGTGGCAGATTTCCTTTCCTGAAGGACATTAGTGATCCAGATGGCTATTTCCGACAATCAGCAATGGCTTCATAGGCATCATTAGATTTGTAATTCCAGATATTTAATTAAATTCAATTCTGCTGTGACAGGATTCGAACCCTGGTTCCCAAGAACATTAACTGAGTATTTGTGCCAATAGTCTAGTGATAATACAACTAAGCTATCACTTCCCTTGAAAGGATTGTTTAATTTTAAATATTGGGAAATAGATGCGAGGTATGTTTACCACATTGTTGTGAAATTTTGGAAATAATTATCAACTTTTTTTTCATTTCCCCTATGAAATAAATCCATAAATGGAATCTTGCATGGGCCTGAGCGACATGGGCAATGGAGAGATTTATAGCAGAATTGGGCCAGGAGTCCAGCAAAGCTTATCTTGATATCTATAGCAACTTGCAGCATCTTTTATGCATTTGCTGAGTTGCAAGGTGAGTTTCTTGCTGGGCAGCGGTGAGCTGCCAATTAAGGGGTTCTGGCTTTTTAAAGAACTCTCACTTACTGGCTCTGTGCCTCTGCAGGAGAAGGAAGTGGGTCCTGGTCAATCCTTTGGCTCCATAGTGGCCATTGTTGGGGTGTACGGCTGACACAATTGGGAAGACATAGAGGCATCAGTGAGGGATCAGGTGTACTTCTGGTCCATGGCTGTCTGGTTAGAATGCTCAAGGGTGGGATATAGTCAGTGTTTTAGTCCATCCATGGAAATTAAAGGGAAAGGTGGATGATGGGCAGGTCACTGAGAGTGGCCACCACTGTGGGAAGCAGACTTGTATTCTTTAGGACTGAGACTGGAAGCTGGGGGCAAGGAGTGATGACAAATGTTAAGGTGGGCAACCGTATTTGTAAGGGGCGATATGGTAAAGCATGGATGGGAAATGGAGGGGAGGGGAGTTTGTCCACATTCAGGAGCACCCTAGCTTCAAGGCAGGATAACAGTATATGATCCTGAATACCTGGCATTCAGGCTGAGGAGGAAAGTTAGACAGATGCAGGTTCACATGGATGGGTTGGGTTGGGACCTGGGGATATGCAAATGAGGTTCTTGTGAAAGGCTACCAGGAAGGTGATCTGGATGTTCGTTGCCTCACCAACACATAGAAGCATAGATGTAAGACACTGGCTGGAGAGCACACATTGTCATCTTCCAATATGGTGGAAATCAAAAATGTACAACGAGAAAGGAAATGGCTGCCACCACACTCGGAATGGCAGGGTATGTGTCTGGACCCTTGAGGGAGGGTGCTGCAGGACCCACTGGCGTGAGGTCCTTTAAGGGAAAACAACATTACATCTAGATGGTGCTGGGTAACTGCTTTGCCAAATATTTGTTCCATCCATAAAAATGACCCTGAGCTTCCAATTGTTTGCCACTTCAACACACCAGCTCATGCCAACATTTCTGTCTCAGGCCTGCTGCGGTGCTCCAGCAAAACTGAAAGCAAGATAGAAGAACAACACATCATCTTCTGCCTAAGTACCTTACAATCCTTAGCACTCAACATTTCAGAGTGTGAATACCTCCCTCAATGTTTGCTACACACCCCCAGAAATCAGGTGCCCAACTGCATGTGTTTTTCCAAGCTTAGCCACCCCATTTTTAACTATTCACAGTTCCCCTTACCATTTACTCAACATTCACTTCTTCCCCAGTTTATGATCAGCAATTATTAAAAAATCTACTTCCTTTTTTTAATCTCTCTGAGCAGCAGTCTCCAGCAATTTGTTTCACTCTTTGCCAAACTCCATTGTGAGCATAAATATCACTATTTCCTAGCTGCTTTTAGTTCTGATGAAGGGTCACTTGACCCGAAATATTAACCCTGTTTTTCTCTCCACTGATGCTGCCAGACCTTCTGAGTTTCTCCAGCACCTTCTGTCTTTGTTTCCAATCTCTAGCATCCACAGTTCTTTGTTTTATTTTGTTCCAGACATCATTTACCACCCCATTCACAGCTGCATGTTTCAATACAGATGCCAGGAAAAGAATAGGGATGAGGGCCAATGGTGTCAGCAAGATTCACTACCCTGTTTGGCCCTTGTTTATTTTGCTTCCACATGCTACAACAGGCTCCCAACACAGACATCGATACATGGCACATCCTGTGTTGGCAAGAAATTATGCCTCATGCGGGCAGTTACATTCAAGGTTACACAGATACTCAAACAGATACACTGCCAAAGTAATGAAATTTATACAAACATGAGAATTCATATATAGTGCAATGTCACAAATGTTACCAAAATGCCCTCAATCTTTTTTTCTGACTTTTTTCCTTCCACTATGTTCAAACTACTCAGTATTTCCATAGATAGGTGGAGGGAGCTTGCTTAAAAGCCCATTGGTCCTAGAGGTTTGCTCAGGTGGCCCCCGAGGTGTTTGCGCCTGGATGACCCAAACATGCAGAGGATCTTCTTGCCAAAGACTAGTAGTTCCTGCTTGGCTTGAATTTCCAGTGGTCAGAGGAGTCAGGCAGGGTGAGGGTCCAATCACCCCTGCACTGTCTGAGAAAAGACTTCTGAGGGGTCTATGTTCAGTTCCTCCTCAGGCTGATTGCTTCCTGGCACCACCTTGTCTTCTTGTGAGGAAGGGGCACATGGAGTGCATGCAAAATTCCCTGTACACCTCTCACCATGCCTTCAGTCCTGAGGACCAGTGATTGGGTGACTTAGTGCAGATGTGTGTGCCTCTCAAGCAGACTCTGAGGTTGCTGGACCTAGCTCTTTATGGCAGCTGCCAACTTGTCCAGAGAGGTAACCTGACAGTCAAATGAAGAGCTGCACTGCTGCAGCTTCTGGGCAATGAATGCTGGCCAAACCTGTTCCTCCCATTTCATGAAGGTAAAGTCTCTGAATGCCAACACCATTGAACGCTCTCTGGCTGAGTATGTGCCTGATCTCCAGCATTTCTCTGAGTGCCAGTGGCTGAGTCTTTTATTCCTTAACCAACTGTGGACATGTCACAGTGAGCAACTAACCAGCATGTGCTTCCAAATTTTCTAAAGCTAACATTCCCACAGAGAGATTGGTACCTGAGCTGGGGGGAAGTGAGGAGGGGGAGGTCTTGTTGATGCTTTCTCTGAGGCCTCTGTACTCTTGTCTTCAAAGATCAAGAAGGTGGCTTTAAGTGAACATCCATGGAGATGGTAGATATCTGCAAGACAAGAGAGAGACAAAACATTGCAGTCAGTGGTTAGAAGTGGTATGCAATACATGAGACTGACTGCGGGGCTACTGTGAGATTTGCAGTAGAATGAAAAGTGGTACTTACTTAATTGACAGCACATGTGTGTCTTAGCATCCCTGCTGCAGCAGGCCCCATATTCTCCTGTGTTGGCCAGGATTCTCTCTCTGTAGAAACTGAGGAGTCAAATATCAGGCATCTCACCATCCACCTTGGTCCTTTCTGCCCAATTGTGGGTTGTCTTCTTCTGTAATGAGAGAAAATTAGGAATTAAGTAAGGTGCAACAGGTGGCACAGCTATTAGTGCCGTTATAAGTGGTCAAAAGTTGGTGAAGCAAGTGAGTAGACAGTACAGAGGCCATGTAGAGTTAATAGTGTGTGTGATGGAGGGGAGGAATGCGAGCAAGTGAGGGAAGATGTGGCATGCAATAGTGAAGAGTGGCAGAGCATGAGCCTTGGTGGGAGATAGGTACAGAAACAGAGTTACAGTGAGTATGAGGTAGCAGACAGAAGAATATGGCACTTACCCTGGCGCATCAGAGAAGATTATTGACGTTCCAATGGTACTGCTGGCCAATTCATCCATGAGATGGCACTAACCCAGTTGGCAGCCTTGGACCAGGTTGTCAGAGTTTGATGTTATGGCCTCCTCTACTGGTCCTCCTGAAGAGGATTCCCTCCTTTTCACCATGCTATCCACTAGGACCTCTAAGTCTCTTTTGGAAAATCATAGTGCCATTTTACCCTTGTCCAGCACGTTCAGAATCAGTCCATCAATGAGCAGAGCAGTTTGGCCTTTGTGGTCAGTGGCTGAGATGGCACCAGGGATGCTGGTCTTTTGGCAGATATCTGGTGAGTAGCAAGTTCTTCTGGGAATGGCATGTGGTAAGGTGGGGTTAGAATCAGACATAAAGGATGCCAAAGGTTTGGGTAGGTATATAATGAGACCAATTTGGAATGACATGGCAAGAAATTGCACTATGCCTCACAGAGGGAATATCTCTAAAAACTTGACACAACTCATACTTAACCAATAAACATAAGATCAAACCCATGTTTCTGTTTATTGTCTAGGTGGTTTCTAGTTGACTTCTTTCCATCTTTTCTCTTGTTCCATACTCAGAATGGTAATTTTATCCTGCTAGTTTATATTTCTAGGTCTGAGGTGTAATTTGGGTTCTCTGCTGATTCCTTTTGAATTCCCCATTCTCCTTTTTTCTTAAATTAGGCTGCCTTGGAATAGTTTCTATAACGAAATATTTTCTTGTTTTATTGTTTCTTCTGTATATAGAGTCATAGAGACACAGAGATGTATAGCACTGAAACGGATCCTTTGGTCCAACACGTCCCTGATGACCAAGTATCCTAAACTGATGTAGTTCCTTTCAGCATCATTTGGCCCATATCCTTTAAACCCTTCCTATTCATGTACCCATCCAGATGCCTTCTAAATGTTGTTATTGTACCAGCCTCCACCTCCTCTGGCAATTCATTCCATACATGCACCACCCTCAGCATGAAAAAGTTAACCCTTAGAACTCTTTTAAAACCTTCCCTTCTCATCTTAAACCTATGCCCTTTAGTTTTGGACTGCCCTACCCTGGGGAAAATACCTTAGCTATTTACCCTATCCATGGCCCTCATGCTTTTATAAACCTGGATAAGGTCCCCCCTCAGCCTCTGACGCTCCAGGGAAAATTAAACAAAAGGCTACAAAGCAGAATTTTTTTTTAACTAGGGTGTTAGGCTAAAAAAAGGTGTTATTTTTGAATATGGATTGGAAGTTGCAAACTATTCACTCAGTTCAGGTCACAATTCTAAACCTAATGCTGGATGTAGTTGCTATATAGTTAGCTTGAAAACATCTGTGATTTTGTGACTGAACTGGGAGATGAGAAGCAAAACTGGGAATGGAGCAAATTCACACATTGTTCTTACTTCCCCAGTATTTTTTTTTATTCCTGAGGTGTCATCACAGTTAGCAAGACCAGTATTTGTTGCCCATCACAAATTGCCTTTGAGAGGCTAGTGATGAGGCACCTTCTTAAACTGCTGCAGTCTATGTCATGTATGTATATCCATGACGCTGTTAGGAAAGGATTCCAAGATTTTAACAGTGACAACGAAGTGTTTGACTTCAAAGACAGCCCAATATAATTGCAAGAGAGTTAAGGGGAGGCAAATGTCTACTGGTATTATTGCTAGGCTGTTAATCCAGAAGCTCAGCTAATATTCTGGGGTCCTGGATTCAAATCACACTGTGTTGGATAGTGGGATTTAAATTTAATTTAAAACAAAAATCTGGCATTAAGAATCTACTGCATCCGCGAAGCCATTGCAGATTGTTGGTTTAGTCTTTTAGGGAAGGAAATCTGTCACGCTCACCTGGTGTGGCCTATATTTGACTCCACATCCACAACAATATGGTTGACTCTCAACTGCTCTCTGAAATGGCCTAGCAAACTAGTCAGTTCAAGGGCAGCTAGGGATGGGCAATAAATGCCAGCCAGTCAGTGACTCCCACAAGTATTTTTTTAAAAAAAATTCAGGAATTATATGTAAATCATACATCAAACAAAAGCTAAATACAGTTAATTAATTTTAATTTCTCAAAAATGTAACACTGTCTTGCATAGATGTTGTGTACTCTTTAGGTTCTAAGGTAATTTCCCTTAAACTTTTTATCGAAAAACTGAGCTGTATTCAAACTAGTGTTGTAGAATTGTAACATTCCACTTACCTTATCAAATAATCAGATTTCTGAATGACTGACATAAACAGAAACCCATCCCTTTGAGTACTTAAACAGGAAAGAGACTAAAATAAAATTTTAAATGATTCAGATTCCCTAATGTTAACTGCTCTCTCTTGCAACTCATTACAGTTTTTGATCGACTTAAATAGTACTTATTGACATCAATATCAACTTTATCCTTAAGTCTCCAGAACCTATGCCCTTGTGTTCCACTGTCGCAACAGTCCTGAAATTTATTCCTGTTATCCTATTAAGTAACTTGTTCAGCTCTGTAAGCTTCCCTGTGTCTTTTTCCCTTTTCAGAAAAAATTTATTTTTGTGAAATGTAGAGTTGTGCATCACCGAGTCTTGGCAAAATCATAAGAATCAAATTTCCTCACCTTGGCCCCAAGAGAATGACTATTCTTTGCACACAGTGATCAAGATGAAAAGACAGAGGTCTCTTATGCTTGGCCATCATCCCCTTTATAATAATCTAAGATTTTAGTGGCTTCACCCAAAAGGTGGAACAGTCTACAATGCAAAACCTGGAAACACATCATTCTTCTTAAAAAAACCTTTCACAGGAGAAGTAACCCACATATACTAGAATGCCCACAGCAAATACAATGCATTCTTCTCACCAACATGTGGACAAAATTCATTTCATCACTGCCCAATACCTGGACATTTTTTATGTTTAAAGCACTAAATCACTGCAAGTTATTATTCTGATTGTAGAGTATTGAATACAAACAGATTCACAGTAAATACACACCTCAAAATCTTCATAAATAAACTGTGTACAATAGCCTTTAAAGTAAAATCAATGAAAGAAAGCATTGAAATGTGGCTGTTTACTAACCTATTGTTTACCAAAAAGCCTTCCTGCTGGCCGTAAAATTGCTGGTTTCCTGCTGGTTACTAACTAGCTGTAATAAATTCAAACATAATTACAAATTTCTTTGAAAATAGTTCTAAACAATAGGAATTAATTTTTGACTGCAATAAGGATTCATGCAATTGCTAACGCAAAAACATCAGTTAACAAAAAAGAACATACAGGATGCTCAACCATGATTTAAATTGAATGACATGATCCATTGAACAGTCTAAGAATTCAAATGACTTATGAGACGGATGAGACAAGTCACATCAGATTGGAATGTAATAAATATAACTTGTCTTGACAGGAGAGAGACAGAAAGCGGGAAACTATAGATCAGCTGGCGTAATATCTGTCCTAGGGAAAATACTACAATCTATTATTTAGAAGGTTATAGCAGGACACTTAGAAAACCTCAAAGCAATCAATATGGTTTTTTTAGAAGACAAATCATGTTTGATTAATTTACTTGAATTCTTGAGGAAATGACAAGCAACTTGGATAAAAGGGAATCCTTGTAAATATGATGTACATAGATTTCAGGAGGGCGTTTAACAAGATGCCACATAAAAGGTTACCATTCAAACTAAGAGCTCACTGTGTTAGGGTAACATATTATCATGGATAAAGAATTGGTTAACTTGCACAAAACAGAATGTAGGCTTAAATAAGTCACTTTCAGGTTGGCAAGATGCAATAAATGGAGGACCACAGAGATCAATATTGGTACCTCAACTAAATGCAATCAATGACTTGGAGGAGGAGACCAAATGCATGGTTGCTAAATTTGCCTATACTACAAAATGGATAAGAATCAAAGTTTAGAATGGGACCTAAGGAGTGCGCAAAGGGATGCAGATTGGTAAACATTTAGCAGATTGTTTTTATTGTGAGAAAGTGTCAATTTAAACATCTTGACAGGAGGTATAGAAAAGCAATATATTGGGCTAGGTTTTCCGAGGAGCTGCAATGTCATGCAGATTGCCGCTCTGGCCTTTATTTTTTAATGAACGAAGGAAGTTCTGCAGTTTTGAGAGTAGATTCTACCTAGTGCTATCCTCAGAAATGCAGAGTCTTATTTTCATTCCGATATTTCTTTCATAGTGCAGAAATGTCAGAGGAAGGCACACCATATCTCTTTTTCACAACAGTCAGCTGCCATATTCTGGAATTTAAAGGTTCTGACAGCCATTTTGACAACAATTCAAACTGTAAGTACATAAGCTAAATGTGATCTTAGGGTGCTGCGAGGGCAAGGTTGCCAGGTAAGTCAGTTGCAAGCTGGGTAGGGGTTTAGGGTGCCAAGGGTAGGATGGCATATGAGTAGGGTAGGCTACCAGGTCAGTAGTGAGCCTAATTTGTAGGGTACCAGTGTGCTAGATAAGTAGGGTGCCAGTGGGGAAGGGGGTTCAATGCCAGGGTGAAACATAAGTAGAGTGTCAGTTGGGTAGGGGATACACTGCAGGTGGGTAGAATGCCAAGAAAAAGGGCAAAGGGCAAAGTGCCAAGTGAGTAAAGTGCCAGAGTGCAAACTAAGTGTTTTAATGTTTAAAGTTGGTTGGGGGGTATGGGAAAAATTGTTTCTAGCAGGGTGTCGAGTCAGGGTCTCGAAAGGGGAAAAGAAGATCAGGTGGTGGAGAGCTTTGGGGAAAGGGGAGTTGGGTCCTGAGTTGGGTCCTAAGTTGGGTATCAGGCCAGGATCTGGTGGAGCAGTGAAGTGTCAGGTTGGGTCTGGTGGCAAGAGGGTCCAGTCATGTGTGGTAGTGGTTGGGGGGGTGTTGGGTCAAGGTCTGGGGGCGCTAGTTAACTGGGGACAGTGTGGTTGGGTTGGTGTGGGCAAGTATGAGCTTGTTGAATACATACAATAAATTTAAGAGTCTAACTTTTCCTGATTAACTATTTTACTGAATTTTAGCTGGACCATTTGAAGTCTCCTATTATGTGCAGACTTTCAGAGGGCTCCAGATGTACAACAATTACCCAGCGGAAAATTCAGGTTTTTTTTCTATTCATTTGTGGGATGTGGGCGTCGCTGACTGGCCAGCACTTCTTGCTCATCCCTGGTTGCTCTAGAGAAGGTGGTGGTAAGCTGCCTTCTTGAACCGCTGCAGTCCTCCTGTTGACCCACAATGCTATTAGGGAGGGAATTCCAGGATTTTGACCCAGCGACAGTGAAGGAACGGCGATATATTTCCAAGTCAGGAGTTGAGTGGCTTGGAAGGGAACTTGGAAGTGGTGGTGTTCACATATGTCTGATGCCGAAGTGGTCATGAGTTTGGAAGGTGATCTCTGATGATCTTTGGTGAATATTTGCAGTGCATCTTGTAGACAGTACACACTGCTGCTACTGAGCATCGGTGGTGGAGGGAGTGCATGCTTGTAGATGTAATGCCAATCAAGCGGGCTGCTCTGCCCTGAACGGTGTCAAGCTTCTTGAGGCTGCACTCATCCATGCAAGTGGGGAGTATTCCATCCATTCCTGACTTGTACCTTGTAGATGATGGACAGGCTTTGAGGAATCAGGAGGTGAGTTACTTGCTGCAGTATTCCTAGCTTCTGGCCTGCTCTTGTAGCCACTGTGTTTATGTGGTAAGTCCAGTTGTTTTTCTGGTCAATGGTAACACCCAGACTGTTGATAGTGGGGGAATCAGTGATGGTAACACCATTGAATGTCAAGGGACATTGGTTAGATTGTCTTTTATTGGTGATGGTCATAGCCTGGCATTTGTATGGCGTGAATGTCACTTGCCACTTGTCAGCCAAGCCTGGATATTGTCCAGATCTTGCTGCATGTGAACATGGACTGCTTCAATATCTGAGGAGTCACGAATGGTGCTGAACATTGGCAAACATCCCCACTTCTGACCTTATGATGGAGGGAAGATCATTCATGAAGCAGCTGAAGATGGTTGGGCTTAGGACACCACCCTGAGGAACTCCTGCAGAGATGCCCTGGAGCTGAGGTGATTGACCTCCAACAATCACGACCATCTTCCTATGTGCCAGCTATGACTCCAACCAGGGACAGTTTGCCCCGATGCCAGTTGATTCCAATTTTGCAAGGGCTCCTTGATCCCACACTCGTTCAAATGCAGTCTTGATATCAAGGGCTGTCACTCTCACCTCACCTCTGGAATTCAGCTCTTTTGACCATGTTTGAACCAAGGCTGTAATAAGGTCAAGAGCTGAGTAGCCTTGGTGGAACCCAAACTGGGCGTCACTGAGTAGGTTATTTCTGAGCAGGTGCTGCTTGATAGCACTGTTAATGACACCTTCCATCACTTTTGGATGATTGAGAGTAGACTGATGGGGTGGTAATTGGCTGCATTGGATTTGTCCTGCTTTTTGTGTACAGGACATACTTGGGCAGTTTTCCACATTGTCGGGTAGATGCCAGCGTTTTAACTGCACTGGAACAGCTTGGCTAAAGGAGCAGCAAGTTCTGGAGCACAGGTCTTCAGTACTATTGCCGGAATGTTGTCAGGGCCCATAGCCTTTGCAGCATCCAGTGTCTCCAACCGTTTCTTGATATCATGTGGAGTGAATCGAATTGGCTGAAGACTGGTATCTGTAATGCTGGGGACCACTGGAGGAAGCTGAATTGGATCATCCACTCGGCACTTCTGGCTGAAGATTGCTGCGAATGCTTCAGCCTTATCTTTTGCACTGATGTCTTGGACTCTTCCATCATTGAGGATGGTGATATTTGTGGAGCCTCCTCCTCCAGTGAGTTGTTTAATTGTCCACCACCATTCACGACTAGATGTGGCAGGACTGCAGAGCTTAGATCTGATTTGTTGGTTGTGGGATTGCTTAGCTCTGTCTATCACTTGCTGCTTTCACTGTTTGGTGTGCAAGTAGTGCTGTTTGGTGGCTTCACCACGTTGATAGCTCATCTTCAGGTATGTGTGGTGCTGTTCCTGGCATGACCTCCTGCACTCTCCATTGAACTAGGGTTGATCCCCTGGCTTGATGGTAATGGTTGAGTGGGGGATATGACAGGTCATGAGGTTACAGATTGTGCTGGAGTACAATTCTGCTGCTGTTGATGCCCCACAGCACTTCATGGATGCCCAGTCTTGAGTTGCTAGATCTGTGCAAAGTCTGTCCCATTTAGCACGGTGATAGTGCCACAGAACATGATGGAAGTTATTCTCAATGTGAAGACAGAACGTCATCTCCACAAGGACTGTGCGATGGTCACTCTTACCGATACTATCATGGACAGATGCAACTGCAGCTGGCAAATTGGTGAGGATGAGGTCAGGTATGTTTTTCCCTCTTGTTGGATCTGTCACCACCTACTGCAGGACCAGTCTAGCAGTTATGTCCTTTAGGACCCGACCAGCTCGATCTGTAGTACTGCTGCCGAGCCACTCTTGGCGGTAGACATTGAAATTACCCACCCAGAGTACATTTTGTGCCCTTGCCATCCTCAATGCTTCCTCTAAGTGTTGTTCAGCATTGAGGAGTACTGATTCATCAGCTGAGGGAGGACAGTATGTGGTAATCAGCAGGAGGTTTCCTCATCCATGTTTAACCTGAAGCCATGAAACTTCATGGGTATCCGGAGTCAATGTTGAGGACTCCTAGAGCAACACCCTCCCGACTGTATATCACTAAGCCGCCACCTCTGCTGGGTCTGTCCTGCTGCTGTGACAGGACATATTCAGGGATGGTGATGGTGGTGTCTGGGACATTGTCTGTAAGGTATGATTCTGCGAGTATGATAATGTCAGGCTGTTGCTTAACTAGTCTGTGAGACAGCTCTCCCAATTTTGGCACTAACCTCCAGATGTTAGTGAAGAGGATTTTGCAGGGTTGACAGGGCTGTTTCTGCCATTGTCTTTTCTGGTGCCTAGGTCAATGCCAGATGATTCATCCAGTTTCATTTCTTAGAGACCTTGTAGCGATTGGTACAACTAAATGGCTTGCTGGGCCATTTCAGAGGGCAATTGAGAATCAACCACATGGCTGTGGGTTTGGAGTCACATGTAGGCCAGACTAGATGGTGGTGGGAGATTTCCTTCCCTGAAGGACATTAGTGAATCAGATGGGGTTTTCTGACAATTGGCAATGTTTTCATGGTGATCAGTAGAAATCTTAATTCCAGACCTTTTTTAGTTATTGAATCTGCTGTGGTGGAATTCGAACCCGGGTCCCCAGAACATCAGCTGGGTTTCTGGATTCATAGTCTAGTGACAATACCACTGGGTCATTGCCTACCCCTGTCAGGTAATTCCCTGTAATTTCCCAGGCCTTTCTTTCAGAATGTGCTATAATGAGGATTTGACAGAAATGGAGAGTTATTGCAGAACTCTGAGGTATGGTGGGACCGAGGTGTCCTGGCCCAAGAATCACAAAAAAGTCAGTACAGCAGGTTGATTAGGAAAGCAAATGAAAGCTTATTCATTGCAAAGTGAATGGAATATAAAAGTCAGGATGTTTTGCCAAAGTTTTGAAAAGCATAATGAGACCATGTCTTGAGTATTGCGGACAGCCTAGATCTTTTGTTTAAGAAAGGCCATAACTGTATTAGAAACAATTCAGAGAAGGTTCACTCAGTTGATTCATTTGATGAGAGTTTTACCTTTTGAAGAAAGGTTGGGCAGGTTTGGTCTCTTCATTTGAGTTTAGCAAAATGAGATGGGAAATTATTGAATAATATGTGGAGAGATATACATTGGTTCTGGCTGGTGAAAGGATGTTTTACGGGACAAAGTTTAAAAATAAGAGCTCTCCTAGTTAAGTTGGACATTATGGGAAATCTTATGCTCAGAGGGTTGTGAGTCTCTGGATCTCTTTCCCAGATAGTAGGGGAGACACATATCATTGAACATTTTTAAGGCAGATTGACCATTTGTAAGATAGATTCTTGACCAATGGGAGATGAAGGGATAGACGGTATCAAGTTGAGGGCACAATCTAATCGGCTGTGAGTTTATTGAATGGTAGGGCAGCCTTGAGGAGCCAAATAACCTACTCCTGCTCTTAAATTTTGGCTTTTAACCTTGAACAATGGTGGTATACAATTCACGCACATTAGATTTTCATGAATAACTGATTGTTTCTGTATCTTTTGAGGTGTGTGCATTTAATTTTGAGATGCCTATTCACTGAAACTACCAAAAAGCTAGGAGTTTTTTTCTTAAAGTTTTAAGCAAGTTAAAGTTTTAAGTAGTATCTAAAGAAGTTAGAAAGCTCAACTAAGAAGGAATTTCAGAACAATTTGTCAGCCCATAAAAGTACAGCCATCAATGTACTCCATCATGTGGAGTAACTAAAATAGCAAATGTGCAAGAGACAAGAATTAGTGTGATTCAGAAACCTCAGTGTTGTATAGCTGGGGAAAGTTACAGAGACCGAGATTGGTGGAGCCACAAAGGAATTTGACAACGATAACGAGAATTTTAAAGTTGAGGCACTTTGGACCAGGAGCCAATGCATGTCACAAGCTGTGGGAGTTTGTATGAACATAGTTTTATGGTGGGGTATGTTGAGAGGCCAGCTTGGAGAGCATTGGAATATTTAAGTCTAGGGATAAAAAGACATGATTCATTAGCAAGAAATAAAGCCCCAATTTTGTCGGCAGAAATTGTGCACGTCAGAAGCTTAAAATAGTGGCTGCATGGAACTTGTTGAGTTTTTGTTGCAGAACCTGGTATCAAGAGGCATCAGGTCAAAAGACATCTAGGTATATTTTGATCAGTAAGATTCTTAATGCTCCTACTAGCCCAACAAGTAAACTTTCCATTTCTATTGATCCAGGCTGCCCAAACCCAATAGTAATTGATCTGGACCTGTCTGCCATCAGGGAATTTTCATTGCGCCAATTTGATATCCGGCTCCCAGTTTCAGGTAAAAGACTGTTTTCAATGAAAATGAGGAGGAATATTTAAACTTTAAAAGATCGAACTTATTTATTTTAAAATCCTTAAATCAGTTTTGTCTTTTATCAAATTTATTTTGTTTCAGCAAGGTAAGTGCTTGTTAGAATTGAAAAAATCCTAACTATTCATATAAAATAAGAAACTTCTCCATACATATATAATTTTTGTGAATACCATTCATTAGTTCCATATTTTAGAGACTTGACTTCAAGTCATTGAACTCAATCAATCATAAATACTTAACAGCACCAGAAAATTACTGAAGCACATATCGCATAATTGATTATTATTCAGCATTTGGAAAGATATAATGGTCAATTTGTTAATTACATTGTAAGAAATCAATGAGGTGAAAATTGGAAGGGCTACATAATAGGCAAGGAATCATTTTGCCTGATTATCATCCAGATAGTAAATGTAAGAACCATCCAAGGCTGCAGAAGGCACATGCCTTTTACTGTGAGGTAGTAGGAACTGCCAATGCTGGAGAATTTGAGATAACAAGCTGTAGAGCTGGATGAACACGGCAGGCCAGGCAGCATCAGAGGAGTAGGAAAGCTGACATTTCGGGTCTGGACCCTTCTTCAGAAATGGGGGAGGGGAAGGGGACTCTGAAATAAATAGAGAGGGGGTGAGGCGATGATGGAAGGTGGTTAAAGGAGCAGATAGGTGGAGAGAAGACGGACAGGTCAAGGAGGCGGGGATGGAGCCAGTAAAGGTAAGCGTAGGTGGGGAGTTAGGATGGGGGTTGGTCAGTTGAGGGAAGACGGACAGGTCAAGGAGGCGGAGATGAGGCTGGTAGGTAGGAGGTGGGGGTGGGGTTTGGTCAGTGAGGTGGGAGGAGCGGATAGGTGGGAGAAAAGACGGACAGGTCAAGGAGTCGGGGACGAGCTGGGCTGGTTTTGGGATGAGGTCCGGGGTGGGGAGATTCTGAAGCTTATGAAGTCCACATTGAGACCATTGGGCTGCAGAGTTCCCAAGCGAAATATGAGGTGTGCTGTTCCTGCAGCCTTCGGGTGGCATCGTTGTGGCACTGGAGCCTCCTTCCCCTCCCCCATTTCTGAAGAAGGGTCCAGATCCGAAATGTCAGCTTTCCTCCTCCTCTGATGTTGCCTGGCCTGTTGTGTTCATTCAGCTCTACACCTTGTTATCCCTTATGCCTTTTACTGTGTTCCTTGTGGGTCAGGAGATTCATTTTTCTGAGTCCCTCAAGGAAGCCTTTGGCCTGCTACTTGAAAATCATGGTCTTTATCTTGTCCCTGCCACATTCATTTTCTTCTGTGACAGCTTGTGGAAAGAATAATGTGTTCTGAATTTAGGCAAGTTAAAAAGAATGCTTAGGTTTCTCATTCCAATTTCATCTACACTTACTTTTCATTGGTCATTTGAATTACAAACTGCTAGTAGCTTTTACAGTAATCACAGATTTTACAAACAAATTGTTATTGGCTTTACTTTATTTAACAGACATATTCTCTCCAAGTCACATTTCTTGGTTCTTTGACAGGGTGCATGTGCGATTTTCCTGAAAATGTAATAAGACCTGGGTGTCCTTCCATACCAGGCACTGAAAATGTGCATGCAGGCACAGCATGTAGTAAAGAAGACAAATTGTATGTTGGCCTTCATAGCAAGAGGATTCGAGTACAGCAGTAGAAACGTCTTGCTGCAACTGTACAGGACCTGCTGAGACCACACTTGAAATATTGTGCAGAATTTTGTTCTTCTTTTCTGAGGAGAAATAATTTGGCTACACGGAGAGTAAAACAAAGGTTAACCAGACTGATTCCTGAGATGACAGGATTGACATATGAAGAGAAATTGGATCGGATAGGACTGTTTCACTGGAGTTTAGAAGAATGAGGGAGATCCCACAGAAACCCATAAAATTCTAACAGGACTAGACAGGGTAAATGCAGGAAGGATGTACCCGACGACTGGAGAGTCCAGAGGACTCAAATGTGAACAAATGTCTTTGCCCAGAGAGTGGCGAGCCTGTGGAATTCTCTGGAAAGTAGTTGAGGTCAAAATATTGAATGTTTTTAAGAAGGAGTTTATATATATAGTTAGAGAATCATACAATCCCCTACAGTGTGGAAACAGACCCTTCGGCCCAACAAGTCCACACCGACCCTCAAAGCATCCCACCCAGACTCATCTCCCTATAATCCACACATCCCTGAACACTGGGAGCAATTTAGCATGGCCAATCCACCTAGCCTGCACATCTTTGGACTGTGGGAAGAAACTGGAGTAACCCCACGCAGACATGGGGAGAATGTGCAAATTCCACACAGTCACCCAAGGGTAGAATTGAACCCAGGTCCCTGGCGCTGTGAGGCAGCAGCGCTAACCACTGAGCCACCTTGCCATTGTTAGGGCTAACGTGATCAAAAGGTATAGGGAGAAAGCAGGAAGAGGGCACAGATTTGGATGATCACCCATGATCATTGTGAATGATGGAGCAAGCTCAAAAGACCAAATAGCCAACTCCAATTCCAGTTTTTTATGTTTCTATGTCTATTATAGACAATACTCCATTGAGGAAAAGTACTCTTATTCATAAAAAAACAGAATTTATCTGTTCAAAGCTTGTTGGCACTCCTTGAAAGGCCATCACTTGTTGACATTCTAGATAATTCTTGACACTGGTTGACATTCTTGATAGTTCTTGGCAGGTTGACATTTGTTGGCAGACAGTTCTTAATAGGTCTTGACAAAGTGAACCATTTCTTTTATGCATAATCTTCTCCAAGGTAACAGTACCAAAGGGCACCTAACACCCTGCAAAGAATCACTGACCCCACTTCCAAAGGATACCTGATGTTCCTCACACCCCAACCCCCAAGGTATCCTGGAAGCTTAAACACGGGGCAACTCAGATCTCCAAAGGTGTACCTTGGTTATCCAAAAAGAATGTGCTTGGAACAGATCTGTTTTTACCTGGTCCAATCTATACACTTCAGGTTCTGGACACCAGGGCCTTCAAAATCAGTTTTCAATGGAATCATTTAAATGGTCCGTTGCCACTGGGACCCAAAAATGAGAGATGCCAGGTTCGGGGATAGGACTTTGGATTCATGACATCTTCCAGCATTTTAACCACAACAGAGATGCTCCACATTATGGTGAAACATAAAATTCTGGCAAGGCATGACAAACTGGATGTAGGGACGATATTTCCCTGGCCAGGGTTCCAGAACAAAGGGTCATTGACAAAGGATACTGTTAAGGATTCTGGTTTGCGATCAGTAATCTGCTGATTTTTAAGTGGTTCAAATCACCCCCAGATCCCTGGTTCTGACACTGGACTTGTGAAGTGAAGAAGGCAGTAGACAAGTGTTTCAGAGCAAAGAATCTCTGCGTTTATTAAATGCAAAAGTGAGTATATCACAAGAAATAAAAATGCAAAAGTAATAAACAGGAAAATAATACAAAGGTGAATAAAATACAAGAGATATAAAGGCAAATTCAAATCAGTGAAACTGACACTATCAGTTATTAACACACATTAACTACTATTAGAAACTAAACAATAATTTCAAACACAGGCTTTAAGCAGAGTTTCTGACCTTGGGGAGCTCTGCACTGTCACCAACCCAACTTCCCCTCCCTGCTAAAGAGGTTGGATACTTCTGGTCTTGAGGAAATAGGCTCACCCTGGGGATAAACACGATTTTGAAATACAGCTGGTCATTCCCACTTGCTGTAGCCGGTGCTTCACTGAAGACTTCAGACAATGTAGGCATTCAGCCTGGTTTGAGAACTTGGGTTTTCTTACTTTGTGGTGGTTTTATGAGCCAGTTTTCACCTTAGGATGTGTTTGAGGCCTTGTCAGTCATGTTGGTGGCTTTCAGAGGTCGTCGGTTGTCAGATCTGCTGGTTGTGGTCAGTTGCCCTTGGTTCCCCTGGTGCGGAACATAGCTGTGCAGATAGTTCTCGTGGAGAGCAGCTTCTGGAAATAGCTGTGAGGATTGCTCTTGAGGTGGATTGTTCTTCCTTCTTCTCTCATTCTTTCTCTTTCCTTTTCTCTCTCTCTCCCAGATCAGGGCTAGCAGTTATACAGACTGTGTGCTCCGCTAACACCTCTCAAATCTGTGTGATCGATTGTGTTTCCATTGTCCCCTTTGAGGTGAATTGGCTTCCTGATACCTTAGAGTAGGTGTAAATGTATTTTGATTAAGTGGAATGTCCAGTATTTCTGCGAATGAATATTAATTGAAGTTGAATGTCTTGGTATCTGTAAAGGTTCCATAATGTCTGGGTTCAAAATTGATTTCTTAGGTCTGGTTAATAGATCTTTTAGAGTTGAGGTGTGAATTGGAATTTCAGGCTGAACAATGGTTCCAAGTCGCTATCTCTGTCTGCGTAATTTTCCCAGAGCATAGCCCAGTTGCCTTTTTTTTAAACTTTGAAAAGTTATTTGCAAAGTCCAGGATTTTGGTCTAGTTTTTCAGAATATGGGGATTTTTGCTTAATCCTACAATACGAATGACCATTCCAGGCTGAGATGAGGTGAAACTTCTTCACTGTTGAATCTGTGAAATTATCTATCACAGAAAGCTATTAGCACCAAATCACTGAACATGCTTATAAAAGAAACAGATAGATTTCTAGAGGCTAAAGGTTTCAAGGGGTATGGGGAGACAGTGGGAGTATGACATTGAGATACTCAATCAATCATGATAATGTGGAATGGTAGGGCATTCTCGATAGACTGTATGCCCTACTCCAACTCCTATTTTGTATGTTTCTAGGAAAATTGGGGTCCTTTAGTTTATCATCAATATATTTCACATAGCATCAGAAATATATTTTTTATTCAGATAGCGAATGTATTTTACTTTTGCAGAAGTGAAAATGTAGAAAGTTTCAGACAGTTAAGAATTTTCAGTAGAGGTAGACTATCTCAAACCTGGCACACTGAGGACCAAGGACATGCCATATTTTGGAAATCTCTAGATTTTGTGTCAGACCATATGGATATTGGGCAGTTTGGTGGAGCTAGATCATTGGGGTCAAAGGTGATATGAAGCATGGGAGACGGTTGCAAAGTATGTCAAAGCTAGTAATTTGACTGGAACCGAGCTTCACCAATGCTGCAACCCTTCTGGGAAATGTCCTGGGAAATTATTTTTAAAATTTGATTTATTATGGACCAGACCAGACCCCCACAAAATTATTTTAAGAAGATAGACCAGACCGTAAAATTTTCTTAGGGATAGTAGGAACTGCAGATGCTG
>NC_063333.1:89768581-89849383 GCF_021869965.1 Rhincodon typus | reverse complement strand
CTGTGTTCATCCAGCTCTACACCTTGTTACCTAAAATTTTCTTATTTCAAAGGTAAATGTAAAGTGTCTCCAATGCAATGTGACTGGTCATACTACTTGACGTTAAGCAAAATATAATTTATTTAAGCACTGTAGTTAAAATAAAACCAAATAAAGAGGAATTTAGAATAACTTAACTCTATTAGAAAATTAACAGAATAATAGATACAGTAACTGTTACTAACTAACTGTTCCATAAAGTAACATCTCATTAACACACCCCTTGGAAAGAAAAGAAAATTCAGACACAAATTCTCACATACGGTTATCCTATCCAGGAGTAAAAAAAAATCGAGAAAATTCAGACAGTGGAGCAGCCAGAAGACATTAACTGAAGCTTCCAACTCTTTTGAGACCCCAAAAGCTTCTGCTTAAAGCTTAACCTAAAAACTAAAGAAAAAACTAGAAAGCCTGGTCTGTGAGATATGGCCAGGAAGCACCCAGGCTGCTTCCATTGTTCCAACTTAATAAAATTCAGGGCCTCACAAGTTGTTTACTTTCTTAGAGACAACTTGGTCCCTCTGCTCTACAAGCTCTCTTCAAAAAAACCCAGGACAACACAACCTCTTAAAGTAACAGCATCGTCACATACTCAATTAAAATTGATGCGTGGACAATTATTGAAACATCTGTTTTTCCACTAGTCGAATCTGAGATAGCAGTAATAGATTTTCTACTAGGTTGCTATATCATGGTACTTTTGAAATATAATCATTTCACTACAGCAGGGTCAAGATTATAAATCTTGATATATTTCTCTTTCTCTGACATTAGTTCCTCAAATGAAATTTTCAACTGTGGCACTAAGGTACAGTGCATGTCCAAGGCTTTGAAAAGAGAAAAGCAGGTGTTAATATTTGTATTACTGATTTGAGTCTTCCGATCTGAATTCCTATTTCCGACCGAAATCAGACTAAACTTTGCTAGAATTTTCCAGCTGAATCTTCGAGTCAGCTGAAACAGTCAGTAATCCATGCAGGCAGCACTGGAGTAGATCAGTGTGGGAACCATGCCTGTTTACCAGCAGTATTCCATAGTGTAAAGGTCCCAAAGCTATTTTGACAGCCATTGAGACAAGATAAGAGTATAACGTAAATGAGGGGTAGAATGCCAGATTGATGGAAGCATAGTTGTGAAAGTGGATTAAATTACCAAGTAGGAGACTGAGCAGCATGCTAGGCAAGTGAAGGGCTCAAGTGTCGGGTGGGTGGGGGTACAGGTACCAAGTGAGTGGATGGTAGGCTTTCAGGTGGATTCAGAGGGTTGAACGGGTAGTGTGACAGGTAAGTAAGTGTGAACTAAGGGTAGGTCATAGTATCAGGTGGGGAGAGCAGGGGTGGACAGTTAAGAACTCTCAGATCACGGCAAGTCTGGTTCTTGGGGGTATTGTATGGATCAATGTCAGATGTTTGTGGGACGTCAGATGGGGGTCAAGATCAGAAACTGTTGTCCTTTGGGGTTTGGGTCCGGATCATGGGTCTGTTACGGATTGTGGGGAAGTCATGGATTGAGTCAACTAAGGTGTTCTTTAGGAATTTAGGAATGGGTGAGTTGTGTTGTTGCGTCTGGGAGAGGTTGGGTTCACAATGCAGTCAGGTGTCGTGGAGGTCAGGAATTTTGTGTGTGTGTGTGTGTTGGGGTGAAGGGAGTGCTGGGGTGCATGTCTGCTTTGTTGTAAGCCAAGTGTCACAGCTGACTCATGATTTTGGGAAATGAATCAGAATCCTCCAGACTCCATGATTCTTAAGTCATGATTTGGAGGCTTTTTAGAAGATTTCTAGATGCTGTGTAAATGTCCATCAGATGTTTCATCTTTCCAGTCAATTCCCATGGGCTGTGCTGTGCAGGAGTTCCACGTAGTCCTGACACACACAGCCTGTCTATGATGCTGCAATGCCTATCTTTCAGTGAAAGTTATGGTTGTTGTTTTAGGCATTAAATGATGTCTGATTTGTTTTCAGAATTGTGCATTTAATAAACAATTTAGTTTTCAATGAGTACAACAAGTTGAATCAAATCCTTATTATCCGAGCAGGATAGGGGCATGCACCTCCTGCAGACAAAACCCAAGCATTAGAAACCTCCTACCTACTGCAAAGGACTGTGCGATCCATTGGGAACTGTCAATTAGGGGAAGATTTTCCAGTCAGGGATCTACCTCACGAACACACAGATGGGTAACAAATTCACGTATTATGAGGAATGAGTGTATCACCAGATATTACATAAGCCAGGAAATTGATTAAGCTTTTCTTAAAAAAAGTTTTTCATATTGCCAAGACTTAACTGTGCAAAGTGCACTGTGATCATGTCCCATTTTTATAAATGACATCGCAAAATGTATAAAAGTCACCACACAGCTGCTTTCTCATGAGAGAGAGACAACTAGTGGTGGTTTACGTGAGGGTCACTACCTCTCAGGCAAGGGGAGAGTTTGAGAAAAAGAGACCTTCATGGTAACCTCCATGTGGCATGATTGGAATCCACACTGTTGGCATCATATTGCATCACAAACTGCTGTCCAGCCAACTGAGCTAACCAACCACAGAAGTATATAAAATACCATTGAGATCACGCCACTAAAATGACCAATTTGCCTGACTGACTGATACTCGAGGCAAAGCAATTCAAACAAAATTTCTTAAGTTACAGAAAAAAAGCTATTAATTGTAATACACTTAACTTGAAAAAGAGCAGTGTAAAGAAAGGATTTTTAATTTATGAAATCGGAATCATACCCCTTCTAAACACTAAACACATACACAATCACAATTAACAAAGATAAATGACAAATGGTTTAATACATACACAATGATTAGAAAAGAAGAGATACAGCATTAACAAAATTCCAAAGGTCAGAAGTTCAAATCATGAGATGGAAAGTTTTTTCCTCAGATCCTTCTGATTTTTACAATGATGGGACATTGTTGACTGTAGGCAATGATTGTCCTTCGATTCGATGGTTGATCAGGTGAATTTAAGTTTGCTTTTGCACGAATTCTTTCTTTTGAGCTTTTTTAGGTTTTCTACCTTTTCCCCACAAAGGGAGAGAGAGAAGGAGAGATCTTTTCTGTCTGCAAGTACTGGATGTTTTGTGCCCTCTGCTGCTCTTGACACTTCTAGCTTTTTAACATTGAAGTTTTAATCAAAGGGCTGTTGCCAGGCAGAATTTCCTTAACTCAAAAAATTCTTGGTGCTGCTCAGTCTCAAACTCTCCCTCTTACTTCTTCTAAAAAACATTGTTTTGTACAATTCAACAATGATTTTTAAGTTGCAAAACTCTCTTGATATTCCAGTTATACCAGTTCAATTTCCATTTCACTTTACAGCCTAAGAAAAATGAATACCATGTGGAGTCTTCTTAATATGCAATAATTGATGACATCATGAAGTGTGATGTCTGAAATTTGATATGCCTTGAGACTGAAAGCTGGAAATGACATGAAACACCATGGTAACAATGAAACATCTTCGTTTATATTAAATTACTTGTTGGATTCTGGGTTGTTGGGCTGTTCAGACAGTATCCCTAACAATCGTTTAATAAGCTTTAATACTGCACGATTAAAGTATCTGAAACTGATCAATGTGTAAACCCACATTATGAAATTACAAGCTTACTGATGGACTAATATTTTAATTTTTTGTAGCTGTATTTGTGTGGACAAATGCCATTTTGAATGCTGCGAAGCTATCAAATATAGTTGTAAAATAGTTTAAATATCTTTTGTCCTTGAATAAGGAATGCTGGACTATAACCTTGCACTATATAAAGGATATAATTATAGTCAGCAAAATTAAGTAACCAGTCAGCAAATCAGCATTAATGAATAGGGACCCAAAAGGTATATGTACAAGGAAAGCACGTTTGTTGATTTTTGACATTTCAAAATCAGTAAAGTTTGTATTTACTGTAAATATGCTGAAATCATGCATTTAATTCTTTATTATTCTTTTCAGTTACTGTATAACCTAGGCAGAATTCCGATATATGTTTATTTATGAGAATGGCCAGAGATGTTGAACCTAGGGAATAATGCAGCATAAAAAGCAGAAATAGAAAAAGAGACAAGCGTACAGCTTTTCACCCACTCCGCATGTCCTTGGATCCCCTGAGATGCCAATAATCTGTTATCTTTTCCTTAAATATATTTGATGGTAAAGAACCTGCATCCCTCTTCGGTACAGAATTCCAAAGATTCACAATGCTTTGACTAAATACATTTCTCCTAATTTCAGTCTTAAACTCTGAGAATGTATCTCTTTGTTGTAGATTTCCCAGTCAGGGAAACAACCTCTCATATCTACCCTGTCAAGCCCCTTCCCAGTTCTGATGTTTCAGTGAGATCACTTTTCATTCTTTTGAAGTCCAGCGGATAAAGCCTCTCATCATTAAGACAACCCTCTCATCCCAAAGACCAGTCTAGTGAACCTTTGCTGTGTTGACACCAAAACTTCCTTAAGTATCCCAGATGTTCTCTGATCAAAGCCCCATACATTTGTAGTAAGCTTTCTTTGCTCTTATCCCCCTTCAATAGAGACCTACATGTCATTTGTTGTCCTAATTGCTTGCTGTGCCTGTGCTATCTTGATGTTCTGACAGCAGGCTTCAGACTCTTAACGGAATATCATGCTCTCATAGAATCCTTGTAGTGCAGAAAGAGGACATTTGGCCCATCGAGGGTGCACTGACCCTCCAAAGAGCATCTCACCTATCTCTCGTCAAACCAAATTAAAAAGAATCAGAAGAAGAGCATATGGCCTATTCACTCACATCTCATGATTCCTTCAGACAGCAAAAATTTGTCATCTTAGTTTTAAATTAGTCAATGATGGTGAACCCTCAACCTGCTAGGTAGAGACTTCTTCACATTATAGATCATTTGCTACCTTGTTTACCTACTCACTTAACCTGTTTATACGTTTTTGCAGTCTCTTTATGTTTTCTAGCTTTGTAACATGATGAACTTAAACACATATCTCTCTGTCTCTTTTTTTCAAAGTCTTCGATAGAGATTGCAAACAGCTGAGACCCCAGCACTGACCCTTGTAGCACTCCACCAGTCGAATCTGTCAACTTGAAAACGATCCATTCATTCCACCTCTATTTCCTGTTCATTAATCAATTCTCCATCCAATCAAATTTATCACCCCAAACTTCATGAGACTTTGTCCTATGTATTAGCCTTTTGTCCGCATCTTATTGAATATCTTTTGAAATCCAAACTACATCTACTGTTTTCCCTTTTTCTACCGTATGTCCTCAAAAATAATCCAACAAACCTGTCAAACATGTTTTCCTTTTTTTTGGAGAAATGACAGTTTAATGGTATTATTGTTAGGCTATTAATCCAGAGACACAGATGGGGATTTGGTTTGAGTGCAGCCATGGTAGATGGTGAAGTTTGAATTCAATTAAAAAAATCTGGAATTGAGAGTCTAATGATGACCATAAAATCAATGTTGATTGTTTGGTGTGAATAAAACCCACCTGGTTCACTAAATGTCCTTTATGGAAAGAAGCTGCTATTCTTGTCTGGTTTGACCTACATGTGACTCCAGACACACTACATTGTGGTTGACTCTTAATTGACCTCTGGGCAATTAGGAATGGACAAAAAATGCCGCCCCAGCCCATACCCTGTGAATTAATTAAAAGAAAACAAAGGGTCCAGACCCGAAACGTCAGCTTTCCTGCTCCTCTGATGCTGCTTGGCCTGCTGTGTTCATCCAGCTCTACACCTTGTTATCTCAGATTCTGCAGCATTGGCAGGTCCTACTATCCTAGACTCAGTCTGCATGGTTTTCTAAGTGCCTTCGTTAACAACAAATTGACTGATGTCAGACAAACTGGCCTGTAGTTCCCTGTTCTCTCTCTCCCTTCTACATTGAATAGCGCTGTTACATTTGATAACTTCAAATCTGCCTGGCCATCTGGTATCTAGGGAATTTTGAAAAATCACAGTCCACACATCTATTCAATTTTCTTATTTGGGACCCAATTATGTAGACCACCAAGTTCTGAGAATTTGCTGAATTTAATTCCTTGAGTTTCCTCAGTCTGTTTTTCCTACTGATATCATTCATATCATTAATTTAATCACACTGATTGGCCCCTCGGCTATCCTCTACTTTTGGTATTTAAAGAGCGCTTGTCTTCACAGTAGAAGACAAAATATTTGTTCAGTGTTTCTACCATTTCCTCATTTCCCCATGATACTTTATCTTGTCTCTGATCCTATGGGGTAAATATTTACTTTATCATGAAGTTGATTGCAGACCTGATTTTATTTTCCATAATTGACAGGTCCTAATGGATTGCATGGTCCTTTGTGGTAGATAGGTGATTTCTATTATAGTGCAATCTGTGTTTTTGTGTTATCCGTGAGAGGTTCGTATCCCTAGCACCCGTGGATAACAAGAATTTGGTATACTCATAAAAACATCTGTTTTTATATTATTAGCTAGTTTACTCAATTTTTCTTCCCCCTTTTAAACAAATTTTTGATGGCGCTTTGCAGGTATCTTAATCTCTTCCAATCTTCAGACTTCTATTCTTTGTAATATTACAAGTGTCTTTTCATAAGTAAAAACTATTCTTAAACTCCTTAGTTAGCCAGACGCATTTTTGTTGCTGAATTTTAGTTTTTCAATGAAATACATTTCTTCAACATTTTGAATTGTTTCCTTATATGTTTCACTACTGGAATTTTCAAGATGTGACTGGTGGATTGATATATAGGGAAGCCAGCAGTTGTGATTTACTTGCACTTTCAGAAGGTTTTTCATAAGATCCCACATAAGATATTAGCTTGTAAGATTGAAACTAATGGGACTGGGGGTATTGTACAGACATGGATCATGAACTGGAATAAAAAGGTGTTTTTCCATCTGGTTGCCAGTGACCAGTGGAGTACCACAGCAATCAGTGCTTGTACACCAGCTATTCTCAATGTATGTTAATGACGTTGATAAGAAAAAAAAATGCAATATCTGTAAGTTTGCAGACGATACAAAGGTGGGTGGGAGAATGAACTGTGAAGAGGATGTAGAAATGCTTCAGTAAGATTTTGACAAGTTGAGTCCGTGAGAAAATTCATGGCAGATGAATTATAATGTTGATAAATGTGAAATTATTCATTTTGGTAGCAAAAGCATGAAGGCAGATTATTATCTGAATCATCACAGATTGGGAAAGGGAGAGTTGCAATGAAACTTGGGTATCCTTAAACACTAGTCAGTGAAAATAAACATGTCACAGCAGGTGGTGGCAAATGGTATGTTGGCCTTCATAGCATGAGAATTTGAATACAGGAGCAGGGATATCTTGATGCAATTGTACAGGACCTTGGTGAGATCACACCTGGAGAACTGTGTACAGTTTTGGTCTTTTTATCATGGTAAGGATGTGCTGGCTATGGAGGGAGTACAGCAAATATTTACCAGGCTGATCACTGAGATGGCAGGACTTACGTATGAAGAGAGACTGGATCAGTTGGGACTATATTAATTGGAATTTAGAAGAATGAGGGGCAATCTCAAAGAAACCTATAAAATTCCAGCAGGACTAGACAAGGTAAAAGCAGGAAGGATATTCCTGAGGACTGGGAAGTCCAGAACGACATGCCACAGGCTAAGGATATTTAGCACTGAGATGAGAAGAAATTTCTTCATCCAGAGAGTGGTGAGCCAGTGGAATTCTTCGGACAGAAAATGGTTGAAGCTAAACATTGAATGTTTTCGAGAAGGATTTATATGTAGTTCTAAGGGCTAAGGGGACCAAGGGTTTGGGAAGAAAGCGACAACAGTGTACTGAGTTGGATGATCAGCTATGATTTTACTGAATGGCTTATTCCTGCTCCTATTTTCTATGTTTCTATATTAGGGAAAGTAGTTTTAAGTTTACGGTATATGAAATGAGATACGGGTTAGGTTATCTCAGTTGGCTGGATTGCCAGTTTGCAATGCAGAGTAATGCCAATAATGTGGTTTCAATTCTCTCACTACATGAGGTTACTATGAAGGACTCTCCATCATAGAATCCCTACAGTGTGGAAACAGGCCCTTCAGCCCAACAAGCCCACACCAAACCTTGGAGCATCCCACCCAGACCCATCCCCCTATATCCCACCTAAGCTACACAGCTTTGAACACTACGGACAATTTAGCATGGCCAATCCACCTATCCTGCACATCTTTGGACTGTTGAAGGAAACCAGAGGAAACCCATGCAGATATGGTGAGAATGTGCAAACTCCACAGAGACAGTCGCCTGAGGATGGAATCGAACCCAGGTCCCTGGTGCTGTGAGGCAACAGTGCTAACCACTGAGTCACCATGCTGCTCCAGTCACCGTGCCGCTCCTTCTCAACCTCACCCCTCACCCTCATCTCAGGTATGGTGACCCTCAGGTTAAACCATCACCAGTTGCACCTCTCTTTTGAGAGTAGCCCTATGGTCTGGTAAGGTTGTAGCAACTTTACCTTTTATGAAATGGTCGTGTGACATTTTCTGTAATCTGCTTATAAATCTGTGAGATTTTTAGAAATCAAAAGATATTTATTCTTAGAGACAGATGTTTTAGTTGTAAACAGTTATCCCATAAAATATCCATTTACTTTTAAGATGTGAAGCAGTTTAGCGTGGCTAACTAGCATTTCTGCTTAGACACATTGTTAATTGGCAAATGCATTTCTCATTCCATGGGGAAGAGAGTGGAGGAAGTCACATTGAGATCAGGTTACAGGTTTCCATTTGAATTAATGAATATCACACCAGACAGCAGAGGTTTTCTGTGGTCAGCAGACAGAAAAGGCTGCTCGATTTTGTGATGTACGACAGCTAGACGTGAGAGGGACACAGTCTCTATTTGAAGAGACGGCTCCACAGCTTTCTATGAATTGTAGCAGATTTTTTATGGCATGACAAGGGACAAGAAGAATCATTGGAGCAAGCTGTGCTGCTGGTGGTGGTGGAAACTCTCCAAAAGCTATCAAAATGAAGAATCTGGAAGCTGGGACTAACCATCAATTGTTTGCTAAAAGACCTGTTATGATTTGAAGAGTGCAATGAATAATTGTTTGGCATACTCGCCCCCAACTATACTCATTATACACTCACGACCATGTGGCCAAATACCGCCCCAACAAGTGTGCTGATGACACCACCGTTGTAGGTTGGATTTCAAACAATGAGACAGAATATAGAAAGGAGATTGAGTGCTTAGTGGCATAGTGTAAAGATAACAATCTCTCAATCAACATCAGCAAAATGAAGGATCTGGCCATTGACTTCAGGAAGCAGAGTGGAGGGCACACTCATGTCTGTAACAATGGTGGTGAAGTGAAGATGACTGAAAGAGTCCAGTTCTTGGGAATGATGATCACCAACAATCTGTCCTGGTCCAGCCAAGTTGACACAATAGTGAAGAAAACACAACATCTCTACTTCCTCAGGATGCTAAGGAAATTCGGCATGTCCACAAGGACTCTTACCAATTTTTATAGATGCACCATGGAAAGCATCCTACTTGGATGCATTACAGTACAGTATGGCAACTGCTCTTCCCAAGACCACAAGAAACTACAGAGAGTCATGAACACAGCTTGGTTCATCACGCGAACCAGCTTTCCATCCATTGACTCCGTCTATACTTCCCACTGCCTTGGGAAAGCAACCAACATAATTAAAGACCCCTCCCACCCCATTATACTTTCTTCCACACTCTTCCGTCAGGCAGAGATATAAAAGTTTGAATACATGTACGAATAGATTCAAGAACAGCTTCTTCCCTGCTGTTATCAGGCTTTTGAATGGACCTCTCAAATGTTAATTCTGGTCTCTCTCTCTCCAGCTTCTCAGCAGCTAGAACGCTGTATTCTGTAGTCTGTTCCGCTACCCTGATGCACTGTGTATGGTACAATTCGCCTGTATAAAACACAAAACAGCACTTTCACTGTATCTTGGTACGCGTGGTAACAATAAATCAACACAGAATTTAAATATTGTTAAAAGTAGACAGGACATCAAAGCTTTTTGTCTTGCACTCACCAGAACAAGGATGCAAGAAACAGACTGAAGAAAGGGCCACTGCTTTATGGAACATAAGATGAGGGTGCTGATTGGTTGGGCCATCATTGGTGTGGAATTATAGTAAGAACAGTTAATTATCAATCTTAATTCTCAGACAAGGTAGGTTGGTTTTGATTGATCAGGATGATGACATGAGGATGCAGCAGGGATTGGCTGTCTCCATGACAACTTTTTCATGAAAAAGATGCAATGCATGTACAAATTCCTATTGATTGCACAAACCGGGTTCTGTGTATTTACATAAGTAGCTTCTTACATGCTCAAATGCATCATGTATGAGCCTGGCTGATGATCTTAAACCAGTTTCCGGTGAAATTCTTTATTCTATAGATTATTTTTAATAGCTGAATCAGCATATACTTTTACTTTTCTGAGGTTTGAGGATACACTTTTCTGAGGCTTGCAATCATGGGCTGATGGAGCACGAATGGTATGCTGTGCGTTGTGAATAGTCAACGGGACACGTTGTTTGATACAGTCCGCCAGCATTTGGGACGTAAAACTTTCATACCTGGCATCACATAGAAAGTCCTATATAACTTTACTCATTTTTGTGGTAGACAAAACATATTTTTGGCTTGAAGGCTTTGGAACAAAAACATCTGTGGATTTACTACATAGTAGCAGTGTTAGACAGTCAGCTTCTCCAGTGGTTTAAATATTTGAGACACCTTTGCATTCCAGGGGAATTTGAGGCAGACTGGGCATCATGTAGGGCCAAAAATGGTAGACAAAGGCTCTTTCATGAGTTTTTGCAATATACAGCAAGTGATAATTTGATCAGTGTATCTGTTATCTTGTAGCAACATCAGGCTTACATGATGTGTAGTGGCTAGGGCCCTATTCACAAGGACTAGTGGGATTTCTCACAGTATTATCCCACATTCAACTCATTAACTACCTACTGCACTTGTAATGCCCTCTTGTCCGATGCTAGACTGATCCTCTCACTCACTGTAGCCAGAAACACTGACAACTGACAGGATAGTCCAGAATATCTCAGGATCCCAGGTGCCATTATTAAAAGACAGTTGTGCACCCAATAAAGCACTATCAGTCTGGAACTGCCCTGCAAAGTTTGTGACTTCTGCCCCAAATAAGGCAAAAATTGAGGCCTTGCTTTGTTGACAAAAACCTGGAAGTTTGGTGGTGAGATGGTGCAGAGGAGGGACAGCCTGTTCTTCCAGGACCAGCAGAGGAGGCCATAATATTAGACTTTGTCAGCCTAGTACAAATTTGCCATCTGGGTCAGTATAGTTTGAATCATATGGAAGAACACCCAGTAGTGTAGGAAAAAGGTCAATGACATTCTCCACTTCACCAAGGTAAGCGCCACTACCTTCTTCCTGCTACTTTACAATTACTCACTCTCTCTGCTACTGCACATACCTCCCAACAAAGCTCATGTCCCACCATGCTCATTATTGCATGCAATAACTTCTCTCACTCACTCTCAACCACTCAACACTATTAATCCTGCATGCCTTCAGCACTGCCTACTCACTCACTCGTGACACAATACCACCTCTCCCCTACCTGTACTGGCGCTTCCAGCTGCACCACCTACTTTCATCTAACACAATCCCACCTTTAATCTCAGTCCAGGAGAAAATCTCCACAATAGGGAGTGCCAATATGGATGATGGGGTGCCTGACATTTAGCACTTCACCCCATATGAGAAAAGAATCCTTATCTGGACCTCCCTAAGTGGACCATACCCAAGCCCCTAGACTCATATCTGAGGCTGCTTTTGACTTACTGTGCCGGGATACCCCTGACTGAAAGATGTTTCCTTTAACTTGACTGAGGATTATTCCACTTAGACTTTGAGACATGGCCATTTACTTGAAGCACGTGTAGTGTGTTTGCCATGTATATTTCTAGCAGGTGGTGTAGATATGAGATTGACCTCACTGGGTGCCGTACAGTGACATTTCCAACCAACCCCTTGTTTGATGACTGCTGGCTTTGTACCCGCACTGACGATTAAGTCAAGACAGAAGTACTGTGCAGCTGTTAGCTCTGTCTAAGAGGGTAAAGTGCTAAAAGGTAAGGTGAGGCAAGAAGTGTGAGCATCCAGGCAGGTGCTAAGTAAGTGAGTGAGCACTAAGAAAGCAAGCAACCTGCCCTGGGATACAGACTAGTACAATGTGTGAACTAGGTTCCTGCCTCTGCTGCAAAGTGTCCCTGTAGCACCATTCAATGATAGTTTACAGTGCAAACCAAAGTGCAGCATTAAAGCGCAGAAATATCCATAAGTGAATTTGAGATGTGCTGTGTTGGACTGGAGAGGCTAGAGTATGCCAGCTGCCAGTGTCCATTGAGAATGGGGTGCGTGTGGTGTTGCCAACAGAGAGTATGCCCTGAGATGTTGATGGTAGGTATCCAACATGGTGATCTGGAGGAGCAAGCAGTGATGTCGAGAATTCTCATTGTATAGTTTCTATTTATCGGGTATAAGAATAGGAGAGTGCATACTAATGAAGTGTAATTAATTGATGACGATGGTGATAACAAGTGATAATCCCCGTCAATTTGCCATTTGTCACTCATTAGTGAGAATCTTGTCTTGACATCCAGTACTTAGTTTAAAAATGGGACTTGTTGCTCCCAACATTGGGAAAGATCTTGCTTGACTTCTTACACCCAGAGCATTACCTGGGTCTCTGGATTAACAGTCCAGTGATAATACCACTAGGCCCTTGCTTCCCCTTTAAAAAGTACGTGGGCCAAATGCTGGCAAACAGGCCTAGATCAGTTTAGGATGTCTGGTCAGCATGGATGAGTTGGACTTATGGTCTGTTTCAGTGCTGTATAACTCTATGACTCTAAGAGCCAAACACTGATTATTCAGTCTCAGTTCACCTCTCACCGTCAACTTATGGGAGAGGTAGTGGTATGTTCAATGCACCCATTGTTCACAATGGAAAGAGTTTGTCCTAAGGGGGTGGCCATGGTATCGCATGGGCCCAAGCTATGCCTGCCTCTTTGTAGAATATGTGGAACAATCCCTCTTCCGAAGCTACACTGGCCCTATCCCCCACCTCTTCCTCCGTTACATCGATGACTGTATCGGCGCCGCCTTGTGCTCCCACGAGGAGCTCGAACAATTCAGCCACTTCACTAACACCTTCCACCCCAACCTTAAGTTCACCTGGACCATCTCTGATACTTCTCTCTCCTCCCTGGACCTCTCTGTTTCCATCTCTGGCAACCACCTAGAAACCGATATCCATTCCAAGCCTACCGACTCCCACAGCGACATAGAATACACCTCCTCTCACCCGCTTCCTGCAAAAATGCCATCCCCTATTCCCAATTCCTTCGCCTCCGCCGCATCTGCTCCCGAGATGAGGCATTCCACTCCCGGACATCCCAGATGTCCTCATTTTTCAAGGACCGCAACTTCCCCTCCACAGTGGTCGAAAATGCCCTCAACCGTGTCTCTCGCATTTCCCGCAACTCATCCCTCAGACCCCCTCCCCGTAACAACCACCAAAACAGTATCCCCCTCATGCTCATGTAGCACCCACCAACCTCCGGATCCAACGCATCATCCTCCGACACTTCCGCCATCTGCAATCTGACCCCACTACCAAAGACATTTTTCCCTCCTCACCCTTATCTGCCTTCCGGAGGGACCACTCTCTCCGTGACTCCCTTGTCCACTCCACACTCCCCACCAGCCTCACCATCCCCGGCACTTTTCCCTGCAACCGCAGGAAGTGCTACACCTGCCCCTACACCGCCCCCCTCACCGCCATCCCAGGCCCCAAGAAGACCTTCCACATCAAGCAGATGTTCACCTGCACATCTGCTAATGTGGTACACTGTATCCGCTGTTCCCGATGTGGCATCCTCTACATCGGGGAAACCATTGGAGACCGCTTTGTGGAACACCTACGCTCGGTTCGTGACAAATGACTGCACCTCCCAGTCGCAAACCATTTCAACTCTCCCTCCCACTCCTTGGATGACATGTTCATCCTGGGCCTCCTCCAGTGCCACAACGATGCCACCCGAAGGTTGCAGGAACAGCACCTCATATTTCGCTTGGGAACCCTGCAGCCCAATGGTATCAATGTGGACTTCACAAGCTTCAAAATCTCCCCTCCCCCGACCGCATCCCAACACCAGCCAGCTCATCACCACCTCCCTAACCTGTCCATTCTTCCTCCCACCTATCCACTCCTTCCACCTCAAGCCCCACCCCCAACATCCTACCTACCAGCCTCATCCCGCCTCCTTGATCTGTCCATTCTCCCTGGACTGACCTATCCCCACCCTAACTCCCCACCTACACTCACCTTTACTGGCTCCATCCCCGCCTCTTTGAACTGTCTGCCTCCTCTCCACCTATCTGCTCCTTTATCCATCTTCCATCCGCCTCCCCCTCTCTCTCTATTTATTTCAGAATCCCCTTTCCCTCCCTCATTTCTGAAGAAGGGTCCAGACCCGAAACGTCAGCTTTCTTGCTCCTCTGATGCTGCTTGGTCTGCTGTGTTCATCCAGCTCTATACCCTGTCCTATATCTGACTTACTCAAAGTAATGTTGTAACAATTAAGTCAGTGAAGATGGCCAATACCAACTTCTACTTCTTGCGCCGAGCTCTGCACTGAACAGATACACAAGTTGCAGTCCATTGCAGTCTAAGCTTTGTCAGATAGAATGCTGTGGCATTGCAAAGGATGAGTGCAATCTCTTTGCATTGTGAAGCATTGAAGGAATGGTGACAGCCAATCACTCATAAGAACATGCTAAAGATGAGTGACAATTGAGAGTACTCATACGCAGTGGCCTTTTTGAAATTACTCCTATATCATAGACACAATTACCATGTTAGCATTAACATGCAGCAGAATGATTTAATGGAAGTGCTCACTGTTTCACTGCTGCTTTATCACTAATATTGCTGTATGGAAAACTTTGCACAGGCGCATCAGTTTTCACAGAGGGGTAAATATCAGATCTACATTAGAAACAACAAATGATCTTTTCTTTTTAATTAGTACAGCAATGTCCAACAACAATAACTCAAACCATTGGGAATGAGTAAGACCAAGCAAAGGCCTGGGAGCGAAATGCATAAATTACATTAGAATTTGCAAATGAAAAGTCTCCACTCATCCTTGAAGCATCTGGTTATTACGCTGTTTCTCTTCACTTGGAGTTCTCCACTGCCTGTCTTTCTGTTATTGATGCTTTTCATGGGCCATAACAAGATTCTCGCCCTCATCCTCCTTCTCAGAGGATTCCTGTCTAACCTGAATTTCCACCCCACACAATACATTCCCCTTTGGTGACTCAGATTGTGGAGGATACATCACAGCTCAATGATGAGGACACTGTCTCTGCATGAGTCTGCTGGACTGTTCCAAGCATTAGAACTTCATCTTCAGGGGGCCTATGGTCTGTTCTATAAAGGCCCTTGTCAAAATGTGAAGGTGTTATGCCTTTGCTCTCAGAAGTATTATGATTTCTTAGAGGACACATGAGCCAGATTTGAAGGGGATAGTCTTTCCCTACCAGCAAACATTCTTGTATGTGCTAAGTGTTTGGACAGAGGCTGATACCTGTGAATACTCTAGTACGTGTGAGTTGTGGCAGGTCCCTGGATAACTAGCACATAACACCAAAATGTGGCTGGTACAATCTCAAATTAATTTAACATTAAAGGGAGTAGAATCCAATTTCGTTTATGAAAACCATTGGTTGGTAATAAGGCATTCACTAAGTTATGTGGGAAAGATTGATAATACTCTGTACCTGTGGCAAGGCAATAATAACTAAGAATCCTGCTGCTCTAACTGTTTGATTGGCTGCATTAAAAATGCAGCAAAAATGAAGAGACGGTATTTATAACTCCACAAAGGCCATTTCTTGTCACTAAATCACCCTTTATTTACACATGAACAGTCATTGACTATAGTACTAACTCATACACAGTCAGGCACCAGAGTGTCAGGTCTGACACTCATCCTTTTTATATGTCAGCTAGGGCTCCCTGATTGGACCAGATTAACAGCCCCAATCATATTCTAAGAGGTCCAGCTGGCTGACTTCATTACAATCACGACAGATGAATTCTGGTGAACATTACATCAGTTACATCCTCAATACAGTTAAGAGTTGACAATTGAGAGATGCCACATAGATTGCCAGTTGTGCATCAAATTAGCTATTCGCAAATAAGCTCAGAGGAGCTGTAACCTTAAGGCTACCATGATGAAATTGTTATGTATCTTGTGAGTTCAAGTCCTTGTCCAGCTGCTTGCATAGGTGTAATACAATGTCTTGGGATATCCTTAATATAATTCAGTATTGGATCTTAGTCATTTGCAGATCACCCCAATAACATATGTAAATGTTGTTCAAGGCAAGATTTCTGCACATTCTTAGTGGATGATGTAGTCTTTCATTCTTTATGGGCTTAGCACCAGCCAGTGGCAGCTGCTATTTTTCCTGAGCATTCACTGTGCCTCCATGTGGACTGCAGTGGTTCAAGAAGGCAGTTCATCACCAGCTTCTCAAGGGCAACAAAGGGCAGGCAATAAAAGTGCTGGCCAGCCAGCGATGCCTATGTCCCACAAGTGAAAATAAGAAAATGTACCTCTTGTCTGCTTCATTCTGGGTTTCTTTTATCTGAGAAGCACCATGACCAGAACACTGGATTAGCCTTGGCATTCTGTACTAATTAGGTACAGAACTGTGAGAAAAGTCAGACATATAAAAAATGTTACTAAAGGCATTGCCTGAGCCCTTACGTCGTCTGTAATGCTTTACTTTTGCAGAGGGTAACGTTGGGCCTGTGCAACAGAGCTACTGTATTGCATTGATAAATAGTTTAGATTGCTGTATCCTTTATTCACATGAGGTTGTCCAACAGTTCCTTCTTTTGCCCCTGCATGAGACAGCTACCTGGATATTCACTCTGCCATTCCACCTTTGTAGTAAAATCATAGCAGCCTCACCACAGTTTGTAAAGATGTGGCAGCTGTAACACAAAGGCTTTCAAACCTTAAGACTGACTGCCTTAGCCTTTTGAGAAGGCGAGACTGAGATGGCAAGTGCCTTGTTACATTATTGTTGAGTTTAAATATCATAGGTTGGCAATAAGTGGGCACAATATAGCCCTCCCCTGGGGTCACAGAATCATAGAATTCCTATAGTATAGATAGAGGCTATTCAGCCCATCATGTCTGCACTGACCCTCCGAAGAGGAACCCATCTAGACTCACCCCACCATTCTATCCCCGCATTAACCATGGCTAATCCACCTAGCCTGCACAGATGCACACCTAGATGCTTCAGGCGGGATAGAGAGGGAGGTTAAAGGGGTGGAGGAGTTGCATTACTGGTCAAAGAGGATATCACAGCTGTGCTGAAGGAGGGCATGCTGGAGGGCTTGAGCAGTGAGGCAATATAGGCAGAGCTCAGAAATAGGAAGGGTGCAGTAACAATGTTGAGGCTGTACTACAGGCCTCCCAACAGCGAGTGTGAGATAGAGGTAAAAATATGTAGACAGATTATGTAAAGATGTAGGAGCTACAGGGTGGTGGTGATGGGAGATTTTAATTTTCCCAACATTGACTGGGATTCACTTAGTTTTAAGAGTTTAGATGGAGCAGAGTTTGTAAGGAGCATCCAGGAGGGTTTTCTAGAGCAGTATGTAAATAGTCCAACTCGGGAAGGGGCCATACTGGACCTTGTGTTGGGGAATGAGCCCAGCCAGGTGGTTGAAGATTCAGTAGGGCATTACTTTGGGAATAGTGATCAAAATTCCGTAGTTTTAGAATACTCATGGACAAAGACGAGAGTGGTCCTAAAGGAAGAGTGCTGAATTGGGGGAAGGCCAACTACAGCAAAATTCGGCAGGAGCTGGGGAATGTGGATTGGGAGCAGCTGTTTAAGGGTAAATCCACATTTGATATGTGGGAGGCTTTTTAAAGAGAGGTTGATTAGAGTGCAGGACAGACATGTCCCTGTGAAAACAAGGGATAGAAAGGGCAAGATCATGGAACCACGGATGACAGGTGAAATTGTGAGACTAGCAAAGAGGAAAAAGGAAGGATACATAAGGTCTAGGCGACTGAAAACAGACAAAGCTTTGGAAGAATATTGGGAAAGTAGGACCAATCTGAAACGAGGAATTAAGAGGGCTAAAAGGGGTCATGAAATATCTTTAGCAAACAGGGTTGAGGAAAATCCCAAAGCATTTTATTCATACATAAGGAGCAAGAGGGTAACTAGAGAAAGGGTTGGCCCACTCAAGGACAAAGGAGGGACGTTATGCGAGGAGTCAGAGAAAATGAGTGAGATTCTTAATGAGTACTTTGCGTCGGTATTCACAGAGGAGAGGGACATGATGGATGTTGAGGTTAGGGATAGATGTTTGATTACTGTAGGTCAAGTCGGCATAAGGAGGGGGGAAGTGTTGGGTATTCTAAAAGGCATTAGGGTGGACAAGTCCCCAGGTCCGGATGGGATCTATCCCAGGTTACTGAGGGAAGCGAGAGAAGCGAGAGAGGAAATAGCTGGGGCCTTAACAGATATCTTTGCAGCATCCTTGAGCACGGGTGAGGTCCCGGAGGACTGGAGAATTGCTAATGTTGTCCCCTTGTTTAAGAAGGGTAGCAAGGATAATCCAGATAATTATAGACCGGTGAGCCTGACGTCAGAGGTGGGGAAGCTGCTGGAGAAGATACTGAGGGATAGGATCTATTTACATTTGGAAGAAAATGGGCTTATTAGTGATAGACAGCATGGTTTTGTGCAGGGAAAGTCATGTCTTACCAACTTGATAGAATTCTTTGAGGAAGTGACAAAGTTGATAGATGAGGGAAGGGCTGTGGATGTCATATACATGGACTTCAGTAAGGCGTTTGATAAGGTTCCCCATGGTAGGCTGATGGAGAAAGTGAAGTTGCATGGGGTCCAGGGTGTACTAGCTAGATGGATAGAGAACCGGCTGGGCAACAGGAGACAGAGAGTTGTATTGGAAGGGAGTTTCTCAAATTGGAGAACTGTGACCAGTGGTGTTCCACAGGGATCCGTGTTGGGACCATTGTTGTTTGTGTTATATATAAATGATCTGGAGGAAGGTGTAGATGGTCTGATTAGCAAGTTTGCAGATGACACTAAGATTGGTGGAGTAACAGATAGTGAAGGGGACTGTCGGAGAATGCAGCAGAATATAGATAGATTGGAGAGTTGGATGGAGAAATGGCAGATGGAGTTCAATGCAGGCAAATGCGAGGTGATGCATTTTGGAAGATCCAATTCAAGAGCGAACTATAAGGCAAATGGAAAAGCCCTGGGGAAAATTGCTGCACAAAGAGATCTGGATGTTCAGGTCCATTGTACCCTGAAGGTGGCAACGCAGGTCGATAGAGTGGTCAAGAAGGCATATGGCATGCTTTCATTCATCGGACGAGGTATTGAGTACAAGAGTTGGCAGGTCATGTTACAGTTGTATAGGATTTTGGTTTGACCACATTTGGAATACTGCATACAGTTCTGGTCGCCACATTACCAAAAGAATGTGGATGCTTTGGAGAGGGTGCAGAGGAGGTTCACCAGGATGTTGCCTGGTATGGAGGGTGCTAGCTATGAAGAGAGGTTGAGTAGATTAGGGTTATTTACATTAGAAAGATGGAGGTTGAGGGGGGACCTGACTGAGGTCTACAAAATCATGAGAGGTATAGACAGGGTGGATAGCAAGAAGCTTTTTCCCAGAGTGGGGGACTCAAATACTAGGGGTCATGATTTGAAGGTGAGAGGGGAAAAGATTAAGGGAGGTATGCGTGGAAAGTTCTTTACACAGAGGGTGGTGGGTGCCTGGAATGTGTTGCCAGCGGAGGTGGTAGAGGCGGGCACGATAGCATCATTTAAGATGTATCTAGACAGATACATGAATGGGCAGGGAGCAAAGGGATACAGATCCTTGGAAAATAGGTGACAGGTTTAGATAGAGGAACTGGATTGGCGCAGACTTGGAGGGTCGAAGGGCTGTTTCTGTGCTGTAATTTTCTTTATTCTTTGTTCTTTGTTCTATCCCTGGACACTATGGGGCAATTTAACATGGCTAATCCACTTAACCTGCACATAGAGTCATACAGCACGGAAACAGAACCTTTAGTCCAACCAGTCCATGATGAACATAATCCCAAACTAAACCAGTCTCTCCTGCCTGCTCCTGGCCCATATCCCTCCAAACCTTTCCTTCCATAGAATCCCAACAGTGTGGAAACAGGCCATTCAGCCCAACAAGTCCACACCAACCCTCTGAAGAGCATCCCACCCAGACCCATCTCCCTAATGTACCAAAACTACACATTCCTGGACACTATGGGGAAATTTAGCATGGTCAATTCACCTACCTTGCACATCTTTGGACTGTGGGAGAAAACTGGAGCACCCAGAGGAAACCCACGCAGGCACAGGGAGAACGTGCAAACTCCACACAGACAGTCGTCCGAGGGTGGAATCGAACCAGGGTTTCTGGTGCTGTGAGGCAGCTGTGCTAACCACTGAGCTATCGTACGGCACTCCCATCCCCGCTCCTATTCACATACTATCCAAATGTCTCTTAAACATTGTAATTGTATCTTTGGGCTGTGGAAGGAAACTGAAGCACCTGGTGGAAACCCACACAGACACAGGAGAACATACAAACTCCACACAGACAGTCGCCCAAGGCTGGAATTGAACCTGAGTCCCTGGTGTTGTGAGGCAGAAGTGCTAACCACTGTGCCATTGCTACCCTAATGACTGCCATGCATTGGCCAGGGTCCTCATGTTTGCATGTCAACGTTGGATTATTTGGAGAATTTTATTTTTTTGAAAAAAATCAACCTGTTTGGATATTTTATGACACACCTCTGTGGCCATCACATCCTGAAGTGGGATTTGAACTCTGGCCTACTGGACCAGGGTTTGAATCCCATCATGGCAAATGGTGGAATTTGAACTCAATAAAGAAATCTGGAATTAAAAGTCTAATGATGACCATGAAACCATTGTTGATTGCCGTAATAACACTTCTGGCCCACTAACATCCTTAGGGAAGGGAACTGCCATCCTTAACTGGTCTGGTCTACATGCAACTCTAGGCCCACAGCCAAATGGTTGATTCTTAGCTGCCGCTTGAAATGGCTGAGCAAGCCATTCAGTTGTCTCAGCTGATATAAAGGAGAAATGGAATGAAACTGGATGAATCATTGGGAATTGACTAAGCCAGTGGAAACAACAATGGCAAAGATACCCCTGTCAACCCTGCAAAGTCCGGCTGATTAACATCTGGTGGCCAATGCCAAAATTGGGAAAGCCGTCTTGTAGACTAATCAAGCAACAGACTGACATACTAACAAAACCAAACAATGCAGACAACATCCCTGACAACACCATCACCATCACTGGTACTGCCCTGTCCCAGTGACAGGATAGACCCTGCAGAAATAGCAGCATGTGGTGTTATACAGTCAGGAAGGAGCTACACTGGGAATCTTCAACATTGATTCTTGATTGCATTAAGTGGCATGGCATCAGACCAAACATGAGCAAGGAAGCCTGTAGATTATCAACATACTGGCCCCCCTCATCAGATTATTCAGTACTCCTCCGTGTTGAACAGCACTTGAAGGAAGTACTGAGGGTGGCAAGAGTGCAGAATGTACTCCAGGTTGGGGGAGGGACTTCAATAGCCACATAAGAGCAGCTTGGCAGCACCACTACAGATTGATCTGGTCGAGTCCTGACATAGCTGGTTGACTGGCTCTGCAGCAGGTGGGGAAAACATACTTGACCTCATCCTCACTAATCTGCCTGCCACAGATGCATATTTCCATGACAGTATTGGTAAGAGCGACCACAACACAATTCTTGTAGATTTGAAGTTCCAACTTCATATTGAGAATACCCTCCATCATGTTGTGTAGCATTATCAACATACTAAATGGGATAGACTCACACAGATCTAGCAACTGAAGACTAGACATCCATAAGGTGCTGTGGATCAACAGCACTGAAATTGACTCCAAGACAATTTGCAACCTCATGGCCTTCCATATCTGCTGTTTTGCCTTTAGCAACAAGCCTACTTCAATGAAAAGTGCAACATGACATGCCAGGAGCAGCACCAGGCATACCTAAATGTGAGTGTTAACCTGATGAAGCTACAAAACATGGCTACTTGTGTTCCAAACAGCATAAGCAGTAAGTGATTGATGGAGCTAAACAATTCACAATCAATGGATTAGATTTAAGTTCTGCAGTTCTGCCATGACCAATCATGAATGGTGGCGGGCAATTAAACAATTCACGGGAGGTGGACTTCACAAAAATTCCCATCCCCAGTAATTGGACTGTCCTGCAAAAGATAAGGCTGAAATGTTTGTAACAACCTTAAGCCAGAGGTGTCGCGTGGGTGATCTATCTTGGCCTCTATCAGAGGTCTTCGGCATCACAGATGTCAGTCTTTAGGCAATTCAGTTCACTACGGTAATGTCAAGAAATGGTTCAAAGCACTGGATACTGCAAAGGCAATGGGCCTTGACACCATTTCAGCACAGAACTGAACACTTGTGCTCCAGAACTTTACACAGTCCAGCCAAGCTATTCCAGTATTGCTACCATATTGGTATCTATCTATGGCCATTTGTAAAATTGCTCTAGTATGTCTTGTACATAAAAAGCAGGTCAAATCCAAGCTGGCCAATTACCACCCCATTAGTCTACTCTCAATCATAAGTAGGTGATGGAAAGTGTTATCAACAATGCTATCAAGGAGCACCTGCTTAGCAAAAACCTGCTCACTAAGGTTCAGTTTGGGTTCCATCAGGGCCACTCCGCTCCTAACCTCATTGTAGTCTTAGTCCAAACATAGACAAAGGGGTTAAGTTCCAGAGGTGAGATAAGAGTGATTGCCATTAAATTCAAGGCTGCATGTGACTGAGTGTGGCATGAAGGGGCTCCAGTAAAACTGGATTCACAGAGTCACAGAATTGTTACAAGTGCAGAAGGGGACCTTTCAGCTCATCATGCCTGCACCAGTTCTTCAAACGACCCCATCACTATCTAGTACCAATCTCCTGTGTTTTTCCCTTATCCTGAGTCTAGGAAAGATGGAAAGATTATGATCAATGGCCTGCAATTTCTATCCTCACTTCCTTCAAAATCCTTGGATACATCTGATCCAATCCTGCTGCCTTGTCAACTTTAAGTACAATCAATCTATCCAAGACTTCTTACTTATTAATTTTGAATCCTTCTAGCAACAGAGTTTCCTCCCCTGTCACCAAGACCTGGGCATCATCCTCCTCTTTTGTAAAGAGAGATGTATTCACTTAACATCTCTGCCATGCCTCCTGCCTCCACGTGTAAATCCCCTTTTTGTTCTTTAATCAGACCTATTCCTGCTTTAACCACTCTTACTATTTATTTGCCTATTTAAGACTTTGAGATTCCCCTGACGTTAGCTGATAGTCTTTTCTCAATACCACTTTATCTCTCTTATTTGCTTTTTCACCTCCCCTTCTAAAACTTCAGTATTGTTCTCAATTGTATTTTCTGCCTTACAACTGCCATAAGCACACTTTTTTCTTTTCAACCATTAATTTCTACCTCCTTTGCCATCCAGACAACTCTGAATGTGTTTGTCCTATCTTTCCCATTTGAAAGAATACACCTTGACTGTACAATCTTCTCTGTGAAGGTAGCCCATCTTTCTCCACCACTGTCTTTAACCTCATGATACAATGATCAACATCTCCTAAATGTTTCCCCACTGACACTTGATCCATTTGGCCCACCTCATTTCCAAGGACCAGGTCCAATAATATGTCCTTTCTTGTTGAAATGGCCACATTCTGCTGTAGGAAACTCCCATGTACCCATTCTAGGAACACCTGACTCTCACTGCCCCTTAAACTACCAGCATCCCAGTTTATGTTTGGGTAGTCTATGAGTAGTTTATGTTTGAAGTCCTCCATTATAACTAGTCTGTAATGATAGTATTTCTCTGCAACTTCCTCTACATTCTTTCCACTAATTGTTGATCTATAGACTACACTGAGCTGTACCCTTTAATTTCTTAGCCCCTAACAAACTGACTCTGCTCTTGAACCCTCCAAGACATCGTCTTTCTCCAGCACTGCAATTGCTTCCTTAGCCAATACTACTACCCCTCCTCCTTTTCTTCCTTTTCTGTCTTTTCAGAACAACTTATATCCGGGAATATTCAACACCTGATCTTGCCCTTCTTTGAACCAGGCCTCTGTTATTGCCATCATATATCCAATGGCAATTTATATCTGTAACTTTGCAACCATATTTACAACACTTCGCTCATCTGCATTGATGCACGGCAACTCTATTTTGGACTTAATTTCTTTCTCCCTTACTCCGACATCACCAATTAGCTTGCTATTCTCTATGTTCATGCCAGCTGTTCCCTGAGCATTTTGCAAACCCTGATTGCTCTACTATTCTCTCTCACACACCCCAGCCAACTAAGTTTAAAGCCTTCCCACAGCCTTCCTTCCTCCAGTCCCTTAAGCTGCATGTGACCACCTCTCTAAATGTACTATCCATGTAACTCTCAGCCTCGCAGATGTGCTAGAGTGTCTCCAGCTGTCACTTCAGCTCTGAAAGCACAGCTTAAGTTGCTGCAGCTGGGAGCACTTCCTGCACATGTGGTTATCTAGGATACTGGTAGGGTCCATGACTTCTCAGATATTATAAATCACACACTGCCCTTGACCAACGTGAGTTGCTATGTCTTAAACTTACTTCATTCATCTTGCTTAATTACTTACTTTCTCAATTACTTGGTCACTTAGTCTTAAAGTTACTCCCTAATATTAACTTTACTATCTTCCCTTATTTTACTTTGGCTACCTTATACTACTATATTGTATTAGACCTGACTTTTACTTATCAATTGTGTTTCACAGTTTATCCTTTAATAATACATAGCTCTAATTTACTGCTATTTAGGGACAGTCCCTAATGGCAGTTTCTTCGAGCCAATACACTCGTTTTCTGTAACATCACTTCAAATTTTTGAAATAGAAATTGGGGGAAAACTCTCTGCTGGTTGGAGTCATACCTGGCACAAAGGAAGATGGCTGTGGTGGTTGGAATTCAGTCATTTCAGCTCCAGGATGTCTTTGCAGGGGTTTGTCAGGGTAGTTACTTGGCCAAAATATCTTCAGCTGCTACCTCAATGACCTTCCCTCCATCATAAGGCCAGAAGTGGGGATGTTCGCTGATGACTGCATCATATTCAGCACTATTCTCAACTCCTCAGATACTGAAGCAGTCCATGCTCAAATGCAGCAAGACTTGGACAATATCCAAGCTTGGGGTGAAAAGTGCCAAGTACATTTGTGCCACACAACTGCCAGGTAATGATCACCTCCAACAAGACAGAGTTTAACCATCACCCCCTGACATTCAATGGCATTACTATCACTGAAACCCCTATTATCAACATGCTGGAGAGTTACCATTGACCAGGAACTGAACTGGACTAGCTACATAAGTGCTATGACTGTACGAGTAGGTCAGAGGCTAGATCTTTTCCAGCTAGTATCTCACCTCCTGACTCTCCAAAGATTGTCTACCATCAACAAGGCACAACTCAGGTGTATAATGGAATACTCTCCACTTGCCTGGATGAATGCAGCTCCAACAACTCTGAGGAAACTTGGCACCATCCAGGACAAAGCAGCCTGCTTGATTGGCATGATATCCACATTCAGTCCCTCCACTACTCTTGCTCAGTAGCAGCAGTGTGTACCATCCATACAATGCACTGCAGAAATTCACCAAGAATCCTTAGATAGCACCTTCTAAACCCATAACCATTACCATCTAGAAGGTCAAGAACAGCAGGTCTATGGGAACACTACCAGCTGCATGTTCCCCTCCAAACAACTTTCCAGTCAGACTTGGAAACGTATGCCATTCTTCAGTATCGCTGGGTCAAAATCATGGAACATGCTTCTAACTGAATTGTGGGTGTACCTTCATCAAATGGACTGCAGCAATTCAACAGGCACCTCACCACCACATTCTCAAGGGCACTTAAGATGAGCACTAAATGCTGGCCCAGGTAGTGAAGCTCAGATCATGTGTGTATATTTTTAAAAAAATACCAATGTATCACAAAAGTCTCTCAACTGTTTGAAGAAAGAGTATTTTTAATCATCCTGTTCAACATGCCATGACACATCTCTGGGGCAGGTGTTTGAAGAATACTGACTTCCAGATTAACTGTCAGTTGTTGGGAGATGGCTAGCATCATTAAATCACTTGAATAATGATAAGTACAGTGGCACTGTAGAAGGGCTCAGATTCCACTACGATATTCTGCACTCTTTGTAAAGGAAACTACTTACTCATCATATTTTGCAAACAAATCATTCCAGTTCCACATCTTATTGTTCAGTTGATTTTTGGTTCAATATGGTGCGGTTCCAACTCCCATTTAGAGAGTGACTGTTTGACCATCCGCCATCCCCACATTTTGGTTGATCCCCTTTACTCCGGAGCCCATAGCTCTGAAGATTGTTAAGGCATTGATGGTCCTGCATTTCACCTCCATTAAGGCCAAAATGACTATGACTTGCCTTAACTTTCCCTTCGATGCCATGCATTTTCATCAAATACACTACCAAGTGTCAATCAACTGTCCATGATTATTTCCTATGACGGTAACCATTCTGTCAGAGCCCCAGTGCAACGAGGCCACTCCCCAAATTTGAGCTTCCTATAGCCACAATAAGCCTATAGCCTGACCCCTGAAAACTCGTGAATGTGTGACCCACTGACTGACCACGGTCCATCCTTTTCGACTGACTTTGACGGAAATCTCTGATTGACCATGGCCCACTCCTCGAACTGATTTGTCAGAGGGAAAAACCCCAGTAGGAAACATAAAATACTTAGAAATGAACACACTGGACCTCCAAATTTTAAGATGCTTTGGACCAATCTGTTTCAATCGCGAGTTTTTTTTTTGTTTTTTCCTTCTGCATTTGCAACAGCATGCCAACAAACTGACAAGCTAAGTCCTGACTTCTTTTACTTGAATTCTAGCACTGACTGTAGCCCATATGACTGGAGATGGCAAAGCACTTGGATAGACTATGATGCTACCCCTGACTGACCACAGTCCAAATTTTCCCCCGCTAAATATTCCATTCCTTTGACTTTCACACTTCTCAATTCTCTTCCAGCACATGCAGTGTGTAAGCTGCTGACACATGCTGCACATTTGATGTTGATGCTGTGGCAGGACAGAACGTCAACATGACCACCCCCTTGAGGCATTTAAACGTACTTTTTTCACTGTTTCCTAAATCCACAAACTTCTTGCCTTTCCCTCTGTACTTAATCGCCATCTCTAAGCCAGGGCTTCCTGGTTGTCTATCTGCACTAAAACAATAGCAAAAAGCCAGAAAATGCTTGGTTATCTGGCAGCAATAAAGCAATAGCTAAAAATCAGAGGATGCCTGGCTCTCAGTCTGTGCTAAATCAAAAGCTAAAAGCCAGAAGATGCCTTGTTGCCTATGTCTATAAATGCAGCCTGTAGGCCAACAAAGCTGGTTGCACCCTGTCTAGTAAGTCAACAAGTGATGCCGAAGTCTGCCCAGAGAAGCTACCTTTAAGCCAACAAATGATACCCAAGTTTGCCTAATGACAAGCAGCTTGATGTTCAGATGCTGGTGGATTGCTGTTACTGAGTTGTGTGGATGGAGGGTCCAGGGAGATTATTACTTTTGACAATGTGGGCATGAGCTGCAGTTCAAGTGGCTCCATGTCAAGTAAAGAAAGATGACCAACAAAGCCATGAATTAGCAGGACTCAGTACTCAGTGGCCAATTTATAAGTAACTGCTTGGATTTTGGTGTTGAGTTTCTCAACTGGGAAGAAGTTAATTGATAAAGAAAAGTTAATAACGCATGTAAAGTAATTAATCAGATGAAAATGCCTGCCAATAGGCTTCTTGCCACCTGATACTAAGAATTTGATCTTGCCATCTGAGAAGGGAGAACTTAATTGCTACAGTTTATCTTGATGTCAAGAACCTGACTGGACTCTTGCATGATTAAATCATCATGCTTATTATTATAGAGATAGTAAGAACTGCTGATGCTGGAGTCAGAGATAACACAGTGTGGAGCTCTGAAGAAGGGTCCCGACCCGAAACGTCAGCTTTCCTGCTCCTCTGATGCTGCCTGGCCTGTTGTGTTCCTCCAGCTCCACACTGTTCTCTCTTATTTATGTTTATTATTATACTTGCCACCTCACGGAAGGGCTAATTACTCCAAAGGTGACAATATACTAATGCCAATTTACAATTGGTGCTCTCTTAGAAGAAAGTTTCTTTGGGAGTACTAATAAATTCTTTAATTTAATATCCCACTTTTGAACCATTTTTCCATTCTGTTTATCATATTCTGCAGCTTTTGAGCCTGGTATGATTAGCTTTAAATTCTTTCTAAAGTGGCATAAAGTAATTGTCAAGATACCATATATCTAGTAACCATGTGATTTGCAAGAGTATTTCGTAAATGTGCTTTTGGAAATCTAACTTTTATAAAAAGAAAGCCACACAATACTGTGTTAGCTGTGCCCAGTGCACTTCACCTCTGAATACGGAGGTCAGGGTTTTCAGTGGTCCTTTGCAGAGACTTGAGCATATAAGTCTAGGCTGACAGTGTGGAGCAGATGGAGTGTTGCGCTCTTGGAGATGCTGTATTTTAGATGAGATATTGAACTGAGGTTTCATTGCCTCTGTCAGGTGGTTGTAAATGATCCATGACACAATTTGGAAGAAAATCTGAGAGTTATTCCCATTTTCCTAGTCAGTATCTACACTCTCACTAAAGTCACTAAAATGTATTAATTAGCCATAAACACTCTTTTTGTGGGAACTTGCTATGTGCTAATTGGCTGCTGCGTTTCCTATATTGCAACAGTGATTGCACATCAAAATTACTTTATAGCTGAAGAGCACTTTGGGACAGGTTGAGAAAGGAGCTATAAAGAGGAAGACATTTTTTTAAATGGCTCTACAACTCTCTAACATCCATGTCTCAGGTCGGACTACCATATTGCAGCTAAGATCCTGATTTTATATGAGATGTAAAGAAAAACGTATTCAGCTCAAAATCAAAACACAGGGCAAAGAAATTATGCCTTTTATTTTGTAGCATATGTGAACTTAAATGGTAAGGGAAAAATTTTTAAATGTCAAGTCAATTAATAGTTAAATGAGTAAGTTTTTGTCATGTAACTTTGAACAATTAAAATAAAACAAGGACGACGTGTGAACTTCGTGTGTTGTATTCTTTTAAATGTTAAAATATCAGAATACAGATAAGTGCAACAGCCATGTGAAACATACAACTTGTAGGCATAGGCCTGAATATCTTAACTTTCGGGCACATAAGCAATAACATTGTGGAAGTGAAATTGTTAGCGGTTATTCATATTTTGCATATTTATTCCTTAGGTATTACAAAAGAGAAACATTCACAATGAAGTTATTCCTCACATAACCAGCTCCAGGATGCAGTACCATCCCAGCCACAGCATCAATGAATTATCTCCTATGCACCTCTCAAGATGAGTCTTTGGTAGTCTGAATGTCAACATTATGATGCCACTTGGTAGATATTCGTAAGCGTAATATCGAAAGACGAGATGACATCATGCAACAAAATGGGTCTCAATATTGCAGAAGATTTTGCAACAATCCACAGCCTTCAAAGGCCTTAGACATATGTACTTAAATTCTCATACATGCATGCTCATATACTGTATTTTAGATGATGGGGTATGTTGTTTGATGTACCTCTCTAATCTGTCTTGTTAACGGAGAAATATAGTTCCTTAAGAGATTGCTTTCCATTGCTCAAAAAAAATCTATGAAGTCTTCTCCACCTCGGTTGAAGTTCATCTATTCAGCAGAATGCCTTTCTTACTATCACCAGATTCTTTTACACCGTACATATGCTTCCTTCTTCTCGGAAATTATTTATGTTTTTATGGCCCCAATGTAGAAAAATCTGTGGAGAGAGAAAAGCAAATTCTGCTTACTTCATATAAATAGAATGCACAAAATGACTAATAATTGACAAATTGAACAGAATTACTGAAGCTAATCCAGGTAAAAGCACCAGATGGAGCAAAGATATTTAAATACATTTAAAATACTTGTGTAAGGTTGTATTACTACCATAAAACTGAAATGATAATAGCTGTCTTTGGTCTTATATTATTTACATGAACATCAGTTTGATAAGACAGTGCAGCACTCACCAGAATCAATGAAGAGATGTGATGTTAGGTCAGTGTTCTAAAAGGTAGGACACCACATGTTCTCCTTTTGCATTTCAGTGTGTGGGATTATGTCATTGCCTTGGCAAGTAGCATCATAAATCTTTGATGTGACCGTATTTTGATGGTCTTTGAAAGTGCAAGAAATTTTGGAAATTTCATCAATTTATTTGTATAATATTTCAGAAACACTGATAGTCTTCTTGTTAAGTACATTATTTATTCTGCATAATATGAACAAAGGAACAGCAGTAGACTCTTTAGTCCCTCGAGCCTGTTCTATCATTTGATAAGACCATGGCTAATTTGTTGCCTAACTCCATAAGCTGCCTTTGGACAATATCCTTTAATACCTTTGCTTAACAAAGATTTATCTATCTCAGATTTAAAATTAAACAACTGATCCAGCATTCACTGCTGGTTGTGGCAGAGAGTTCTAAACCTCTAACAACCTTGTGTAGAAGCGCTTCCTAACATCTTTCCCGAACAGTCTGTTGTTAATTCTAGGGGACTATGTCCCCTAGTTCTATAATCTCCAACCAGTGGAAATAGTTTATCTTTATCTACCCTGTCTTTTCCTGCTAATGTCATGCTGCTCCCCGACAGATGTGCAGGTCTGGCTGCCTTTCTAACTTCTAAGGTGAGGCAAATGCAGCTTACTGTCATTCTGATCGTGCATTTCTGCTATGTTAGGTCAAGGTGACAACTTTTCTATGTTGGTTCCCAGGTGTCACTTGAACTGACTCTTGCTGACAGCATTGATGATTTTCACCCTGACTGCCTCTCCATTACATAATTCTGGCAATGGTATGGCAGCTCTTGTCAAAATTGTTTTTTCAGTCATGCCTGTCTCTCTTCTGTCTGTTTTTCTATTGGAAAAGTAGTTTGGGTACAGTGTGTTAATTTTTGTAGTAACTACTTTCCATATTTTTGGTATGTTCAATTCTCCACTCAAGGATTGCTTTGTATACATTCATGCTGGACTTCTTTATGATTCCTTTAGTGATTTTCACTACTACACGATCCTTTCCATTTGACTGGGGACATTGTGGAGATGACCATCGTATTGGCTTTCCCAGACCTGTATGAATGTGCTGAATTCTTCTCTCATGAAGAAGATCATGTCTGGAATGCCAATACAAAGAAAATGTGCTTTCAGGTATTTTACAATCTCACTGACAGTCATTGATGTCAGCTGGTCAATCTCCCAGCACACAGGACAGTCGTCCACAGAGACATGACAATCAGTTCCTGTGAGTCAAGAGATCTTCCTCCCAGTTTCATCCATATTTGCCTGACATGTCATCAGCAGCTCTTAACTCGCTCAGCTCCATTATCATTACAAACGCTGCAGTGGCTGGTATGGTCCTTTGCTAATAGAGCATTTCTCCTGCTTTCCTTAGGCTTGTTTCAATCCCTTGGTGGCCTGCATGGATGTTCTTTAGCTCTCCTCTCCTTTTAACTTCTTACGGATAATGACTCTATTTCCTTTGTAGGAAACGTCATTTTGGGTTTTCAATTCATTTCTGCATGGCCAATATGATCTTTCAACCACAGGAGTATCATAGGTGCTTTCAGGCCATCTTTTCATCAGTACTTCTTGTAACATGGAAATTGCATTTTGTTGGGTAGTTTGCTTGCTTTGAGCAGGGGTTTTCTCTGTTAGATTCAATATATCTGCTGGCTTGATGATTTCCAGAACATAGCGTTGTTACTTCCTGCTAAATCTGGAAGATTCCAAAAGATTCTGTAATTGTACCTCTACTTTCTTCATTGGGAATGCTGCTTTCAACATGTCAGTGATACAAAATGGTTTCCCTTGCGAGTACATCATGTTCAGATACTACTGCAACCAGACTAACACATTTTGGAGCAAATAGCCAAGGCTTGCGGAAAATATTTTAATGTGGTTTGTAGGCGGACTCAACTCTCACTTAGTCTCTTTCAAGAAGGCACTGATGAAAATGTTCACAAGAAAATACAAGGCTAGGCAGTTTTTCAAAATCTCAGCATAGTATCTATGCATTTGCATTCATGACTTGAATGCATCCAGTTATTCATGCTGCATTAGGATTGCTCCAACTCCCGTCTTGCTTGCATCACACTGCAGGATGACTTGATTATCTGTGTCATGCTATTTCAACACTGGTACTGCCATCAGTAGTTGCTTGATTTTAGTGAATGCTGCTTCTTGTGCCTGTATACCACTGCATATCTTTGGCAGCAAGTTGCTGTAATAGTTAACATTCCAATGAAAAACTGGACAAGACGTTTGCTAAGTAGTTGATGAATCCAACAAAATGTTCCACGGCTTTTAGATCTATTAGTTGCCACATCAATACTAAAAATCACCATTTTGTGATCTGGGCAAAAACTTTTTGTTGTCTGTACATGGCCTAAATATTTATTTTCTTGTTAAATTTCAGGTTTAGCTGAAGAGCTCTGTCTAGTAGTCAGATGAGATATTGATCATGGTTAGCAATGGCTTCTTCTATTTTGTCTCTGCAACTTTAACTAGCAGAACAGCTAGTACAGTTTCTAGGCCGGAAAGATTATCACCAATCACATGTTGTCTGTGGTACTTCTCTGGACCCATGGAAATGCCAAATGGTGTGCACAATCATCTGTGTCTTTTGAAGAACATCCAGAATGTAGTTGGAAAGCTATTGCTTTCATTCAGCTTCACTTGCCAGTAACCATCCTTCATATCCAGTGTAATGAACATCTTTTTGCCTATGTAATTAAAGCAAATTTCCTTTGATGGTTAGAAGGTAGTGAAGACAAGAGTTAACAAAATAAGTGTTGGTCCTACAGAAAATTAGTCTGGGGAATTAGTAATGGAGGATAATGAGATGGCAGACAAATTGAATAGGATATTTTGCATCAATCTTCACTAGAGGGAATACAAGTGGCAACCCGGAAACAGTTGTAACTCAGGAATTGAAAGGGATTGAGATATTCCAGAAAATTACAAGCTACCAGGGAGGTCGTACTGAGTAAACTGTTGGAACTGTGAATTGATCTGACAGATCCTGATAGATTTCATCCTAGGGTCTTAAAAGAAGTAGTTAGTGAGATGTTGATGCCTTAATTGTTATTCTCCAAAATTCATTAGATTCATGGAAGGCTCCTTTAGGTTGGAAAATAGCCAATGTAACACCTTTCCTCAAAAAGGGAGGGATACATAAAACAGGAAACACCAGGCCTATTAACTTAATATCTGTCATAGGGAAAATGTTAAAACCTATTAAAGACATTATAATAGGGCACTTGTATAAGCTCAAGGTAATCAGGTAGAACCAGCATGGTTTTGTCAAAGGGAAATCATGTATAACTAATTTATTGAAGCACTTTGAAGAAGTAACTTGTGCTGTAGAAATAAGCTGTACTGTACTCAGAGTTCTAGAAGACATTTGATAAGATCTATACGAAAAGTTATTGTGGAAAATAAAAGCTCATGGTACTAGGGTTAACATTAGGCATGAATAGAAGGTTGGCTAACTAGAAGCAGAAAGTTGGATAAATGGGTCTTTTTCAGGCTGGTAGGATATCTAGTGGTGGGCCATACAAGTTAATTTTTATAAATAATTTGGATGAAGGGACTGAAGGTACAGGAGCTAAATGTCTGATGACGATGTTGATAAGGTTCCACATGGTAGGCTCATTCAGAAAGTAAGGAAGCAGGGGATTCAGGGAAATTTGGCTGTCTGGATACAAAACTGGCTGTCCAAAAAAGACAGAGGGTGGTATTAGATGGAAAGGATTCAGCCTGGAGCTCGGTGACCAGTGGTATGCCGCAGGGATCTGTTCTGGGACCTCTGCTCTTTGTGGTCTTTATAAATGACTTGGGTGAGGAAGTGGAAGGGTGGGTTAGTAAGTTTGCCGATGACACGAAGGATGATGGAGTTGTGGACAGCATGCAGGGCTGTTGTAGTTTGCAACAGGACATTGACAGGATGCAGAACTGGGCATAGAAGTGGCAGATGGAATTCAACCCAGAAAAGTGTGAAATGATTCATTTTGGAAGGTTGACTTTGAATGAAGAATACAGGGTTAATGGCAGGATTCTCAGCAGTGTGGAGGAACAGAGGGATCTTGGGGTCCACGTCCATAGATCCCTCAAAGTTGCGACCCAAGTTGATAGGGTTGTAAAGAAGGTGTATGGTGTGTTGGCTTTCATTGGCAGGGAAATTGAGTTTCAGAGCCGTGAGGTTATGCTGCAGCTCTATAAAACTCTGGTTAGACCACACTTGGAATATTGTGTTCAGTTCTGGTCACCTCATTACAGGAAAGATGTGGAAGCTTTAGCGAGGGCACAGAGGAGATTTACCAGGATGCTGCCTGGACTGGAGGGCAGGTCTTATGAGGAAAGATTGAAGGAGCTAGGGCTTTTTTCATTGGAGCGAAGAAAGATGAGAGGTGACTTGATAGAGGTTTAAAAGATGATGAGAGGCATAGATAGAGTGGATAGCCAGAGACTTTTTCCCGGGGCGGAAATGACTATTACGAGGGGGCATAATTTTAAGGTGATTGGAGGAATGTACAGGGGAGATGTCAGAGGTAGGTTCTATACACAGAGAGTAGTGGGCATGTGGAATGTTCTGCTGGCAGTGGTAGTGGAGTCAGATACTTTGGAGACTTTTAAATGACTCTTGGATAGGCACATGGAGGGTAGTAAAATGTAGGGTATGCAGGGTAGATTGATCTTAGTAGGATAATAGGTCGGCACAACATCGTGGGCCGAAGGGCCTGTGCTATGCTGTACTGTTCAATGTTCTATGTTCTATGACACAAAGATAGGTGGTAAAGTGAATTGTGAAGAGGACATAAAGTGCCTACACAGGAATATAGATAAGTTAAGTGAGTAGGCAAAGATCTGACAAATGGAGTACAATGTAGGATAGTGTGAAATTGTCCATTTAGCAGAAAGAATAAAAAAGAAGCATATTACCTAAATGGTGAGAAGTTGCAGAGCTCTGAGAGGCAGAGAGATCTGGGTGGCTTTGTGCATGGATCATAGAAGGTATGGCAAGTAATCAAGAAAGCTAATAGAATGTTATGTTTTATTGTGAGGGGAACCGAATGCATAAGTAGGGATGTTATGCATCAGCTATACAGGGTATTGGGGAGACTGCACCTGGAGTGCTATGTACAGTACTAACCACCGTACTTACAGAAGGAATTTAATGCATTGGAAGCAGTCCAGAGAAGGTTTATTAGAGACTTATAATTGGAATGAGTGAATTGCCTTTTAAAGGAAAGAGTAGGCAGGCGAGGTCTGTATCCTCTGGAGCTGAAACATATAAGATCCCAAGGGGAATCGACTAAGTGGATGTTGAGAGAATGTTTCCTCATGGCAGAGCAAGCTCAATGTGCCAAGTGGCTTACTCTTTTTCCTTGTTCGTCTGAAAGACATGAAATCCCTAAACATCCATTTTTGAACCTAGGAGACACCACCCAATAAGAGAGGGTGATGGCAACATCACCTATGGACTGGCGTGTGTCACAATGATGATCAGTGGCTACAGTGTCTTAGCAAAAAGGAACGGACACCAAAAACAGACTGCAACTACACCACATAATTATGTGAAAAGCAGCACTTATAGTAAAAACTGTCTTTCATGGTGTGGTCTCTTCAGCAATCAGTAATGGATGACCATTTGAAGCTACCCCAGTGAACTAGGTTTACTGTTTATTCATTAAATCATGTTGATGGAAGAATGTTGACGATCCTAATCAATATGGACTTAGAAAATAGAAACATGAGTAGTATTTAATCCCTTGAGCCTATATTATCATTCAATGAGGTCATAGCCATAAACCTAATTCCATATATCTGGCTTTTACCCATATCCCTTAATAACTGGTCCACAAAAATCCACCAAGCTGGGATATAAAATTAACAAGCAATTTAATAACTATTGTTATCTTGCAGAGCAGAGTTCTAAATTTTGATCTTACTGCATGGGTGGAAATGGTTTTTTTAATTTCATTTCTGAAAGATCCCAATCCTTCTTCCAGTATTGTGCAAATCTCTTGCATCTTAGCCAAGACCAAAACAGAAACCAAAATATTGACAACTAATTTAAGTGATCATGACTCTGAAACAGTCATAAAACCAGGCTGCTGTTTGTAAACATGGAACCGCATATTGTAGTAAAGTCCATGGCTGGATGGTATGTGTGTCTGTTGGTGGTTTGAAGGCCTCGGGTACATGAAATCCTGAAATTAAAGGAGATAATCCAGCTAAAATGTTGAGGGAATATTCATTAATTTGTGGGACAGTCCACATCTCAGGATCTTAAATATGAGATAGTAATAAATCTAGCAGTGAATTCAGGGAAAGTTTTATTTTATTCAGAAAATGATTAGAATGTGAAACACTATCACAGGGAGTAGTTGAGATGAACAGCATAGGCAACTCTGTGGTTAAATGCATGAAGAGAATAGAAGGTTATTCAGAGAAGAAAAGAAGGTTTTGGAAGGGTGGGATGAAGGAGGTTAGGCTGAGGTTCATGTGGAGCATCAGCACTGCCATAGATCTATTCAGCCAAATTCAGTGTTTCCGCACTGTACATTCTCTACAACTCTATTCAACAGGCAATGCAAAATTGATGGATCAAGCAACAAGAATCTTGTTTTGTTTTTGATTCTCTCACCTGAGACCTACACAATCTCCAGCCAGAGCAAAACCCCTGTGAGGGAGTATAGGGGTTGTCAGGGGTTGATCTGGATGGGATGGTTTTCGGAGGAGCGATATTAACTCGATGGGCCAAATGACCTCCTTCTGCGCTGTAGGAATCCTATGATTCTAAATGCATTGCCTGATGCTGTCTTTTCACATGTTTCCTACTTTACGGGGAATGGTGGAGGGGTCAGACAGCCTGCCAGTCCTTGGGACTAATTAGAGCTTTAAATGGGCACATATGTACCTCATACCACTCCTGTCAGAATTTTACCCATAGTAGCAGAAATCGCACACCCAGGGAATAACACAGCAGTTTTAGTGGTCGAGTAATGGGAGGGGAGTTTCCTTTTGCTAGTGTAGGAGTTGGGACGTCATGTTGCGGTTGTACAGGGTGTTGGTGAGGCCACTTTTGGAATACTGTGAACAGTTCACCTTTAGCAAGGATATTACTAACTTGGAGAGGGTTCAGAAAAGATTTACCAGGATGTTGCCAGGACTGGCGGATTTAAGTTATAAGGAGAGGCTGGACTTTTTTCACTAGAGTGTAGGAGGTTGAGGGGTGACCTTATGGAGTTTTATAAAATCATGAGTGGCTTGGATAAGGTGAATAGCAAAGGTCTTTTCCCTAGGCTAGGGGAGGTCGAAACTAGTGGACATATTTTTAAGGTGAGAGGAGAAAGATTTTAAAGGGACCTGAGCGGCAACATTTTCACAAAGGGTAGTTTGTACGTGGAATGAACTGCCAGAGGAAATGATAGATGCAAGTACAGTTGCAACATTTAAAATACATTTGGACAGGTACATGAATAGGAAGGGTTTGGAGGGATATGGGCTAAATGCAGGCAAGTGGAACTAGTTAGTTTGGGAAAGTTGTTTGGCATGGATCAGTTGGACTGAAGGGTCTGTTTCCATGCTATATGACTCCGACTCTATAACAAGTCAGCTTTTTCTTACTATGAATTTCTAATGTCTGTATTTTTTGTGGGTTTTACCTATGCAAACTCATCAATCTGCTTATTATAACCACCAGGTTCCCATAAATCATTCAAAATGTTTATTGATAATATTTTTGTTTATCATTTTTCTCACTAATTAAAATTTCAAATGTTCAAAACAAAGTGTCAAACTAGATAAAATATAGGGAGAAAGGAAGACAAGGAATAGCAGACACACAGAGTCATACCATTTTGAAAACAGGTGAACACAGGTCAGGTGCAAAGCTAAAATGTTAAAATAAATCAATAAAATTACCAAGAACCAATCACCTACTTATAGTTTGGCAATTTTTAAACTCACGCTGGCCTAGAAATCCAGCAAACAAAAGCAGGTGGGATTGATCAGAAAATTATAATTACAGCACTGCTTGTGGGTCAGAAGGAAGAAATTAGTTTCTTCTCGGGCAATAAGTGAATCTGTAAGTTGCTCCCACTACCACGATCCCTCTTTGACACACCCCTATAATTGCTGCCTGATCACAAACCCCACTATTCCCTGTCCTCCCGTAACTTTTTTGCAATCTTGATTTCTCATCTCTTGTCAATCAATGCTCCTAGATCTCTCTCTAAATTTTGACACCACTCTAATTTCTCCCCGACTTTCTGTTTTTCAATCTACTCTACTTTGTTCTCAATCTCGGAAACCAATTCAATCTCTCTACAATCTTTAGCTAGGAATCACCCAACCCCCTTTCAATGAAACTGTCTTCAGCCTCCATACACCCAATGACAACCTTTGTATATACACTGCGCCTTTTTAAAAAAAAGTCATGGAGACAGCCATACTCTGCTGCATCCTTTTGGCAGCGCCCTAACCAATCAGAATCTACTGGCTTCGTCAGAGAATTAAGAATGACAGTTAACTGTTCTTGTTCCATCTCCATTCCAATTATGACCCAACCAATCATCTTCTTATTCTGTACAAAATGGAGTCTTTTTTTTCCTCCAAGTCTGTTTCTTCTGCCTTAGTTCTGTTTAATACATGAATGAAAAGCTTCAGCTTCCAGTCTCCTTTTAGCAATGTTTGGGTTCTGTAGTGCCAAGCACTTATTATCTAAACTAGTTTGAACCGTAGGAGGGAAAAATTCTAAATAACAATACTGCTGTTCATGCATGTACTAAGTTTAGTACTTTAAATCTAGATTAAAATACTGAAGTACCCAGTTAATAGTTTCATTTAGCACTTCCCAGCAGGTATGTTAGTACTGTCCAAAATCTATGAATGTACTGACATTCTGAAAAAGTTATAATATGTATTACATCTTACTTTTACATTAATATTTTAATTAAACGCACTGCAGTAAAACATCCTAAGTGATTAATAGTTCAATATTCCATCCATTAAAAAAATGACCAAGGTCAAGTGAATTAACATTTCATGTGGCTTTTACTACCATAGAATTAAAACGATATTCTATGTTAGCTACAAAACAGTATGAATAGATGGTGTAGGAATATTACCTTGTACATTTGACCTTTAAATATACCAGTGCAACATAATATACCAGAACATTAAGAAAAGTCTGCACAGTGTAAAATAAATGTGCAATTTAACTACATTTAAAGAACTTTTAATCTTGGGTTTTTGTCTCCTTTTCAGTGAAAAATCTTCCAATTAACAGTTTAAATCATCACTGTGTAGCTCTATTTTAAAACTGATGTGTACAAAGATAGTTTTGGCATTGACTAAATACAACAAAAATGTCATTAATGATAGGCATGCTGTAAACCTCACTTTATAGCTGTTCAAATGCAAAATATAAATCATGGTATACAAAAATGAGACATAACATAGGCTGCTCTGTATATCTTATTATGCAGTTACAGCATCAAGAAGCTGTGTCCATGTTATGCTTTTGATGAAATAACATGTTCCAAAGTACTTTGAAGGAGACTATACTGTTGTGGGTAAATCACTGCAAGATACCTTTAATTCAGCTACGTATTAAGAAATCTCACAGACAACCACGTACTGAAACAATTATTTAAATTTTTTTGCATGTCGCAACCAAAATAAGGCCCGTCAAGTAAGCAAGTTAAGCCTCACAACACAACTTGGACATTACCCGATTAGTGGTGGAATTTAGTTATGATTTCAACCAACAGTGTCCGTCTCTGACATCCAGGGTTTTATCCTTGTACAATGTTGTTCTTCAAAGATCTGCTGCTGAATTTTCTGGTGTTGGTTTCTTATACAGTTTTTTTCCATCCTTCGGGTCTATTATTTCATATTACTGCTGATGTTTCTTTTGAACTTTTCATCCAAAATATTGCAAGTCTGCAACTTGCCTTCTTATCAGAAGTAGCTTCTCCGTTCTTTGTTACTATTGGCACTGTCGGTTTGAAGACACAGCAGTTTCCTGCAGTTCAGAGATAGTAGGAACTGCCGATGCTGGAGAATCTGAGATAACAAGGTGTAGAGCTGGATGAACACAGCAGGCCAAGCAGCATCAGAGGAGCAGGAAAGCTGACATTTTGGGTCTGGACCCTTCTGAAGAATCATTGATTCTTTCAATGCATTAACAGTTATTAATGTTCTGAAGTTTACACTATCACGATATGTAACTGTGTTTGAAGTAAAGGTTAAAGGAAGATTAAAAGTATAGTGTTAGATTTTGAAGAGGATTCTGAAGGAGAAAGACAGATAAATGGGTTTTGGAAGAATTTAACTTTAATCGCAAAGTATAGTCCTAAAAATCAGACACAGGGCTCACAGTGCACAATTATCTCATACCTGTTCAATGTAATGCAAGCAGCAATCTAACTTCATTGTCTTTTCAATTCAATTCAATTGTTGCTACATGCAGCTATCATTATTTGTGTATTTTACAGCTGCATGCAATAGTCAGGATCCTAATATCAATATTTGCTAGAACTACATGATGCTAGCATGTACCTCTTAAAAGGACAGGAGATGGAGATGATGACATCATTCAGAATAATGCTATGCAAAATAAAGAGGCTGAACACACACACTAATTTTTGCTGATGCTATACTAGAGGTCTTGGCATGGTTGCACAACATGCAGCATACCACCACAAGTCTTTGGACCTACTCAAATGAATATTATCGGTTCCTCCAGAGCGGTTGAGATAGTATATTAATAGTATTGGTATTCAGCATATTAATTTCAGCTCTATTTCAATGTTTCTTGTGACAACAAACTTTTTTGTCATATGTATGCTGGACACAATCATGGGTTACAGTCTGGAATAATGAAACTTGTTGGTGGTGCTGTGGAGGCTGCACTTTCACATGGGTATTTCCTGTGCTTGGTCACTTGTTCTTCTAAACTACTCCAATTGATTTCCTCCTTGATAGTCAGTGGCAGAGAACACTGCTGCCACTGTCTGATAGATTTCTTTTCCTCAGACAGTTGTATGCTGACATTTACCAATAATCGCTACCTTTTATTCTTTTTCCTTCTTTTGACCTATTCACCATGTTTTCTGGTCCTTGAAGGACTGTTCTGGGCTCCATTCATCGTTCTGCATTTTCTTAATGATCTTTTCCAGGTGCTCCACAATGAAAACCTTGTAGTGAAGCCCTAAAGTCCCCACTTAAGTCTACAGCACCCCTGCCTCCTTGTCCCATCCTAAAAACGTCTTGTCTTTCTTTCAGATTTTGTGCGGGCCCCCCACCCCCACTTCCCCAGTAGGTCAGGGTTGAAGTAGGTGAGAGCAAATGGAGAAGATGTTGCAGGCAATAGTAAGAATGGTACAGCATGAGCCTTCGTGGTTGATGAGTGCAAATGCTCTAGCGATAGAGTAAGTGTGAGGTATCGGAGAAAGGTGATGAACTTACCCTAGCAGAATAGAAAAGGACATTGATGAGATGGTTGAGACTGCTTTAAACTAGGAGGCACCTTGGGACTAGGTTGGCATGGTCTGGTATCACAGGCTCCACTGCCAATCCTGAGGGAGGAGGAATTCCTGCTTGTGCACATCCTGTCAAGTACAATACCAACAAACCTGCCCGCAAAGTGGGCCATCAATTTCCCCTTGTCATGTCCAGACGAGAAAGTCACCTATAGTGTAAGGGTCAGGTCACCTAATTGGAGGCGACCTCCCAGCAGCAGACTGGGTCAGGGCTCCAGGCAGGCTTTGAGGTCCTACCTGCAATATATCCAATACACACAGGCCAGACTGTGGAGGGCACCTCAAGATGTTAGAATTTTCACTTTTCCTTTTCTGCTGTAGTAGACTGCAACTTCTTCCATGGAGAACTTCCTACTGCCACTTCAGTTTTGACATTCCATCCACTACTGCCTAATTATATGCAAATACGCCCTCTGACCGCTAAATCAGGGAAAACACTAAGAGTCAGATCCCCCATTTCACCCTGGTGCTCGAGTCCCCACCCAACTGCAATTACGCAGAGCTCAATGTCTAGAAACTGTATTTCACTGAACACACAACAAGAGGAAAGGATTTTCAACATAGCTGCCAATGCACAATATGCAATATTTCACATTCTCAGGCCAGTTTGAAGCAATTGTGAATCCAGAAGATGATTCATAAAAGCAAGCAACATTTTTCCTGTAGTAACCAGTTTGAATTAGTTTCAAATGAATTTACACAGATTAAAAATAGACAGGCATTTACATAACACATTTCATGTCCACATAGCGCTTAACAGTTCATGAAATACGTGATTTGCAAATATAGCTGTAATGCAAGGATGACAGCAACCAATCCGCACACTGAAAACTCCCATAAAAAGCAGTGCAATAATGACCAGCCAATCTGTTTTATTTATATTAAAAATGAGGTACAAAAGTATCAGCCAGGACACCAGGGACAAGTCATTTGCTTATCTGCAAAACAAAAAAAGTGTCATAGTATCTTTTGAGCCCACTGAGAAAGCAGACAGTTCCTTGGTTTAACATCTTCTAGTGCATTACTCTCTCAATACTGCACTGGAACGCCTTATATCACAAATAGAAATACTGTCTAAACTTCTGTTAAAGAAATATTAGGAAAATCAAGAAAGGGAATTATACAAACCTATTAATCAACTAAGGATTTATGTAGTGCACTGTCTTGCCTTGATTCCCTGAGGGTAGGATGTGGCACAGGCTCTTACCTGCGTAGCCTATGCAGACTTTTCCATTCATGGGGTTGCATGCAGCTGCATTCACGGTGTGTACCTGGAAATGATGCTACAACGACATCAGGTAGTCCAATCAGTTGATGTGACACCAGGATACTAAAATTAAGGAATACAGGCCTGGTCACACGTATAGTTCAGAAATGTTAAAATGTGCACAACAGCAAGAAGGATCCCACAGGAACATTATGTAAAGGATCAGACACTTTAATCATAGTTAAGTAGAATTTATTAAATGTCTGAAAGTACTTGAGTGTTTTTGGATATGATTGGTGCATTGCCAGAGTATTGCCATATTCTTATGGGGATTATGGAGGGTCGGTGAATTGTTCACACAAAGTATACAATAGCATGGGGGGCAGCAGTGATAATACCCTAGAACTACAGCATCTGAGGGAGACACAGCAGGGCGTTTGGACAGTGAAGGCCCTCACTGTTCTTTCTGCCAACACAAATCAGATTCTTAAATGGCCTTTATACATGGACCATAGCTTTTTTGACTGTGGACTAAAAATGGGAAAAGATACTGCCTTAAGCCAAGGAAACTGTAAGAAGTATTTTATAGTTTTGAAAACAAGTTACTGGTGCAGATTAAGAGTTATATCTACAATGCTGCCTTATTCAAGCAGCAAGAGAGCAATTCAGGGCAATTTTGGCCAGAGACAGTGTTTTCAGTGATTCAGACTGGTGCCAGAATTGCACTTCTCTGTATTTTTTTTTTTTAAGGTTCTCTTTCTCCCACCCACAATATTTCTGTCTCATCTCTTTATGTGCCTGTGTGTATGGGAATTTTAAATTGTCGAGTTATACATCAGCAATTGAACTTAAAAGTGATGTGCAAACGAAGCAAGGGTGTGGTGCGTAATTAAGGTGTGGAATGCACTGCCTGGAAATGTCGTGACACAGGTTCAGTTGGGTCATTCAAGAGGGCATTGGATGATTATTTGGATAAAATGGCATTATGGGGAAAATGCAGAAGATTGGCACTGGGTAATAGAACTGCTGCAGGCATGATGGGCTAAATGCCTTCTGCACCATAGTAATTCTGTGATTCTCTATCTACTTTTTATCATCGGTTAAAAACACAGTTTGATTGCACAAAATAGTTATTTTCTTATTAATTGATAAAACATGGTCTGCACATTCTTTTAACGTGAATTAGACAGTTAGGTAAAATTGAGCAATTCATTGCTTTAACCAAGTTCTCACATTTGTGACAACTGTGGGATGAATGGGGCTTGATTTCCAGTGCTCTATTCCAGTGAATCATGCAAGAATATAGGGTGAATGTGCGTTGGGAATTGAGAGATATGATGACAATGTCCTGAGGAAAGCCTATATTTTCTTTTGTATTATGTTATTTTAAGAAAAAAAGTGAAGCAGGGAGTATTTTGTATATTTTGAATAAGAGTTAATTGATTTCCTGTGACATAATTAGTTTCCAGGAAATGTCCGAGACCCGAGGTTGCCACGAGGATGAACAGCTAAGAGGCAAAGGGTAAATAGAAAGCCAATTGTAATGTGGTGGGGTCAACATTTTATTTTCTAATTTGCTATTCAGGATTCTGAGAATTCATGCAAAAAAGAAGCAAGGCTCTTTCAGAATGGAACAATTTCCTGTCTGGCGGTCTTTAAACATGTTCCGGTGTTTGAAGGTTTCTGAAGGAAAGAGGAATTGAAAACTGCAACTGTATGCAGCCTGTCTCTAACTGGATTCATTGGTATGTGTTAGGAACAACCAAAATATCTGGGAAATCGAACCAGAATTCATTTCACACCAGATTCTATAAGCCAGCTTTGACTGTGACCGATTATAATTCACTGGGAACAATTAAGTTGAGAACTGGAGTCTGAGAAGTTGAAGTGAAATGATCAACAGTAATTGCACTAGAGCTGTTGTGGCATCTCTGCTTTGTTTTGGCACAAGTGTTGAATATTAATTAATTTTGCTAGAAGATGCTTGTCAGGCTTCTGCCAATGGCACTGGTATTGAATATCAATTTATTTTTATTGCAACAAGATGAAGGACAGGCATTTATGTAGTCATGGGAATGCTGACATCACTGACGGGAGCTAGCATTTATTACCCATCATTTCTGCCCAGGAACTTGGTGTCCTTGCTCAGCCATTTCAGAGGTCAGTTAAGGATCAACCAGATTGCTGTGGATCTGGAGTCACATGCAGGCCAGACCCAGGTGAAGATGGCAAATTTCCTTCTCTAAAGGCTATCAGTGAACCCAGTGAACCAGATGGGTTTCCACAATGATGATCAGAAATAAAATGGTCAGCATTAGGCTAATCTTTAATTCCTTTTTTTATTGATATCAAACTTCACCTTCTGCCACAGTAAGACTCAAACTTGTGCCCCAGAAGTGAATTACATTAGCATGATGACACTATCTCCCCAATTTTCTGAATGAAAATCCATTTGATTTTCTACTCATTGTCCTATTTCTCATTTTTTAAGCTTGAAACAAAATCACATATGATATTTTCATATATCGAACTGTACCCAAAGACAGAAGAGATAGGAAGGAATGTAGCTTACACCATGGCTGATAGAAATCCTAATATAATTGCATGCTTAGCGCAAGATGTCTGTACTGTATGCCTTCGCTGTCAAATATGTGAGATAATTAGGAAATTAACTAGCCAGCACTGAGACAACAGCTGGTGTTGATGATGACCGCTAATTAAAGAAACAGGACAAGATTGTTGGAGACGATTAATGGGAGTTGAAGATGACAGAACCAAATGGAGAATACCCCATGCAGTTATGGACAAGCGATAGCTTAAAAAAAAAATCACTGGGAGACACATTGTCTGCACTTTCTGCACTTGGGGACCTTAACTAGCTCACTCACCCACCCAGCTGCACTCACACACTGCCCATCCAGCCTCACTCACATACTCAGCAACTAAGTCTCACTCACTGAGTCACTATTCACTGAGAAGACTGCAGAAGGGGAGTTTCAAGCAAACTCAATGGAAGAGGTAGAAGGACCTGATGTGGACAGAAGTGGTGAAAGGGAGATGGGGGTGGGGTTGCTGAGTGTGTTATGGACCAGATGTGACCCACCAAAGCATATTATGGAGATACCTTTTAAAATACAAAAGTCAGGGTGTAGGCTAAGTGTAAGTGTAAGGTGCTGTGTATCAAATATGATTCAATTAGTCCACCACTAAGCTTTAATCAAAACATACTTTATTCTTACAACACAGTTAAAATACAACAAAAAGAAGAACTGGCATAACTTTACTCTATTGAAATACTTAACAAGACAATGTATTATTTAAGCACTAATCATCAACTGTTCCTTTGCAGGCAGCATCCCATGAACACACACTTGAGAAAGGCAATTCAGCAACACAGTTATTATTCTCACATGCTGTCTCCCTCCAGTCCAGTAGAAAGAAACAATCTGCCCTTTTTCATTTCTAAGAGAAAATCTCTCTGTCTAAGACGTCACTCTAGCAGGAGAGAACTCAAGCTTTCAGCTCCAACAGCCAGCAAAAACCACCAATTAACTGAAAGCAAGACCAAAATCCTTTAGGGTTTGTGTGAGACTGACCCCGCCCACTCATGATTCGTTTGCCTTACTGAAAAGAAAGCACCCTGGAGAACTCAAGGCAGTTTTTAATTGCCTGACTGAAGGAGACATTTTATCACCACTGTGACAACACCCCTCCACAAGAGAAACAGTACAAACCACATCTCTTAAAGGCATGGTATTATCACAGCTTGCCCCTTTCCCCTCCCCGAAAAAATGAACCATCAATATACAAAGATGGCTTCATTTTCAAAAGTCTTTAATCTCACACTATTAGTACACGCACACACACAGTACTGACTCTAAGCATGCAAACATTCAATAATATGATCCATTTCAGTCTATTTCTTCCATCATCAAACACCTCTGTTATCTTTCATCAAAATTGTTACAAAGCTTCTGTAATTACGTTCTCTTGTCCTGCCACATATAATTTTCAAATTGAATGTCTGTAGCAATAAATTCCATCAAAATAATCTGATATTTTTATCTTTAATTTTTTCCAAAAACATTGAGGGGTTGCGATCTGCACATAATCATCTCAGACACATTACTGACAACATAAATGTTGGAATGTTGCAACGCTAACACCAGACTCAAGGTCTGTTTCTCACTAGTGGAACTTTTTTTTGATGAATGTTCAACTTTCTGGAAAAATACGTAATAGGTCTTTCTATACTCTTGTTGTCTTCTTGTAAAAGTACAGCACCAATCCCCCGTCACTTGAATCAATAGCCACCTTGCACAGGTTTGCAGTAATTGGGTGTTGCTAACACCAGAGGGGTGGTCAACACAGCTTTCAGGCTGTCAAATGCTTTCTGTCACTCATCAGTCCACTGAAAGTTTCTGCACTTCTTCAACAGGTCAGTCAGTGGAGCAACCATACTGCTAAAATTCCATCCAAATATCCAGGAAAAATCACTTATGCCCAGGAATCGCAGTACTTCTCTCTTTGTTGACGACATGGGAAACCTTTGTTTTCACATCCCACAGAGTCATGTGTCCATGTCCAATGGTATGGCCTAGGAACAGTGGGATGGCCTAGGGGCAGCACGGTGGCTCAGTGGTTAGTACTGTTGCCTCACAGCACCAGGGACCTGGTTTGATTCCACCTTTGGGTGACTGTCTGTGTGGAGGTTGCACATTCTCCCCGTGTCTGCGTGGGTTTCCTCCAGGTGCTCCGGTTTCCTCCCACAGTTCAAAGACATGCAGGCTAGGTGGATCGGCAATGCTAAATTACCCATAGTGTTCTGGGCTGTGTAGATTAGGTGGGTTATAGGGGGATGGGTCTGGGTGGGATGTTCCAAGGGTCAGCAAACTCACTCTTAGCCAGGTTGAAGTCAATGGAACAACTCCACCAGATGCTCCAAATGTTCCTTCCATGTGTGACTAAAAAACACTAGATCATCTATGTACACCACAGAATTGGATAATCCAGAAAATAATTTACTGCTTAATCTTCGAAATGGGGCTGGTGCGTTCTTCATACCAAATGGCATGATGTTAAACTGGTAAAGTCCATTTGGTGTGATGAAAGCTGAAATTTTCTTTGCTTTATTGGATAAAGGTGCCTGCCAATATCCTTTGAGAAAATCTAGTTTAGAAATGTAAGTTTCTCGTCCCACCTTCTCAATGCAGTCTTCCAATCTTGGAATAGGGTACAAATCAGATTTCATAACCACATTGATTTTTCAATAGTCCATACACAATCGTTGAATACCGTTTGGTTTTTGTACCATCACTATGGGTGAGCTCCATTCATTGCAACTCATTTTGAGTATGTCATCTTTAAACATGCTTTCAGAACCTGTACCAACTGTAGAAGGTCAAGCCTATAGGGATATTGCTTAATTGGAACAGCATTTCCTATATCTAAATCACATGTAATCATTTTAGAACTTCCCAGCTTATTCCCACATATATATCCATATGATTGCAATAACTATTTCAGGTCATTATGATTTTTGTCTGGAAGGTAACTCAATCATTTATTCAAGTTTCTGAGAGCTTCTTCATTGTCCAATTTAATTTGAAGCACGTCAAATTCAAAATCATCCGGATTTGGTTCTTTATTTAGAGTTGTAACAAGTAACACATTCTCCTTTTGCACTTCTTGCCCATCAAAATACCGTTTGAGCATATTCACATACCACACTGTGCATTTTCCTTCTATCTGGCATTCTTATCAAATAATTCACCTCACTCAGTTTCCTTTCAATTTGATAAGGCCCACTAAACCTTGCTTTTAAAAGGTTCACCTACCACTGGTAGTAACACCAACACCATCTCCACCAGCAAAAATATGGATTTTAGATTTCTTGTCTGCTTCTTGTTTCATCACATGCTATGCTATTTTAAAATCCTGTCTAGCCACGTCACCCACTCTATTTAATCTTTACCTAAAATCTGACATGTAGTCCAAAAATCTAGTCTGAGTGCTGAATAACCAATTTTTTCCTTAATTAATTTAAAAGGTTTTCTCACCTCCTGTCCATAAGCTAATTCAAATGGACTGAAATTTTGTTGATTCATTAGGTATATCCCTAATTGCCAAATATGCAAATGGAATTCTTTTATCCCAATTCTCTGGATACTCTTGACTACAGACATTCAACATGGTCTTTAAAGTTTGATGCCACTATTCTAATGGTCCCTGCAATTCTGGATGATACGCAGTCGATTTAAATTGGTTTATTCCTAAGCTATCCGTTATTTCCTTGAATAACTTTGATGTAAAATTTGATCCTTGATCTGAATGTATCTCTGTGGTAGTCCATAGTCAGTCAAAAATTTCAGTATCTCTTCTACAATCCTTTTAGCCATGATATTGAGTAATGGAATGGCCTCTGGAAATCTAGTAGATACATCCATTATGGTCAACAAATATTGATTCTCACTTTGTTTAGGGAGGGGCTCTATGCAATTGATTAAGATTGAGTCTTATAAAAGTTCCTCAAATGCTGGAATGGGTTAAAAGTGCTGGTTTTATCACTGCCTGAGGTTTTCCCATTATCTGACATGTGTTACATTTCTTGCAAAATTCAGCCACATCTTTATTCAGTCAAGGCCGATAAAAATATTTTTGTATTTTACCTTGTGTTTTCCTTACTCCCAAACGACCTTCTACTGGTAATCCATGTGCTACCCACAACACCTCCTTTCTTCAACCCACCAATAATACAACTTGATGAACTTCTGCCTGTTTTTCATCTAGCTGAATATGTAATGGTCTCCAATTCCTCATCAAGACTTCACTTTTAAGATAACAACATTCTGGGATACATTCAGATTCATCTTCTGTGTATATTTTTTGATACAACTGCTTTATCTTTCCATCTTTGTTGCAATTCAGCTAACTTCCCCAAACTAAAACTATTCACGTTGTCCTCCACCTATTCTTGTCTTTGTTTCTCAACTATTTGATCAAAAATAGTTTCTGACTATTGAACTTCAATTTCCTTATCTCTATTCTTTGATTTCCTGTGGCTTTGTTACCATACAGTCAGGAAAAACACCAGGATATACTTCCTGTAACACCTCAGTTATCTGATTTTCCATAGGCTTTTCAATCATAGTAGGCATCACTCCAACCTGTAACAAGAGACGACAAGGTGCAGAGCTGGATGAACACAGCAGGCCAAGCAGCATCATAGGAGCAGAAAGGCTGACGTTTCGGGCCTAGACCCTTTCTGATGAAGGGTCTAGGCCCGAAACGTCAGCCTTTCTGCTCCTATGATGCTGCTTGGCCTGCTGTGTTCATCCAGCCCTGCACTTTGTTGTCTCGGATTCTTCAGCATCTGCAGTTCCTACTATCTCTGAGGGAATAAAGCTTGTTGATCTAATTCAGAAACTAGCTACCACAGTCCAGAAATGAAAGTGGTCTTCAATGCAAGCACAAAATAGGTACAAGCGAATAGGCAAGTCATTTTATATCTTGACCATTTTTTCTATTGGTGTTCCATCACACCACCATCTGTTTTGCACTACAAGTGAATCAACTTAACTATCTTCTTTTAAGGTGATTAGTTTACAACTAAAATCTTCTAGTTCCTAAGAGATCTTCTTAGTTTTTTTTGAAAGCAAATCCATGTTTATTTACTAGATACTGATTCAATAGTAGGAGCTTCCCCATGTAAAAAGAGAACTCCTCCCATTCCCAGAAAGTAATGAATGTCACATTGGCTTCAATGACACACAACGATGTATCCTCATAACATATTCATTTATACTACTAAGACACTTGTGTTCCAGGATCTCCATTTTAGTGTGAATTTGTAGGATTGTAGCAACTTCAATATTTGGTCTTGTTGAAAGAATTGCTACAATTAAACAGCTTAATAGACAACTTATTTATTTAATTCAATTTTATGCCAATAGCTTTGTTTGTATTTGATACAGTAGTTTAAACAAATGGTCCTATATTACTCTGGAGAGATAGGAATGATTCAGTGGACTTTATCATGCCCTGCAATTATGCAAACAATAGTTCTATTTAAAATGCACTCTCTCATGTTTGTTTCAATTGCATAGTGCTGCTTGTCCTCTAAACCCTACCTAATTGGCAAGCATTTATAATCCTAATAGTTTATTATTAAAATATAGTACATTGATGCAAATATTGAAGGTACAATATTTAAGATCTCTTGTACATGTTTTGTTTATATGACACATTTTTCATACTTCAATATCACTGGTCTAAATATTATATTCACCATACAGTAGTGCAATTTAAACAGGCAAAATCCCATTATTGCTTATATAGCACCCTCATTTAAAATGGTACTGTTTGAAGAAATAAGCCATTTCTTTCCTAAATTTGTTGATCTACCAAAAGCAGTTGCCAATGTAGAACATCAGAAGTCCTAAGATTGTCCTGGTATTTGATTATTGAAGCTGGGCCATATTTGCTACTTTTCTGGGTTTTCTGTACAACAAACTTTCTTGTTCAAATGGCCAAGAATCTTTCCGTTAACCCCGTATTCTGCTTTCAAGTTTGTCCTTCCAAATTGAATCACCTCACACTTTTCAGGGTTAAACTCCATCTGCCACTTCTCAGCCCAGCTCTGCATCCTATCAAGAGATAACAAGGTGTAGAGCTGGATGAACACAGCAGGTCAGGCAGCATCAGAGGAGCAGGAAAGCTGATGGTTCGGGTCTGGACCCTTCTTCAGGGTCCAGATCCTATCAATGTCCCTTTGTAACCTAGAACAGCCCTCCGCACTATCCACAACTCAACCCACCTTCATATCGTCCGCGAACTTACTAATCCACCCTTCCACTCATACAACCAAATCATTTACAAAAATCACAAATAGAAGACGACCCAAGACAGATCCTTGTGGTACAACACTCGTAACTGAGCACCATGTTGAATATTTTCCGTCCACTACCACCCTTTGTCTAAGGGTCAGCCAATTCTGAATCCAATCTGCCACATTTCCCCCTATCCCATGCCTCCTTACTTTCTGCATGAGCCTACCATGGGGAACTTTATCAAACGCCTAACTTAAATCCACTGCTCTACTTTCATCCATGTGTTTGGTCACCTCTTCAAAGAATTCAATAAGGTTTGTGAGGCATGATCTACCCCTCACAAATCCATGCTGACTATCACAAATCAAACTGTGCCTTTCCAAGTGATTATACATCCTATCTCTCATAGCCCTTTCCAATAATTTGCCCACCACTGAAGTAAGACTAACTGGCCTGTAATTTCCGGGGTTATCCCTATTCCCTTTTTTGAACAAGGGAATGACATTTGCCACTCTCCAATCTTCCGGCAGTATACCCGTGGACAGTGAGGACGAAAAGATCATCGCCAAAGGCCCTGCGATCTCTTCCCTCGCTTCCCATAGAATCCTTGGATAAATCCCATCAGGCCTGGGGGACTTATCTATCTTCAAGTTCCTCAAAATTCCTAGTACGTCTTCCTTACTAACATCCACCTCTTCTAGCCTACCAGCCTGTTTCACACTGTCCTCCCCTACAACTAGGTCCCTCTCAGTTGTGAATACCGAAAAAAAGTATTCATTAAGGACCTCGCCTATCTCTTTAGGCTCCGTGCACAAATTCCCTTTACAATCCTTGATCGGCCCTACCCTTACTCTGGTCATTCTCTTATTCCTCACGTACGTGTAAAAAAACCTTGGAGTTTTCCTTGATCCTATCTGCCAAGGTTTTCTCATGCCCTCTTATAGCTCTAAGCCCTTTCTTCAGCTCCTTCCTGGCTAACTTGTATCCCTCTAGAGCCTTTTTCGATCCTTGTTTCCTAAACCTTATATAAGCATCCTTCTTCCTCTTAATTAGTCATTCGACCTCACTCGAGAACCAAGGCTCCCTCACTCGAGAACCAAGGCTCCCTCACTCGACCACATTTTCTCTGCCTGCTAGGGACAAACATATCTATCATACGCAGTATGCATTCCTTAAACAATCTCCACATTTCTATAGTGCTCTTCCCTGACAGCATCTGTTCCCATTTTATGTTACCCAGTTCTTGCCTAACAGAATTATAATTACCCTTCCCCCAATTATAAATCTTATCCTGCTGTATGTACCTATCCTTTTCCATGACCATTGTATAAGTAACAGAGTTATGATCGCTACCGTCAAAACGCTCTCCTACCAACAGGTCTAACTTGGCCCGGTTCATTGCCAAGCACCAAATGCAAAGTGGCCTCTCCTCATGTTGGTCTATCTACATACTGTGTCAGGAATCCTTCCTGAACGCACTGGACAAAATCTGCTCCATCCAAACTATTACAACTAAAAAGTTTCCAATCAATATTTGGAAAGTTGAAGTCACCCATGACTACATCCTGTGACTTCTGCACTTTTCCAGTATCTGCCTCCCAATCCGCTCCTTCACTTCTCTGCAACTATTAGGGGGTCTGTAAAAAAACCCCAACAAGGTGACTGCTCCTTTCTTGTTCCTGACCTCAACCTAAACTGACTCTGTGGACATATCATTCTCAAACTGCCTTTCAGTAGCTGCTACACTAGCCCTGACTAGCAATGCCACTCCGCCACCTCTTTTAGCATCCTCCCTATTTCTTTTAAAGCATCTAAATTCCGGAACTTCCAACAACCATTCCTGTCCCTGAGTTACCCAAGCCTCTGTAATGGCCACAACATCATAGTTCCAAGTAGTGACCCATGCTCTAAGTTCATCCGCCTTATTTCTGATACTTCTAGCATTGAAGTATACACACCTCAAACCATCCCTGTGTCCACAATTACGCTCCCTCGACCTAATTTCTTTATTATCAACCTCACTCCTTGTTGTGTCTGTTGGTATTGCCATAGAATGTAAAGGAACGATAGTTAGAATCTCTCTTATTGGAGACAGCAAATGCCTGGCACATGCATAGTGACTATATTTGCCATTTATCAGGCCAAACATGGATTTGGTTTAGATCTTGCTGCATTTGGATACTGACTGTTTCAGTATCTGTGAAATTGCAAATGGTGCTGAACATTGTATAATAATCAGCTAACATTTCCACTTCAGACTATTATCAAATTTGATTTGATTTATTATTGTCACACGTACCTAGGTACAGTTAAAAGTTTTGTTTTGCATGCAGTGTAGGCAGATCATAACATACAATGATTGTAGGGTGTAGGGTGTTTGAACAGAGTCCATTTGAAGGCTGGACAGTTGTTGATGAAGTAGCTGAAGATGGTTGAGCCAGGAGGCCTGCTCAGAGGTGTGTAATAACATTTTTGAACAGGGTTGATTAGAAAATTTCTACCCTGAGGAACTCCTGCAGACACGTCCTGGAGCTGAGATGACCGACATCCAACAATCACAACCATTTACCTTCATGTTAAGTATGACTCCAACCTGTGGAGAGCATCAGGAAGTAGATTATTGCTAAGCAAGTTTGCTTGATGGTGCTTTGATTACCCTTCCATGATTTTACAGATAAGCAAGGGAGAACTGATGAGGTGGTAATTGGTTGGGTTAGATTCTTCTGGATTTGTGTGTACAGGACATATTTGGGAGTAATTTTCCACTGTTGAGTAGATGTACAAACCAGTGCATGACAAAGCATCATATATGCAGAAATTGAGGAAGAAAACTACGACAATGATGTTGAGTGACAGCAACTGGCAACAAAATAACCAAACTGCTAAACAAGTGGAATAGAAACCAATGTGGACTTCCCCAGACAGATATACAATCACCAGATTAGGAGTTGTTGTCAAACCTCCAAAGTATTAATTGAAGTTTGAACTGTTAATCTTGTAAACTTTTTTTACTCGTTTTTATAATTATTGAACTGACCCCATGTAACCATGTAAAACCAGTTAAATGCCATCTGCCAAGTTTTGCCCCATTCACTTAAGCTATCCATACCATTTGTAAATTTCTTATTTCTTTAATGGAACTTACTTTGCCATTTATTTTAGTGTCATCTGCAAATTTGACAGTAAAAAATTCCATCCCTGCATCAAAGTACCATGAGCTCAGTACCACTACTTCCAGGGCAATTAGGAATGGGCAGTAACATTGATATGGCCAGTGACGCTCATATCCCATGAATGAATAAAGCAGAAGACATGTAAGGTATTGTTTCAGAGATAAGGAATGCAGGTCATACTACTTTAAGATCGTATTCTCTCACTAAGACCATATGATGTCATCATAGTTGGTGGTACTTAAGGTACTCCTTACTGTTAAACCTTTCAGACCCTTATATTCTTATACACCAAAGGGTACTATTATTACATGATTACATTGAATAGCAATTAAAGGCTAGAAAGGCTGAATTGTTTACTTTTGGTCCTATATTCCTGTCATATTGTGGGTGTCTTGTAAGATTCAGCACAATCCTTTATGAACTTCCTATTTCGACTTTCCAACTTGAGAAACACATCACGAGTGAAACTTCAGCCAAACAAACATAAAGGCATATGGTATAGCCCACAAATCTTAAGACTGCTAGCATGTTTGTAATACATCAATTCCTTATCAGCAAACTTACCAATGAGATAACGGTGTATAACAAAAAATACCCATTCTTTAAAAGAACAGCCATATGCTCCATTGAGTGAAGGTGATCCAGGAATGGAATCAATTTCATCCAGGAACAGGATGGATGGAGCTGCAGCTCGAACTTGCTGAAAACCCTGAGCCAAAGTCATTTCAGAATCGTGTGCAAATGATGAGAAGAGATCTATCCCACTGATCTACAGGAAAGAACAGGATCTTCAGCAGCATGATCTTTGCACAGCCCAGGAGCTTCATATAGCAGAATTCCACAAGGGTCACCCCATCCTCAGAATGTACAGATATTCTTAAATTTCTAGTGCTAGCCAGTTTTCAGTTCAGAAAGAGAAATTTCAACAATTGACAGGGTGATAGTACAATATGGATGAATTTTGTATCCTTCCTAGTATTTACAGCTGCATTAAAAGTTTTAGCACACGTGCTTTAGGAGAAGACTGTCACTCCAGCAAAAATGGTTTCTATTTGAACCCAGCAATGAGTTTGAACAGCCTTGGCTGAATTCAAGTTTCCCCCAAGTCTTCATTAAGTCCTACCTGCCATTCCCTTGCTGATGAAAATAGCATCCATCAGAAATGGGGGCAAGATTTCTGGATCTAAATTCTCAGTACCGTTATGACTATACTGTGCATCTCCTTTATTCTGCAGACATCCATGCCCAAGTGTCAGTGGAGAACATTTAAGGGGACAGTTTTTTGTTTCATAAGGTTTACACTGTTTCAGGAAAAGAACAATAAAAGATCCAGAGTAAGCATGGTTAACAGGGAGAAAGCTATCTTCAATGAGATTAAAATGGTTTGGTCCCAGAATTTTTAATAGGTATGTAAATAGTAAAAAAAAAGGAGTGGGGCAAAAGGAGGAAGTCCAATTAGGGACCAAAAGGGCGACTTTTCTGTGAAGGTAGAGCACATAGCTAAGTTATTAGTGGTTTGAATCCTGCCATGGCAGATGGTGGAATTTGAATTTAATAAAAATCTGGAATTAAGAGTCTAATGATGACCATGCAACCATTGCAATTAATCGGAGAAACCCATCTGGTTAACTAATGTCCTTTAGGGATTGAAACTGTCATCCTTACCTGGTCTGGCCTACGTGGGACTCCAGACCGACAGCAATGTGGTTGACTCAACTGCCCTCTGGGCAGTTAGGGATTGGCAATAAATGCTGGCCTAGCCAGTGATGCCCTCATCCCACGAATAAACAAAATAATACTTTGCCTCTGCTTTATCAAGGGATGAGATTTTCTAAACTAATCCCACCTATCTGCATTCGGTCTGTATCCTTCTATTCTCTGCCTGTTCATGTGTCTGTCCAAATGCCTCTTAAACTTTGTATCTGCTGCTACCACTTCCCCTGGCAGCACATTCCAAGCACCTACTACCCTCTGTGTAAATAATTTTCCTTTAAACTTGGCCCTCTCACCTTAAACCTATGCCTCCTTAGTATTTGACATTTTCACCCTGGGAAGGAGACCCCAACTATCCAACGTATCCATGCCCCGCACAGTTGTATAGACTTCTGTCAGGTCGCCTCCCTGCCTCCTGTGCTTTAACAAAAACAATCCAAGTTTGTCCAACCTCTCGTTATAGCTAATACATTCCAATCTAGGCAACACCCTGGTTAACCTCTTCAGCGCCATCTCCAAAGCCTCCCAGCCTTCCTATAGTGTGCCAAACAGTACTGCGCACAGTACTCCAAATGTGACCTGACCTAGGTCTCATACAGTTGCAAAAATCAGGTCAATATCAAAGTGTACTGCAACCTTAGACCTTCAGTGAGGTGCTCCCAGTGTGGGAAGTAGACTGTAGAGAGGTAGAGGAGCTCTGCTCACAGCATCTAAACTACAACAGAGAATGAAGACGGTCACGGCCATTTGAGTTTAGTTTTTGCCTTGCGCCTGTTGGTGAAGAACTGCATGCTGTAGAAATCTGAGCCACATCTCCTGGAAAAGGCTCCTCAAAAGCCGGGAGTCTTCTATTTCCTGTATACTAGGGGATCTATGTAGCCCAAGTGGGGATCTAAGCCTCAGAAATTGATGTCTTTTGCTGTGGCACATGACTTTGATGTTGAGCCTTCTTCTTACACAGGCATTATAATCGTGTTGGTGGTGGGATAGTGAGAAAGGAGCATATTGTTGGAATGACCACAAAATAACCTAGTAATGGTTAGGACACAGCAGACCTCCCAACAGAATTTTAAATATTTTAGCAGCATTCAGAAATATGGTATCTAGATTCAGATGTATCTGATGTAGAAAATCAAGTCATTTAAGATTTACTTATCAATTGGGACTGAAGGTCTACACCAACTAAACACATTAAGATTAATAGTCAAAAGAGCTAAAAGATCCACAAAAGATGTGAACAACATCAAAAGACCAATTCAGAGTCAGATTAAACTTTCCTATTCATTAACTAGAACTCATTTCTTTTAGACAGAAGCCTAAAGAATCCATAGATCACTCTGTGAGCAGGTACAGAGACAGGGTCTTACTATGTGATTTTTCAGAAGGGGAGCTGGCAAATAGACTTGTTAATTTGCTGATTGCAACCAGATTCATGGAAGAGAAACTGAAAACTTACAACATTGAAGAGCTACTAAAGGATGGAAGTAAGTACGAATCAATCCTCACAAGTTTACAAAGCATCCAAGTCCTAAGTACAAATGCAATGGTTGACACAATCACCAGAATACCCAAACATGGCAAGGCACTTGGAAGGTATGGCCTTCTGTACACATGAAAAAAAAATCAACTGTCAACCAAATTTAAAAGAAATGCAGCACCAAAAGCAGAGAACTATACTAGAAAAGGCTGTGCAGCTACTAACGGTAGTACACAAACCCAAACAGACTGTTCACAACGAGCATCTTCAAGTTACAATAAAGACCATCTTACCAAGATATATGTGAAGTGATCAACAATGCATGAATGTCACAACACACACAAATCAAGGAGTGGTGAACATATGTTTAACACTATCAGTATCATCACACTGTCCAAAGTGTTGGCAAAAATTCAAATTATCGCTCCTTAGAAAACTGACAATTATTCGTTATAAACTAAGATTGACACGGGGGAGCAGCCATGTTGTACACCAGCAAAATGTATAAGACATTCACCCACAGGCATGAGAAAGCATGATGAAATGCAAATATAAAATTTTCAGGACACCAATTTTTCATATGCAGGATTAATAGCCTCGGAGTGCAAGTATAATCAATCCGCCTGAACGTTGCTGATGGTGTGCACAGTAAACACTGTTGGAATAAGTGCGCTTCACAGTGGTCACAATATGTAAAATCAGTGAAACATCAGAGACACAACAGAAATCACAGGAGATTATTCAACAAACATTTGCAGAACTGAAAGAAGAATGGAATATTCACTTTCTCCCGAAATAGAAGTATTTCTGAAGAAGGGTCTAGGCCCGAAACGTCAGCTTTCCTGCTCCTCTGATGCTGCTGGGCCTGCTGTGTTCATCCAGCTCTACACCTTGTTATCTAAGATCTCAGCTTTCTGCTTTGGAGCGAAAAATGAAAGTTCAGAGGAAAACTAGCTCTAATAAATACAACACAATATAAATTAATAAAGCACTGGAACAGGCCCTTCGGCTCACCAAGCCTGCACCAATTACTAATCCTTATTTAGAGGCACTACTTACTCCCCATGCACGGTTTCTACCCTTTTGTTCACCTCCTGTTCACGTGTCTATCAAGATATGCCTTAAATGTTGATAAAATATCTGCTTCTACTACCTCCATTGGCAGTGCGTTCCAGGCACCCACCATTTTTTGTGAAACATTCTCCCCTCACTTCTCCCCAAAACTTCCCCTCCCCCCCTCACCTTGAACCTGTAGCCTCTTGTAGTTAACCTTTTCACCCTGGGAAAAAGCTATCCAACCTATCTATGACTCTTATAATTTTGTAGGCTTCTATCAGGTTCTTTTCACTGGTAAGGCAAAGGTTAAAGTTTATCCAACCTCTCATCATAATGAGAACCTTCCAGACTGGACAACATCCTGGTAAACCTTTCCTGCACCATCTCCATAGCAACCATGTTCTTCTGGTAGTGTGGCAAAACAGCTGCACACAATATCCAAATGTGGCCTAACTTAATTTTTGTACAGCTATAACATAACTTGCCAACTTTTATATTCATTGCCCCAGCCAATGGACGACAAGCATGCTGTATGCCTTCTTGACCACCTTATCTACCTGTGTTGCCACTTTCAGGGATCTGTGGACTATATACCCAGATCCCTTTATTTGTCAATGCTCCTAAGGCTTATGCCATTTATTGTATAATTCACACCTGAATTTGATCTTCGAAAATGCATCATCTTGCATTTGTCCAGATTAAACTCCATCTGCCATTTCTCTGCCCAAACCTGCAATTTATCTATACAGTCGGTTCTGTATATAACACGTATTTCTTCCATATAAATTGGCTTTAATGCGATTGAACAATTTAGACTGCTATTTGTAGAATGTGACCTTTACCTGTACTGGCTATAATACAATTCCAGCCCCATTAGTTTAAATGGTACGGCTATTGCCGGATTTTCTTATAACACAAGATCGCGTGAGAATGGAACTATCACACTACATCAGAACTGACTGTATCCCACTGTATCCTTTGACAATCCTCCTCACTGTGCCAATTTTGATGTTATCCACAAACTTACTAATCAGACCACTTCTATTTTCCTCCAGGTCTTTTATATATATATTACAAACAACAAAGGTCCCAGGACTGATCCTTGCGGTATACCATTAGTTACTGATCTCCATTCCGAAAAGCACTCTTCCAGCATTAGTCTCTGTCTTCTATGATCATGCCAGTATTCTATCCATCTAGCCAGTTCACCCCAGATCCCATCAGAATCTATAGGTGTGAGGCTGGAAAAGCACAGCAGAACAGACAGCAGAGGAGCAGGAAAGTCAACGTTTTGGGCCGTGCAGTCCTTACTGTCTCCAAGTTCCATGAGAGTCCACTTTCTATACCAGCCTTGTCAAGTGCTTTACTAAACACCATTTAGACAACATCAACTACCCTTCCCTCATCAATCATTCTTGGCACCTGTTCAAAAAACTCAATCAAGTTGGTAAGACATGACCTTCCCTGCACAAAACCATGCTACTTATCACGATCAAGTCCTTTCACTTTCAAAAGTCAATAATTCCCATCTCTCATTATCTTCTCTAACAGCTTCCCCACCAGTATCGTCAGGCCCACTGACCTGTAATTACCTGGATTATCTCTGTTTCCCTTCTTAAACAAAGGCCATTCTCTAGTCATCCGAAACCTAGCCTGAGGCCAAACAGGATGCAAAGATATCTGTTAGGGTCCCAGCTACTTCCTCCCTTGCATCCCACAGTATCCTGGGATAGGTCCTGCCTGGCCCTGGGGACTTGTCTACCTTAAGGTATTTCAAGATACCCAACATTTCCTCTCACAAAGCCCCAAGGTCTACCACTCGCAGTAATCACGTAACATCTTCCCTCATTCTCTGTCATCCGCACTACGTACTCTGGATAACTGCTGAGCTTTCATCTCACTCAGTCAGGAGACTTAATCACCTATCCTCTATCTACACCAGCACCAATAGCTATGTCAGCAATTTTCATCTCTCAAACCATTCCGTTGTTCCAATCTAGGAAGAAATGGCACAAAATAGGGAAGAGAAAGCCAAAAGGTGTGATTGGGAGACCAACATCAAACTCCTCACCTTCCCCCCCACCCCACCATGAGGAGAGGGTCATTGCCCTAGTGGGAGATGAGAGACTCATATGGTAATGCTGAGATCTCTGTGTCCCAGTAACCAATTAAGATTCATTGTCAAATGCTGCACTGTTCTTCCATTACTGCTCCTGTGAATATATTCTTAATATGCTCGAATCTCTATCCCTATTTTGCAACTCATTCCCTCTTTTGTCTCTGGGAGGTACAGGTCGTTAATTCAATCGCATTATCATTACTGAATCCCCCACTAAAACATCCTCAGGTTACCATTGACCAGAAACACAAATGGACTCACCATTTAAGCACAGTGGCTACAAGAGCAGGTCAGAGGCTAGAAATACTGAGGTGAGTAACTCACCTCCTAACTCCCTAAAGCCTGTGCATCATCTACAAGACACAAGTCAGGAATGTGATGGAATATCACCACTTACCTGAATGGATACAGCTCCAACAACAGTTATGAAGCTTGACATCATCCAGTACAAACAGCCCGCTGGATTATCAGTATATCCCCAAACATCCACTCCCTCCACCCTGACATTCTGTAGCAGCAGTGTGTACCATCTCCAAAATTCACTGTGGAAATTCACCAAAGATCCTTTGACAGTACCTTCCAAAGTTACAATCTCTTCCATTTAGATAGATAAGGGCAACAGATACATGGGAACACCACCACCTGCAAGACCCCCACCAAGCCACTCATCATCCTGATTTAGAAATATATCGTCACTCCTTCACTGTCACTGGGTCAAAATCCTGGAATTCCCTCCCTAAGGGCATTGTGGGTCAACTTACAACATGCGGAGTACAATGGTTTAAGAAGGCAGCTCACCCACCACCTTCTCAAGAGCAACTAGTGACAGACAATAAAGTGTCGTCCACATCTCATGTGTGAATTTTTTTAAAAAGTGGCGTCTGTACAGTCTCTACCCTAAAGACAGCAGCTCTGCAAGACAACATTCCCTCTCCTATCTCTGAGGAAGTAGCCGAAGATCCTTCAAAGCATGTATTAGCAAGGCTCCCTCCCGTACCCTCCCTAGTTCAAATGCTGACACCTTAGTGAGTACATTAGCTAGATATAAGCTGGAAGGACAGTTGGGTGAGCACCTCAATGCCATCTCTCTGCAGCCAGTCGAGGAAGAAACACCCCAAGTCACTGGCACTCAGACTAGTGAGAGAGGCTAGCCAGGAGATGAACTCATGGTGTTGGCTATTAAAAACTTAATCCAACTATACAGGCATACAGACAAATTTGTTGGAGGTACTGGGCAATTGATTCCAAGATTAGATTCCAAGATTGCCTCTGGCATGCAAGCATCTGGCCATATCCTGGACAGGTTAGTGTCTCCTGTATAAGTACACAGACCTGTACTCCATCATTCTAGCTACTACTGTTCAGCACCAATGGCAGGGTGACAGGTGGTCAGGAACCTTGACTTCATTCCAGGTGCCTCTTCCTCAAAAGGAGAGAGGGTGGTGCCAATAGATACCCAGCTGGAGGAGGAACCACACACTGGCCCACAAGAAGTTTCCTTTCAGGATGCTCCATTTTAATTAAATATTCTAAACAAAAAATGTAAATGAGGAAACACTGGTTCCTTTGCTGTTCAGTTTTATGCCTACATCCTGGAGTTTGGATTCAAGACAAACTAGTCAAGGAGAAAGAAGGTCGAGTATGGTCTTTGCATTAAAACTTTTATATAACACTGTATATACAGGACCACGGGAAGTGTAACGTCATGGCTCAGTGGAAGAGGAAACTTGGAGTTCTATGTAGCAGGTGCATAATTAAATCAAAAAAAGTATAAATTGGTGGAAATAGGCTGTCTGGGAAGTGCAAGCTAAATTTGGAGATTTCGGGGATGCTGGGTGCAGGAGGCGAGGCGGTTTGCATTCCTAATGACCAGGATGACCTGGTGCTGAGGATGTCCACCATTACTTTCCCTGCCTTCATTTGCCATTTGATAGAAATGACCTGCATCTATAAAATGTTTGACCCAATAGGCCAGGGTGTGTGGAATCAGTGTCAGTTTATGAACAAAAAAAAGGCTCAATTTCTGATGGAAAGGAGGATATTGCTGGGGCAAAGGCATCAATCAATGCAAGTTCATCTCATTTGCAATTTTATTATTGGAGTGTGGGCAATGCATGCAATCTGAAAGTGTTTGGGGTTCAAATAGCCATCCCAGGCAATGACTATGATATTGTCCATTGAAAATTGCTCAGAGTGATCTTAAATGAAGCAGATGTTTTTGCCACCGACTTTAAAGAGGAGGATACCAACCACAAACAATACAGTACTTGCGAGAGTTCCAAGGGCATTATGCAACACAGAACCAATCCCATCTAACACTTGCACTGTGAGTATAAAGATAGGTGCAACTGCACACAAGATAATATCTATGTTTCATATGAGGTTGGGATAAGAAGGGATCAGAGCATATGAAACAATCCCAAGAAATTGTTCTTTGTTATTCACACAGTCAGTGTAACATCTCCACGGAGTAGGTGGCTATCCCAATTGAGCCCTAAGAACTACAAATATGGCCCTCATTGTCAGTGCACTGCATGTCTTATTGTATGACAGAATGTGCAGCCATCACTGGCAGCAAGCACTGCAGAGGCAGAGGAGCACCCAGCTCTAGCAAAGGTTTCTCCACTTGATTAATGGACAATTTGAAATCTCACCCATTATAGCTTTTCCTGCATGGCCTCTTCATCTCCAACTCACTCACACAGGATACCTCACTACCTTTTATCCAACTGCACCATCATTAAAAGCTGTGCCAGACACTTTCATCTCACTCAGTCCTTCCCTTTGTCTCATTCCAGGAAAACACAGCACAAGATAAGGCAGAAACAGACAAGACGGGTGGTGTGCTGTCCAACATTTGGCACCTCAACCACTGCAAGGAAAGGACCTTGACCACGACCACAGGAGCAACCAAGCTTGAGGACTCTTATCAGTCAGATATCAAGCTGTGCTGGGACCACTCCTTGACGGATGACTGCTGACAACCATGACAGACTGCCTCACTTTACGTCTGTGCTAAAAGGCAAAGCAAAACTGACGTACTGTGAGCCTGTTACCTCTGGCTGAAGGGGGCAATGTATAAAACACAAAGCAGAGATGCAATGAGCATCGAATTTGGCTCTGAGTGAATGACTGCTAAGAAAGCAAGCAAGAATCCTGGAGATGCACCCTAGTCCAATCCATGCCATGTCCTGCACGTAAAGTGTTCCTGCAGCAGTTTAGCATGAGAGGTACCAGGGTGCTCCAAAGTGCAGGACTGGAGTGCAGAACCATACTGTAAGTGGATTGGCGATGTGTCACGGTGATACAGTGAGGCTGGTAAATGTCAGTTACCAAGGTCTTTGGAGGTGAGGGGCATGTGGTTGCTACCCATGTAGTGTGCCCTGAGATGCTGGTGCCTGGTATTCAAGATGGAGTCCAGAGGAGCAAGGTGGACTTGCCAGGTAACCACTCTGGCTTTTATAAAGCAAAATACTGTAGTTACTGGAAATCTGAAATATAAACAGAACATGCTGGAGAAATTCAACAGATTGGCAGCATCTGTGGAAAGAGTTAACATTTTGAGTCAGATATGACTCTTATTCAGCTCTGATATTCATGTTGGGGGTTCCCAACATTCAATTTGTGTTTGGTGTTGGGAGAACGGGAAACTGCTTATCAATGAAATGAGATTATGTAATATTGAGGGTGGTAATGAGGGATAAGACCTTAAGAAGACCATAGCAGTTGCCTGTTTGGCCCCTCAAGCCTGTTCCACCATTCAACAAGATAATGGTGATTCGACATTCCTCATGTTCACTTTCCCATCCTTTCTCTGTAACCCTTGATTCCCCAGATGATCAATCTAACTTAGCCTTAAATATGCATAAGGACTCTGCTCCTACAGCTCTCTGTGGCAAGGAGTTCCAAAGACTCTCAACCCTCTGAAAGAAGAAATTCCTCCTCATCTCAGTCTTAAATTGGCACCCCTTTATTCTGAGACTATGCCCTGTATTCCTAGATTCTCCCATGAGGGGGAAACATCCTCTCAGCATTTATCCTTTCAAGCCTTTAAGAATCCTGTAAGTTTCACAGATCATCTCTCATTCTTCCAAACTCCAGAGAGTAGAGTCCCAACCTGATTAATCTTTGCTCATAAGACAATCTCTCCACAGCAGGGATCATCCTAGTGTACTTAATCCATGCAGATAGGCCTTTCACTGCTCATCTGAGATAATCTGATTTTGTAGTTCAAAACTTATTGTTCTTGATGTCCAGGAGGTTCTCACTGGGCATCTCACCCAATTTTCACAACTTTCTTGCTATGTTCCATGGTAAGAGCATAGGAAGATCTGTCCCTAGAAGTCAAACACTGTAAAATTATTTGTGTTTGCAGATAACTAACTTCATTTCAATACTATGATCTTTGACTGGCAATATTTTAAATGTAATCTTAGTTTATGAGACATAAAAACAATGATTACAATTTTGTGACAGTCTCATGAAAAGATGAATGGAAAATCTGAGTGCCTTTGTCACTTCACTGTGACCTTAGATACAGCATTATTTGTCCTAGAGATCACTTTTCTGAAGATATGCAGCTTTGACAACCGTAAACATTAGATTAATATTATGTAGAATATACAGCAAAGAAAAAAGCCATTCAGTCCAGCTAATCCATCCTACCTTTTAAACTCCACAAGAGTCTCTTTCCACACCACATCAGTAACCCTTTCAGCATAAGCATCTCTTCCCTTCTCCCTCATGTGTTTATCCTGTGTTCCCTTAAATGTATCTATGTTATTTGCCTCAAATACTACTGCGTAACAAAAAAAAAGACCTAATAATACACAAGGGAACTGTTTTTTGCAGACAGAAAGAGAACATACATGCTCTGTGCCTGTTTCAACTAAGCAGAACTGGTAACAGCCATTTGCTGGTTCATTTCTCAGGATAACCAGAGTCAACCTTCCTGGTTTAAAATTTTGAACAAAGCTTGTCAGTTAATTGTCAGTCATCATTAACTGGTATATTTCCATGGCAATGCATTTATCAGCATCCAATTGCCAACCAATCAGCAGTCTTCTCTCCTACAATATAAATGTTGAATTGCCCTTCCATTAGTATTCTTATGAATTGTCCTAATGAATGAAAGGTGATAAGCTTCAATAAATGTCTTTTCTCAGCAATACCTAAAACTATTAAAATTATAGTTACAGAGATTTTAAAGTACCCATACAAAGAAAAGCAGTTCTTATTGTTGATTATAGATTTTCAAAGAGACGCAGACTTAAGGTTTTGAATAAGAGAAAAAGAGAGATAGAATAATGATTTTTTTTAAAAACACGGAGTGATAATGACTTGGAACTCACTGACAACTAGAGATGGCGTATGCAAAGGCAAAATAAAATTAGATGGGCTTTTGAGGGAAATAAACTTGCAGGAGAATGGGTCTGACTGGATTATTTTATTGAAAATCTGTATGAACTCAATTGGTCAAATGGTTTACAAACAAAAACAGAAAGTCAGCAGGTCTGGCAGGATCTGTGGAGAGAAATTAGAGCTAAAATTTCAGGTCCAGTAACCCTTCTTCAGAATGGTCAAATGGCTGTTTTCTGTGTCATAACAATTAGGATTCTATGACTATTTATTTTCATTTTAAGAATTGCAGACAGCACAAATGTTGTCATGGCAAATCACGTCACCAGAGATGGTCACTGATCTTTTGGGCTTTATATCCCTACAAACATTCAGCCCCAATATTAGGTCAGAATTTGATTACTGAAACCATACTTAGCAGTGGCCTCGCATCTGAACACTGCTGCACTCACCATCCTGTTAATCTGATGAATGGATTCTAAGTGCTGTGGGATCAATGAGATGCCAGCAGATATGGATCCTTGGCAGCTCTACTGACAGAATGGGCATTGCTGGTGCAGAACAGGGACTGCATGGTCACATCAATTTGCAGGCACTTTCAGAAGCTTGTATTTAAAGCAAACATTAGTCAAGAAAAAACTTCTAAGCCCCTCAAAGTATAAGGGAAACCAATATGACTGCATGGTTTGGGTTGCAACTGCAGTCTTTACTGCCAGCAATCTGCTTTTGGGGTAATGGAAACTCTAATTCCATAGATGCCTGCTGCAGTGCAGGGCTGCCTCCATGCTGCTGTCTTCCACCAATCCCCAACTCCATCCACAAATCTTGTACCTTGCTCCTGGATCCTTGGATGCCAAGGTTGGTCTTTTGGAAGTAAGTATGGCCTTCTTTGTGGCCCTGCCTGGCACAGGAGCTTCAGGTCTCTGGTAGCCATACCTCCAACCTCAGGGACCTAATTCCAGAGGCAGGCCTGCTGCTGTCCTCAGAACAGCCTGATTGGCAGAGTATATAGTAGGCTGCCTTAGAAGATGCAACATCTGGTCACCATGTCGCCAACAGAAGAATTTATGTTTGTTTTTATATTTGGTCTTGATATGATTTGATGACAATCAAGATTATTAAAACTTAAATGCACTCCCTTGGGACTATCCCAATCAAATTAGCCTCTTTTTATATTAAACATGATGAAGTCATACTTCCATCATTTCACACCATTAAAACTAAAAGAGTTTTGTAAATACAAAATACAAGCATCTGAAGGTGGCTGCAACTTGTACATCAACTTATCTCTGTTTTATTTTTCTCTTTTGAAACAATGCTTAAGTAAATTGCCAACTTAAGTCCAATTCTATAAAGTAAGTTGCTGCAGTTCTCTAATTCTCAAAACTTTCCATCTAAGTGACATCATTATTAAAAATGAATTTCAAATTTTGATTTTTATCGACTACAAGATACAATAATTAGCCAGAGGCTGTCTCTGACGAGAAGTAATAGTTAAACTGTGCAAAAATTAAAGGAATTCATGGCATGCTGCAAGTTATTAATAAGTTATTCACACCATAATTTCCTGAGTCTCTGTAATATACCGTAATAATGCATACACTTTAATTGCACCATTATTATAGCATTGGATTTCAGCTAAATCAAGCTGTATGAATTATTAATAATGTTGTCACATTGCTTAATCTTCTGCATTCACAAACTGGATTTTACAGCCCCTGTCAATCAGTTTCAAGGTAGGTGTTCTTGTAAAATGCATACACTTTAAATGACCATTATTATACTGTAGGATTTGAGCTACATCAAGCTCTTTAAATCATTAATAGTGTTGCCACAATGCTTAATATTCTGCATTCATGACTGGCTTTTACTACTCCCTTTCAATCAGTTTCAAGGTGGGGGTTCTTATAAAATGCAGGACAAGGTTGGTCTGCTGCCATCATGCCTAATCTCAACTTGTGCGGATGGTCGAGATACGGATGATCAGCCCTGGGTTTTTGGCCTATTGGTCTATTGAGGCCTTTCAGGCCATTTAATACCTCATCTCACCTCTTACTCTATTTTATCTATGGCAGGGAAGGCCTACTACAGATGGGTAAGCCTGCAGCTTTCTTCAACCATTTCTGATCTCTCACATATGCTCCCACCTCTCCAAAAATACTGTGAATACTATATGAAATGAAATTCTCTAAAAGGGTAAAAGCCTTTGAAAAGCAAGAATAAAAAATGTTTGTCATTTTAATCCTGCATGCTGGGCACGATTGTGGTGGGTGGTGTAAGCTGAATTCGTAGGGAACACAGGTCAGAGACACCCACAACTATATAGTCTCAATTTTGCAAGCCGAACTTCCTTCAAGTACATAACAGCCTATTGGAAACACAAGACTGTGGAATCGTATCCGAGACGTGGCAAAAGTAAATATTACGCAAAATGGTGTAAATCTCAGAACAAATTCAATCAAATACACATCATGGACAAAAAAAAAATGTCTTTTTTGCAGGGATATTCAATATAATTTAAGCAAATGAGGGCAACATTGTACCATCAATAGTAGTGAAACATTCATACAAGCTAAACTGATGAAACAATAATGGCAAGTCTAAAAAAGGTGGGTGCCAGCTGAAGTAAATTCTGGCACAACATTCTATTTCAATTATTGGATTGTTTCCCGGAGGAACTGCTGATCAAGATTTGATAAATAATTTATCCAGGGAAATGTAGAGGGAATAAGATTTTACATGGAGCTTGACAGAAAAATGTAAAGGTTATCAATGAGTGAATTAATTCTTTAAGAAATTGATAACAAAATTAGGAAATAGAAGATTTGCTTGAACCTTAAACAAGATAGAAAAATTTGAAGTTATACGATCTTGAAATACGAATAAAACTTACAACTGATGCGTTGCAGAGAGGATTACGGATTATCTTGGTGAAAATTTGACAAGCACTGGCAACCTTTTGCATATGCAGATTTTAATTGACTCATGCAATATCAAAAAGACATGGAACTGTAAGGCATTACATTTGCTTGTGATTGGTAGTATAGTCAGGAATCAAGCCTATGTTGAAGTGGGCCACGTCTATTAATTGCAATGTGCTTAAAATTTTGACTATTTTAAATTTAATTGTTTAATAAATAAGAAGATAGTGAAAATCAGGCTACAGAGATATGATTTAAAACCAAACTATTTGGCTATTTACTACTATAAAAATGCTGTTGTGGATAGTCAAGCATAGTCATGATGACTATAATCACAATCTCATCAGAATATGAAGTTAGTTGCAAAAATTGACAAAAACAAATGAGACTTCAGAGGAAAATGAATCTCGCTCCAGAAGATAAAAAGTAAGGCAGTGGGCTCACTAAAATTTCAAGCATTGTGGAATGTTAGTAAGGAATAAGATGCAGACCAAGATTGTAACTCCATTAAGCGTCTATAAAGAAATACTACAATTGATTCATGAGATTTCATGTGCATTAAGCAATGTTTTTAAAAAATGTGTCACATAATGACAAAGAATAAATCAGAACATTGCTTATATGGTAACAATCTGTTCACCTTGCTGAAAGACCAAGCCAATTAGCTTAACTAGTAAAACCTCCTATATCAGATTAATGTCTCTTGTAAGTCTGAAGGAATTTATTTACATATCATGAAAATCTTGTGATTTGTTTTCTTAAATACATTAATGGTATTACTAAGGACTGGCACAGATAAAACAAAATTGCAGGAACTTCTTGATTACAAATGCATGATTTTTTTGGCAGAAAGAAGCCAGATGTGATGTTATAGTATTAGCATTTATAGATGTTCCTTTACTTTATGAGGTATCAATGCTTAATTTCAGTTTTATATATAACTTAAAGATACATTTATGCTACAACTAAAATGTCAGCACTGCCGTGATATTCCATCAATCCACAGTCAAGTCAGTAATTTATGCTAAAACTTTAAGATTAGTATGTTAGAATTGTGGTGTAAATGTAGCTTTTGTGACATTTCCTGGAAAGTAATCAGAATGAGTGTCCTGGCTGTGATTTTAAAGATGGGACACCCAACAACAGAAATCATGGATATGACTTAGTATTAAAGTTTGATGTTTTCTGATATTTAATTTGATTCAATTTCAGATTATAAAGAACTGTAAAATGTTCAAAAATACTTTTTCAGAATAACCACATGACTTTTTTTTAGTTTTCTACTATCAACTGCCTATTCAACATCAAGTTGTGGATAATCAGAACTTTTCCATCTCATCAATAATCGAATTGAATTGATCCTATCACAAGGAACTCTGCATTCTGGCTCCACAAATTTCTACTATTATTAACATTAATCTTTCACTATTGTGCTCAAGAATCAACACTTTGATTTATTTATTTATTACACCATCAAAACTGTTTTCTAGCTACATGTTTAATGTACACTGTCAAGTATTTCCTGGTAATTAATTGTACGTTATCAGCCAATATATTTACATCGATCATGTCAAAATTATCAGCACAAGTTCTTAGCATGTACACTATCTGTCACTAGCAGGAACAAAAAAAGAATAAAAATGCTGTACACACAATTCAGTTAATAAAAGTTAAACTCTTCAGAATGCTTCTGAAATATTAATAATTATAACCACAAGCAGTTATGAGCCATCCTTATCGAAATGATTGTGTTTTGAATTTCAAATTTATTAAAAAATATATTTTACACATTTTTATTAATATATGATGAATCCAAAAGTAAAAATAGCTACTGTAACTCTAGCTTCCACATTTGATAGTCAGTAGCTCCAGAATATATATTCAGCAAACACGAATTGTAGTCAGCAAGCACAATATTTCAAGAGGAAGTGTTCTACTATTTGCAATAGAAATTACATGCAAAAGTAAACCAACACACGCGTTTGTCCTTGAATGGCTCTATTATTATGCTAGAAACATCTCTGTCTAGAAGGGCAACATGGTGATAGTAAATATCTAACAATCCACTTGTGCAAAAAAATGAGAAGGGATGCAATATTACTTTTCTAAAAAGAATCAAATACCATAAAATATGTTATTTTGTGTTACAGACTTCAGAAAACATCTAGTTGTCTTACAAAATTGTTTGCAGGTATTCACTTCATGAATTCAGATAATTCCTTTTAAATATTTGGCCGGATGTGTCAACATTAACACGATTACGACTATGGAATCTATTCCATTGCACTTCCAAGGTACAGCCTTAAGTGTAATAAAAGTAAATAAAGTAACAAAAATTTTAAATGCTTGCTAATTATTTGTTCAACAAGTCAGGCATACTGCTACTACGTACTGAAATATCAATTAAAATATACAAAAGCAAAGGCTTCATGTTAGAAAATTAATCAAAAGTTTTTAAAATTTAATTGGAATATTGGAGAACCACCTAAAATCCAAGCAAATAGCAAGACAGATACTGAAACTAGCAAACAGTTTAAACATATTCTGATCCAAGACTAGGGTAAGATACAAGTACTGTGCATGAATGCTCAGTATTAATTAGAATTTTTTCTTGTAACAAGTGCAAATCATTGCTTTTTGCAATTTCAACAACAAATGAAAGTCTTATTCTGAGCAAACACCCTATATACTAATGAACAAAATGCTTGCTTCATTATTCATAAATGCTGATATCATTTTTACTAAAACACATTAAATTACTAAATTCTATGCAGTAATCATACAAAAATTTCAGTTTTCCTTATTTTTAGCAGTCATCCAATAACTTATAGTCTTGCTTGTTGAGAGCAAAAAAGGAAAATGTCCTAATGGAAGCAATCCAAAAAAATGCATGTTTTCTCTACTAACCTGGCCAATATTTTCACACCACAATAAGAAATGTATTCAACTGTTCTTACCTGCAGTTTGGAGGGGGATCCAATGTAATCTCTGCAAGTTCTTTCTGAATCCTACAGGGAGGGACATAAGAAAATCTGTTTAATAGGAATACAGATTGGACTGCTAAAGTAAAATTGGATACAGTAAACAAAAAAAAACTTAGAAATTTATCATTTTTTGTAGAAGACAAATAATGTTTATTCTAATCAAAGGAATCTAAAGGACACATTATATGCTAGCAGTTCTGCAAGAATAAAACAACGATATACATAACTCCCTTGATATTTGCTGCAACCAGTAGGGTTATATCAAGTTCCACTGCAGCTCAAAAATAGACCTGAGAAATAGAGACTAACCCAATCTTGTATACTGTAAAATTGGACAGTTGCAGAGTGTTTATGCAAACTTCAGTTTAAATTTAGTTTCAGTTAAAGAGTTCCATGTTATATCGCCTGATTTGTTAACCTGAGTAATTGAGACAATACTACTTAATTTATTACACATAACATCAGGACTGATGAGAGCTGTACTGAAAGCAAATTACAGGGATATAGTGTAAATTCTGATTGAAAAAATTGAAGATATTTGGTAATAGTATTATTGTGTTACTGTGTTCCAAAGTTGGTAAGTGTGGTATATGCAAGAGCGAATTTGCAAAAACATACAATATAATTGTCTTCACTGTATTATACTCTATGATATTTTTATCTCGAAAACATGGTAAGTGCAATGGTAAATATGTCACTATTCAAGTTATTAAGCAACATCAAACTAAAAAATTTGCATTTTTTCAAAATTCTCATTTTTTAAAAATCATACTGTAGACTCTCCCCTTCCCAACCTCTTGTCGCCCCCAGCCTCTCACCCTCCAAGATATAAAGAACAAAGAACAAAGAATAAAGAAAATTACAGCACAGGAACAGGCCCTTCGGCCCTCCAAGCCTGTGCCGATCCAGATCCTCTATCTAAACCTGTCACCTATTTTCCAAGGATCTGTATCTCTCTGCTCCCTGCCCATTCATGTATCTGTCTAGATACATCTTAAATGATGCTATCGTGCCCGCCTCTACCACCTCCGCTGGCAACGCATTCCAGGCACCCACCACCCTCTGTGTAAAGAACTTTCCACGCATATTTCCCTTAAACTTTTCCCCTCTCACCTTGAAATTGTGACCCCTAGTAATTGAGTCCCCCACTCTGGGAAAAAGCTTCTTGCTATCCACCCTGTCTATACCTCTCATGATTTTGTAGACCTCAATCAGGTCCCCCCTCAACCTCCATCTTTCCAATGTAAATAATCCTAATCTACTCAACCTCTCTTCATAGCTAGCGCCCTCCATACCAGGCAACATCCTGGTGAACCTCCTCTGCACCCTCTCCAAAGCAGCCACACCCTTTTGGTAATGTGGCAACTAGAACTGTACGCAGTATTCCAAATGTGGTTGAACCAAAGTCCTATACAACTGTAACATGACCTGCCAACTCTTGTACTCAATACCCCGTCCAATGAATGAAAGCATGCCGTATGCCTTCTTGACCACTCTATCGACCTGCGTTGCCACCTTCAGGGTACAATGGACCTGAACACCCAGATCTCTTTGTGCAGCAATTTTCCCCAGGGCTTTTCCATTTGCTGTATAGTTCGCTCTTGAATTGGATCTTCCAAAATGCATCACCTTGCATTTGCCTGGATTGAACTTCATCTGCCATTTCTCCAGCCAACTCTCCAATCTATCCATCGTCTGCTGCATTCTCCGACAGTCCCCTTCACTATCTGCTACTCCACCAATCTTAGTGTCATCTGCAAACTTGCTAATCAGACCATCTACACCTTCCTCCAGATCATTTATGTATATCACAAACAACAATGGTCCCAACACGGATCCCTGTGGAACACCACTGGTCACAGTTCTCCAATTTGAGAAACTCCCTTCCACTACAACTCTCTGTCTCCTGTTGCCCAGCCGGTTCTCTATCCATCTAGCTAGTACACCCTGGACCCCATGCAACTTCACTTTCTCCATCAGCCTACCATGGGGAACCTTATCAAACGCCTTACTGAATGAAGTCCATGTATATGACATCCACAGCCTTTCCCTCATCTATCAACTTTGTCACTTCCTCAAAGAATTCTATCAAGTTGGTAAGACATGACCTTCCCTGCACAAAACCATGCTGTCTATCACTAATAAGCCCATTTTCTTCCAAATGTAAATAGATCCTATCCCTCAGTATCTTCTCCAGCAGCTTCCCCATCACTGATGTCAGGCTCACCGGTCTATAATTATCTGGATTATCCTTGCTACCCTTCTTAAACAAGGGGACAACATTAGCAATTCTCCAGTCCTCCAGGACCTCACCCGTGCTCAAGGATGCTGCAAAGATATCTGTTAAGACCCCAGCTATTTCCTCTCTCGCTTCCCTCAGTAACCTGGGATAGATCCCATCCGGACCTGGGGACTTGTCCACCCTAATGACTTTTAGAATACCCAACACTTCCCCCCTCCTTATGCTAACTTGATCTAGAGTAATCAAACATCTATCCCTAACCTCAACATCCATCATGTCCCTCTCTTCTGTGAATACCGACGCAAAGTACTCATTAAGAATCTCACTCATTTTCTCTGACTCCTCGCATAACTATCCTCCTTTGTCCGTGAGTGGGCCAACCCTTTCTAGTTACCCCCTTGTTCCTGATGTATGATACCTGCACTCATCTAATCCTGGCCACAACCATCCTTGATTTTAAATACTCTGCTCTCATCAGTCCTGATGTTATGTATAGTAAATTAAGCAGTATTGTCTCAATAATTCAGTAGGTTGATAAGGTGATATAATATGGAGCTCTTCAAGTGAAATTACATTTAAACTATAGTTTGCATTAGTAACTGTGCAAACGTGATATGAAAAACAACAAGTGATTCAGGTCTGGAATGCACTGCCTGGAAGTGTAGTGGAGGTAGATTCAATTGAGGCATTTAAGTCATTAGATGATCATTTAAGTAGAAACAATGTGCAAGGGTATGGAAAAGAGGACAATAACAGGACAATAACATTAAGCCATATTACTCCATGAGACAGTTGGTACAGAAACAATGGGCCAAACGGTGAAAAACACAGTAAAACCTCTTTGATTCAGTGCTTCATCTACCTAAGATCATAGCTTTGGAATTCCCTTTCAAATATCTCTGCTACCCACCTGTCTTTCTTCCTCTGAGAAAGCTGCAGGAGGGGTAACATATTAGCATGAACAGAAGATTGGCTGACTGGCACAAAACAGAGAGTATGTATTAATGGATTTTTATTTGATTGGCAAGACGTGATGAATGGAGTCCTGCAGGTGCCTATGCTGGGACTCAACTTTCCACAATGTACGTTAATACCTTAGAAGAGCAGAGTGAAGGCATGGTAGCTAAATGCGCTGATGCCACCAAGATTCATAGGAAAGTATGCTGTGAAGAAAACATGAGGAAAATGCAGATAGATATAGATACATTGAATGAGTGGGCAAAAATCTGGCAGGTGGGGTATGATGTGGGAAAATGTGAAATTGTTCATTTTGTTCTCAGCAAGAATGAAAAAGCAGTGTATTACTTAAATGCAGAATTCCAGGGTGCAAAGGATTTGGGTGTTCTAGGACATTGTGTCATAAAAATTAGTTTACAGGCACAGTATATAATCAAAAAGGCTAATGGATACTATATTTCACGACAAGAGGAATTAGAACATAAATGTAAGGATGTCACCCTTGGTGAGACCACAACTCGAATAGTTTTAGTCTTCTTATTTAAGTAAGGATGTAAATACACAGCAGGAAGTTCAGAGGATGTTTACCAGACCAATAGTTGGAATGAGTAGGTTATCATATGATGATAGAATGAACAGGCTGTGCTTGTTAGCATTGGAGTTCAGAAGGGATGACTTGATTGAAACGGAGAAGATCCTGAATGATTCTGACATGGTAAATGTTGAAAGGGTGTTTCCTCCTATAGGTGCGTTTAGAACTAGGGGACTGTTTTAAAATTAGGGGTTGGCCTTTTATGGTAGATATAGGGAAAAAAGCACATTCTCTCAGAGTTGTACAACTCTGGACTCAGGAAACAGTGGAGCTCGTGTTATTAAATATTTTTAAGGCCAAGTTACATAGATTCTTGTTAGGCATGTGAATGAACGTTTTTTGGGAATAGATTGAAGTATGGAATTTTAAACAAACAGATCTTGTTGAATGGTGGAGCAGGCATGAGGGAGCAACTGGTCTACTTATGCTTCAATTTTGAATGTCTGTATGTTTGTAAAGAGATTTTTTTCAAACAAAAAAGTTGGAAAATATACAGCACCTTTTCACTTTCACTAAGTGAAGTTTAATATGCTGCCAGTCTTTTCTCCTATTTTTGTTTATGTGGTTGGGCATGGACTTTCGTTGGATTGGTTCACATTTATGGGCAAAGTATTGCAGCGATTGCTATTGCTCTCATCAAGATGGCTAATCAGGCAACTCTCCCACTCTTAGAGTTTGTCATCACACTTACAGCTAGTTCTCCTATAACACGATAGTTGCGTTCTTGTGCGGTCTCTTGTTATAGAAAATCGGCTTATAAGGAAATCGCTATACTGTACAATAGAAAGCTCACGTTATCCAAACAGCGTCCACTATTCATCAATCGCACTACACACGTTATAGCAGAAATATCTGTACTGGAAGGATTTACAAACCAACAATCAAGCAGATTGGCAAAGTTAGAAATGCACTTTCCATAGCCAATAAGTCCTGGTGTGACTTAAACGAGACACAAGCCATTCCTAATGATGCCACACAACAAGTTGCTTTGAACTAAGAAAGCATGGCAGCCATTTTGCACCCAGCCATTTCTGACAAGTAGTAATGAGATGGATAACTAAGTAAGCAAATAACACATTACTTTTCTTGAAGCCATTTGTTGAGTAGATACCGCTGGTGAAAATATTTTCAGAACTCTGGGCTTTTCCTCAAATCTTTAATCTTACTCTTGGCCACTGAAATAGGCAGATAAAACCTTGAGTTTTACATGTCATTTGAAGACTGGGACCTTTAATTGTGTTGCAGTCTTGTAGTTTCATACAGACCAGAGGATGTGTTTGGTGGATGAGGAAATGTAGCCTGAATGCACAATCTTCAAACAAAATGAGGGTGAAACTGAACTAGGTCAGCAAGGTGAAATGTGCTCACTGTGAATCAATGGCCCATTTAAAACTACCTTCAAATTTAAACCCTTACAGAATCCAATAATTGTTTAGCTGCATGAGTTTGGCACCAGTACAGGAACTAATGCATGGTTAACGAGACTCGTGTTGGCAAAGTTTAACAGCAGAACAACAAAACTACTTTAATTGTCAACCTGTAGGTCCATACTTCTATGGGATAGCACTTTGAACATTTGTTCACATTCCCATCTCTAAATGTACCAAGCTGAGATAAAACTTTCAATGAAAACATTTGACTTTCACAATGGAAATTCTATTCAAGAGAGATAAATATCCACACTTGCATCAGTCAAAAGAATAGAACAATAGCTCACTGGCTTCAAATCAGAAGAAAGCTATGAGTCTTGTTTCATTCTTCATCTGATTTTGCTAATAAAACATAATGGGATTTTGACTTCCTCCTAGGTGAAACAAAATGATCAGTTTCGAGTAAGTTGGTACCTTTTAGCACTAGTTGAAAGTTTAGCAGCAGTTTTACTGGAAATCTTGGCATCTTTTTTCTTGGGCTGTGGCTGTTCCCTCTCTTGTTCTTGCGGAGTACTTTCTCGCTGATCCCCATCTGAGCTGCCACTACTGGTACTGGGGCTGTCATCAGCCCTCTGCGGCTCACCGGACATCTTACTCGTTCTGGAATTTATAGCAAATACATTAATTGAGCAATACTTGAAGTTCAAGATAATCTTGTTTCAAGTCATTAAAAGACACAATCCAGTATCCTAACTTTTTTAACCCATTTCACAAACGCTGAAACAGCTTTAAAAAACAAACGTAATTTCCAGTACAGCAGGGTGTATCTAAGTCGTATCTAAAACATTCGCCGAATGTAAACATTGTTAGGTCAACATCATGTCTCTTCGTGTTTCAATTTCGACAACAGCATTGTTTTGAAACATGGGCACCTATATTTTTTCCGACCAAGTATAAATCCCAAGATTCAGTTACACAAATAACACCAGCGAAGTATTTGGGGGGGCGGGGGGAGAAGAGTCGAACATTTGACAGCCACGTCAAATTGTGCTTGATGTGCTTAAATAGCAGACGGAAGGAGCTTTTAAACACCGACTGTATGTCATTTGGGGCGAAAAGGGGTCAGTTTCTCATTTGGAGAAAGTCAGAGATGAGAAACAGCAAACCAGTGTGCAGTGACTGATGCGTTAAAGGCCTTGCTCGTTCCCAATATCTCTCTCCCTCTCACACACACACAGGAATATCACACAAAGACAGCTAGACACCGTCCACTCTCGACTCTAACTTTCAGGCCGGATTTGGAAACTGTCGAGTCGTTTTGAGAGGCCACAGCGGTACTATGGGGTAAAGGGGGAAAGAAGGAGGTGATTCTTATTTTTCTTCTTCTTCCTAAAAATCTTATTACCTGAGCAGTGGCTGGGGGGTGGGGGTGGGAATCGCTGTCTATGTCTTCTGGTTACGCTGAAAAATAAACAGGGAAGTAAGAGAGGAGTTGAAACAGATGGGAACCAAACGGGTTTGACTGGTGGTGTTGGTGAGAAAGTGGGGGAGACACCAATCCCAAACACATGAGCAGAAGCCCCCTCTCCCCTATCTATCTATCCACCGACGCCGCTTCTATCCTCGCGGGCGCACGGACTCGCTCGGTCTCCACGGAACCACGTGCACGCGCGCCCCAAAACTGAATCAGCGCTTTCGCCACCGCGCGCGCGCCTCGCGAGTGCGCACACTCTCCCAGCCCGGAGCAGCGCCGGGAAGGGGACACGCGGGGCGCGGCCGTGCGCGTGCTCCATTCAACCGTCGCATTCTCTCTCTGAGTGTCGGCGCGAGGGCGGGTGGTCATACCTCGACTCCGCGCTACTGAATCAGTGAGTGGGCAAGAGACGTCTCCCTATTGATCCGTCAACACCTTCTTGATTCAAAACTCCCGCTCTCTTCCCTCCGGGGGTTCTCGGATCTTTCAGGATCAGTCCGGTCACCACCCCCCCACCCCAGCCGCCCTCCTGTCAGGGATCCTCTTCATTCCCAACAAAAAGGTGCAGATTCTGCATGTGACTCCCAGAGAAGCAGCAGTTCGGTTCCTGCTCTAAAGTAGTTTGTTCTTCTGACTTTTTTTTAAAAAAGCGATTAATTAATTCTATGGTGCCAGGCTAACTGCTTATTTTCGACATGGGGTGTGAGAGTGGAGGGAAATGACTGGAATGGTTACATCCAGTAAACATGCTGAGTCTTTGCGTCAAATTTCTCAGACTATCACGGTCACACCTCTGAAACCAACACTTACTCCAGAAACAGTCAGTGGGAGACCTAGCACATCGCAGTCAATGATATTCATGCTGTACAGAGCATCCTCAGATTTGATACATTCTGGTGGTGTTTAGGAGCTGTCAATTCAGGTTGCTAGCCTGATCTCAATGCAGGGACAATAATTACATAAATTGAACAAATTCTGAAACAAACATGAATGCTGAAATCTGTTTGGCGCTGTGGTTTCTGACATTACCTGAAACTCAATCTGAGACAACAGTTGGAATTGTTCTAATAGCATGACAACGAACCAACCTAGACCTAAGGGAATGTTAAATTGATTAGGATCTTGTGATGGAATGTTAAAACTCTTTGTGAAAGGTCTTTTTAAAATGTAACTTTCCTTCATACGTGTTAGAAATAAATACAATCAGAGATAGTAGGAACTGCAGATGCTGGAGAATCCGAGACAACAAGGTGCAGGGCTGGATGAACACAGCAGGCCAAGCAGCAT